>NC_141701.1:116896414-117496414 GCF_971803275.1 Cyanistes caeruleus
ATTTCATGAACTGTAGAATTTATGAAAAGGTAGTGACTTTTCATGTTGGAAAACAATTAATTAAAAAGAAATCTGATGCTCTTTTTTCATGTGTTTGGCAGATTCTTCATTTTGGAAATGGTTAGCTGGTTATGATGGAGCATCTGTATCCTAGCTTAGAATCTTTTCTTTAGTTTTAACTACATTTAAACTGTTCTTATGTGAAATTATTTTATTGATAATGGTCAAGCTCACTATCTTCAATATATATGTCTGAAGTCTTTCCCTTAAAAGCTTCTCTAAGGAGCTTTGAACCCGATAGTCTGGGAGATAGCAAAGTGAAGAATTGAGTTAGTGAGGCTATTTACCTCACATTGTGCCCTGACTCATCTGAATTTATAACCAGTGAGCTGCAATAGTAGCAAGCTGTGCCAGCGGTCCCTGACGATTCCCTGTTCTCCAGCATTTGTTGAAATGTCCCTCTCTTCACCTCTACAGCCACTACTCTTCTCACCCATAGAAGGAAGTTTCAGTTTGATCCTAGAATTTATTACACTTGTATAACTGCCTCTTATCTGGCTCAACAGGTTCCTTTTCACTAAATTATATAGTTTCCTTGGAAAATATCCTCTTTTGAGGACAAGTGGGAGATAGGTAGTATGTTTTCCCCAATGCTGGCAGCTTCTGGGAGAGAATTAGTGTACACTGCAAAAGCATGACAGGGATTCCACTTGGTGCTTTTTCTGTCATGGCTTGACCCCAGCATGTTCTGCTGCCATGTTTCTGGTAAAGCTGTGTGCTAGAGCTGTAGGCTTGGCTGCAAAGTGTATTACAATTTTAAAAAGAATACAGTTATCCATATGGTAAGTATTTAATCTGATCATATTTGTAATTTTGACCTTCTGCTCTTCAAGAGGCTCAAGCAAGTACAAGGCTTTGTGATGGTCTTTTTGAGACAGTCATCTGTGAAGATCTTTGAATTTCATGTGTCTTTACCTGGCCACAAAGTTAACATCCCATAGAGTGCCTGATAGAGAGGATTCTGAGTGTTAACACATTGATCTTCTTGCAAAAAATGTAAAATGGAGGGGGCAAAAAAGGGAATATAAGAACTTCTCTGGTTCTACAGAGGAGATGGGATGGTGAGAATGTATCATCTATGTGTCTCTGCTGTGCCTCAGTCCAAAAGTGCAATTGCTCTTTTTATGCAAAGTTGCTTTGAATTAGGAGGAATGTTACAGATGTAGCAACATGGGCTTTCACTGTAAGATGTTCACTGTTTGTCCTTTAGGAGTGCTGCGTGGCTGTGGCTAGATACATTTTTTTTTCAGAGATGTTAACAAGGGCAGATTCAAAAAGATAGATGCATGCTTATCTCTTCACGCTTGTGATAAAATCAATGGGAATTTAAGAGCTTAGGATTTAAATACTTACAATTTGGAACTATCCCAAGATCCTTGACATCAAAAAGGCGATGGCCTCGTTTTATGCAGATGTCCTAGCACTCAAAGGGTGCATAAATTATTGCACCACTTATCAATTTCTCTTTAATATATTCCTCTCTTATATCTGGGACACTGTTAATAGAGGAAAAGGATTAAAAAGCATAAAAATAACTTGTATGTAAGTTTCTTTGAGTTGAATTTATATCAGTCAGCCTGTCAGCACTAACATATGGGAAATATAGTTTCGCTACCATGCATAGCAGGGGCTAAAAGTGCTGTTTAGACCATGTGCTCAACTCCTACAGAAGAGGGACTTTATATCACTCGTGCAGCCCACTCACAAATTTAAGGGGTGACATACATGGATTCTGAATACATGGTAACCCAAATATTGATCTTGTTACAGAAAATGTAAAATGGAAGGGGCAAAAAAGAGATTAAGAAGTTCTATATCAGAAAGGAAATTTGATAAACTTTAAATACGCAATTTTTTTAAAGAGCATATTATATTGATGTTGCTTTATTGAAATAGAAGTTGTAGATGATAAGGAATTTTCCTGTAGCTTTCCCATATCTTGGGCTAACTTGCAGTAATGTATAACATCTCCTTGTACAAATTACTGTAAACTAGTAAAGATCCCTACTGTTTTTGTTTTGTTTTGCTTCCTAAAGCCCCCTGCTGCTGTTGATTACACCTAGATCTGCTACTGATTGGAACTGTTAAAAGGCAAAGATAGTGTGGATGGTTTCTGAATCATTTAATTGTTGAACTAATAAGATGTTTTCACTGGGACCTAATAAAACAGATTGTATTAATAAATATGTATACTGTCCATGAAATTTCTGATTGCTTTTTCATAATTTTTGTAGACACAAATGTAGGAGTCCCAAGCTTGGTTAGTAATGTTTTTGAATAATAATTTACTGGATGTGGTTTCAAGAAAGAATGGGGAGTGTAACCTACGTAAGACAGTGGTACAGTAGAGATTTTTCTTACTAGAGTTTATATATTTTTAGTGGTGTGTAAATGTTCTGTGGGCATATTGAATTGAGTAGATAATTACATGGACAAGATGTATTCAGTCTTATGTTAATGCTACTTTTTAATAGCAGTATAATACACACTGCACTTTGTGCATGTGAACCTTGAAAAATTGCTTTCCTAATCCAGTAATGCTTGCCAAGTAATGCCCAAAATTGGCCTAGGGCTATGTTGGCTTATCATGAAAGAAACTCTTCTCCTTCAATGGTCTGTCGGTGTCCATCCAACTTCTTACCTCTGGTTGAAAAGAAATACATGAATACACACAAGGAAGTCCTAAAATGAGAAGAATCCAAAATAGATCATTATTCATGAAAGTTGAAATTTGAATTGGTGGCTTTCCTATAATCTCGGTTGCATTATTTTTAATTTATAATGTAAATCATTTTCAAGAATAAAGGTGAAATTAGTATTTGGGGAGGACAGAGAAAAGAGAGGAGAGGAAGGGAGTCTAAGGCTGACTTAATGCCTTGTAAACCTGCAGCAAAACTGATAGTTTGATTCCAAGCATCCAGAAAATGATACTGCTGAGCAACTCCTGTATTACACAGAGTGGAGAACTCCACCTCCCATTATGACTTCAGACCAACTCACTGTCTTTCCAGGACTTCACCAGTTTCTTCCTACATAAATATAATCTCTTCATGAGCTTTGGGTAAACAGCAGTAGGGGCCTGTGGAATCTGCGTTTTCCAAGTCTTTCTGGTCTTGTCAGTCTGATCAGCTAACCTTTTCTTTGCCCAGTTGTACCTTTCATCTCAGACAGATCTGTGTCACCTACATTTTAAAATAAAGTTTTCATTTTACCATTTTGTATACATTTGCCTCTGACAGTGAGAACAAATTCTGTTTTCACCCATATTGCTTTTTTGGCAGCCATTTTACTTTTCAATCAGCTGAATGCTATAGAGTTTGAATTCAGGAAAAAGGAATTATTGTTTGTAACAAGTGGTTTCTGGTAATTACTTTTTTCATTTGAGAAAGACATTATTTTATGTTCTGACAGATAATGTCTTGAAACTTCTTCTTTTTTTTGTGGTCACTTACATTGAAATGATCTTGTAGTAAAAGTAGTAGCATCATTTATCCAGTAAAGGTAGTATTTCACCTATATAGTAATATATATGTTGCATTAAAACACCTCATACCCACATAAATGCATTAAAGAATGGGAGGAAGGAAAAGTTTAAAAAGTCATACCTTGTTATTCTAAGAACATAGAGAACTGGAGAAAACTGGTATGTAAACTGAAGTGCTTTTTAAAAAAAAAATTACATACTTGATATATGGTTTAGGGTTCGAAGGGGCAGAGCTAATCCCAATATTGAATGATGAGGATTGATAATTTCTGTAGCACCCACATACATGCACACTGTTCATGGAATGTAAAGAGTTTATTAAAGTTTTAAATATTAGTTATTGAATATAGGCTCCCTGCAAATTTTGGCTTTAGAAATTAGGAAGCAGCCTGATGCAACTTTCAAGAGTGAAGGAAACAGTCATCCACTTTGCACTCTAGATTTTTAGTTCCTTTGACCAACTATCCACATTAATTATTTGATTAAAAAAGAACAGAATTAAATTCCATTGTTGTATATAAAAAGCTTAATATAGAAAAGAAAAAAAAACCTGTTTATCATAAGCAGATAGTTTCTCTACTTTCTACAAAGACAAACATTGGAGCAGTGCTCCAATTTAATGGACTAACGGCTCACAGGACCTGTTCCTTTTCTTTGGCCAGAGTTCATTGAGCTTATTTTTGCAGAGATTATTTTTTCCAACACTTGCAAGGGCTGAGAATTTTGAACCATATATTGTAGATAACAGGAAAAATTGATTCAGTTTTTAAAATGAGATAAAAGATTTGAAAATGGATTTCTGTAGAGTTTTTGTTGACAGGTAAGTTTGTGTCAGTTTAAAACTGGAAAAGTATTTTTGTGAACTACTTTCACTTATCATTTTATCTGCTGGTCCCTTAAAGGCACTGGTTTGTTCTTACAGATGATTCCTGCTGAAGATTCTGCAGCTGGAATTTAGTTTCTGGTGTTAAAAACAGTGATCTTTGAACCCACTGTATTGATAATGTGCATTAGGTTATTACTAGAGTTATTTTGAGCTGAACCTTTGAAAAAGACAGGTATGGCTCTTTGTGTGGGGTTTTTGGTCTTTTCTTCTTGTATTAAGCATAAAAATACCCAAGTCAAGCAAGAAAACAACCCCAACAAAAAATCCAATATTAAATAACAGTACACACCCCTCAGAAAAAAAAGCAGGAAAAAAACCCCCAACCATATTGCAGTTATTTAGTGCTTGATGCCATTGAAAATATTAGGATTTTTTTTTCTCTTTTTATCTTGCCTCATAGATTGATTAGTACGTTAAAGTCTTGCAAGGATTGTATAAGTGCACACTAAAATCAAACAGGAGTGGTAACTGGAAGCTCTTGTAGTGCTTTTCAGCAAGCTTGTGCATAAGCTTTCCAAGTGCAGGGAAGCAACAGCAGACCCTTTCTGCTTCTGCAGAGTACTGTAGCATCCTTTACCTTAATCCCTGGCAGCATCACCTCCATTTCTTTGGCTTGTCATGAGCATCTCTAATAGAGTAAAACTCCAATGCATGTAGCAAGAAATGAAGCGTGTAGGAGAAAAACATAAAGGTTCTTGACTGAAATAGTTCTTTAACTTATTAACAGACAAGTGTGCATGTCAGAAAAACACACTTGTTTGCCGGGAGTATATGCAATAGCTGATGGGTAAAGAAACAGAAACCTTAATGGCTGCTTGTGTTTAGGTCACCATTCATTCATTCATTTGTTGCTGGAGCTATGAACTATTCATATGTTGCCACAGTATGTTACTTACACACGACTGGTGGTGAAGGAAGTAAGAGCTAAGATGCTTCACAGACATTGACATCGGGGGGATTAACATGTCTGCTTCATTAATATATATGTGCATACATTAATGTTGAAGTATTGAAACTGTTTCAAATGAAATTAAAAACTATCTTTTGAGGTCTGCTGCAGTCCTTAGAAACATTTTAGATTTTGGCATCAGCCTTACCAGCTTCTTAACCATTTTACTTTTACTTTGCCAGTGGGGATACAAGTGCAGACAGAGTGCTCATCACTTGCCTGCTGCCTGGTTTTCTGTTGTTTTTCCTTAGCTAGGTCTGCTCTCTGTACTTGCTAGCCATCATTAAGCATATATGAATCCCTGTGGAGTGGCAGGCATGGATTCTGTGAGTGACATTTCTGGCAGCGTTTTCCTTGTATATGGCACCAGGCCTGATTTTCTGAAATTTTAAGCATCTATGATCCCCATTTGCTTCCGCTGAAGCTGTAGGTACTCTGTCCTTTTGGAAAGCATGCTGCTCAGTGCTAAATCTCAGGCAGTTTAAGAGATGAGAAAGTCCTGGAAACTTAGCACTCATGTGACAGCCGGCTCTGTATAGCAGCAGTATCGTCTGTGTGAAGGCATTGCTTCCTCTCCTGCTGTATTAGCTGCAGATCCAATAATCTGCCCCTGTGAAACTAGGTTTGGAGATCAGTAGTGAATTGTTTAGTAATGTTTATTGGAGCTCTTAAAATATATTTGTAATGTATAAAACACTTTGATATATAGAAGCTCACATCCTAATAAGATTACATTAAGTATCCTAATAAGATCAAGGCTTGAAATTATGTTTTTCCGGATTTGAGTGATATAAATTAATTTTAGTTTAAACCAGTGTCAGTGTTCTTAGATGTTCGTTATAAATACTCCATTTGCAGTTTATGTGGGTCTGTATTTAGATAAAAAAGATCAATTCTCCTATTAACACAAGAAGTATTCTCTCTTTCTTTCCTTCCAGTATGCTTCAGCTACAGATTATCAAGGCAATGCTGTAATTATTAAACTCAACCAGCAAATTATAGAGAGAACAACAGTAGCTGATCACTGAACTCTGTTGGCACTGGCCTTTCACTTCTCATTTAAGTCTAGCTTACTATATAAAATGAATTCATTATTGTCAATTTAGGTCCCTTGTGGAAGCTAATCCACATCATAAAGCCATTCTACACAAAAGTGAATTCTCTTTAGGAAGACCTTACAAGTTCAAACTAAATATGCAAACTGAAATATGCAGGAAACTTCCAGTACAGACTAAAGTAATTGTTACTTATAATAACAGACTACCAGGGTGAAATGTCAGAGTAGTTCAAAAAGAACTCCACAGCCATAGCTCTTCTGTTGGTCAGAAATCCATTCCACTTTTTATTTTACTGCTATTTCTGATTTCTATGTAACCTTTTGCCCAAAAGTATGGATCTGAAGGACTAACTCAGTCTTTACTTCTTGTAGTCTTCAGTGTTAAAGTTCATAAAGTCAGGGGAGAGGCTTGACTAGTTTCATTATCAAGAAATTCCTCTTCTCCTTTAGTAGTTGGAAATATCTTGGATGAATTGTCCTCCAGGTATGCCATACTGGGTAAAGGTATTAGTTGGTTTACACCAAAATACCTGTTCATATGTAACCAGATTATTTGGTTATGATCGCCCTTCCAGGTGCACCACCTGCTATGTCAGACCAAACCTAAAATGATATTCAGTAACAGTGCATATTCCTTGCAGCTATGTCAGAGAGAGTTTTGTTGGGTTCTTTTAAACCATCAGCATTTTAGTACATTAGCAACTCCATCAGTGTTTTTATCAGATTTAATTATTTAAATATAAATTATTGTATTTGTATCTTCCCATCAGCCCTCACAACCTATGACCTGGACACTTTTGTTGATTTCATTTTTTTTATCTAAAATGTAAGTATTATTGAGAAGATAAAATTTTAGTATTGAGCAGCTTCTATTTTTTCCTGCTACCTTTTAATTCACAGAAAGGTAAAGATATCTGCTCTTAGTGAAATTTACCTTACTGGCCTGGTGCAATTTCAAGTGCAGAATACAAACATAACAACTCTAGAGAAGTTCTGTTCCAGTTTTATGCTTAAATGCCAAAGTTTTATGTGCAGTATAATATCAGGGAAGAGTTGATTCATTGCATTTACCAATGACTGCCTCGGATTTCCTTTTGTCCTGTGCAAATACAGCTGAGTATGTTTTTATGGATGCCTCAGCATAAGAAAAAACAGTGCATATCATTGTCCATTTGACATGAAGCAGTGGACACAGTGTAAAATTATATCTGTACTTGGATTTCTCCAGAGTCAGGCATGGATCTTGTCAAGTTCTTTACTACTTTGTTTGTTTAAGGACTTTGTCATGAACTATGGAGCAAGAATAGTAATGACCTTCAAACTCGATTATCTACATTATCTACTCGAATATCTAATGTATATTTTACACTGTAAGCTAGAAAATCTGCTTCAATTTCATGACTCTCTCTACCTGACTCATTATCAAGTGAACAATTTGTGGTAAATTTTTTTGGTGAATTTATTATTTGGTTCTTTTAAAAATTGTTTCTGTTACAGTGTGCAAGAAACAGTTTAATTCATATTTTTTCACTGTGAGAGGCTAAGAATGTTGGCATCCATGTCTCTATAAACATATTTAAAATTTCAGGGAGAGTTTAAATATTTATGAAAATATAAAAGGTAACTTAAAAATAATATGTTTCTCTTAGAAACTGGTGGCCAGAACTTATCTGCACACAAATTACTTTTGGGAAAAGAGAGGAGCATACTTAGAGTCAGTTTTAATATTTTTAATGGTTTTCACTTTTTACTTTGCAGATTATATAAAGCCTTCAAATATTAATATATATTCAAGATTAGGGATTTATAGGCTTCTTTCGTTTACTATACATTGCTTGTCTGTGAAATTTTCATGGTCTTCTGATTCTTCTGAATCATAGTTATTGTGCATGGAGATAGACAGCTGATGCTCCTGATAACTTTTGATCACATAAATAAGTGAAAGTCTTGGCCCAAAGACAGCAAAAGCCATTAATTTCTTTATAAATAGCCTACAACTGGAAAGCATGTATGCTGAAGGAAAAAGACCACCTTTTTCTTCTATTGCTTTCTATTTTGTGGCTTTTGATGCTCTGATATTTAAAGCAAGCTGACTTTAAATGCTTGTTTTTCTGAGATATTTAGGTTCCTTTTGAAACATGCTCAGTGTTTCACATGGGTAATATATCTGGCTATAATAACATATCTGAAGAAGTCACAGTGGTAGAATTATTTCATCATTACATATTTTGGGTGGGGTTGTTTTTAAAGAATCTCTGTGGTTTATCTATGTCATTTTACTGCTGATCTCATATTTATATGAGTAAAGAAAGAATTTAGATTTCTTTATTACTCTTCTCAGAAGTGCAGTGGACATAACTGAACTGTGCTGCCATATCCTATAATGAGGCTCTTGTGTGATTTTTCACTGACACTTAGAAAAAGACTTAATCATTATTCTACCCTTTCTTATCTTTCATTGTGGTACAGGACATTTCAAACACAGACCTTTCATATCACAAAGCCATCCACAGAAAAGATGGATAGTCATGAAACTAATGTTACTTTACTTTCTGTATTTGGAGTATTTCTTATTTTCCTACAGTGCTTCTTCCTTTAAATACAGACATATTTTTTTTATTTTTTTTTTCCAGAAGTAGATACTTAATAGCTATCCCACATGGAAAGAAAAAAAAAATCAAGGGTTTCAAGGAATAGCTGTAGCAATTGCAGAAGTGTATAAATTACCATCTCTTTTGGGTTTTTTCCCCCTCTCAGTACAACTCTTACTATAATTAGCCAGCATTTAACAGCAAATGTTTGCTTTGGTTAAATTATTCAGAACATTTATTTTACTTGTCAAAGGTTAGATCAGGTTGTTGTTTGAACTGGTAATTAAATGCAGCCTAATACACTGTCATATTTATATGCACTATCAGCCCTGTTTCCTCCTTATTCTGTATAATTTTATAATGTTCAGGGCTGACATTTAGGCTTACAACTCAAATCCTGTTTTCTTTTAAAGAAAGCTAAGATTATACTTTTCTGTTTCATTGTACATGAATACACTTAAGAAAATAAGAATTAGGGCTGTTTGGAATATCACAGCTATGGATTTCATTGTCATAAAATCAGTGAAGGCCCTCTGAATATTTTTATTTGCATATTTCAGTAAGTCATTACGCAGCAACTGGTATGTATTAATTATTTTCCAGAGATTAATGAGAGGTGGACAAGTGCAGACATATCCTTTGATAATTGAATACCCACTAGTCTCAGTAATATACAGTATATTTAAATTACATTCCCAAATCTCTACCAGAAATATTCATAATACCGAAATACAGAAAAGTTCCTAAAATAGTTACATAGTGGACACAGATGAGCAAGCAAAATTAAAAAGTCTCAAGGTAAAGGCTTATTCTTGTGCATCCAGGGCAGTGGCCTTGCACATGTACATTAAAGCTCTGAGCTATCCAAGTTGATAAAATTAAGAATTTTAGAGTAGCCAGGATTCAGCATCTGTACTTTCTCATGACAAGTTCAGAAACCTTTTTCCACATGCTTATATGAGACAGTAATTTAATTGAATTGTCAGGTATATAACATGTCCATTCTTTTTTTATTTCTGCTGTGTAAGTTTATTTTCTTAGTCAAATTGAACAAAGAATAAATCATATGGCTTTTTTGGAAAACTTCTATGCTCATTGGATGTGATATTGTTCAATGTCTATGAAAGAAAGAAGGTTGCTGCCCAGATAAAAAAGAAATAACCGTAGAAGTGGATCATCAGCATTTCAGCAATGTGTTTTTCCTACCAAGGTTAGACAAATATTTCTGCCTTTTTCAGTGCATTTGTGTGGTAGCTTTCTCTTCATGTAACTAATGAAGTGATATGTATACATTTCAGTCTGTCTTATTTTTTAGCATTTCAAAAACATTCTTTTTTAATCCTATCTATTGTAATGCAGGTTTGAAAGTCTTCCAGTTCCATCAAATAAGAGCTATGCTGACTCGTAGCCTTGTTAAGAAACAATTCATACTTAATGGTAGTGAAATCCTAATTTATCCACTGTCATGGTGATCACCCCAGACAGTATTATGTGGTTGTAAAAACTGAGACAGGAGTAAGGACAAAACATATAAGCACTATCTTAAAAAGCCAAGATCCAAACCTCAGTTCCTGCACATATGATCTCAGAGTAGCAGAATTTATTTTTTTAAAGTTGGGTTGGTTTTTGGTTTTTTTACTCTTTCCTCCCCCCTAACCATATTTTATATAAAACTGGCATAGGCCACCACAGGCCACAAGGTAGAAAGATACAGTAAAAACAGAGTTAAAAGTGAAGTGTATTCTTGATTATAATTATAGCATTCCTAGCGTGACACTAAAGAAACTCGATGTATGGTGCTCAGTTTGTTATTTTGCAGCTTGTTAAATTTTTATACTTCATGGTTGTGGGAGGTAGCTAAAAACAAGAGAATATTCTGTGCTCTTACAGAAATCATTTTGACCTCTAGGTAAAGTACATTTATTTGTGTATACATCATCTGAACTGTGAGTCGTTTTGATTGATGTAGTAGATTGCATATACATATGGCATAAAGAGGACCTGGGTTAGGCTAAAAGTTCTGGGATCTTTCATGATGGACTATCTAAATATAAACTAGAATAAAAATGGGTAAATTGATCTTAAGTCGTACAGAACTGACATGCAGGAATAAGTCCTGGGATGGGTATGGCAGACTGTGTGTGCCTTTTATTCAGGAAACTGATCTTAAATTAAATAGTTGCTGAAATAAAGTTTAAGAAGTATTAACACATCTGTCACACCAAGGCAACAGTGGGAAGGAAAATCAGCATAGATGTTTCAAATGTTCTCTTAAAGATCATTAGTACTGTGAATCAGAAGTTTGACAGCATGGCACTTATGCATGAAAGCAGCCATTTGTTGGAAATAAAAGGTTTAAAAATGTAGAGTTACGGTGTGGATAAGGTCTAAAGCATTTTGCTTGTGAACTGCAGAGCTTGGTGGTCAAATTATGCTTCAGTCATGAAGGGAACAACCCAACAAAGTGAAAATCTTGTTCATTCCCACCAATCTCTCATGGTCATTCCTACTGGCTTTGAGAATGCAAACAGTTTTAGTTAAAATATTCTTTTGTCATCTGTGTTACCTTTTATAGAGCGGCTGTGACTCCTATTTCTTCATTATCTGTTTCTGACATCAGTGCAGTGAGAGAACTACACTAAATTGACTAAGAGTCAATCCTGTATTTAAAGGAAGCGAGGATATAATATTTCAAACAGACTAACTTCACACAGATAGACTAGATGAATTTGTTAGAAATAAATGTTTATATTAAAAATACTTGTTTTCAGTTATTTTAATGGGTGAAGGGAGTTTTATGTGGGGTTCTTGGAGAGACAGCAAGCTGACTTGGAGTAGCATAGTAAAGGAGTGAATTCCTGCCTTTCTAATTAATTTTATTTCAATTATCTTTGTGTTTTGACTTCCATTTCTGATAAGATGCTGTCAAAACCTTTAAACCAAAACTGATGAATAAATAATACTAGCTATCTGGATTTGTTGTATTCAGTAGTTTGCTCATAAGTGTGGCTGCTGAAACAGAGCAGGATTTCCCTTTTTCTTCCCCAGTAAAGAACAGGAACTTCCAAAACACAGGAGTTTAGATGAGTAGGCAGAGGATCTGCTGCCTTCGAGCCTTCTTGGCAACAGGTGGAATTGTGATATGTGTTTGACAGAATAGTCATCTCAGCTAGGCAATCTTTTTCCGTTACCCCTCTTTTAAAGAAAGATCTCTCCCCTTGGTCAACTTCTTCCTCCTTTTCCATCAGGAAGCTAAGAACACCTGCTGCTGCCATCTTCTGTCTTCCTTTTAGGAGAAAAAGATGAATAATACATGACCAGAATTTCAAAAGCAACTACTAATTTTAGGTGCCCCAGGATGCACAGCCTTACTATTAAGTAAGAAAGTGAAGTGAGAACAGATCACACCTATATTCTATATGCTTGGTTTCTTTCCATTTACTTCTGGAAGCAATTCAAAATTCTGATTCCATTCTTAATGCGCTGAGTGACCCAGAGCCTGGCCACTGTTAGGTCACTCCTCTGCCTCAACTAGGGCACTTCTCTATCTCAACTGTTAGCAGAAATGCAGCAACATAGCAAAAAGAACATTTTTTTCTAGGCTTTTGCTTGTGGCCAGGTTGGGATCCTAGAGACTATATCAGGAAAAAGAAATCTGAAAACTGCCTTTTTGCAAAATGGTCTTTTGTGTGTTGGGCGAGAGAAAAACTTATTTGCTCAGAATGACAAAAAAAAGAAAATAAAAATATGTGGAAAGAAGAATGTGGAAACAGCTATTTTTTCCAGGAGGATTCAGAATGCTTTCATGATTCAGATATTGGGATATTTACCTTAAATATTCTTAAAAAGTCATACTAGTCTGTCTAGCACAGACAAGAAAACTGTCTGAAAAGGCTTTCCAAAAACAAGAAAAATTTAATCACGGATGTTTCTAACCATAACTTGTTTACATCAGTTATATTTTTTTTAATAAAATGGGCTTAAAAGCTTAGCCTCAAAGCTGTTGTCAGCTTTCTATGAGGTATAATGACAGCTGTTGTTCCAATACAATTCTTCAAATCTATTTACTGTTTTGAGGGAATTCCTGTTCTTTTTGTTGATTACATACAACAAAACTTGGTATTCAGAGAACACTGGGAGATTCAGTCATGTCATAGTGGTTGGTGAATTAGAGAGAGCACTCAACAAAGCTTGACTTATTTAGAAGCCATCAATCTATTGTATTATCTAATAAAAATCAAACAGCTTTAGAGAATCTGCCTGCTGTTCTGCTCTCATTCCCCAGAGTAGAGGAGCATATATAAATCTCAGAGCAGCAGATCTCTTAGCCACCAAGACCTGAGGTCTTGTTCTGCTACTTACGTGTTGTCCACAAATGTCCTGCAAAACCAGGCTTTGGTTTCTTGCTGTGTAGTATGTGCTGACCCACTTCTAAAGCAAAATAAACCCAGGACGTAAGGTAAATAAAATAGAATTAGTCATTGACAACAAATTTACTGCTAAACCAAGAAACCCTTTTAATTGCAACTCACATTTATTAATATTTCCACCTTTTAACAGTGTATTTTATCTGTATTTCTGAATTGATTTATATTAAAAATGCTTACTGTTAATATAAATTGATGGTAGAGTTCTGCAGAATTAAATACCTTTTTAATAACCAGATTTCTGCTCCTATATAACCTTGCTGAAAGACTGCTTTCCTGTTTCAGGTTTTAAGGTGGACAGGCAGTGTGCTTGATGTACCATGCTGCTTGTGCTGGGGACTTCTGTGCCTGTGTTTTACATGTTCTGGCAAGCAGCAGGGACTGCCCAGAAAATATTTTAGGAGGAATAAATGCCTCTAAGTAGCAGTGCATTATAGAAATCATTATGCTACAGGGGTTTTGTCAGCCTGGCTTCTCTGTTTCTGAAGACTTCAGCAAGACCACTTATTCCCTTGGGAGTTTGATATGCATGTACAGGAAAGAACATTTCATCCAGCTGCTCAAAAATTTTAATGAAAAATAAGAGAGTAGGAAAAGAGGGGAAAGTAAGTTGTAACAGGTAAGTTACTGTATTAAGATCTGTATTAAGAAATCAAATTATTAAAGAAGGAACATTCTTGCACTCTAATTTCTCCCATTTATAATATTACAAACCTTGTCAGGAATTAGTACTGAGAGTTCCTGACTACCAGAAACAAAAGCAGTGCATCAGGATGTATTGAGCAGCAGAGTTAACTTTCTGTGAAAGGAAGAACCTGTCTTGTCATCTTTTGTAGTAGCATGGAATACAGTGATACATTCTGCCACAAAAACCCTGAATAAAATGTTACTCATAACAGAAGTGGTATCTTGATGTAATATCTTCATGCAGTTACCTGCTAAGTTAGCAGGTTTCATCTATAGCTTATATTTTCAAGTCTTAGAGGTTTCCTTTGCGTGAGGTATTTTATTTCATTTCATTTACATACTGCTGTTTGAAACTCACTACATCCTAGGTATGAATAAGCATTGTGCAAAAATATTGAGCCTTTAGAGGAGTTCCCATGCATCCTGCTTTTGTTACTGCTGGTGTGGCAAGACTGAAGAGAAGCTATATGAGCAGGCAATATATGACAGAAATATTGTGCCTTGCATAGACTGAGCCTTTGGGTGTGAGAGAGAGCTATCAGGGGAAGAAAATTCAGCAATTTTTTTACTGAGAGGAGCCCTACTTTGAGCCTTTTTTCCTTTGAGTATTACTTCTAGACATAAGCTACTACTCCTATTGGCAGAAGCAGTGGAAAATCCTTGCAGTCTGCAGTCATTGCACTGCAGAAGAATCAGATTTCAGGTTTTCCTGTGTAAGTCTGATTTGAATTCACTCATCAGGATTGGATCACATAGGTGAACATGGGTTATAGTTTTTCATGTTATATAGAAACTTCATTGTATGGTATGAAATTCTGCCTCTCTCTGCTCCTTTGAAAGTGCCTATGAAATTCTCATATTCTTAGCAAATGAGGTTTCCACCAACTTTCTTTGTACCTCAGCATGATACCATGCTGCTTTAGCATCTGCATATCTAGAAGAAAAAACTAGAAGAGAAAGATTTGATGTAAATGCTTCTGTGCATGCATGAACATGCTGGTGTTTCTATAAAAATTCTGTCAACCCCTGTAGGAAACTGTTTTCTAAAAATAGTGAAAGAATAAAGGCTGAATCCAAGATTAATTGCTTACTACTTTAAAGCTGTGATATCCTAGAAACTTACTTCATTTAATACACTTTTAGTGTCTAAGCTAGTTACTATCATTTTGGGTAAGGCTGCAGGCTAAGCTGCCATTTTTTCCAGTTCACTGTTTTGATGATTTCTTTCAGTCTTGACGTTCTTTGGCCCTTTGAGTTACATTTGTATTACTAAAACATAAAGTGTGTAGCATAGCATGGTGCCTCTGTGTTTCTGAAAGTAAAACTCTTAAATACTTAAAAGCATACCATAAACAGCAGTAAACCTAACCATATTTGGAAGAACAAAGCTTTAATTTAAATTATGTTGAACTGGTTTGTAACCAGGTAGATAAATTATATTCTAAATTAAAACAAAGAATTTCTTCCATTTGAGTTTTCAGTTGTTTGAATCTTTCTAATATGAATAGGGTTTTTACTCCCTCTAGATCACTCTGAGAAAAGGGAGTAGCTTTTTAGTTGAATGATGTAAAGATTTGAACTCTTATGGCATTTTTCCTTCTTCTCTTTCACCTTCACTAAGGCAAAACATTGTTTCTTTCTGTTTTATGTCATAGGTTATATTTTCTATGCTCATAGTAGGTCTTCTTGCTTCTCTCTGGACTGCAGCAGCTGGTCTTTGTCTTGTGCTATCTGACTGAAGATGGATACAGTATTTCAGCTCAGACCCATATCAGACAGTGGGAAGGGATTTACACATCTCATATTAATCAACTGTTCTAACTACAGGGAACCACTGTCTGAGACTTCAGCTGAAAGGAAGAAATGTGAAAATGCATCAACATAACATTTTCACATCTGGTGCTGAACATAGTTTCTGTGGGTGGAGGAATGTTCAGGGCACAGGCTACATTTAGCTGTTGACTTTGGATCTTTTTCGGTTTGCTGGTATTTCTTTTTTGCAGTCAATATTAGATCAAAGTTGTCTTCTCTTAACAGCCTCACTGTGGATCTGTCACATAGGTTTGCATTAAGAATAGCTATAGTCTGTGTTAAGGCTGTGGGATTTGGAGGGGGTTTTGTAGGAAATACAAACTGCAAAATGGAGTCCTGCTTTGGCTGGCTATTTTGTCTTTTTGGGGCTTTTTTTGTGTTGTTTTTTTTTTTTTTGTGAGACTATACTGAACACATAACTATAGTATCAGGTATTTAAGATGGTTGATGCCCTTTATACTTTCACTGTCACCATTTTCAGTGCAGAAGAGAGAAGTTTAGCCATAAATGTCAGGTTACACTATTCACGGCAAATTGCTGACCCAGGGAGGAGGGGGCTGTGGCTATAAAACTTAGTGGCCAACATGACATAAGGTTTTTGATCCTCTCTGCATTATTCAAGTTTTTCTTCTTTAGTCAAACTCATGCTTCTTGCAGAATCACATAACCTCAAGAAAACTGAAAACCAGCAAATGTGTGAACTTGTTCCCTGCTTTTAACAAATGCTTATCTATCTTTGAAATTAATAGAATTTTAAGTTTTCATTTAAGAAAAAGCTTTTGTCCTTTTTTTTTTTTTCCAACTATCATGTGAATTACCAAGAGAATACATTGCCATGGTCCCAGGCTATTTGTGTTGTTTCTTATCCCTGACATTTTAATTCACTACTGAACTTATACTTTGCATGTTTAAGTACTGGTAAGACATGAAAGTTGTAGGGTTAAAACTGTAGACAGTGCTTTAAAGCTCCTATGATAATTGTTCTTAGGTATGTATTCCTTTAGTGTGGCTCTCGAGACAACTATTTAATAGACAACATTTGAATAATACAAATGTGCGGTTGGTAAAAATGGATTAGGGTTTCAGGGTGGTACCAATGGGTGATATTTAATATTGAATGACATGTATTAAGACAAATGCTTTTATATATAATTTATTTGGCATTGTAAATGCATTTATCTTGTGAGATACAGACTCCCTGTTGCCACATGAAGTATTCTGGAAAGGTTTGGAGTAAATAAATAATAAAACCACTTTGATATACAATCTAACAATATTAAATATTAAGACTTTCACATGATTGATTTTAATACTTAATTAACTTATTTAAAGTCCAATGTAACTCTGTTTTTGTATTGGAGATCAGACAGGCAGAAGTTAAAATGCAGGAAATGTTATTAAATGAGACAAAATTAATTGCATTTCATGACCATCAGACTGGCTGGCTGTTAACCTGTCCATCAGTGGCATGATCTTGTTTGTTTTGTTCTGGATCCTAGCTGATGTTAATGTTAATCTGCACCACCATGTCAGACCATTTTTTATGTTTGCATCATTCTATTTTAATGATACATAATCTGATACATTTTATAAAAGAAAACAGACTTGCTTTATGCTATCCAAAGTTTGTCAAATTGTGCACTTTTCTTCTGACTTAGTGTTCTTCCCTAGGCATGTTTTTTCAGTGGGTGGTGGCAACCTGTGGAAGTGGCTGAGTAGGAATCTTCGCTGGTTTTGAGTTGCTCTGTGTGTGTAGGAGGGTTGTTTGGGTTGGTGGAGTTTTTTGGCGGTTTTTCTCTTGGAGGCACTGGGACTAGTAGCTTCTGTATTTAAATAGAGATGGTGGTAGTAAAGAGCTCAAGTGATGGAGAGCAAAATATCACAGTGCTGTGAGATAAATGGTCTCTGTGGCCTAAGTAAAAATCACTCCTAGAACAAAGAGGAAAGCAGACAATATTATAGGTAAGAACAAATTTTTCAAAAATACCTATTAATGAGTGTCCTGGCAAAATATCCAGTTTGAAACAGATCAAATGGTCCTCATTTCCTCATTTGCCAAAGTTCATATTCAGGACTCTCTTCTACTCAGCCCTCTAGTGAGCATGGTTTTTGTTTTTTTTAATTCCTAGTTCAGGACGAATAATTTCATTTGGCCAGTGTAAGAAAACCTATGATCTGGGACTGCTTCTAAATTATTTGGAAGACATCTGTGCTTCATTGCTTTAAATAAACACCATGCATGTTTATTCTCCTAATATTTAATTTCTTAAATTGATTAATTTTTTTAAAATGTTTTCACATTCTGGAAAATCCTCACTTTAGAGTTCTAACATGCTTGATTACTTCATAAGCCACAAATGAGGGGCAGAGTTGTGAACCCTCATAACATGATGCTGTCAAACTTAACAAAACATGCATAAGACCATTACCACATCAGACACTTGCTTTTAGTCAGGTTGTTTTAATCACTTTGACTTCACAGGGCAGCTAATTTATCACTTAGCTAAACAAGTATTTCCTCTACTTGTCATCAATTTAAGTAATTAAAATGATAAACTTTGGATATGACATGAAATAAAGGCCCAAAGATAATTTGGAGAAGGTGGTTGATACAGTCTAATAGAATGAAGGCAAAGTATTGTTTAAATACTTCGGTACGCTTCAGTAGTTTTCAGAAATGTCATATTCAGAGAGCTTTAGTGGTACTGATGGAAACTGATTTTTATTTTTAGCGTATCCAAGATTCAGCAGTGTTGTTCAGCTTTGTCCTCAGAGTTAGTGGGTTCCCATTTTCATTTCTTCAAGCATAAAATGTTTTGCTCTGTTGCTTGATTGTTTAAAAGTAAGTGGATGTCAGGGAACAAGAGTGGAGCAAGTGCTGCAACTTGGGCAGTCCTTCAGCCCTCATGCTGAGTACCTCCCCAAGTCTGCAGTTCCTCTCCTTACATTTTACCCTGGGGGGAAGGGAAGAGAGGGAAAATGGGTGTTGTAAAAGCTTTGCCTAATTCTGTATCCCCTACTCAGTTACACCTTCAAAATACTTCTGCTGAAACTGATTGTATTTTCTAATTTTGCAAAAAAATATGAATACTTTTCTCTTCTTAAACATTAATTCTGATATGTTTTGGTGTGTTTTTTGATTTGAGTAAATAATTTTTCAAGGTCCATATGAGCAGTGATGATTAAGGGAAACACTTTAGGTGGGTTTAGGTTTTTTTAATTGAATTAATTTAGTCACTACTTCTGAAACAATGCTTTTCATCCATAAACTGCTTGTTTGAATACTGAATATTTTTATTCAGCATCTGTGGCAAGTGAAGACATTAGTGAATATCTTATAACATTAAATAAGGTACAGTATTCATGTTCAACTGTGCTGTGTTTCGTTTATGAAATGCTGATTTATCAACATTTTTGAGATTAGGGTAATCTTACCACTTGTGCTCGTAGTGAATAGTCTCACTGCTAAAAAATTGCAAGAAATTTTGTTTTTATTTTGAACTTTCCATCTTCTTAATGAACATCAATTGTAATCAATTTATTATATGAAAATTTATTATAATCTTATTACAGATGAGTCTTCTGCCTTGTACAGTTCTGTGTACATGTTTTTGCAATGTTTTGCCCAGCTCTGGTTCAAAAGTGACAGGTGCTTAACTGGTAGTACAGCTAATGATAGAAACATACCTCAGTTAGACTTTTATCTTTGTCTTGTATTTCTATCCAGCTAGATATGACTTATACATATTAATAGAAGATGAAGTGTGGCTGAATTGAGGCTATTGCCACTGACAGTCTGGAGAAGAAGTGGGGTTTTTTTTTGAATGTTTTAAATGTAATTTTGTTTAAGCATTCCAAACTCACAGGTTTGTATACAGGAAAAATGGCAATGCTAATTGAAGGCATGATTATATAAGACTGATTTATGGCTAAAGGTGGTAGAAATCACATAATGCATTAGAGTAGGTAATAGGGAAGGCAAAATATTTGTAAACTCTTGGGTGAATAAACCTTCTCATATCAAAAAAGAGGCAGGCAACTTCCAAGTACTAAGTACTCACTAAGTGTAAGTACCCAGTGAGAAAAAGGCAAGTTCTCTGAGTTAGAATGGGCGTGATAAATCAGACTAATGGAGCGAGTAGTTTATCTCTGGTGTGTAGAAAGAGGTTTTTAGTTAGGTTGATGTCAGTGAACATCAGTTAAGTTTTTCCTAATGAAAACAGGCTGTTATTCTATCACCTATGGATTATGGAGGAGGTCATGGGAGAGGGGATGATGTACTGTGAGCAGGTATCTCCACAGAACCCTTTCAACATCTGGTGCAGTTCTGTGTTGGAGTCTGTAAGGCTGTCTCTCAAGGGAGTTTTGGTTTCCATTGAGAACAGATGTGCTGACAAGCTGCCCTCAGTGAAAGGCAGACTGGATAAACCCCACATGTGTTGGTCAGTGAGGAGCAAACCTGGGGCACTGTCCTTGGTGGTACTTAAGGCCAGTAGCCAAAGAGTCTCTGTGTCTGCTGTTTCCTTGGGCTCATGAGTGGATTCATGTTTCTCCTAATTTCCTTGACTAGATAAATGTTTCATACATAGCCTTAATTATTTTCTCATGTATATTACAGAACAGTTGAACTCCCAGTTGTGGGAAGCATGCCTGGTGTTTGAGTTCCTTAGCCCTTCAACTTTGGAGGTTAAAAAAGAAGTACAAATAGGTGCAAGTGTCACTTGGAGCTTTCACTGAGATGTTAGGGCTAGCCAGTATCAAGGCTTGTAATTCAGTAATTGAATTTCAGGGTTTTATAACATTTTTATTGTTTCACATTGAGAATGGTTTTAAAGTGCATCTTATTTAATACGAACAATATGTTATAGGCCATTACAAATCAACCACAAACCTGTGAAGAATTAATCTGTCTCAGAGTAAGATCCCAAGTGTAATTGTAATTGTTTAATAGTTCCCTTTGCTCTTTGTTAGAAGAGCAGAAAAGAACTTAAGTATAAAACTGTGAAGAAAATTGCTTGGACTAAGGAGTGAAGACTAAGATACTTTTTTTAACTCTAAGCATATGTTTCCATAAACAAACACAAGTAACTGATTAAATCACTGTGTGGATATCAAAAGTAAATCTATTCAGCTGCTTAAAACTGCTCTAACAGTCTGTAAAGTAAATTATGGTTCATATAGATTGTAAAGGTATGGCATTTGGGGAGTATTTTAGAAAAAGAAGGTGGATACAGAAGAGAAGGACATAGAACAAACTTACTAGGACTAATTTGATACCATGTTATGGATGCAGTGTAAGTCTGAAATATGCTGTGTCTGAATTAAGTGGTGGCTGCTAAAACTAGAATGGCTGGTAAGGTCATTTTCTGCCTGGTTCTGAGTTTGAAAGACACTCAGGGTTCTGCTTTGGTCAGACAGTATAGAAATCTTCAAAGTGCTATAAAAATAAAAAGTTAAATTTAAGCAGCACAACTTTCCACAAAGTTGGTGGGGGTCTTGTTTTCTTTCTTTAAATAAATTATTTTAAGTTTTTCTTTTATTTATAATTGATATCAGGTGTTTATAAACATCTCTTTATATTTTTATAGCCATAAGACTCAGGTAAATGTTATTTAAGGGGCTAGCAAGTTTTTTAATATTTTTCTTCAGCATACCATTCATGCAATTTTCATTATTATAGTTTTAAAATTACATAGGGAACATGTGAGGTACACATACATTAATAGCTCATTTTGCTGAGCCTAGTACAGAGTTGTTCAAGGCAATTCTTGTGTTTTAGTGGAGTGTTTTGTCATATGAGTTTATGATTGTAATAATTTGACATAAAGGTGTACCAATGCCCAAGTGGTAAATCCTACCTTCCCTCAGTTAATGGCTCCTTGTTCCCAAGACCTTCAGATGTTGTCTTCTAGCTAAACAGAACTGAGAGATGGTGTGATCATTTCATGGCCACAGTAACACAGGTGCCAGGGCAAATAAAGGATAAATTCCCCCCAGGGAATACAGCTGAGAGAGCAGCCTGTTGAGAACAGCCTGGGTGCACTGGTTTCAAGGAATTGCCTGATAGTGGTCCAACTAGATTTGTTTATTATCTAGGTTTTTTTGGGGGTTGGTTTTTTTTTCCCCTCATAACTTACTAGGAAAATTAAGAAGGTGTAGACTCTAAAAAGGCCTTAAGAATCCCAGTTCCCCTTCATTTATTGACAGTAAACTGAAGGTATAAAGCCTACATGGTCAATGCCATACCTCCTATGAACCAAAGGAAAAGAGTAATTGAAATGATTTTAAATTCATTAATATGCCAGTCCTGAAAGTGTAGATGCATACCTCTTCCTGTATCTCTTTTTATATTTCTTTCTAAATATAATTTCCTTGCTGTTAGAAAGTTATGATGCTTGTAAACAAAGCAGTTAAAGTAAGTGATATTTAAAACTCATCTGGCAGTTGTAGGTAGCTACTTAGTGTGCTTGGGCAAATCAGACCTGTTTAGGTGGCTTAGGTTTTTTTGTGTGGCAAGTTGATAAATTGCTGTACAGGTGACTAAATTCAGACTTGACAAATGTACTCTTGCACTGTTAATGCACTGGAAAGGTCTTTTCTCTTTCTTATGCGCTGATCCTAACATCCTCTGCTTTTCACCCTTTTATTGACATCCTCTTATTTGCTGCAGCCAGTATTAGCCAGAATTAGTTCATTCTCAAATGAACTTGTAACACAGTTCTTGTTCAGTTGCTTGATAGTGATGTGAGTGCCATTCAGGAGCCTGTGATCATGAATCCGCATCACCTACTTCCTAAGGTTTCAGTTCTGCTATTACTTCCCTTTTGGCCTTCACTTTTGGAAGATGTCTTCGTAAATGTTCAACAGCCAGTTGATTACGTTTCTTAAAATGCTTCCTTATCATCTTTCTAGAAAGCTGTCATGGTTTAGGAATATTATTCTCCAGTTGAGTTTTGCCACTGAAACCGTTGCATGCCGCACACAGCTTGCTTGCTGACTCCCCCCTTCCCTCCCTCTTCCCTGCAGCAGGATGGAGAGGAGAACTGGAGGCATAAAAGGTAATGATCACAAGTTGAGACAAAAGCAGTTAATTGGAAATAGCAATGAAATAAGAAAAATTAACAGTAACAGCAAGGATACTAAAGACAAGACAAGAAAAGAAACATTCTTACTCACTGAGGAAACCCCAACAACAGATTTTAACCAACCTCTCCCTCCAGCTCAGAGCTGGCATTACCTAACCACTCCCTCTGCCGCACTTACTTGACCAGAAAAAAACCTTTCTTCCAAGAAGAGACTCTGTTCTCCCTGCCCTGGTAATGACATGACATAGTATAGAATAACCTCTGGGCCCTGGCCATGCCACCTCCTGGCTACTGCATGTGGGAGAATGGATTGTAAGAGAACAGAGATAGTACTGCAGTCTTGCCCCGATCAGTTGCAGCTGTATAAGACAGGTAAACAGCATTGAAGAAGAAGAAGAATGCTGAGGTGTATTGACCAACCACAGAAGAGTGAAAGGGCATGCAGGTGTTATGCATGTGAGAGAAAAGGTATAAAGAGTTAGGAGGAGAGAGGTGTTGTTGTAAGAGCTAGCAGGTTGTGCTGTGAGAGGAAGGAGTCTGTATTGTGTGGTGCTGCTTCTCGTGGGATTGCAACAGAGAAAAGGTAGAAAGCTTTAATAAACTGCTCATGCTTGCTACCATCTTCAGCATTAATCTTTTAAGCCCACCGTCAATCAGGGGAAGATTTTAGATAATGAGGGACTGATGCTGGTGTCAGTCATGTGACCACCATCAAATTGGTGCCCTGTTTTAGGGGCGAGTGACGACAACTGCAAAACCCTGTTCTAGCCAGAACCAGGACAAAAGTTAATATAAACCTTGATAAAACCAAATTTACCTATCATGCCAGTCAGTATTAATCCATTCTCTTTTTGTGTGTCTGTTGCTGTTACATTACACTTGACCTATGCTTTCTGAAAAAGAAGTGGTTAAAATGAAGATTTTCTGCAATGAGAGGTCTTGGGTCCAGAAGAGTGATGATGATGATCTTTCCTCAGTTTTGCTCTATAATCTTCATCATGCCCAAGAACTAGCATCAGGTCTCTTTGGGATCAGACTAAAAGATGGATAGGGAAAACTAGAAAAAGGAAGGAAAGAGGCTCTTGCCATCTTTTACAGTCTGTCAAAACCACAATTAGACTTTTACTTGCAGTGTGATATTTGTAGGTACTATAAATATTCTTTTGGACTCCAGATAATAAAACATTTACAATGTTCAAGTGGAAACACTATTGTTCTGCTAATAAGACAACTAATGGTGATGATATGCCTGCAAAATAAGGGGAGGTTTTAGGTACTTTTGGTCTTGGCTTCTGTGATTAAAGCAATACTGAAGTGTTTGTTTCTCTGGGCTTTTTCCTCCAGATAAATACTCATCAGCTGGAATTTACTACTGCCAATATGTATCATTCTGTGTCTGAAACCAGTCATCCTTTGCAAACAGAGGAACAAGAGATAGGCATTGATCCCTTGCAGAGTTTTTTGAGCAAGCCAGGCGAAGGTGAGTTTCTGTACTTTTTTTGAGTTTATGCCTTATATAAGTGTGTCATGATAACTGTACCTGTCATAATTTGTTTAATTCATTCAATGAAGTTGAACAGGGCAACTTAAAGAACATTTCAGAGTATGTGAGGAACACTCTGACACTAATGAAAACCACGAAAAGTCAACTTTCAATTACAGACAGAAGCATTAGCCAAATGTTTAATGCGCTGTCAGCCTTTTTTAATCATAAACTAAACACTGACTTCAGCATAAGAATATTGAAATGCAGCATGATTTTATGTTACTTTCCCAAGCATGGACTCTTACAATGCTTTGGGTTTAGGGGTTTAGGGATCTTTTCTGTTTGTTTGTTTTCCTCTTTTCTTTTTTTTTCTTTTATTCTGCAGTAAAGTTCAGTATGTTATTTTGGACAAAATTATGCAAATAAAAAGTCTGATTTTTGTTTGACTCAGCCCCTATGTTCTAATTTAAAAAAAGATCTCAAAGTTGAGATAGAATGAATAGGTTCTAAAGGTAGAGCCTGAAGCAAATTAGTTAAATGCAGTATTTGGAAGACCCTAATGAACAATGAGAACAAACTGCTTGGATAATGCAATGCCTGTCTGTTTTGCTCATCTTTTTGCTTATTTGCTAGTAGTGACAGTGTAGTTGGTTCGAAGAAAGTGATAAGCTTAATGAGAAAGCTCGTCCTTGTCATGAAAACATTCCTCAAGTACTCAGTTATACACAGTGGCACCTTAACTACCTGTAATTTTCCAGTCATTGAACACATGTACCAGGAGGGCAAAATAAAAAATTTATTTTAAATTACAGAGTTAAAACAACTTTGTCACATTTTCTAAGTCCCTCACCCAGATCAACTACTCTATGTGGGTGTATTTGTCTATAAATCCTCTGTTTACTAGTGCTTATTAAAAAGCTATGTCAAGTTTTGCTCAGTCAGGTTTATTACTTCAGTTAAGAAGAAGCTGATGTTCTGCTTCAAAATATATTGGTAAAACTTCATTGTCCCTTTGAGTTAATTTTTTCACTGTTTCTTCATTGGTTTATAAAGCTTCTTTAATGTTTGAAAATGACAATGGACATCATGGGGAAAGTATTTTAAAACCTGACGATTAAATGGAATAGCTTTTCTAGGTCAGTGTTTCTTTTCTATTATATTTGACATCTTAAAGATATGGAGCCATTTTATCCTGATAAACCAAACGCATTTTGTACATATTTTTAGAAACTTCAAAATAATATTTTTTTTCAATAACCTAAAATAATAACCATTTTCAAGAGGAAAAACAGCTTGCTTCTAGTCTTCCCCAGTCAAGAAAAAGATGAAAATTTTCTTCTGATTTCTATTTTCTTTTTAAAAAATTGGTAATTCTTTCAGCTCTGTTTCAAGAAAAAGCAAAATTTTCACCCTGTTAAAAAACCACTGTAAGTTAATTTTACCCTTTATTGTGCCCAGAAGCGATTAGTTACCTTGACTGAAAAGGTTTCTCATTTTTATCCCAACCTTAACATTTCTATGACATACAAAGTTATTAGGATTGAATTGATGTTTAAAAGTGCCATTAATTCATTTACCCCAAATGTTCATTAACAATGTAAATGTATGCTGATGTTCTATGAGACAAGGAAGTGACTAATGACTCTTCGCACTAACAACACTTAAAATGAATAGAAACTTTAGATAGCTAATCTTGAAGTAATCAAGACCCTCATTCAGCTTGGCATCTCTGTATGCTCTAAAACAGCTGTCAACTGTTAAAAATATATACACAACACACACATACGCACATGCGAGGATAAAGATATGTAAATACATGGTTCCCCAAGTCATAAAGGTTACCAACTATGGTACATTTTTTATGTTCTATCTATGTAAATATTTTATATAAAGCATCCATTTCATCTTCATAGCCTTTTTTGCTGTGAAACACATAGTGCATTTTAATTTGAAACTTTATATATCCAGAATAAGTCTTTGAAGTTTTAATGTTTCATTTTAAATAAAGCGTGGTTTGGTGTTAGCTCTTTAGGCATCCAAGTGTACAGTTGTTCCTGTCCATGCAGTCTGTCCATCAATGTCTTCACAAAAGTACTTCAAGATACGGTTTTTCAATGCAACCTCAAGTTTCAGGTGTGATACAGAATCAACTGGGAGAAAAACAGTAAAATCTTAAAAACCTGAAATCTTGAATTTTTTTGTATCATGAATCACAGAAATATGGCGGAGTGGTGGTCCATTGGAGACATTCTGTGCAATATTGCAGAATATCAGGATACCTGAATTGTGTTTTTGAAGCATGGCTGATTGCTTACCTTGGAGGCACAGTGTTAAAAGTCTTCACTGAGATGAGGTGATTAAAAAAAAATCACATCACTGATAAGGGTGGTGAAAATAAATATTTAGTTACTGATCTAGGCAGATTTGTTAATCTCCATGAAGTATTGTAATTTTAGCATGTACACTTGATACCAAAACTTGATGGAGAACCAGAAGATGTCATGTCCAGCTGGAGTTATAAAATTCTCTCACAGTTTTCATAAAATTAAAGGAATCTCAAAAATACATGGGTTGCTCTTAAGTGTAGCTGTTTGGAAAACTACTTTTTTGTTCACTTGCTGTCAGCTTGAAAAGGTATATTGGATAGGATTCCAGAAATATGTTGAGTCTAGTAGTACTCAGTGCTTTTATTAAAATTTCAGTGAAGGAATAGGGAGAAAACATGGTTTATTTGGTACAGGACTGTTGACACAATGGAGAGTAGATGTAAAATTCAAAGTATCCTTGAGATTTTGGAGAAGTGGCCTGAGAAGAATAAGACATGGTTCACTAGGAACAGCTGCAAGGGTTAATGTTGCAGATGCTCGGCATGAGACAGTTACCTAGCTGAACAAATGAAATTAGATCATTACAGATGAGGTAAGTGTCATTTGGAGAAAGGTCTGGGTGTTGGTAGCTCTCCAGATTTTATGTAACCAATAAACTTTGAATCTTGAGTTATGATGAGCCATGAGAATCTGCTTGTTTGCAAGTTTAAAAAAAATTCAGAATTAGCCTTTAACTGTTCAAATTCAAAAATTCAGAATTAGCCTGTTCAACTTCTATCCCTTTAAAACATTTAAAAAAATCTATTAAGATAACATTTTTGTCCTTTCCTGTTGATTAATTTGGCCTGTGTTATTTTCCTCATGTCTGATTTTTCTTTCAAGATATGAAAAACATGCATTAAATACATGTATATACATTTTTAAATAGCATTTTTAAATAGCTGATAAGAAATTCATGGCAGGGATTCTCGCTTTTGCAATCTAGTATTTCAAATGGAATATTTTAGTTCTTTTAAGAAACTTGAATTTTTGATTGTTTCTTGTGGATCTGGTTGTATTTTAATTTACATGCATCTAGGTGTGTGTGCGTTATTATGTTTTCTTTTGTCTATGGTAGGTTTTTTGTCTATGGTAGGTTGATGACATCTTGCTGCATCCTCTCTTCTAAGAATCATCATGCTTTTATTCACTTTATTCTAATAATGTTTTTGAGTAATCCCTTCTGAAACAGGGATCTTTCAAAGAGAAATTGGTGAATCTTAGCTCTCTCTCAAGCAGACGCTTTGTGAGACCTGAATGAAATATCACAAACATTATTCTTGTACCTTCTCCCTGTGTATTGCATCTGACAAACTGCTTTTCTGACTTCCAAATGCTCGAGATTTCTTTTACATTGAAATGGGATAACTAGGTTAACTTTCTGCCATAAATTTTTACTCCAAGTTACAGCATCCACCACATTCCGACACAAGTTTTGAACAGCGTAGTAGGTAGTATTCCCATTTCATTGGTATAATGGGAAAGTTGATCCTCTAAGGACAGACTGGAACAATGCGTTTAATACTCTTCAATTTCATTTACTCAATATCACAATTAATACAATTAAGGTCACTTGAAATGAAACTATTAACAAATTGGGTAATTTACTTCAACAATGTCAGTGTGTTCTCACAATTACATTTGCTTTAATTAGTGTACAAGCTATTATTTAATAGCATACTTCACATAGAAAAATGTAATGTGTTCTTTGTTCTTAATAGAAGAAAAGGGGAAACCTTTAATGGGTCAGAGTGTTTTGGATTTGGAGTTTGGCAGGATATATTTCATGTGTAAAGGCTATGGTTGGTGGTGAGGACAGAGAAGGCTGATGTTACTGGAAGGACAAAGATAACTACTGGAGTGTGTGACTGAAATTAATCCAGTTGAGACAGATAAGTTCCCCACCTCATACTTACTATTGCATCCCTCCTGATTCTCAAGCCTGCCATGAAAACCTATGAGAGATGAAAAGAGAGCATTGGTATTTCCATTTTGATCGTATACTGTGTGTGTTTCCATTGCTTGTCTTTGGACAATTACACTATTCTGGTGTTAACCTCATAGCCCTGATCACTAGAAAGTATTTCCATGGAGAACTATACTTTACATGGAATCTGAGATACCTGGTTTATATTAGTGTCATATAGAAAACAAGTAGGAAACAGAGAGGAATGGAGTAATAAAGCACCATATTTTCTGGACAAAGCAGGACCCATGTGTTATCAAATAATTTCCCCAAATCTTAAGTGTAATTCACATGGATTGTTTTGACCCTTGACATTCCTTACAGGATTAAGGAATAATGAGAAAATTATATTATCTCAGCTACTCAGTGTTATAAGTTGGGATTTTTTTTCTCCTTACAACCCCCTTCACTCAGCTATACAGTGCTAATGTGGATTGCCCTGTACAGCATTTATTTACCTCAATTTTTAGAGGTCATTTCATTTAAAGGAAACAACCACAGAGGTTTACACCTCTCTGTGTGAGAAGTACTTTACTAGGTAAAAGCCATTGAGAACGCAAATACAGTGAGTTGTTGAAGACTTACTGTTTTCTTACCAAATATTTTTTGATAGCATATTTTATGACATCATATGTGTCATATAATGTGTGTTATTTCATCTTCTCTCCAGGAAGCGACATGTACATGAAGTATAGCATGGTGTTTTTAAGAGCCCTTTTAAATATACATGCTACTGTGTGTTTTCATTAAAAAGACAAGATTGGAACAGAGAACCTCTTTTCATTATAGTGGAACAGAAGAGCTGAGGGTTGTGATTGTTTCTTCATGTCTTTGGGGTTCCATGCTGTGGTTTACCCCAGGCCCAGCAAAAGCCTTGTGTCCTTCATTGGCGAGTTTTACCCTTCAGCCAGAAATCTTCAGTGTGCGCCACCAGTACAGTTCTTGCTAGTGGTCCTGTTAAAAACCTGTGCTTCTCCTGCAGGGCTTGGCTTCCTCATTAAGGGCACAGGTATGATGGAGGAGAAGGGGCCGACCTCAGTCTGTTTCACTTTGTATTGGATGAATAAAAGCAAGACTTGTTTTTACATCTTCAAACGCCATATGCTAACATAACAAGCATTTTAATATTCATTTATTAATAATAACTGCTGTTTAGCTTGCTTTTAATTGAGCTGCAACAGGATTGTAGTGACAAAGGCTATTGGAACTACACAGTATATCTTGAGCTAACTCAGGCTGTCACCAGCTGCTTCCCTACAACTCTTCATTTTCCTCTTTTCTGTATTAGACATTTTTATTAAAAGATCAGTTAACAGAAAAATGTTTAAAAATGCATATATTTAATCTAGTTAGTTGGAAATCTAGCTATCTTAGCTAACACAGAGTACAATTTTTACTTGAAATTTGTACAGGTGTTGACATCCTCTTAGAAATTTGCTTCTTGTGGGCCCTTTGGTTTCAGTGCCTTACTGCCAATTTATATTTAGGAATTGCAGGAGTATTTTTAATTACTTCAGCTGTGGGAGTAAATGTGAATAGCTGCCATGGGCTTGTGAAATACCAGCTTCAAGAGCTGGATTTTCCTCTCTAGAATTGGTAGATTCGGGGAATTTTGGTGGCTTCACATGAGTAGCACATTGCATTAGGGTTTAACCCTCCAATTTGGAGGTTATTCTTTGACAGGGGTCATTGGCACAAACATCATGTAGGGAAATGGCTTTCAGTGGTTGATATGGCAGATACCAGGATGACCTTTCGGACAGTGATGTCTGTTCATGGAATGGTTTGGGTTGGAAGAGAAATTAAAGGCCATCCAGTTCCAGCCCCCCCACCACTGGCAGGAAACCTCCCACTAAATCAGGTTGCTCAAGACCCCCTCCAGCCCAATCTTGAAGGGCTGGCACATCCAGGGATGGCACGTCCACAACTTTTCTGGGCACCCACGGCTTCTCTTGATCTAAGGGAAATTAAAATGTTTGTTTTGGAAGTTTCACTTTGAATCAGGATATGACAAGACCATTCTCAATAGCAACACCAGCACACCACCTCATTCATTCATTCAAGTTAGGGGTTTCCAGATCTTTCCAGATACATCTCTGCCTGAATACTGGTATAAATCACTTGTCAGCCTCATGTCATTCTTCTAACTCCTTGTGACCATACTTCGGGAGAGGCTGATTTCAGCTTTTCTTTTTCTCTTCTTTGCTTTTCCCTAATCCAAGTTAAAAATCAACTAGTTGGCTCTCATCTTGCTTTCTACTGTACATGTGGCATAATCATACTTGTAGTGCAAAAGAAAAGAAGGCAAGTTAAATGAAAAAGAAATTTAAATTTTTATTAATAAATATTACATGCTTAGAGAACCTTAGAATACCGAGAAGATATTTCCATTTAAATGATAGTAACTTACTGAACAGCAAAATAAAACAGAATAATCTTTTTTAATAAAAACCTGTAAATGAAATTAAAAGTGGTTTAAAACTAGTTCATTATAAAAAAAGTTATACATAAGGTAACAATGAGAACAAAATCATTGTTTTGAATATTTTACTCAGACTATATAAAGAAATATAATATGAAGGTTACTAGCCATAAACACCTCACATATTAAGTGTTTCCAGGCAATGATCAAATTATGTTAAATGGCTGTATCTCCTCCATATGGAAAAGGCATATTCTCTTAATTTAAAAAAATTGAACTGTACATGTCTGATTGTACTTGTGTATGTATAATAAAAGACTAGTAAATCAGAATTCTAGCTGAGGCCAGCATGATTGGTACAAGATAATAATTAAATGTCTGGGTTCACTTCTGTCGTGACGTACCAAAGATTGTAATTTACAAAGCAGTGAATGAATTGTGAGCTGTTAGCTGATGTTACAGACCTCTGTATCTGAGATTAAATGTATGTTAAAATTAAAGAGCTTAACTGTCACAAATTTGATTGAATTAGAAATTGATTGTTCTATATAACAGAAATATGTCACTACAGATGGGATGTTTCCTGTTTTTCATGTATGTGGACATTATGAAGACCTGGAATTCCTTATTTTAAAAAGAGAAGGTTTCAGCCTACATTCACTAAAGTGATACTGCAAAGCTTTTTAGGCTTTCAATTGACTGATAAGCCTTGTTCTTCAGCCTCCATGGTACCCAAGGTACTCCCTGTCCTCATCCTCTTTGGACATGCAAAACTAAGACACTCGAAAGGGGAGAGAAATAAAGTACTGTCATATTTAAGTGGTAAGAAATTATCTGATAAGATGTATTATTTATTGACAATCTGGCCTTTTAACAAAGAAAAATAGGCCTATGCTTAGGTTGCCACTGCAACAGCCGAAACAGCTGATACTTTAATGAACAACATACTGAGGGCCATCCAGGACATAAGGCAAATTAAGCAGGTTACAAACTGCATATCTTCTGTTTAGGTATAGGAGATCTCCCCAGCTCTGACAATTAGCTCCGCTGATCAGGCAAGCAGACAGACAGAAACAGAAGGAGGCCATTTGTATCAATTTGAGGAACAGAACTAGTAATGAAGTAAAATATCTGTACCAGGTATGGAACAGATATTTCTAACTGCTGGTTTCAGCTTTGCAGTAGCAAATAAATAAATAAATATGTGCTGCTTAACAAAAGCTTATTTTCTGTTGTTTACAAATTGAGAGCAAAGGAATAATAATACTTCTAACCTAACGGGTTTTTTAAAAAGGATAAAACATTTTCTGGACATACAAGCAAATACGAATCTTGGTAACCTGACAGCTTTGTTTAAGCATTGAATTTGAGTTTTCTTTCATGAAAATCTTTTCAAAGTACAGCAATTCAGCTGTGAAAACCTGAATACATTAATGATGACAAAGAACCTCTGGAGTGAGCCAACATTTGTTTTTGTTCTTTTACAACGTTTCCTGATGAATTGCACATACAAAAGTGTTGGAGGTTATTTTAATTTTCTTTTCTTACTTTGATAATAAATGTCTCCACTGTTTACCTTTTTGGTTAAGGTACCTTATTATTACTAATCAGCTTTAATTATTTATAACAAAATGACTGTGAAAGATGTTTCTTTGATGTCGAAAAAGTCAGGGGCCTGATCCTGACCCTATTAAAATTAATGGCTTGGTTCCAATTGACTGCAAAGGTAACAAGCCTGAGTGCCCTTTAAGGGAAGCAGTCATTTAGCCCAGGGTACTGGATTGTGGTTAGTTGGGGTTCCTGTTTTGGGAGTGTCAGATTTTAAGCATTTGATTTCAGGATTTGGCCATGCATAGGCAGAACACATATAACTGACTCATAAAGTCAGTTCCAATCTTCATTTTGTTCATAAGTTACACAGTAATTTTAAAAAGACTAAATATACTGGATAATAAGAGAACACCTTTCTCTCTAAACATGAGCACCAAAATGGGGTGAGAGGGGAGAGAAGAGAGAAATGTGGATAGCATTTCTGCTTTTGTCTGTCTTTTTTCACAGTCAACAAAATAGCAAACTAGCTCAAATCTGAGCAATACTGGATAAGAACCATCACGTTTCACAGGCATGTGTGCCAGCTTGTGTTTAAATCTTATTTTGTGTAAGTGAACTATCAGTAGGTTTTGTTTCTGACTATTTTAAGCTTCAGATTTACATGGATGTACATAGACACACTCTGTGACAAGATTGAACACTTCTGTCAGATCTAGAATATCTTTTAGGTATTCCTAAGAATTTCTGTTCAGTTTCTTCATCATGGTACATGTTTAGTTTGTTACATTAGTAATCATGTGACTATAACATTTCAGCCACAGCACAAACGACACAAAAGGATATAGCAAATGAGACTTACTTTCCCCATTTGTAACAACCACACAAGGTTGTGATGCAATTTGTGCTCCTTGGCTTGATCTGCTTGAAAAGGGAAGTGGGACTTGAAATGTTTTGTTTTGCATCTGTGTGCTTAACTCATCCTTTTAGAAGATGTCATACACAAAAGAAGCAATGAAATTAATTCTCGTAACTGCCATAGGAAGAACAGTCAGATTATTTGTTCTCATGCAAAAAGGAATTTGGAGCTGGTGAAATGATATGGTTCATTCTTACAAGAGGTCTGTAGCAAGGTGAGGAGCTTGACCCACATCATTCAAGGTGCAGGAGACTGCATCTGTGATGACGCTGTCCTTCAGCTCTTTCTTTCTTTATTTCAGGCAGTTTTTGTGAGGCAGGTGGCTACTTAACTAAGAAAGAGTGACTTTGGTACAGAACACAAAGGCACAACTTTTTCATGTTTTATGTGCAAATTTAAATAAGCATATATCATCTTAGAAATTTAAACTAAAAGTATTTTTGGTAATGGAATTGAAAAGTATTTCAAAAGACATGGATCATTTTCACCTTTTCAGTATTTTGAGTAATTAAATGAAATTAAAATATTTTGAATACATTAAACTGTTCCTGAACCTTTGATAAAATGGTGTCTCAATACAGATATATATGGGTGTTACTATTGAAACATGATTTGGCTACAAATCTAAGGAATACTACTCCACCTTAACTAACTGATTGTCAAAGTTGATTTATTTATGCTTATTTATTTCATAGTTTCGTATCTTAGCATTGCCAGGTCCTGTTTTAAGAACAGGCAAAATACTTCTCACAAGAGTTTTTCAAAGTAAGCACGACAGTGCTGTGGTTTACTTGATGTGGTAGTGTTCAGTCAAAGGTTGGGCTCAATGATCTTGGAGGTGTTTCACATCTTTAGTGATAAATTCTAAATACCTTATTTCTGCACAAACAGCTGGCAGATAAATATTTTGCTTGGATACTAAAGTGATAAACAATAATACATGGACTGTGGGATAGGAAGACTATGTTCAGATTTTTGAACAAATCCCATCCAGTTTAGTGCAACTGGGACCATATAACCAAAATATTAGGAAGTAGCCTGTATTATAAATTTCTCCACTAAAATTTTGATATACAATTACAAATTATTATTCTTGATCTTCCTAAAAGATAAAAGGCACAAACTTCATCTAGATAAAGCTTTATGGTGGTGATAATTCTTTTCTTCTGAGAAATTTGATTTGTAATGGAATCAATGATTTAACCTTAGGAAAAATGAACTGGATAGTGTTTCAGTACTAAGTGCAATTGAAGGGATAGATCATGTAATACATGTGAAAATATGTTTGCAACGATCTGATAATGTTTTGAGTTTCATTATAAAGGGGTACATTTTTTTATATGTTATTCATAATTTTGGAAGATGCCATTGTTAGTTATTTCTTACAATTTGAAATATTTAAAGGGTCGAGCAATGAAACATAAATCTGTCCATTATTGGGCATTTCTACTTTGCACACAGATGAATTCTCATCAAAGTTGATTTGCTGACTGGTGGCCAGAACAGATGTTATCTTAATGGAGGAGAGAAGCATATGGAGCCACAGGGCCACCTCCAAACTTCTGTGACCCAATATTGTTTCATTGTTTATTGAAGTATGAAAGAAAATATTCCTTCGCAAAAGTCTACAAAACTCCATTCTGAATTATTATAGCAAGGTCACCACATTATTGCCTTACTAAGATGAAGATTTTATTGCCAGAAGAAATGTAGTATCAATTGTTGCTATTCTAAAAAAAAAAAAAAGAAAATAAAAGTACCCCAGGCAGATGAGCTTGTGTCTTTTCCTTATTTGAATTTAAAGAAAGAAGAGCTGTAAATTTGAGCTTACACTGTGGAGAACTCTAGTTCTGTTTTGGGGTTCTTGTGACAATACCATGGTGAATAATAAGTGAAAAAATCTGTTTAAAAAGTTAGGGAATTGACATTTTTCTGCAGAATTCAATTTAATGTATTTTATAATTTGTATTTGAATTTGTATTTATGATGAACATGTAGCAGTTTCAGCTGTGGCACTTGCATGAACCAAAGTTATACACTTGTAACTGTGCTATTAGAATAACTACTTGTTCAAGTGAAGATTTTTAGGTTTTTTAGAGAAACTGGTCTGTAATGTATGCTGTCAGAAGCAAACCTCTGATTTGGAAAAATACCATGTAAACACAGGATTAAATGCTCTTTTTCACTTTAAAAAAAGAGCATATAAAGCCTAATTTCATTCTGGACATGAAAAATATCCTGGGGATTTTTTGTTTTGGAATTAATGTTATATTTATGATACTTCTAGTCCTCTACATATTACAAATTTAGGAAGATACTTGCAGGTTTTTTGTGATTTCAAAGACACTTACTCATATCTGTCATATTCAGTTTGAGATTCTTATGGAAAAATGAGCCTGCATTTTGAATTTGCATTGCTTAGCTAAAGATAGTTTTATTTTCTTGCATATTACTCTGTTCCTTGTTAAAGCTGTAGCTCAGAGTAGCAACTTGGAAACTTTTGAAGATATTTAATTGATAATAATTGCATTAAAACAATACTGAACATTAAGATAGGAAATGGGGATATCTGAAAATCATGTAGTAAATTATGTATACAGTGGCGATTTTCTATTAGCCTAGTGTAAGGAGCAACTTACACTGGATCCTACAGCGTGGATGCTTATTATCACCATTTCTGGCTTGCCACCTAGAAACAGCCATTAATGGCACAACACAGGCTACTGCAATGAAGTTTGTATACATCATAATTGTTCTTTCTTTAGGTCTTTACTTTGACCATCAAGTGAGTTTCTGTTTATAAATTGACACCACATAGCATTAAAGATGATGAGTCAGTTTGGGACTTTCAACTTATTTTATTAGTCCTTTCTCAGTTGCTCTGAAGTCTCTGGTTGCAGTTTTGATGAAGTTAAGGCAAAGAACAATTTGAGGGCTTTGAATTGAGTCTGGTTGTTTTTCTTTTGCAAACCATATGCCAGTGCTCCAAAGGCCTGTCTTGTGGCTGGTTAAAACAAAATAAGAACATCTATAAAAGGTCCCACTCTGAGAAATGCGTACTAATTTCAGGCAAAAATTCTTTCATTTGTTGTTTATGAATTACACTTTTAAAACTTTGCCTAGAGGTAGGGAGGAGTGTTTCAGAAATCAGATGTTAAAGTAAAATGGCTATAAAAACATGTGATCTTCCATTTTACTGTATTTCTTCTTCTGAATAAGTAATGATCTAATAAAAATTAAAGAGCAAGTTGCATTTCGAAGATCAGGTCATCGTAATTCATTGACATTAGGCCACATAACTGAATAATGTCTTACTTCAGTGAAATACATCAAATGAGATCAACAATTATGACTCATAAACATGCCTCGCAGGCATAAAACAGCAGGGAATTAGCATGTGAGGCTGATAAATATGCATGTAAATAAGCTCCCAAAGGAATAACATGGGTTTGATTGATAGGTTTAGAATTGGAACATATGTAAACCCCTTTATTCCTCATTCTGGTGTAGCTAAGTAAAGATGCGTTTTACTTGTTAAAAGTTTCAATAACTTTGTAAATCTTAATGCCACATCTGCTTTTGTGTGTGCAGGCACGTGTGAGTGTCACTTGAGAGATTGATTGAATTGTCTACAGGGTAGATGCCCTCACACTGAGACTGTCGTGTTTGCGTATGGATATTGGAGCGGTTGTGTATGTGCGTGCACATGTATACGTGGATTTCGGCACTGCATGGTAGAGGGTGTGGTGTTGAGCAAAAGATTGTTTTGGGGGTTTTACTCAATTTAAGGATTTTAAAGTTGGGTTCTCAAAAAAACTGAGTTGTGAGTTTTGGTATATGCGCCAGTATATTTATTTTTGCAAATACATTCTGCATTGAAGGTAATTGCTATTTATATTACAGAAAGTCCCACAAGTGCTGCTACATTTAAGAGTCTGGCACTGACTCTTTATAAACTTCCAATTTTTTTGGCATCTTACAGCTTGAGCTGTTATCTACAACTTCAAAGTACCTAGCACAGCAGTATCTCTGTGTTGATCAGCTCAAGTGTTTATGCTGTGCAGAGATTTACATCCCTATTGTTAGAAAAGTATAACATACATTGTGTTTATAAAACATTAATACTTTGCCAAATACAGACCAATTGGTTGCCATTGTCATGTGGCCTGGTGTACATCTGCTTTATTACCATTTCCTGCTATTAGGCAATAAAAACTTTTCCAACTGATGCACTCTAACTGATGTTGCATCAAGCTGTAATTATGCTGAAGTGATCTTAGACCAGTGGCAGGAAAGATGCAAAACCATTTTCAATAGTATGGTGTGTGTATAGACTGTAGATTTTGGTTCTGGGTGGTTTCTAGCTAAACTAGTCATTCAGAGAAATTGGAGATGGGGCTCGTATCAGAGATCAGAGTTCACATGTGAAAACCTCAATTCTGTCATACCTACCTTTCGTTTAGAGATACCTTTCTGTGGAGATAAAGCTTCAGCAAAACAGCTTCCTTCTGTTTAGATTTATGGGGTAGCAGAGAATATATTTCCCCGTTAAGATCAGTAAACTCAGGAGCTACAGCTAAGTTCTGGGAGCCGGCTCTTTTTGCTGCTGAAAAATAAATAAACTTGTAGCATTTAGAGACATCACATCAAATCTCACGTGGCTTCTCATGAAGCAATTTATAGCTACCTTGTATAATTTGTATAGAAATGTTAAGCTGATCCCTGCTCCAACAGCATCAACTGCTTAACCCAGAATTTAACAGCCTGTGACACCAAGAAAAAGCAAACCCTGGGTACAGTCAGGGGGAGGGGACTTTCCATAACAGAGCTGAATAAGCAGATTGTTATCAGGAACTCCGATGGGCCATGTTTCTAGCTGCATAGCACTGTCCTTTTTCACAGAGGATGCTTAGATATCCCTTGAGCCAACAGAAATACAAAATAAACCACTTTTTTTTCCTAACAATGTGCCTTTATTTTTGCCTTTTTGTCAGGGCCATGACAGGCTGTCACTCAGTTTCAACTCCCCACAAGAAATGTCCTTGAATGGTTCAAGAGAAGCCAGAAAATTGTTGTTAAGTATTTTTTTTTCATTCACCTCTAGAATTTTCCACATTTTCTCCAACATGTGTGAAGCCACTGGGAAATATGGTTAAATGAGTTAAGCAGACATCACCCATCTGTGCATCTCGGGGAAAATAAAAACAGTGCTGTCCCTCCGAGAGCTTTCTTGGTACATAACCAAAATCGGAAGAACAACCACACTGTACAGATAAACCTAGGCAAGGCTGTTGCAGGAAAAAAGGGATGAGCACTTTGAAGGAACTGCTTCTTCTGGCTTACCCCAGTCTCACTGGTGTGTGGCCTTTGTAGAATGTAAGGTGATCCTACAACCTGTGCTACTCCCAAATGCCTGAAGACTACTGGACAGCAGAGAAAGCATCATATTTGCTTCAGACAGTGTTAAAAACCTGGCATTCAGCCTCAGCTCTGAATTTCAGTCCCCTCACAAGCCAAAACAATCACGTTGCAGCCTCTCCCCTGTTTGTATAAATGTTTTATAATTTTAGATAGAAGGCATCACAAGAACCCTACTTTTGCTAAAGTCTTGATTTACCCTTTAATATTGTTCACTGCAGCTCTTTCTACTACTCAAGTGATTTGTAATTTGTATCTCTCAAACAGTTCCCACTTGGATTTCTCAAGCACTGAAAAGTCAGATGCCTGACATTACTGTGTAAAGTTAAGTGCTTGGGGTTAATGAGTGGCATTAAATTTTATGAGGTCATGTCCAGTAGATGTTAAAAGAAGCTTAAGGGAACTTTATCACTGATAGAAATTAACAGTTGGCACAAAAGAATGCCTGAGGGAGTTCAGTTCTAAGCAAAAATAAAATCAGTGGTATAAAAACTAAAATATAGAGTGATTGTGATTAATGTAAACATTTCTGTTAGGTAATTGGTTACTTGTTGCAGTAAAAGAAATGAGACCCCACAGTTTGAAAGAATATTATTGTATTTAGAAAGCAATTAATGTTTCTAGCCAAATAAAAAAAATCTGCATCACCTACAATATTTATATTCTTTCAGTAAACATATAACCTTTGGGGCTATATTTATCAAATAGTCAAGCCTCCTCTTATTTACATTAGTTTTTTCTTTGGGCAAAATATGTTTTCCCTAGTGGAGTATGTTATTTTGTTTCATTAAACCTTTATTTCTACTCACATGCATTGCTTATATTACAGACCAAATGAGTAAATTCTGTGTACTTAAGTCATCTAAGGTTTGTGTTTTTGGGTGACTGATGGATGGCATGAAAATTCTGTTTCAAAAAGAAAAGGGCTACATTAACTTATGGATAGATTTGTTTTGCATAATTATGTGGGGAACCATTCGGTAATTACACCAGTATTCACATGCTGTAATTTTCGTCGTCTTTATTCACTGTCATTCCAATGGGAGGAAATGGAAGCCTTGTTCAGACATAGATATTCTTTCTTGCTCTTTCTTACAACCTGCAGTCACAGCATAGAGTGCTTTTTCAAATAATGCCTGTATTTGAGTAAGACTGCTATTGTATGGAATTTCACTTCCATATAATGCATGAAAATTCAGCACCTCCTCCAGGGACTCTAACACCACGCTATGGATATGCTGAATGACCTGGTGCAGACCCGTTCCTTTCAGGTCTGGATGCAGTGTTGGGGGGAACAGTGTGAATGAAGCCTGTTGTGAATGCAGAGCTCTAGTATGGAAGAGCCAAGGTCTCTAATCCAAAACTTTTTTTCCTCTGCAGCTTGACAGAGAGATATCATGCTTGGTAGGAAAAGGGAAAATATTTTAGAATTTGTAGACCCTCAGGATTGTTCTGTTGATCTCCAGATGGTTATTTTTGAGTTTTAATATGAATTACATATGTAAAATGCCTTCTCACATTTTCCTTAGGTGGCATTTGGTCAAAAAATGCAAAATCAAAAAGCTGAATCTCTTCAATGCTGGATGACATTTTTGTCTTGCACACAGACTGTTTCCTTTTTTGCTAAAAGATACTGGACATTTTTTGTCTTAGAGAACCGAGATAACTGTTGGGAAGAATTGACTACTACTAAATAATTTTTCCTATTATTGTGTAAATTAAATCATGAAACTTTTGGAAAACTTCGCTAAAATCATTAGGCACAAGAAAAATCCAGTCATACTTGTCTCATTTGCATTTACAAGTCTCGTATTTCTTACGTCTTCAAGTGCTTTGTACTTGCATTCTTAGTTCCATTCTGAAGTGCCACTAGGGATTGACACTACTCATCCTCCACACAGGAGGGCAAGGGTGGAGAACAGAAATCTGTCCTGTGATGGATTACATACTTTTTGGCAAAAATGTTTTGTGGGGAAGTTTTTTTTTTCCTCAATATCTACAACAAAGGGATAGTTGTTTGACAAAGCACCTTGCACTGTAGTAAACAGAAGTGTATTGTCATTCTTGCTGTCAATTTGATATATTTTTATATTCTGATGTAGCTGTGGACTTTCATCTCTTAGACATCTAGAGTTTATTGCTACTGCATATATACCTTTGCTCTTCAAGTTTTTCTAGATCTGTCATTCACAACATGCATCTGCTTTTGCACCAGCAAAGTGCACAGTTGGTACTCTCCAAATTGCTTAAAGGTTGATTTACAAGAATTTTGATTAAAATCTAGTGTTTTCATTATGCTTTAGCATATTTCAATTTGGCAGCTTAAAAGCTCTAGTTCAGTACTTTTATACTGTTTGGTGACATGTTTTTTCTTTGGAGAAATTTATAGAAAACATAGGGTACTGCTCCATTTCAGGTTCTCTCAGTTACAGGTCTTCTGGATGCACAATGTATTCCAAGAATTAACAGCCTTAATGGTAGTCCAGGGCTTTCTGGCTTCATCTTGTAAAACCAGGTTAGGCAGCTGTAAGCTCAGTTGTCCCTTCCTGGTGCATGTTACTTGTGTACAGTTAATTTGATTAAGATAAGGGCTGTTCCATGAGCAGCAGTAACACCCTTCAAGGGTTGAGTATTTGAGTCCTTGTGGCAGTGTTGGTTGCCCTCAGGTTTTGGGGTTTTTTCTCAGATGGTTGTCAGGAGCTAGTACTGCTGTAAGGTAAAAGTAACATGATTTTTAATTTATTTTTTTTTTAACTGTTTCTGAATTGTGCTACCTCTAGTCTCTGATTCTGATGCTGTTGGAACAGGTCTTAAGTCTTACCCAGATAATTTTAAAAGTGTTACTTAGTTACGTTATTTAAAAAATGTTTACTAAATAGATGTGAGTATGATCCCTATTTCTAACAAATTTAATCTATTATTCTGCAATCTATGTTAATATAAATCCAAAGTAGCCTTTTGGACCTACAGATCTGGCTGCTTCCTGCCATGCTAAGAGGAGTTGTGATAGAGAAGGAGGAGGTTGCAACTGGAAGGAGTTGGCAGAGCTGAGCTGGGGTGTCAGGGATGCTGTGGGAGTCCAAGATCCTTTCCCCTGACCCTAGACATTTTAGAGACTGGCAGCTTCCCACATTCCTTCACAGAGGACTTTCTTCACCTCTTACTGTGTGCTTTTACAACTGTAGCATTTAAGGAAAGCCCAGACGTTGCCCAGTCCTGCATCTGTGACAGTTTCCTTACATGAAGCTTCTTGTCTGTCTCCTCTTCCTCGGAGCTAAACCCCATGGTTCTGTTGCTGCCTCTCAGGGGTAGTGCCAGCCCTTCCACTGCATGCCCAGGAGCTCCTCTGCCCTTTAGTTTCTCATGCGCCCAAATTTCTATGTTTCCATTTATTCTTTTATTCATTTATTATTCCAAAATTCTTTTTATTCTTTCTGGTTGTCTCCTAGCCATAAATGCTGCCAGTTTTCCCATCTCAGACAAGCAAGTAGCTAATTACACACATCACCACAGTAGCCACATGGATGCTCTGATTTCAGGCTGTCTATCTTTGCATGCATGTACTGGGCAAAGGAAAGGGGTGTTATTTTCATCGTGTTCCTAAACACGTTTGCACTCCAGAAAAAAGGTCCAGGAGAGCACATTTTGCTTTAAGGAGCCTTTCACATCCATCAGCAATGCTGCAAGTCATCAGCCTGCTGCAGTATCATCCTTTGATAAGCAACAACAAAGAAGCAAAGCTTTTTTTAGCTCCTGGTCCTAGTTATCATGGGACCATCTCCCCAACTTTAGGAGGTGAGGCTGCATATCACTGCCACGTGGCTCCCTGGCCAGGCTGGCTTTTCTCCTGATAAACCTGTTATTCTCAGTTGAAAATGAGCTGTCTCCTTGTTGAAAGGGCAGCTCTGTTTCAATAAAAGAGCACTTAATCCTTTCTTGTTTGTCTTCTACGATCATTTAATCTTGGAAAAACAACAGAATGCTAGAAAACTCCTGATCAATCTTTTTTGCTTCAGTTTTATTGTTTTTCTTCCTGAGCTCAATGGAATATGCATTACTGCTTTTGAATATGAAAATTAGACTATACATCCATATGATTTATCATCCCAAACAGAAGGATTGCAACAATCTATAAGATAGAAATGTGGTTAAAAATAGGATGTAATTGAAGTAAGTTAAAGGACGATAGTAGCCTTCAAAGATGTAAAGAGATGGTGTGTTTTTCTTACTGTCAGTGTAAATGGTCTCTGGAGACCACCTTTTTATAGTGATTGTGCATGTCTAAGATTAAGCAAAGCTGCATGACCAGTGCTATCTCAGGAGGATGCTGAGTCATTAACTCATGTTTATTGCCTTTTGCCATCTTTAGTTTATTGCGATTTATAGCTCAAAGGCCTTTTAGGCTGTTTATAAGTTAAAATTAGCTAAATTCTTCTGGATGCAAGTATAAGTCACTCAGCATTTGTATATCATCAGGATGTAAATTCCTAGCAATGATGCCAGGCAGATTCTAAGATTTTTTATTTTTTTTTTTTCTTTCTCTGCAAAGTGTAGTTATGCTGCATGTCCCTAGTTAAACTGGATTACTCCATCCTCTGTTTTACTAATTTTGCCAATTTGTGATTTTGAAAATTGTGTGCGCTCTTAAAGAATTTACTCAAGTTAGAGATGATGTGACAGTTTCCACTTCAGTTAGACTACACCAAAATGCCTGTATCTTATCCTGAAGTCCTTTGAGTCACACTTGATGAGATAACCTAGGAATTTGTGTAGGTTACACATGATAAATGATAAGCCAGGCTATGTAGCAGAGACAGGCTCTAGCACTGAGCGTATGAACAGAAGTGGACATAATATACTATGGACCAAAGACAGGTGCACTGGGAGAAATAACTGAAAAACACTTAGAAGAATCACCTTTTACCTTACCCTGTGGATTCTTTTGTTCTACCAGTCTTATTGCTGCTGGTAGCAAATTCAGTTCAGGCATTACTGGACTAAATGTGTATCGACTTTAGAGTCACGTTTGCTTATATAAGCTAGTATTGTGTGCTTCCCACTAAATGGGAAGTCAAACTATTTTTCCATGTACATGCATTTTCTGAAGAGTTTAAATCACTATTTGCATCAGTTAAACTTCTTTCCTTCCCATCATGCCTAGAGAGATTATATTAAAACACATCTGGATATAAAGTATTTGGGATTTTGGTAACTTGCAATCACTCGGGAATTCTTCGGAAGCGTTCTTGTGAATTAGTTCAGTGCCCTTCGAGTAAAATTTCTTACTCTGTGTATTATATTAGTTTTAGTTTAGAGTACAGTGTATAGCTCAGTCTATTTTGGTAAATGCAGAGGCTTTAACAGGAAAAGAAATATTATAAATAAGTCCCTTGAATGTACTTATTGTTGAATTTATTTTAAATTGAGCTGCATGGGACTACATTTCTTAAACACTCATGCTACATTCTAATTTCAGAATCAGTCATCTAGACCCTTGTATATCTTTTCCCATCCACACTTTTTCACACATACATTTAGCATGGGGAACAGTGGCATGTTAATTTACAGACTAACCTAGTGACATCGTTGAGTGTTTAGATTTTTGAACACTCAGCAGCAGTTTCACTTAAAATGGAAACCCTCTTACTTTCATGTGTCTTGATTTAAACAGAAGTGCATAAACAAAATCGTTTCAAACATAGATGCTGCCTGGAGAATACACTGAGTTTACTCATATATGCATATACACATACACAATTGTGATTTTATAAGCAAAGATCATGGAAGGTGCCACTTGATTGTCATAAGTCAGCAATCGAAAAGACAGGGTTTGAGCAAGGCACGGTACAAGATACTAAGTCCACAAGTTTTTTTTTCCTAAATGGAAACCAATGTGTCTGCCTGTCATAGTGTTGAAAAAGCTTACAGCAGGGCTAAAACAGGCTTTGATTTTGCACCTTGGTGCCAGTGTTCCTTACCTATTTCCAAATGTGACCAGCTTTCACTATCACAAGATTCGCATCTCTGCAGGTACTATATTGTGATTTACAATTGTGTTCCTTTAATAATTAAAATATGCTTAAAGGGGGAAAAAAAACACAGTTAATGCTTAATATATTTTTTAATGTCAATACTGAAGATTAAACAAAATATTTCACCCTAAGACCAATGTAGATCAACTGGCAAGTTCCATTAGTTCATTTCACAATTCATTATCTTCATATATCAGTAATTATCATAGTGTATAGGTTTTTATTTCATGTGGCAAAATATAATACTTTAGGGCAGAGCTGATAAAACTAAAATGCTATCAGAAATCTGTGCTGCATGCATTCAAAGTGTGCTTCTGATGCTAAATGAACTTGAAGAGAGGGACAGAGAGCCAGGTTTGTACGTAAAAGATTGCTCACCCAAAAGTTACATCGTATTTATTTCACAAAACCGAACTTGCTCTGAGTGAAACGTTCCCCAACTTTCCGGCCTAATTTAATAACTATCAGAAGTAATTCTTTAGCTGAAGGCACTATTTACAGTTGCCGGACGCTGCTCTGAGCGCGCTCCATTTCATCACTTGAAAGGCTGACTTGCTGCAGGGTGGGGGGTTCCTGAGTCGGGCGGGGGCTGCGCGGGTCCGGCGGGGGCTGTGCGTGTCTGGCAGGGGTTCCCGGATCTGGCAGGGGTTCCCGGGTCCGGCGGGGGCTGTGCGGGTCCGGCAGGGGCTGTGTGGGTCCGGCGGGGCCTGTGTGGGTCCGGCGGGGGCTGTGTGGGTCCGGCAGGGCCTGTGTGGGTCCGGCGGGGGCTGTGTGGCTCCGGCGGGGGCTGTGTGGGTCCGGCGGGGGCTGTGTGGGTCCGGCGGGGCTGTGTGGGTCCGGCGGGGGCTGTGTGGGTCCGGCGGGGCTGTGTGGGTCCGGCGGGGGCTGTGTGGGTCCGGCGGGGGCTGTGTGGGTCCGGCGGGGGCTGTGTGGGTCCGGCAGGGCCTGTGTGGGTCCTGCGGGGGCTGTGCGGGTCCGGCGGGCCGAGCCCGCGGCGGGGGCGGCCGAGCCCGCCCGGAGCCGGCGGCAGCCGCGGCCGGCGGTTCCCAAACTCTGCAGCGCCCTCTCTTGGCACCGCGCGGCAGCGCCCGGCTCCCCTCCCGCATCCCTCGCGGGGAAAGCCGCAGCTCCGCGACGTTTCACTTCTTAAACATCTACTTTATGCAGTAAAATCTCAATTTGCCGTATGTTTTCGGCATTAGTTCTCCTTCTATTTTCTTTTTTTTTTTGCCTCCTCCCACTGACATTTTGGTCTATCAGCGGACCCACATCAGAAAGCTTCGGTCGTCTCAGGCTTTTTGTATTTTATTTTTCCTTTGCTGCAGAGATCCTGAAGACTTTCCAAACTGCAGATTTGGTGCTGTAAAAATACAAATTGTCTGTTCTTTTGTAAACCTTCCAGTTGTCAGTGTTCTCTTTCAAAATAATAGAGGAGCTTGGAATCGCCCGTGCTAAAATTAAGAATTTATAACTATATGGAACAGATGTTTTCATAAACATTTGCTATAATTAATTTCAACTAGGGGATTGAAGGAACAAAGCAGTTTTTCCCTCTTCAAAACTTTATTGCCTTTTCCCCATACAGCAAACTCAGAAATCTTTGCTTTAATATTGTTAATGAAACAAATTTACTCCTCTGTTTGGTTTTCATTGTGAAAAAGGAAAGCTTAATTTGGACAAGATACGGGTCTTTGAAACAACGAAGAAATACGCTGAATTTCAAACATCACATATAAAGGCTTAAGATACTGAGCATAAGTGTTTAGGTGCTCATTTCTGAGACCACAGCTCTGTAGTGTCAATTGCAAGAGATGCCTACATATTAGAATAAATTTTATCCAGATCAGTCTGATGAATCTGTAGAGTAAATAGCACAAAGGAATTTTATGTTTGAGGAGTTGTGAACCTTGATGTTAGAAAAAGCAAAGGAATCTCATGGTATTATATATAGTTTTAATGCATAGTAAAATGCTTATTGTATGTTGATTACCCCTTTATACTCACAATAAAGGTCTGCAATCTGTTAAGCATTTTTTTGTTGTTGTTTGTATTATATGAGGAACACATTTTGACTAAGATTATTCTTCCATATTTATATTGTCACTATTTTGGGGGAGATATTGTTTGGAATTTATATAGTTTAGGGCCAGCATTTTGATACTGTTGTGAAGAAGAAAAAATATCCACGTTTATTGTTCTGTTTTTACTAGTTTCTGTATATTATATCAATATCATTTGAGGAAAAAAAATGTTTAAAGTTTTAAAAAAAGAACAGCTTAATTGTTTTACACCTGAAAGAACCAGTGCAGCTGCAAGGATTTTTTGAGCAAACTAGAATTCCTGACTGATCTGTCATCTATAAAGTGTGCAAAGAAAAATAGGTAGCTGTCATTAAAATTACATTTCAGCTTTCAATAACCATTTAATGAGTAGCGTAATTATATAAGTATGGTACCTCAAGTACTTCACTCAATAATTAAAAATAATCTCATCTTTAAAGTGAAAGCGCTATAATTATTATTTGACTTAACCAGGACCACTGTTGTGATCTCCAGTGGCACCTCAGATTGTTCAAAGTGGTTTTGAAAGTATAAATTAAAATTGGATAAATCATTAAATTATTAAGCTTTTAAATATGCTGAAAATTAATATAGCATGGAATTTTGAAGTCATGTTATAAGAATTGACAGCCTTAGACTGCAAGCATAGATTTGTGTTAAAATTTGACTTGTTTCTAATCATAAAACACTGCATTAATGATCAAGTGTTTATATCAACTTAAATTTTCACAACTGTTAAATAAATGTCTTGTTTTAACAACATTTTAACCTTTGATTAGAGTACAAAGAAAAACATTAAGCAGAGTGCAAACAGGTCAGCAGAAGGATCTGTCTCCATTATGACACTTGTAAGCAAGGAAATGCACAAGTAGGATCACTTTTATCACAAATTCCTAAACTGCCCGCCATAAAACCCTTTCATAAGTGACACAGGATTGGTAAATTGGTTTGCACTATATAAACACGTGTGCCCTGCCCACATATACAGACATGCATATGTGTGTGTATACATGCATGCAGAAATATGGATATAGCTAAAGACAATTCCTCGGTATCAAAGTAAATTTTTAAAAGAAAAAAATTGAGTTTGATTGATTTTTTTTTTTTTTTAATTAAGAGTGCAGCCATCAAGCAAGGCCATGTCACTCAAGCTTCTTGTCTACATGGACTTGCAGCTGGTTATGATAATATCCCACCCCTTCCCCTTAAAAAGTCCAGTGCTGAATTTTTATATCTCACAGGAAATTGCTGTTTGTAATGAAAGAGAAGAGGGAAATGGATGAGGGAGATATGTCTGATCCCTACATCATTCTTCAGATGCTTTTTTTACTCTTGCTCAGCACATGCTTCAGCTCAGTGTTCGTTGTGCCTGGAGCATACCCAGAGTGTCTTCCCACCTGTGAATTGGGGGTTGGAAATGCTGTCCACTTTATCTTTATTACCTGAAGTGGAAATGGTGCACTGCACCTTGAAAAAGCTCTTCTGTGAGAAAATACCCTATTGGTTGAGTCACCATCCCTGGAGGTATTTAAAAGACATCTGGTTGGTTTTTTTTTTTGAAGATGTGGCACCTGGGGACATGGTTTAATGCTGAACTTGGCAGTGCTGTGTTAGTGTTAGGCCTTGATGATCTTACAATCCTTTTTTAAACTAAATAGTTCTGTCATTCTATCAGTGTAATAGGCTGTTAAAAAATAAAAATATGAAAAAATAGTGTGCAAGTTTAAATCAGGCTTCTTGTTAAAATTTCTACACATAGTTTTCAGATAATCTTCAGGAAGTGAAGGCATCTTCCTTATTCTGGGTTCTCCCATTTTATGCTCTGCCTATAATCGCAAATATGTTCTTGACAAGATAACAGTTACTGCAAGTGACAAGCTCATGTGTGCTGGGTGAATCTAGTACCCTAGCAAGTGTACAGTTTGCAGATCCTTCTCCATGCATCTCAGAAGTTTAAAGAAGGTAGCATTTGAAATGTTCATTTTTTATTAGTTAGTGAAAGTGTCAATTTTGAGTTACACAACTTCTCTTGAAACAGCCTTCAGCTGCATCCAGCAGAGTCAGGTCCCTGCTGCCCAAGTCCCAGCTCCCTTTAGCCCTTGGTCTCTGTGCAGAAGAACAGACTTCAATAAAGTGAGGCAGTTTCAGGAGAAAGTTTTCATTCCCAGGAGAGGGAGTTGCTACAGTTAAAGAAGCAGCAATCCAGGTCGTTTTCAGGCCCTTTGGAAGGATACAGCCTTATTTTATTATTGTATTAAAACCAGTAACTGCTCTAGTGCTGAAAGCCATACTTACTTTGATACAGGTGCTTGTTACAGTATTGCTCACTTCCCTTCTCTTTCCTCTGAAAGTGTGACAGGATTTATTTTATCTTTGTCCCCTAGCTTGTGGATTTGAAGTTAAGAAAGCTTTTCACACAGTCCGTGGTAGGGTTACTAAAGCGTCCTCTGTTTCTTCAGCAAAACCTTTCTTTTCATAGTTGAGTTTCAGAAGGAAATTAAATATTAGGATAATACTGAATCAATTTTTTAAAGGGGACCACAATTTTTGATACTAGCATCATGAATCTTATGTTCATGACTGTTCAGTATACATCCCAATTTTACCAGAAATTTGGGTAATTATCAGTGAAGATAGAAGTAGTATATGTGTTCTACTGAGAGTTTACCATATCTTTCAGGAGGAGTAACTGGAACTTTCCTGAGGAGAGGTGATCCAGGGCATGGATTCCCACAGCTTAATATCATTAGTTAGTGAAGCAGCAGTCTCATTTGTCCTCTCTATCACTAACTATGGAAACTTAATAGGATTTGCAAAAAAGCCTTTTGGATAAAACTAGGTAAAATTAGGAGAGTCTTCTGTTAAGAAAATGAATACTTTGCTCTTTGCTTTATGACTTTTATCACTTTCAGTGAAAGACATCTTAATCGTCTTTCAAGGTGTCATAAGAGACATACCCATCTTAAAGGGGGTAGAGCAAGGGAGCGATTGCAGAAGGGACTGTTCCATTAAATCCTGGGTTTGAAAGCTGAATACACCTAGCCCTGTCCAGTTTTGGTAGCTGCTGCTGATGATATGATGAGGTAGCAAAAGCAGCTCACCAAGAATGTGTCCAAACAGGGACTTGTATGATTATGAGATTTATTAGAAATGGGTATACAATTAAAAATGCTAAACTATTTCGGCAGTCATTTTAAATAAAGATATTGTCTTCAGGATAAAGCAAGCAATGTTAGAGTAGTTTGTGAAGAACAGCTCAGTGGATGTGGCAGACCCAGGATCCCACCAACTGTGGGGATCCTGGTAAAAGAACAACTATTATCCTTGTTTTCTTTGCAAAGTCCTGTTTGCTCTTCAAGCAGGACAAATGGTTTTCTTGAAAGATTATAAAGTCCGTGCATTGTTTGGGATAGTCTTAAAGTTCATTCTTCAGAAAGGAGGAAGATTATTTTGCTATTCTTGAAAAGACATATTTTTTTAGTGTATCAACTTACATTGTGAGCAAGATCTTGGTTTTTTACAATCTGACTAGTCTGGTAGGTGAATGCTTATTTTATGTATAAATGAAGTGCAGTAGTGCATTCAGGACCCATTTCGATGTGCAATGTCCCTGTAGCACTTGCCCAGTATCCCTGCACCTGGCCATATGGCTTTAACAGAGACTGAACATAGTTCAGTCATTTCTCTGAATGCTCAGGATCAGATGTGGAGATGGGTAATATATGAAAAAGCGCATTACTGAAAATTGTCCCAATATGGGAGACAATTTTACAAGATATGAGGAAAAAAAAAAAAATGAACAGATGGTTATTAATAACGGGAGGGTCGGCTCCTGGATGAAATCTCTGGTGTTGTTAATTTAGTTAAATTTAGTAAACAAAAACCAGATTGATTAAGTAGGATTTCCATTTTCAAAATAAATGGAGAGAGCTAATTAGTGAAATCAACTGGACTGAGTGATTTTAGACTAAGATGTAGTAGAGGTTTGGGATTTATTTTAGACAAAGGTACAAAAGTTAATAAAAAACTCTGCATTCCAAATTAGATGAGAAAAGAAACACTTGGAAGTTCTCTGCCAAAGTGAATGATTAAGTATTTTTTAAGGAGTGTCTGGAATAAGCAAAGATGCTCAAAGAAACAGAAAAACAGCTTGATCTGCAAAGGGCACATCCTGGATATCAGAAAGTGTGGGGTTATAGTTACAATCAGCAAAAACTAAGTTGAATCAGATCATAAGATGAGAATTTAAATAAACAGGAGAATATTACTTGACTATGTAAAGAAGCTTGCTAGGAAAGAAAACTAGAACCATTCTGCAGTGTGAATGGACAAATGATACTAAATGTAATCCAGCTATGGTCTGAAAAGGAAAATGCTTAATTTTCAGTAAAAACAGAATTTCAGGCAAAGGTCTGAAAATAAATCAATAAAATACATGGCAGTTTTGGGTAGATGCTGTAAATTAGCAGAGTTAATAATCTGACTTGCAGACTTCAGGAATATTGACAAATTCTACTGCATGGAACAATTTTTAGTATTTTAGTTCATGGCTGATGAGTGGAAATATAGTACCTTGTACTTAGATTAACAGGAGAAAGAAAAGTGGTAGCAAAGCACCTGCATGGGCTGACCATTATCTGTGCAGGGCTTTAAAAAACTTTTTTAGAAAGAAGAGAGAAAAGCAAAGACAATGGCATAATTTTATAGCAGTTTTTTTTGTTAAATGGGACATTGTGGCCAGCTAACCTGCTTGCATTTCAAAATATATGTTCAGGAAATACATTAAATCTGTCTGGACCTCAGCAAACCATCTGATGTAGTTCCACAGGAGATGCTGTGAAATAAAAAGGATGGGGATTAATGAAGTATAGTAATTTTAGGATGAATTGAGAAATGCAAATTTTAATGAAAGAATTCTTTTTAGTGAAGCTTGGGATTGAACCAGTTTTATTCAATATTTTCATTTATTGTTTTGCCACAGAATGAGAGCTGATAGACTTTTATTAAGTAGAATGATTGGAAGGTAATATAATTTTCTGAAGAAGAAAGGACTGCAAACAATATGACTTTGTATTAACTACAGTATTGCACTAGCAAGAATTTTTAGTGTAAACTGTAAACTTCTTTTCATATTTCAATAAGAAATGGAGAGTAAATGTGCAGGCATGTTTGGTTAAGGATGGCTGTAAAACTGCAACATGGAGCGCCGTGACTATCGGCTGTATCGAGCAAGATTTGTTTGATAAAGAAAACCACTCTCCAAATTATCAACCCTCTGAACTTTGAGTATGCTGTCTTTGAGCTATGTATAGCTCCTTTCCCTCCTTTTCCATGTGTGAGAAGGACTGAGTTAAAGAAAATGGGGAATATAAAGCCTCATTTAGAAAATGATTGAAAGAACTTGATTTCAGTCAGCAGAACAGAGAAGAGAGTTGTGCAGTGCTTCCTGTAAATTAAATAAGGAGGCACACAGGGACATAGAAGAATTATCAAGCTAAATGACAGGGCAAGAATAAACAGTATAAAACAGGACAATGAATTTGCTTTGAAAAATACATGACTCCTGGCTTTTAGTGGTCTTTCAATAGATGAAGTTATAGAAGAAAAATTTCTTTGTAATCCTTGATTTCTAGCAATATCACTGTTCTGTGTATCACCAGCCCACAGGATATAAAATAAGATGTTTGGCAGACGTCTTAATAGGTACTTTCAGAGAATCTTTGAACGTGTGCTATGACAAAAAAAAAAAAAAAAACTGGTATCACAAAGTCAGCTCAGAATTTCTTGCAGAACTAATGAACTTTTACATTTTTTTACTTAATGTTGGTAAAATCAAGCTTATCTACTTATATTGTACTTCTGAACCCTATACTAGTTAAATTGTGGTTAATAATTTGAGAAGTGTCTCAATCAAAACTTTACATGAAATTAAGTATCATATTTTCAGAACATTCAGACTCTAGTTTGAACATGGAGGCTAGTTAAGATGACTCTAAGAATTTGCATAGATAAAATTGAAATTTATCTGTGTAAGTTTTAGGAGAATTTTGTTGTAACTGAAGTTACCATATCTGGTAAAATCCATTGCAGTTGTTACCAGTATTGTGTTCATATCAGAGTTTGTCTTACAACAAAGGTGTGTTCTCTTATTTTTTATTAGGAGGATCAAATGAAAATGGAAGCACACCCCCCACCTCAGATTCAGATGGAACTTTTATTTCTTACAGGTTGGTAATTTTTTTTATTTGTTTTCTAATTTTAGGAATGTTGATTATAATAAGAAGCATAGTCTACTGAAAGAAAATGAACAGGTTCTATACTTTGGGAGAATTAGGCAATCTAAACTGAAACAGCAAACAAAAAAAGTGATTTATTAAGATTTATTAAGATGATCTGAAAATTTATTTTCTGGATTATTTCTGGGTTTTTTGGAAAGTTGTTCAAAATTCGTAACTAATGAAAGAACAAGATATTTGAAAGCCTAAACATTTTTAAGGGATTTTTTTGTGGTTTTTTTCCTACAAAGTATTCAATAAAGTAAACTCACAGCAACTAAGCTAAATGTTGAAATATTCAACATTCACCAGTGACCACCTTTCTTATCTTCTCCAAAGTAACTGGATCTATGACCACATGGAACTGTATTTCCTATTATTTAATGTCAAAAACCAAAGCCAAGATTAGCTAAATTTGAGATTATTTGACAGGAAAATGATATTTCAATTTCTTTGGCAGTAAACACCAGTTAAAGAAACTTTTTTCAGCAATGTTATTGGGCTTGAATCTTGCTTGGGTAAATACCAGCGGGTGTTTTGTGCTTGAAAGCACAGAGAGCTAATCAGCAGGTGTATGCTTTCATCTTTTACCCTGCAAAATACTGACTCTTCTGCAAAAACTCTGTCCTTCTGACTAGTAAATTAATAGTATGACTAGCCAGAAGGATTGCATCTGATTTTCGTGTTTAAGTATGGTAAAACAAAACAAGCTTACCACATGATTATTTTTGAATCATTTAGTGGACTGTGTTGGTTGGCATATTTGTCGTCTTTGATTCGTGCTCTGCTGGAATCTCTGCTTCAAAGAGGTGCAGGCAGGCAGGAGGAACCTGCCTGTTCGCCTTGTCCTGGTTGCAGCCAGCTGGGTGGGGAACGCTGTGCCGTGGTGCAGGCACTGAGCTGTGCTGGTCACGGGGAGCCTCGGGCGTGGGGTGGCAGGGAAGAGCACAATGCTGGAGAACCTGTTGCAGGCTGGAGACAGAGAGATTGCCAAGGAGAGCAAGGAGCAAACAGCCTGGTTCTGAGGATGTTGAAAAGAAAGACTTTTTGTAAGGACCTAGAGGGAACAGCAAAGAGTTTGCTGCGATTCAAACAGCCAGAGGAAGATTCTGGACTAAGAGCAAGGTTGGAACAAAGGGTATGCCTGAAGGGACAAAGTGGGTCTGGGGTGGGTTGATTTAGGTATCCTTAAAATTCTCTGTATTCTCGTAAGTCGACTGTAATGAAACCTACTTTGTGATGATGTAAAACTCTTCTACAGTAGTTAGTATACTCACTTTGGTAAAATATATTAGAAGATCCATTTTAGGGTTCTGTACGACTCTGTTTCTTGACATAGTCGTATTTTCTGCATGCAACATACTGTCTAAAAGAACGGATGAAAAATAACACCGGGGATAATCTTCATGTTTTTAGGTGAGAAGCCTATGTAGATAGAGAGACCACAAATGCAGCTCTCAAAAATAGGCAAGATAGAATTTAACCAGATCAGCAAAAGAAAGTTGAGAGCTCTCTCTGCCATTAAAGACAGGAAACTTATTCCTGAAAGTCAAGAGCACCAGCTGTTGTACCTGACAAGTGGCAACTTGAAGAAGAAGCAGCCAACTTTAGCTAGACTCTGTTTCCATGAGAAGAGATGGAAGAAGAAGGTGGAGCTGTGGAGCTGGGATCTCAGCCCTTCTCACCCCTGCTCCACTCAGGCAGGAGCACTCATCTCTCAGGGACCTAGTTCAGGGAGCTAACCCAGACCAACCTGTTCGTTCTTTGTAGGGAGAGTTTTCTGATGACTTCATTCTCAGTATCCTCCTGCCAAAGCTTCCCATGGTATCAGTGCCAATGCAGGGAATGTAGCTAGTATGGACCACTAGAAATAAGTGGGAAGACAGAGCACGGTACCTTTTCCCTAAATCAGCCTAAACATTAGTGACTCTTTAATGCTCCACAGATTAAGTGGAGGCAAAGGCTGGTCTTTGTACCTATGTATTCCTTAGTCCAAAGCAGATATAACAAATACGACATTGGCTACAAGTTCCACTGAATGATACTCATATTCTGTCAGGGAGGATTACAGCCCAATTTAGAAAACTGAAGTTAATTAGTCTTTTAAGAGGGGTCCCATATCTTATTGCCAAAGTATTATTGATATAATTAAAGGTAAGATAGTAAAAAAGATATATATTGTTTGTATCTGTATAGGGGAGGTATATATGTATACATATATATAAAAGTAACCTCTTTCATACTTGACAAGCTATCACCATTATTTAGTAGTAGTGCTTGAGGTGTGAAATTTATATTTGTTGCTCAGTGGCAAGTAATTCCTATCATCTAATAAGACTGCTTGTAATTTTCATGGTTGGGTTGGATATGGTTTTGATATTTATAGTTCTGCACTGCATGTTAAGTAAAAATGAGAATCTAATATCTTATGAAAGGTGAATCCTAAACTGCCTTGGAAGGTAATGATGGTAAATGGTTGTTATTTCTTTAAGGACTCATTGGAGATTTTGACTTATTTTAGGACACTGTCAAAAATATTGTTTTAGTAAGTTAGTAATTTGGTAAAACTAATGATAGTCTTGTTTACCCAATGCATTTTAGTCTATCATATTTTAAAGAAACCAGCTAATGGATTTTTGTCATAAAAGACATGGTGTTTGGATCATGGTAGATGTCATGCATGCAGAAGGTTAATACATGAAAAATTGTATTGAAAATTTTTACTAAAACAAAAATTGCTTTATATTTTATCAGTAATAGGCCTTCACAACTTAATTAGAAGAGATGACACCAAAAATATTTGAATATTAATAAATTTTGTTATAAAAGTGCTCTTAAAAACGTTGGTTTTTTACCACAATAAAAAATAAACCCCAGGAGAGGCTGCTTGATTCCCACATTTTCTATTTTAAAGGACAATTTGACACCATCCAGTAGAAGACTCCAAGTGTGTATGATAATAAAGGATTACATATCATTATTCTTTGATATATTTATGATGCTCCACAACAATTTGTATGGTTTTATTTTTAATATGAAGGTGTCACCTTAGAGTTTGTGACTCTTGTGTTGATTACAGAAAAGATTTAATGCTGTGTGTGTTCAGATAGTGAACACTTTCCTTTAGGTCATAAAGTTTGTAAATAATGTAAGTGAAGAGCACCTGGGACTGGCATGTATTTCTACATATTCTCTGAGTTTGTGAATGTGTCCTGTCAGGTCACAGAGAATTTTGTAGTTGGTCTTCAGGCGCTGATGGAAGTATCTTTATGTACTTGGGAAGAAGCTTTACTAATAAGAAATTACAAAAATTCTATTTCCTAGAACCATGCTGTCAAAATTAGAAGTTCACTATTAGAAATATCTGAACAAGGATTTAGGCATAAAATAACTTTCGGCTTTTAAATGTAAAAAACTTAAGGAAAATATTTGAGCTCTGCTCTGCTGTGTTATTTTACTGCTATGGTTAAAACCCTTTTTGGATGTACAAATGGGCTGGACTTCACCAAAAGGAAAAGGAAAATAGATGTGGGTCTTTAGTTTCAGTATCTGCAATGCAGTGCCACTGGAAAGCAGAAATACTGTCTTTCTCCTCCCTTCCCAAGGGCAGCTGACCTTCTCCTCGCCAAAGAGGTGAACCCCTTGCCAGCACATATGACTACAGACTATTACATTAATCTGTTTAGCCTCAGTACCAGCTGCTTGCATGTTTTTAATTATCTTATTAGATGGTATAACAGTGACCTATGAAATAAAATGAAGGTGAGTATTTTTTAACTTTATTTTACAGGCTATTTTTCTAAATATATTTTAATGACCTAATTATGACTTTTAGGGAGAGCCATTGATGCAGGCATTCAATTTGGCTGATAGAATCTAACATCTCAAGGACACTTATTTTCTTTCAAGGTGGATTCATACATTAATACTGCTTCTAATAAATATATAGCCTAAAAAAGCTCACTTTTCATACTTGTGTTGTTAACTTACTTTATGATTCAGAGACCCATGACTGCTATCTTGGATAATTTCTTAATACATCTCTGCACATATATATAAGTTTAATTCTTACCCCATGTATCAAGATAAAGTTCTTTCCTCTGTGGCTTAAATTCCATGATAAATGATGATTGATCAAAGCTGTGGGTTGTGTAGACAAGGTGTATTCCTTCTTCTGCTCATATTTCAAACCGGCAGAGGATCTAGTATAAGAAAGACCTTTGTATTCCATTTTCTCCCCCTGACTTCGTACAGATTCTGCTTACCAGATGTTTCCTTCCTTGATGCAAAAAGGCAATGTGGTCCTGCTGGCTGAGGCGTTTCTTGTGTGCCAGCCAACTGCAGGGCTGACACAGAGAGTACAGAAGAAAGACGGCAAGGGGTGCAAGCTGTTCCTCCTTGGTTCTTCCCACTTCCAAAAGTAGTGCTGAGGCCAGTTAGGTTGCCCTTTGACCTGTGACTTTCATTGGCAGTTGAGCCATAAGTGGCTACATAGCCTCTGTCCTTACATGTTAAACATACTGTAAAGGTGACTGCAACTTACATACCGCCACCTTATGAAAAACTTATTATTATTCTATTAGGAGGCAGCCCTTTTCCATCTACACAACCCTGTCTAGTCTTGTTCATACACAGATGATGTTACTTTATTGTTTTAATTTTAAGCCACTCCTGTGCAATTATAATCTTACTTTTCCTGATTTTGTTCACTGTATGTCCACACATAATCAAGACTTGTAAAGAACAAGCTTGTTTCTATGGGCTTTTCAATTATTTTGAAATAAGAAAAATAGGGTACAGAGGGCAATGCAGTGAAATTGTCACTCCCACTCCACTCCACTCCGCAAGGAGAATTCACAGCACTTGCATCCTTTCTCTCTTTGCACAGGGAAGTAGTAAAACTGGCATCCATGTTTGTTTTTTCTTATCCTAAACTGTTAGCTAGACACTGTTCCGGTTGATGCCATTTACATGCAAAGAGGCCTTTTCAGTACGAGTTAATTTTGTCTGGGAGCATGTAAACTCTTTCCTTGATTCTTCTGAAAGATCATAATGTGCTAAGAATCTTTCTCTGGATGTGGTAGAGTGTGCCAGTACTCTCATTTTGTCAGTGTTTGTGATGTCGTTAGGAATTCCATCTTGCAAATCTCCTTTTTCCAGCAAGAGAAAGTGACTGTTTGCACTGATCACAGATTTCCTCCAACAGGTTTTTTTTACTCCAAATCCTGGAAGATCACTGTCACACCTGTTAAAAGTTTAAAATATTTCTGATTTTCACTGATTTTTTTTAAAGAATTACTTTCCTTTTTTTTTTTCCTTTTAAGGAGACTTACATAATTTCCATCTCTGTCTTGTCAAATTTCTGTTATTTGCTTCTTCCTTTCATAGCTGATCCTTGCTGCATTCCTTGCCTGATGTCCTAAGGAACTGGTGAGGGATATCATAAGACAAGGAAGAATTAATAGTCATTAAGGAACTGGAAACCTATATTCAGCATACTTTTTCTGAGATACAAACATTTCAGCAGAGATGAATGGTGGATTTTTTTCAACTTTTCCAGTGAAAATTACATTACTGTCTAAAGACATAGAAATGGTAATATAGACTTGCTTTCTTGTTTTATGCAATGTAATAGGGAAAATCAAATTTAAGACATTTACTTAAAGCTTGAGATGCTTTTGACAGAGAACCAGAAAGAAAGGATTGAGTTGCCAACATCTTTTGTTGGTAGAATGCTTTTTTTTATGGATTGGCTGCAAGAAGGAAAGACTTAGATTGTGAAGAGAGACCATAGAAGAGAGAATGCTAATTTCTAAAATCCATGGAAAGCAAGTGAAAAATTTTAGTTCACTCTTAATTTATTCTGTTGTACTTGAAAATCAGAATATATACCACTGACACCATAATCAACTGATGCCATGTTTTCCCTTACTAATGTTTAAAATGGTTTTCATTATGAATTCCTTTTATTTTTCCACTCTTGGTAACCTTCATACTTCCATGGCAATTGGCAGATGTGACTTGAGGACAGCAGGGAATTTTCAAGAAGGCTAAGAAGGAGGATGCAGGGAAATAGGCCAGTTAGCTGCACCTTGTCTGCAGGGAAGATGGAGAAGTAGGTAATATGCTGGGGGCTGGAAAAAGGACCTGGGGGTCCTAGCAGTCATCAAACTGAATGTGAGTCACCAATGCTTCCTTGCAGCAAAGAATGTGAGTAGCACCCTGGGATGCATTAGGAGCAGTGCTGCCAGCAGATCAGAGTTAGTAATCCTTCCCCTGTAATAGCTCCACACCTGGAGAGGTGTCCAGCGCTGGGCTCCCCTTTACAAGAAAGACATGGGCATACTGGAGAGTGCCCAGCAAAGGGCTGTTAAGATGGTGAAGGAACTAGTGCAGCTCTTCTGTGAGGAAAGACTCAGAGAGGTGGGAGTGTTCAGCATGGAAAAGAGAAGGCTCAGGACATCTCTTTGAATTCTGTATCTAAGGGAATGGAAGAAGGGACACAGAGATAGGCTCTTTTCAGTGACACCCAGCAGCAAGATCAGAGCTAATGGGCACAAACAGAAGCACACAAGGTTCCATCTGACTATCAGGAGGCACTATTGCATCTGGTTTTATTTGCATGATTTGTAGAGCTGTAGCTTTTAACTTCTGTTGTGTCCTATAGAAAACTCTTACCTTTTCTCTTCCTTAACAAATGCATGTTTGTATAACAAAGCTGCAGGCATGTGAACACACACAATTCACAGAGCTCTGCCTAGCTGTGGGTATGAGCAGAAGGGTAAAACAGCAGGGTGACTCTAATCACAAGTAGGAAGTGAATGTTCTATGTGTACATGCAAAGGATTCCAAAGGTTTTGGGATATTTAAGCATTTTTTTAACCTTTGACCTTGCAACTGTCAAACTCAGTTACAATAAAAAAAGAAATAGTTGAACATAATATCTACATTTTGTCTCATCATTCTGTAAATGTATGCAGAAAGTAGTGAGTAGAGAAAAATGTGCTGTTGAAATTTAGACTTTGAAATGGCTTGAACAAGAATTCTTCTATAAAAGCTGAACTGGTTAAGAGTTGGAAATAATGTGCTCTCCAAAGGCCAAACTTGTCACTTTGGCTGAGAACCACCAAGGCAAAGTGGACAATTTAAAATATGGAGAAAGATATCTTGGGCTTCTGTGTCAGACCTAGTGCTGTGAGGAAGGGTGTTGGCAGAGCATCCTACTGCCAATGCAGCCTTATTTCAGTTCCCTGAACTGTGCTGCATGCACACTGGTAGCTTAAAGAGCATAGCTAACTAATAACTTTATTTGCTGGAATGTTTGCCTTAAGAAAATGATTTTACCTTTCTTCACACAAACCTTTTTAACTGTATATCAGCCAAAAGTAGATGAAACCTGAACTGTTTAGAAAATCTGCCCTTTGAATGTTCAGCCTCCCAGCAACACAGCCATGCATATTCACACTTACATGGCTGTTAGCTCTGCCACGTATCCTGAGGCAGGACTTTGAGAAACAGAGGAAAATTACATATATTTTCCAAGCAGACTGATAAGCCTTCACATTAAAGCTGTCAAGTGGATTTTCAGGGTAGCAAATAAAAATCTGTGTGTTTCAGAAATGTTTTTTAGAAATTCTACTTCTTATTACTTGATACAACCTTTCAATTGGGGTTTTTTTTCCCTCTGTTTATATAGAATTAACTCTGTCTTTATTACATTCCTGGCAGTTGCCTCACTTTTTTCTCAACTGTTGATTTTACAACATAATAAATAATATAAACTATGCATATTTCTTGGATTTATTCAGTATGTTTGAAAGGAATTGTTGCCTCTATTTAAATATTTAAATATAGATACTTGATGTTCCTATCAATAAAGATCTCATATTGCAAAACATATGACAATAATTTGAGAATTAATTTTCTTTCTGATGGCCTATTCTGTAGCCTGTTGCTTCATTGAGTGCCCCTGAGGAGCTGAGTTTGGGTCTCAACATTTTAAAAAGCACATTCTGAAGATGAAAACCAGTATAAAAATGTGAAATTGGCTTTTCTGGAAGCACACGTGCCATTGTTTTAAGATGATTTTGCCAATACTAGCAGTGCTGCTCAGGAATTTTCTTTGGATCTCTCTAAGGCTACCCATTTTATCCTTTAATATTGGTCTAGAGGATGGAATAAGCTTGAGATTTAGATAGAAATCCTAAATATGTATGCAAATGTTTCAGTAGTATAGCAGTATTCTTCCATAGACTGGGGAATATTCTTTGTTATCTAAATGTTGTAAATATCAAATTGACCTTGTTTCTGCAACAAGAAACTTTTTTTTTTTCAGGAAAAAAAAAAAAGGATTTCAAAACTTTGCATGAAATATTTCAAAAATGCATGAGACAAAATAATTATACACACTATCTGATGACCCAGTAGAGACTGGTTTCTTTGTTAACTGCAGTTTCACCTGAAAGTGAATTTTGGACAGTAATATTTACCTGGTAAATCTGAGCCCCTGCAGTCCCAGAACTGTATCTTTTGCCCTTTTTCAGTGACATAGATTGTTGTTCCATGTGGTTCTTCACATTTTTACGTTTCTATGGGTTTTAGTGTCTTCCACAGAGTTTCAGTATTGTCTGAACATGATAATACAAAAATACTTCTTACACTAGTTTTAGACTTTGGCAGGATCTGCATTCATACATTCCACCAGCTTTATCCTCTAAATCAGTAAATGAAGAAGCTAAGTAGCAGTGATTGCTGTCTGTGCTGTGCCAGTGTCCCTCAATTGTATTTCTTCCTCTTCTGAACTGAGCATGTATTTTGTAAGGATCCTTAATGGGCTACCATTGCATTCTTCTGCACATCTATGCTTGATGTATTGGTTTTACCATTATGCTGCAGATTGAAATTTAGCAGCAGAGCCAGGGACAGGTCTTCTGCTTCTGCCTGTCAGTGGCAGAAGTGTCTTTGTTACCTCTCCCCAAAATGCACCATCTCAATGTTGCCTCAGTAAAGCTCTCGGAACTATTTGAATTTCAGACTTATTTCCTAGGCATATTGTTACATTTTTGATGTCATACATTCTGAAAGAGTTTATAGTTGCTCATTCCTCTCTATACCTGAGCAATAGCGGGATTCCAGTGACTTTTACTAAGATGTCAGACCTTAGAGATTCACATACCTTTTCAAGAATGCTATTTAAGTGCACGTAGAATTTTACTTAGACTTTCTGGTGTAAAGTCCTGCTTGTTGTGATCTCTGCTAACAGTCAGCTGAGAGGAATATTTCTGTTCCAGGCTTCTGTATATGAAAATCTGATGCTTGTAATTGCCTTAACAAGAATCATATCCACAAATCATATCCTGTTGTGAAGAAAGAAAAGTAGACTTCTATATATAGTTTGCTCAGAGGTCAACCTCATTTCTTGTAAGAAAATGTGTGTCTTAGAGCAGACCCCAGTACACAATTCTTTGGCAGAGAGATTTAAACTCTTGTGGTTATGACATAAGTGCATGTTTCAAAAGATGGAAAAGATGGAAAGGAACAGATGAGAACTATGAACAAATCTTGCAGAATTAATCCCTTCATTGATTTGCCTGCTTTTTCTTTCATACATATTGAGCATTTTTCCCACTTTGAAGTAATGCAACTGTCCCTACCTCATGCCAATAGATATTTCACATTGGACAGCTACTGCAGTGATAACGCATATGAAATTAAGTTTGTTAAAGAACTATTACTCCAACAATTTCTTTCTCATTCAGGTCTGCATTGTTTTGGCATGGCCTGGTTATTGGTAGCAGTGGGGGGCACAAAGGTGTCATCTGTGAGAAGCTGCTGGAAGCTTCCACCATGTCTGGCCAAGCTAATCCCTGATGGCTCTGAAGATGAACATGCTACTGGCCAAAGCTGGGCTGATTAGAGATGTTAGTAACACCTCTGTGATAACATATTTAAGAAAATCATAACAAAGCGGGGCAGGCACAGTTTTTCTTAAGGAGGAGGAGGTGAGAACATGTGAGGGAAAAGAATATGGAGACACCAAGGGCATTGGAGAAAGAGGGGCAGGAGGTACTCCAGGAGCCAGAACTGAGATTCCTCTGCAGGCTGTGGTGAGGACCATGGTGCCCCAGCTGTGCCCTGCAGCCCACGGGGGATGCAGAGATCCACCCACAGCTCATGGAGATCCACGCAGAATGCAGAGATCCAGCCGCAGCCCATGGGGGATGTGCCCATGCTGGAGCAGCTGGATGCCTGGAGGAGGCTGTGATCCAGTGGGAGACACAGTGGACAGAGGGGGCTCCTGCTTCCAGGCTGAAGCAGCCTGTCCTTGGAGGGCTGCACCCCATGGCAAGAGAGAACCACGTTGCAGCAGTTTTGGAGGACTGTGTGCCTGTGGGAGGGGGTCACACTGCAGCAGGTGTTTGGCTGCTGCTCATGAGAGTGGGGGAAGAGTGCTGGGAAAGTTGAAGTGTCTTCCATGGGAGGGACCTCACAGTCTCACAGGGGAAGGACTCCTCTCCCTGAGCAGTGGAAGAAAACCTTGGATGACAAACTGACCACAATTCCCATGCCCTGTCTCCCTAGACTGTAAGTGGGAAGGAGTAAGGAGTTGGGGGAAAAAAAGGTGTTTTCAGGGCTTCTTTTACTTCTCATTATCCTACTCTGTCTCTGTTATTAGTAAAGTCACTTTGCAACTTTAAGTTGAAGCTGCTTTGCCCTTCAAGTGTTTTCTCCCAGTCCTTATTTCAACTCAACTCAATTTTTTTTTTCTCTTTTCTGCCCACCTGTGGCAGGAGTGGGTGACCAAGTGCCTTTTATGGGTGCCTGGCATTGGGCCGTTGTTAAACCATGACAAGATCTTATATTATAGGTATTTATTATTATTATGAAGACTTTACAGCATGTGCAATAGTATATTAGATAGGATACTCAAATAAGAATCTAAAATGAGAAATATTTACAAAATAATTAGAAAACATTAACATTGACATTTGCCTTTAATTGTACAGTCTACAGGTGGTATAACATAGGATCATGCATTTAATTTACTAGTTTGATTAAAAGTAAATGCATGTGTTTATTCATAGTTTAGGTGATTCCAGATATCTCTTGAAGTCCTTCACTTCGGTGAAACAAGTGGAATGTGGTAGACTTGAGTTCCAGTCTTTATTGTTCATTTCATGTCCACTGGTGGGTTTTCTGCAATCTTGGGTTAACAAGGCTCTTAGATATTATTTTATGTAGTAAGGCTATATAATTTTAAATGTTATCTTTTTAGAATTGATTGCTTGTTCATATTATATGCTGTTACTACTATTAAAAGTCTCTAGAATTGTAAAGCTTAATTTATTAGTCTTCATTCAAAATAGTTGAGAAATGAATTAGTGAATTAGAAAGGATTTGAAATATCATTCAGCTCTACTAAAACTGAGAGAGATTCCAGCTTCCAAGTAATTTCTTTTTCAGTTGCTTATAACTTTTTTTTTTTGTGATCCTAGCAGCCAAGGGGGAATGCAGAGGAGATACAATCTTGCCAAATTTCTTTTGGCGGTTTTAAAAGTAATTTGGTTCAAAACGTGTTTGGAATTGCATTACTTTTTTTTTTTTTTTTAAAGGCATAATATCTGCACTAATACAATTTCAGAAGTGTTGAAATTACTTTCTTACTGTGTAGCAATCACTTCCAGCAGCTGGTGAGAAAAATAACCTGAAGAGTTTCTTTCCTCTCTGTTCTTTCTTTTCACAGTTGCACAGGTTGAAACCTTTTGCTAACTCAGCTGACACATTGGCATTTTCAAAGACATTGTGGGAATGTCATCCGCTTGCAGAACAGTGTGAATAGCTTCAGAGTCTGACCTGTTGTGTGCACAGGGGAATGTGTCACTCCTGAAACACAGCTACCTTAGGGAGGTGGCTTGGCAGGAGTTATAATGGCCAATGATGCTACGAAATTTACAATGGCAAATGAAGAATATTATACATGATAGAAACAGGAGGGTTATTTAGATAGACATAATATACTCAAGTTACTGAAGTATAAATGACTGTGAAAGAAAGGCCCAGATTTTTCTCAAGCTGTGTCTGCTATATACCATACGTTGTATTTAAAGGAGACAGAAACACGGTAAACAATCGTAGGCAGCTCCCTGCAGAAGGTGAGGATGTGTGGGAGACAAAGAGACAAAAAATGACCAGATAGTCTTTCTGACTTGGAGACTGGGGGATGTGAGAGGAGTGAAGTAAGCTGCCTCATACCATTGGAATGATTTGCTGCTCTTTTGGTCACCTGGGGTTACTGGCAGTTGGGAGAAGCTAAAGGCAGCCTGAAACCCTGCAATCTAACACTGCTGTTGTCATCTTTGCTCTTATCTGGTATATCTTTGCTTTTCAAAGTAATTAATAATCAAGACCCAGAAGTAAACAATTATTTTTTTTTTTAAGAATATGGTCCTAGCTGAAAGGTGATGCATTCACAAGCACAGGACTTATGTTCTCAGCAACTATATCTTACAATTCTGTTTTAAAAAACTCACTCTCCCAACTCAGCTTAAAAGGCTGAAAACTATCTATCTTCATCTTGCATATATTTAGGGCAATTTGCAAAACCAGAGTTTGCTGGTATTTAGTATAACCCACTCTGTGACCCTCCTTAGCAAAGTAAATGTGGTGAGATCTTAGCCTGGAGTCATAATAGTAGTTTCCCTCTTCCTGGTTTCATTTGGTCTCCCAGGGAGAAGTAATAGTCTCCCATGTGACAGGGGGAGGAGGAGATGTTCACCTTAAGGACATGCATTGAAAATAAATCTGAAATACATTTCCTTGCTCCTTACCTTGAAATTGCCCTTTGTATTTTAGAATGGCTGCAGAAAGTCTGTGAGCAAGTCCTGGGCTACTAAGACTATCAGGTGGCTTAAACTGTTCTTAAGATTTGTTTCAGTAGAAGTTGCAGGAAATATAGGTTTAATTCTTTTATTCAAACTCAGTAGATGGTTTGGGACAATTAATTTCCAATTGTTTCCCAGTAGAGCAGATTTACTTGTATATTAATGAGGCACAGGTGTTAGGCCCCTGGTGCCTGCATGCCTGGGAGGCATATTTAGGTTGTTTATCTAGTCAGCCATAGGTACTGCAAGGTACTCAAGCTTGCCTTTAACAGTTTATACAGTGAGGCTTTTTAATTTTTTGATGTTTTTTTAAATTTGCTAGCACCTGTTAAAATTTTAAAACTGATCATGTAGAAAGAAGTAGGAGTGATTTCAATAGTAAATAGCGCTAAATGTTAAAGAAAGTCATCTTCTATGATGCTTAACTGCCCAGCTTGACATTAAGAAGAAAAGAAGGTTCATTTAAGCAAATACGTCATGTGAAGAGCTAATACAGTCAACAGAGTACTTTTCTGTTGCATATTTTTGGAATAGGTACTTCTTTGTCTACAGCTGAAACATGAATGTGCTTATATTAATATTCATTTTTCTTGTTTATTCACTGAACTGCAGTACCAACATTTTAGAGGAAATGGAATAGCCTCCATAGACATTATGAATTTCAGTAGCTGGCATAATTATAGCGATCTACATATTCATTAAATCCAAAGAAGAAATGTGTCCAAAAAAACAGCCATGCGTTTAGAAGTGGTACACAACTAAATATATACATTTTAAAAAGTTGCTTTCCTCTGCTTATCCAAAATTGTGTGGTGTCATATAGTCCTTAAATCAGCTTAGGCTTTTATTTTGTTTAAATGTTCATTCCTTTTGCTTTTGCAGTAAAGAATGGGAAGAACTATTTGTAAACAACAATTACTTGGCAACTATACGGCTGAAGGGGATTAATGGGCAGCTGAGAAGCAGCAGGTTCCGTAGTGTTTGCTGGAAGGTAAGAAGAGAAAATATTTATTTACAGTTTGTGGTTGCAATATATCAACACATTACCTGATGCGCTGGAAGATTATTGATGCAAAGAATCATGAATTTTCCAAGAGACTTCATCCCAGTGTTTTCCTACTCATTTTTATAATTCATAGGACATTGCTAACCACATCAAGTTGCTTTAAAGCTGAATTGCAGGTAATAGCAAAAGAATCCTAGGAAAGTGTATCTTTGTGCTGGCGATATGTTTAGAATTGAGTGCCACACAGCCATCTCAGTATCTGTGCAAGGGAAGTCATGCACTGGAAATAATAGATAGGAGGCTAGTCTAAAACATTACGGTTTTGTGGAATGTGGGACTGCTTTAAAATCAATTTGATGCTTCGGCTAGCTGGTTTTCCTAGTGAAATGAGAAAACGAAGACCAATCCCTCTTGTAAGGACTGGATGGAGAAGGAAGCAAGGTCTTCCAGAAGCACAACAGCTCCTTGGGAGTATTTTGTTTTTTAAGTAGCAGAGGAAGGGAGAAAGAAAGCAAAGTGATACTGGGTTGCTCTATCAAGTCCAAAGAAATTTTGTTGCAATGACATCAAGTCTTCTGTTGTGCACTAACTCTGATAGCAGAGAAAAAATTTTCTAGTCGAGTTACTTACTGTGTGTTAATGCTGATCATTTAAATTACCTCACTTGGAATTTCTCAACCATCATTTGAACATAGAGACCTATAAAAAGAAATTTAAAATACTCCTTATATATGAATGAAAGAAAGTGAAAGTTTGAAATGTGAAATGTATGCAGCATTGAACTAGTTTAAAGTTAATGAAAATATTTTATTCAGCAAGCCAGATGAATATATGCCACCTGCATTGTTTTACCAGTTTGCTTCTTTTTAAGTCTCTAAGTTAGGAGGCCGTAACTCAAACCCCTGAACTAACACAAACATCGAGTCCTTCCCTGTCTACTAATTAAATCAAGGAGTGGTTTTATTTTAGAAATAAGGCAGGGTTTATTTGCTTGTCCCAATATGCATTAGGGCTCTGTTGTTAAGTTCTGAAATTTTAAAGGTTTTTTTAGTAATTTAGGAATGTTTTTTGTTTGTCAGTACTTCTGTTTGTCAGTATTACTGTTTCTTAACACTTTACAATGTGCAAATAAAAACATTGAAAAAGCAAGAAAATACTGGGGTTTTTCCATGCTTTAAATGAAATTAAATAGTACTTTGCACTGCATGTTTCTTTCTAACCCTTTTTAAAGAGACATGAAAAAACTGAGATGTAGGCATTCTCAAGGACTTTCTGCAAAACTGATCCTCTTAGCTGCCTTGCAGAGCACGTTTCATTTCTTACATCGGATGTATCCCTCAGTGTTTAGTTCCTGCTCTGCATTTGTGGTTCATTTTAAGCACATTGCATTAGGTCATCAGTGTTACATAAATAGCTTCAAGTTTTGTATATTTCTTTTCTCGTTCCAGTTTGTTTCTGCCTTGGAAGTCACCATGAACTTTACTGAAGCTGTAACAGTTTTCAAAGCTTGAGTTCATGGCTTCAGTTGACTTTAATGCTTAATTTTGCACTGTAGAACTGCTGTTGCTTCTAGCTACTTATTTATGGACTAGAAAGCACTAAAACCAGACATATTTTATAGCTTTTTGCTTTCTTTTTCTTTCTGGGGTGGTTTATGCTGTCTGGTAGGATTTATATGCAAAGCTATGTAAAACTGATGAAACTTAATGAATTTATTTTGTTTTGCTAATAGTTATTTCTGGATGTTCTACCGCAAGATAGAAGTCAATGGATTAAAACCACTTCAGACTTAAGAACTTCTTACAATAAGATCAAAGAAATTGTAAGTTGGTACAAAATAGGTTCTCATATTTTGGCATAGATATTAACATTTATAACGTAACTGGAGAGGATTTAATTTTTTTTTTTCTCTTTTTACCTAGCACATTACAAACCCTCGGAAAGCAGGACAGCAAGATCTGATAATCAACAACCCACTCTCTCAGGATGAGGGGGTAAGTGAACCCAACACATGCTACTAAAATTCTCATCTTCTTCAGACTGACACAAGTGAGTTCTTTCTGAAGTAGGCAAAATGGCAGGTGCTAAAATCTCCATGCTAAATGTCCAAACTGACTTGTTTTTACAATTGTTCCATAGGTTCTGCTAACAACTGGAAATGCTCATTTTCAGGTTAATATTCTGATTTTTAGGGCTTAACTCAGAAGGCTGCGGTAAACAAAAAATCAGTGCTGGACTCTAACTAACTGATATGCCTTTCATCACTGTCTGTTTTCATTTTATACATCAAATGGCTCTTGTTTAAGGAGTGTTTGAACAGTCAATATGAACTGAATGCTGTTAACAGAACACTGAACGACCCTGTCTGGAAGATTGTTCGGCCTTGAATGTTTTTTTAACTGCATTTTGTTATACCTGAAAAGCTTTTAAGTATTTTATTGCACATATCTTTGAGCTTTTCTATTAATTATGTGACCACTGTTACCATCAAAATTCTTTTTTATCAATTTTTTAAAATAACTTAATGCCATGAAAATAATTTTTTTGGCTGCATTTAAGAGATTTGCACCTGAAAAGACTGTCTCAGATATCTCTGGTGATATTACTCCTGTTTTTGAAGCCCATACTTCATCTATAGAGTGGTACTATGCTCCTTATTTAATTTAGAAGGAGAGAGCTCTGCAGCTGTTATGACTATGCACATCATCAAACTATTCTTGCATCCAGCTGGACAGAAAGTTGTGTCAAATGTAAAAGATTTAAAATGTTTCTGCTGTAGTTTGTGATTATAGACAGTGGCTCAAACTGCTTTCTGCCTGTGGTGTCTTTCGGATATAGAAAACAAAGGTTAACGTGTCATGGAATGTGGCAGGGGATCAATCTATAAAACAAAGCCACTGACCAAATCAGACATAGGACTGAGGAAGAAAGTGTCTTTGAGCCTCTGCTGTGACTTAATGTTACACCCATTTAGTGTCCTGATTTTTCCATCCTTTTTTACAATACAGCTTCTGTTTGCTTCCTCTGTTCTGGTGGGCCAGGGTGCAGCAGGTACAGGGGAGTTCCAAAATGTGGTCTAGCTGCATGAAAAGAGTTGAGAGTTAAAAATGTAGTCACTGTATGTAAGGTGTTATTAAAGACAGAAATATTTTTGAAGTTTAGGGTTTTTTCTGAGTTCTAACACAAATATAGCAACTAATTAACATGGAGTTTTGTTATTTTGCTTCCCTCCCCATAATAGCATTAATTTACTTTCTCTTTTCTTTCTGTGGAGCATAAGCCACCATGGCAAATAATTGTTTACAGGGAGGCAAGAAATTGTGAAAGTATTGTACAGACTCTGTACTGTATTTCATTCACTGGTAGTGCTGTTATCTGAAAACTTACCTAACCTGCATGAAAGCTGCTATAAATTTTTCTCCATTTGTATTTTGATCAAACTACCATCCCTTTATAATAAAGGATCCAGTTTCCAATACTTTTTCTGGAGCATACAATTAACAGCACTTTCTGGCTTCTTTTTGGTTAGCTTTTACAACATATTTGTAAGCAAGGCATGGAAACAAAGGAGAATGAAAATGGTCATAAGCATAGCTACAGAAGAAGCTAAACCTACTTCAGATTCTTTTATTTAATATTTTTTATTTTGATAGTGAGCTTTAAATACTCTGGCTTTTGCTAGCATAATTTTTTTAGAATGGCCAGTCTTGGTCTTCAGAATGATGTCATTTTTGTAAAAGGTATTTGGTTGTCATACACTCCTTATATGATTTTGTCTCCACTAAACCAAACCAGATTATTCCCAAACAATTTCTTATTATGGATATTGCAGCAGCTTCCCATTAAAGTCCATACATTCATGGAAGAAGTATGGTACAGTCCAGTGATACAGACCTTTTTCCTTGTGTGAACAACAGAAGTTTTTTCAGTTGAGTTGGTGGTTCTGATAAGTTTGACTTTATTCTGCCATTCTAAATATTCTTCCTGGAACCCAAACAAGTAACTCTCAAACCTGCAGCCATGCAGTGAGCAAATGCTATGAGCCTAGAACAAGGATCCAGGAACTTGAATGTTGTTATTTCTGATCCTGACTTTCAAACTGACTTTCTCACGTAAGTTGTGCTGGTCAGCAACATTCTTTATCTCCCATAAAATATTGATATACCTGTCTACCAGGAATGTTGAGGATTAATTAGTTAACATTTGTACAGTACTTTGCTGATGTAGTTTATATGCCTTAAGTATTAGTAGAAGTCTTGGTTTCATACAATTATTTTTCCTTATTTCAGAGTCTTTGGAATAAATTTTTCCAGGATAAAGAGCTTCGAGCTATGATTGAACAAGATGTGACGAGAACGTATGTAGATCTTTAAGAGAAATTTCTATATATAAATTTATAGTCTGCATTTTTATGCGGTATATTTTATATTATGTTTTCTTGACTTTGGTTACTGTAAATGTCAGGTTTGTTGAACATGAATGTGTGGAAACATACATTAAATGTATAAAAATACAACTTACATGGAGTAAAAAATGAGACAATCTAGTTGAATATTAAATCCTAGAGATTTATTGGTATCATTGAAGAAAAGCTCTTCTAAATTAAGATATTAGGAGGTGTACTACTTGTGAAATTTAAAGTAGTTTTATGTATGAAGCAAAGAGAACATCAGAGAAACTGAAAGGTCTTTTAACTAAATTATGATCATAACAAAAGATCGAACAGATTACTTTCCTAATTCTCATCACTTAATACAATCAAGAATAAAAAGCTGTTTGTAATTAGTAAGAGAAATGCCACTCATCTATAGAAGTTGAGAGGATCTATTTTTATTTATCACTATTCTAGTTTTATTTGTCATATATGCCTTTTAAAATTTGTTCTGATATTACTATGATTATGTTTTCATCTGCTTGGCCCTTAGGTCATTCCTGTTTAGAAACTTGTTTGAGTTAGAACACTCAGTTCCTGAAAATATTTCTTTTCAGAGTGCGAGCATTGAGTAATGTGTGAATGTAATTAAATTCAATTACTGGTTTGCTACCATGTGAAATTTTACCATGTGAATATTTGTATTGCAAATATTTTTTCTTATAACTTGAAAAAAGTGATGATAGTCGTAGATTCTACAAATCCCAAGCTTACACATTTTCATTTACAGGAACCAAGTCATGCAGAAGAAATCATTGCAGTCTGATTTTCAAATATTTTACATGTCCGTCCCTAGACCCATTCTTGGATGTATTTTGCCATGAGATGTATAATTAAAATCTGAGTATACTTTCATGTGCATTCTCACAACAGATGGTATTTTTTGTTTGTTAAAGGAAACAGTTCAGGATGTTCTAAGATTAAAATATATATGTATCTAAACTATAATTGGAGAATGAAAAGTTGTATGGAGGTTATGGTGGATGTAAGACTATTATTTAAATATATATGTATATACACACAAATTCTAGGCTCTCACTGTGGCAAATGACAGAGTAGTATTCACTAGTATCAGTCATAGTGACTAAAGTAATTTTCATTTATGCATTTATACAAAATAATGTGTACTGGAAAAAATAGTAGTATATATTGTGTCACCAATAGGAAAATAAGTCAAGCAATGAAGAAGCAAAATTTATCAGTGACATTAATGTATTTGATAAGCTACATGCATTTTATATGTACACTTGTTTGTCTAATCATAAAGCAGAGTATGCATTTTTACATATACTTATGTATCTATTTGTAAACTGCAATTATTTTAAGAAGCAGTAAGTTTTTCTTTCTGTGGCTTTAGAATGTAAAAACATTCTCTTTACATTTACATTCTTTAAATAAATCCCTGGAGTTAGAATTTTAAAAGTTTAAAATTCATCATTAATTTACAATGCTTTTTATTAAAGGTTAAAATAATTATTATATTCCATTTCCATAATCACTACTTTCTAGCTGCTGTTTCTTATTTAATGAATATTTTTATATTCTTTGTCATCTAGTTGAGTCCTCCATCATCCCTCAGCATCAAGTATATAATGCTGTAGAGAGTTATGCTAACTGCACACAGAGTAGCAAACCAGAGTTCCAGCTATCAAAGCAGTAAAAAAATTTCTCTATAATGCTTTTGTTAGAATTCCCTCAAGTATAATAACAATAAACAGGAAAGGTGGCTAGAATTAGGTTCCTAAAATTGATATTGGTTTAAATTGGTGTAAACTTCAGGATTTTGCTATCTAAAGGCAACTGGAATAAAGTTTGTTCAAGTGTGATTGTTTGTTCCTCTGCATTTTGAGAATTCTTGTCTCACCTAATTATTGGGTCTGTGAGGCCTAGATACTCACAGCTGGATTAATCATGCTTTAGAATCTGTGTACCTGTAGAACTCTAGGACACAAATCATCCTTTCCTAAATTATGAATATAGATTTTGTCTGATAAATCACACTGTGGAGAGGTACCATTTTCTTTAGTAATTATAAAAGGCTTCTGGCTCACCAGTACCTAACAAAACTTGTTTCCTAAAGTCAGACAATAGAAATCCAATCCATAATGTGTACAATTTTCAGCCCATTGCATAAATATAACAGCTTCTAATATTTACAGGTAGGAGAGGATATTGTTATTCCCAACTCATTAGTGATCAATGATTTTAAGTTATTTTTTTAAAATGTTTTGCAGGAATAGAAATCATCAGATTAACTGATGCAAAAGCATTTAAATTAAAATACCAGGTTACTTGTTGGCATCACAGTGTACATCTTGGGTTGCAAATGGCTAGATTTCATTACCCTCCTTCTCTCTCCAGTATTTTAAGAAACTAAAATGCCTAGGGGACATTTCCAGTAGACAGATCAAGTTGATCTATTCTCTTTTGTAGTAGTATTTTTATACATTGGTCTACTTAGTTTCTGCTTCAGGAGTAGCAATCACAGGATGATGGAAGGTGTGTGAAGATGAGTAGGGGTGGGTGCTCAGGCTCCAAACTCTCCAACCCCTAAATAAGAAAAAAAAAATTTTAAAAATTAAAAAAATTATTTAAAAATAAAAGGGGCAGTGGAAAAGCCATTGGTCAGCTACATCCTTCTTAAGTATGTGGAAGAGTTTATAAGAAGCAGCAATCCATTGATTACGATCCCTGTTTCTGTCTGCTATCAAATTTGTTTTGTGCACCTGTTTATTTGTTTGCCAGCCTGATTCTTCAAATTTGTGTCGAATTCTGGCTGCCTCTGGTTCAGGGGGCCCTAAATCAGCTAAAAGAGTGTTTTAAAAGGCTGTATCTGACTCACACTGGCCTTCACTTTTAGAAAGCAGGGACCTGAATGCACCATTGTTTAATTGTAGAGTTGTGGTAAAACAGTCTAGGAGAATTCCCATGTCCTTATGCAGGCTTTCTCAGAGATTCAATTAAATGTAATATTCTCATGTTCATGAAAAGCATTCTTACCTTGCTGGTTTGAGGATACTGTACTTCTTAAAACAGGGCTTTAATCATAAAATGACATTTTCTGTAAAAATCCATCCTGAACTGATAGTTCCCTCATGATCTCTTCTATTTACATTTACTATAATTAATACTTCAGCCAGCTTATTCCTGAGTTCATTATTATCCTTTCTGTCACAATCTCTGGTATTACTAGATCCTCACAGATATCTCTGTGTATTTTTGAGTTTTCTTTGTTAGTCTTCTCTTCCTAAACTTCATAGGGCAGGCCTGAATAACAGTCCTTCAGAAATAATCTCTTCAAACCTCTAAATTATGTCGATTGCCATCTGCTGTAATGCACTTTTGGTCTCAGCTGTGTCCTTCCTTTACAGTAATGTGATTAGTACAAGTGCATACAAGTTTCCAAATGTTGGTCTACCATTACCTCCACCAGGTGCCAGGAAAACGTTACACCTCTCATCCCAGTGCCTCTCTCAGGACTTCAGCATCACTGTGTTTAAGCCACGTTGTCTCCTCTGCTTTGCCTCTTGCTGCAGCTCCTTCATCCAAGGATTTCAAAGCACTTTTATAGCCTTAATTAGTTCTATTTCTGTGCCTGCCTGTCATCACCTCTGTGAGATGACCACAGTGATTAGCAACGTTAATAGTCTTATCTGAAGTAATTTATTCTAATTTCCTATATTGTTTCCCTGTGACAGGCTTTACAATAGTCTTAAATACAACTGGTCTAAAGTACAGCATTGTAGCTCAGACCTGGGAAATTTGAAGAAATCTTATTTCAAACAATGTGATTTAATTCTAAAACTGACTATACTACAACCTTTATTTCAACTCTCTAGCTTGAGGCCTGTTATCTTTAAGTATTCTTCTGTTTTTCTTTCTCCAACTTTACTATTTCCTTTCTCTCTCATATTCCACCTTTTCAGATTTTATTTGTTATTGTTCTGTATAGCTGTGGAGCAATGTGGTTTGGGGTGTTTGCTTTATGAAACATTTTCTGCCATAGCAATGGAAACACCTTTGTTTGTGCACTTACTCTAATCTTAAGTTTAAGTACGTCCTGCATAATTACTCTGTTTCCTATCTCCAAGAGTCAAGGAGCAGGATGCACATGTGAGAGTTGCTTCAGAGTAGTTAGAGACTGGAAATATTTACATTTTCCAATATGCATGTAACAGGATTTTCCCAGAAGCTTTTTTTCATTATTCTCACGCAAGGTCCATTTCATTCTGGTTCACTTAGGATATTTGCACAGCCAGATTATTTTATACTATAAAGTTTATTTGCAATAGCTGTTAAAGACAGTGAAATGCCTAATTGTGTTGTATTGAAACAGATACCAGTAAGAGATCCTAGATTTTAGGGTACTGGTTTTCTTGTCAATTATGAGATCTTTAAATAATCTTGTCATGAAATGATAATATTTTTTCAAATATTAAAGACATATTGAACCCTTGCGTATGTGCGTCTTCTGAAATACTCTCATCCATTCTTCCATTTCTTCCATTGTATTTCATTCTTGCAGATGTCTAGCTTTAATGAGATTAAATGGGATTAGTTATTTAAATATAACTGTGATATCATCATACCTGTGTAGCAGGCTGGTGTATATTAAAGAGCATGGTTCATAATTCTGGTTGCAAAACAAATGTAACTATAGGCATTAGTAGTATTTAACTCTAGCAGCGCAGAGCAGTGGGGAAAGCAGACAAGGGAGATGCTCTTAACTAAAACCTCCTTCTAGAAGACCAGCAACTGGCATTCTGTGCACTCTATTGTTTACTTTTGCTGTATTGCTTCATTTTCAGCTTTCCTGAAATGCAGTATTTCCAGCAAGAGAATGTAAGGAAAATTCTTACAGATGTTCTGTTCTGCTACGCCAGAGAAAATGAGCAGTTGCTTTATAAACAGGTAATGAAAGTACTGTACAGGTGGCATTCATTGACTCAACATTTTCTATATGGTTTGACAATAATGTACCTCTGTTGTATCTGAAGTTGTATCATAATGCTGAAGTAATCAAAGAGCTACTTGTCAGCTGGTTGGTAAGTAAGCTCATTGAATAACATATGCTTTTTCCTCATAACACAGTACCTTAAGTTGTTTTCTTTAAGGTTGCTAAGTTTTCTAACTTTCAATTTCTTTATAAACATCTTTTTCTTTGTCATTGGTTAAGAAAGAAAAAAACAACAAAAGGCTTTCTCTGCTTAGGTAAAGAAAGTACACAGCAGGATTTAAAATGGTACTGAATAAACAAAAAGCATAGTGACTTCTGAAATTTAGACAAAGTTTACTATTTTGAGTTTTATATAATATTTTAAGTTCTTCCCCAAAGGGTTAAAGCCATGCAGTATGTTAGCAAAAAGATCTTTATCTTGTAGCATCCAAGTACAATGCAGCTGACAAAATCCTCTTGAGTGAAGGACAAAGGTGCTACAAAATACCACTTTTACAGAGTTACTTGAAGGAGAGTCTGCTGAAACCATTTTTGATAAAATGGTAAGGAAAGCCTAAGTTGCATAAAGTCTGCATCCACAGAGTTAGTAAGTTAATTTATTCAACATTTGTTCTGAAGGTTTTGAAGTAATTGTAAACACAATACTGTATTCATATAGTAAGCCCAATATGCAGAATATCAACCAAAGTATATTTGTATTTGTTTCTTCACACAATTATCTGTAGGCTGAGTAGAGACCGACAAACCGAGGGGTACTCTGTGTGCACAAACAAAGGATAAACTGTAGAGGAACCAACTTTAGGTAGATAGAAAATTTGTCATGGCAAAAATACAGAGATTTAGTAAATATGAAGACTTTTTAAATCAATCTATGCTTTCAAACATGGTCTGTGATCATGCTGTCCTCAAGCCAGGGAACAATAGGGTTTTTTCATGGAAACAAAGGGCATATGAGCTGAAGGAACATTTACTTCTGAAGAATTTCTTAGAGATTATATAAAAAATGGACTATATAGTTATCAAACGTATGAAACATCTATCAACTGGTTATTTCTCATGTTTGACAGACAGTGAGCAAGGAATAGTCTTGCATGAGAACAATAAAAATGAGATCTAGGATCTGTATTTTGAAGAGTGCTGCTAAAAAAAATGCTTAACAGTATTCAGCCTCCTCTGTCTAGTGAATATAGGCCAGAGTACTGATGATGGGAGAATGGAAGAGCACATTCCAGCTAATTTAGTCTATCATTTATTGAACAAGAAGTATTATTTTACTCTTTGATATGACTTAAAAGGTCTTAATTACCCTCTGCTCATATTTAAAATCCTCTTGATTCCTTACCAAGAAATAATACCTTTCTACATAAGGATGGAATATTTAGCCAGATCAAATTTTTAAAAAAAGCACTGTGTTTCATCACAAGCTGTTAAAGCTATTATTTTCTACTAGGTGACACCCCGTTTAACATAGACCATATTGTTAATAGTTATGGGATTTTATTGAATTAATGAGACTGTTATCATGTAGTAGAATGTCTTGCTGAGTTAATTGAAACTGCAGAGATTATATAAATGGTATTAATGAACTTTGACTGCCTGATGCCTCAGCTTTAATAAAGACTGCTTGGTGGGCTAAATGAACACAGGCAGATAAAAGAACAGGTTCAATTTTGTGAGCCTACAGGCTGTTGACAAAGAAAACTTCTTTACCTCTGTTTTGAACTAGTGTGCATCAATAGTATGGTAGTTCCAAGGAAGGGGTTGCTACAAGATGAAGAGGAGAGGAAGTGCAGAAAGTTAAATGAATTTGGATCATGAAAAACTGTTGATTTAAGCTCTCGAAGCGTGTTCATTATATCACCCAAGTCTTGCAATTCTGTGCCAAGTCCACAAAATAGTAAATGATTGTGGTTTTCCTCTCTTGTTGTGGACATGTGTTACTGTTATTAGGAGCTTTACTTTTTCCTTACCTCATTTTAAAAGGGTGGGTTTGTTTGGTTGCATGTCTTTAAAAATAATGCTTCTTTTAACTTATTAGTTAGATCCTCCTTTTTTGTCCCCATGCCCCTCTCTTGCTCGATAATGTTTTTTTCATGTCCATCATTACCCTTCTCTGAATTAGCTGAAAAGAAATAGTCTGTAGTCAACAGGATATGTTTTTTCCTTCTTTTATCAAATACCTTGCTAATAGTCAGTCTTTCTGATGTAGTGTTTTTACCAGACTTGTGCCCCACTTTCCATAATAATAATAATTTCCACTACAGCAAAGCCTAGCATATTTTTGAGAAACTAGTAGAGGTTACCATTAATTCATTGTAGCAGATTATCTGCAAGTTGTTGTCTCCACAGTGACCTGAATACAAAGCCCAGATGAAGGAGCTTGTCTTCATACACAGTTTCCATCATGGGGACTGGTCCTGTTGTCATCCATGAGAATTCCTCTGTCTCATTTGACCACATACAAAAGATACAATTGCCATTAGAATTATAAAACTTGGGCAGTGAATAAAGACTGATACTTCTGTCTGTCAGCATCTGTCCCTACCCAATGTTATCTTCCAAAATATTTGGAAAAAGTTATAGTTCCTTGAAAATTTACACACTTAAAACATGCTGTTGAAACTGTTATATAGCATCACCATAGAGTATTACAAGAAGCAATCAATAATGTTTGTTTAATATGCATATGTGCATGCAAGTTGTCTTTGTTGTAGGGTTTTTGAGATTTTTAGCCAGCATGAAAGAACATTTTATTTGATGAGGAAAAATATATTTCTATCCCTAGTCTAATGGAAGAGAACGTTATGGAGCTGTATTACAGATTTTAAAGGCAGAACGTTCCCTGGGATCACTGAATTTTTAAATAGCAGCTCTAAATATAAAATCTAAAGAGAATAGTGTATTGTACTTAAGAATATGTAAAAGCTACTCTTAGAGTTCTTCTGTAAGACTGGTGACAAAATTCTGGTCCTAGTTGTACTGAAAGGATGAAAATTAAGCTAAATCACTAGGCTAACTATTGTTTGTTCATGATTTGATTGCCCTTAAAGAAGTCAATATAATTTTGAAATGCATTGATTCACTTGTCATTGTGAAAATGCTATAATTCTGGTTTTCTTTCTAAACCATAGACTGTATTATGAAATCAATATTTTGTTGTAGCTGGGAAGTGTCATAAAATTATCTGAGCTCTGTCAACTTATTTATTAACACTAAAGAGTTTTAGTAAACTGTAGCATTGAAAAAATATGTGTATGCATATTACACTGGTAGCTTTTCTTGCCAAGCTAAAAATCTCTAAACATTTGAAGTACTCTTGTAACTGAAAGATCAGAGGTATCTTTTTGAAATCCTGATATTTCATCATCTGTTTGTTTTGGTTTTGTTATATGTGGGCAGCCACATTATGATTCTATTTTATTATAGAGTTGATATATTATTATGTTGGAAGAATGTGTGATGTGCTTTTATCTTTTATAACTAATTCTTATTTTATGTCCTCTTTCTTTTTCTTCTGCTTATGTGTTTACAGCTTAGGTGGTAGTTTTTTTAGATAGTCAAGTTTTTTGGCATTTCCATTTCTCCTATTTCATGTTTAGTGTATCAGGGCGAATAAAAGATTAGACGCAGAACTGTTAATTAAGCAAGGGCTGTATGTATGAAAGTACAATCCTGGTTATTTAAATATTTTTGCCACTTGTATATTGTCTAATCCTGGACCTTTCTCCTTTGATATGACCATAATATTTTAAGAAATCTAAACCTGAGGATTTGTAATCTAACCCATTTCTTGTCTTTTACATCAGCTTCTGAAATCAAATGGCTATATTAGGTTTATTTTGTTTTTACTAACTGAATTTCTCTTTAGGCATCATCTTTTAAAGTTGTACCTAAAGGGTCAGAAATAGGAAGGGAAAGAAAACATCCAAACTTCAGCCCTGCATTTGAGGCTGTAACAGTCATCTCAATCCTGAAGAAATTAAAATTAGATTTCCTAGGATTTGAGTTGATGGCATACAGAGAGATCATCAAAACTCTTGTCCAAATTGTCAAAAATCCCAGCATACTGAAACAGTTAATGATGTGTAGAGAGGGCTTCCACATCTACCTCTCGGGTCAGTTCAGACCACTTAAGGAAAATCCCCGTTACTTCCACTGAGAGTTCAAGGGTTTGGGTAGTTAATGGATCTGGTCAGTACAAATGAAGTTGATAAGATAACTTACTGGTGTGGAACGCTCCTCAGATGCTGTGTGGAGTACCAGCTGATACACCAGCAGAGCAGCAGGCTAGCTCACATGCGTGTAACGCTTCCAGTGTTTGTGTCTGTCCATCACTGAGGGGGCTGGAAAAGCAAGTGCAGAGGCTTCTTGTTTTGGAGCTACAACCATTAAAAGTAGAACTGCACAGGGGACCCATCAGCTGTCATCTGATTCCTGACAGCAACCTGAAATGTCAATGTGCTTGATGGACGAGCGCCAGTGCTCCATCTGCAGCAGGATAGATGAGAGTCTTCCTGGAACCCCTGTCTGCCCAGAGCACTTCCCTGAGTTGGGACTGAGGCTCCACTTGATGATACAGTTGCCCCCTTGGACTGGAGCACTCCTGGCAGTGGGTTCTTATTCCTACAGCTGAGCAAGGATTCCATCCAGAGCCAGGCCCAGCAGGGGTAGCCTGGGCACTTGGTGTCAAACACCTGCTGGTGGTTTTGGGCAGAGGAGAGGAATTCCCTCCCCTTAAAGTGATCCATGTGTCCAGAGGCGAACAGACAGATCTCAATCCTTCATCCCGCATCCCTTCCATCACCAAAGGGCTCCCTCCCCTTCTTTTGTACGGCTGACCCCTGCCCCAGCCTAGGGCTTTTGTAGCTCCTACCTGCTGTCCTAGTCCCAATGCTGGGATCCTGGTGGCAATCTCCTGGGGGGCCCAGCCATGCTTCTAATGCCAGCCCAAGTCCTCAGCTGCCCACCCATTTTTTGTGCTCTGATTCCTGCCTATCTCTACGTTTTTTTCTGTATCTGAATATAGATTACATATATAAGTAGTACTCTGCAGTACAACAGTACCAGGTCTTCTATGCATTGTGTTTAATGAATTTATTTTGAATATTGACATAACAAAAGAAAGAGAACCAAAAAAACCTCAAAAACTCATTTTAATTCTCAAGTCTTTAGAAATGAAAGTTTAATTTTCTTTCCCAAATAGCTACTCTTGTCTCCTTTGGAGCCTACTGTTACACTATTATCTATGGTTTTGGAATATTATAAAATACAAAATAATTTTACATTTTGTAATTTTTCCCTATTGCACATCTATGTACTGTAGATCATTATTATAATTATCATAAATAAAATTCATATTTATGAACATAGATCTTGAAGGAAATTGCCAGGTGCAGGGTTGCCTACCATTGCCAATTTGTTGTGTGTTGTGTTAGAAAAAGGGAGACTAACTTGTTTCTCTATATTATAGAAGAATAAACACTTGGATTTAATCAGAGTTTAAGATAAAAGCCATTGATTATGAAACCATTCTGGTTAACAGTGTGAATAAATGTTCATGCTTTTAGTTAGTCTGCACCTAATATTGCTGTCTGTCTTATGCTGTGAATTAGGAACTATTATATGACTGGAAAATCTAAATATACTTTTGCTTTTCCTTTTATGTTTAGGGCATGCATGAACTTCTAGCTCCCATTGTCTTTATCCTACATTGTGACCACCAGGCTTTTTCGCATGCCAGTGAAGCTGCACAACCAAGGCAAGCATTGCATTTTATTTGTATAAAAATCCACTTTCTTAAAAAAATGAGTTGGCTGAACCATAGCTTATTATGTGCTCCATAATTCTTTGTTTATAATTCATAAATTAGTATCAGAAATCATTTCATCCTTGTGCTTTGATGGGAATGTCGTTATTACATCTTTCCTACTACAGCTTCTGAGATTTAGACATTGGCCCCTTCACAGACATTGGCTGGTGAAAAAACAGGGAGACAAGAAATCTAGGGAAAACCTTAATCTCAAGGCTTACTTGCCTACCTGCAGTTTCACCCCATCCTTATTGCCACAAGTAGTTTTGGTTTTGTCACTGCAGAGAGTAGACAGATTAGTGAGCTCCACTCGTAGGCTCTTTCCTCATATCTTAAAGGGGGAAATAATCGTTGAAGGCAAATTGTTGGGATTGATATTTCTTTCATCACCTGCAGTGTTGTAGCTGTGATACCTAGCTATTCTTTGATTTGGTAGTAACATTATGTTTAGCTATTGGTCCTCCATTTCATTCAAAAGTGTGTATGTGTGTATGCATGCAGTCAAACTCATACGTATAAAATATTGTATCACATGGTTGTCTGCCTTTATTCTTGCCCTATATGTAAGGCTTTTGTTTTTATTAAAAAAGAAAAAAGAAACTAGTTTAATTTTTGTGATATTCAGGATGTTTCATTTGTTTTTTTGCACACTGGAGTCCAGCAGTGAATAAAACTAATTTAATTATGTGTGCAGTATAATATAACCTCTGTAGATACCCCTCAACGCGACTGCCCAAAGGCAGTTAAGCATTAAGATGATTATTTACAAGTGTGTGTTTTTATTCAATGTCTGTCCTTAGATATCCTAAAATTACCTAGAAGATGCTCTTCAGTGCTAAACAACTTAAAATAACCATGTGTTATGTACAGCATTCTGTTCCATCCCCACTGAAAAAGTAGAGCTAAGCAGCAAAGTAGATGGAAAAGAGGTGCTGTCACTGATTAATTGCTGTTAAAGTACAATAAAAATACAGGCTATTAAAACAAAATAAATTAATGTTTTGATACTGCATATTTGACCAGTAACCATTTTTTTTTGTTGTTTGGGATAAACAGTGATAGATTGTGCAGCAATCAATTATTCTAGATCAAGCATATTCAAATAATACATTGTGACATTCAGTAATTTGTTATTTGGAATAATTAGATGGTTACTTCATTGTAGTGCAGACAAGGCAGCTAATTTGTTTTTGATCTTTATAAAAAGGAAAGACTTCATTTGTTCAATGGAGTTGCTCTTTTTAATTAAAAAGGCTAGTTTTCTCATTTGCACTTTATATGAAAGTTGGCTTATAAATACATAATAGTACATGCAGAACGCTGACCAAAAATAAACATTCACATTTGGATTGTTCACTGTTGCCTTTTTCAGTGAGGAAATGAAAGTTCTTTTGAATCCTGAATATCTGGAACATGATGCATAGTAAGTTTTAACAAGTTTCTTTACATTTAATTTGCTCTTATTTGTAATTGACACCATTATTTAACACCAAGTTTCTGCGTTGTTCCCTTCCAGCGCAATGTTCACACGTCTTATGAAAACAGCAGAGCACTGGTTTTCAACTTTTGAACATGACAGTCAGAAGGTAAATATTGCTTTAAAAGGTACTTACTGTGTTTTTAAGCAAATGTGATTTTAATATGATTGATGTTATTTAAAGGTAACAAGACATCTCTTAACTTGGTTAAAGCAATCTCAAACAAGTTTACAATCTCCAAAGGTTCTTCAGAATTTGGTCATAAACATTTATGGGATGTCTTCGGGTGAGAGTTCCTATCTGTTGAATGATCACTTGGTAATCAAAAGCCAAGTGTAAAAGCACAGATTTTTCTGTATGTAACTGATGCCCTTGTATAGCATTTGAAAGAGTGCCTGTCATAGGCATATCTGTGTGCTCAGAACCTGTGCAAATGTCATGGTAAGTAAGTAAAGTGAGTAAAGTCACGTAAGTAAGTACATTAAAGTAAGTAAAAAGTCGTGCCTATAAGTAAAGTATTAACATAATATTTTCAGCTGATTACAATTTGCTGTGAAACCAAAACTTTAACCATAGACTTTCTGTCAAAGGTCAGGGTGTATCTTTCCCTGACATCATCATTCCATTTCCTTAATTTTTTTCCTTCTTAACCTCAAGATATTCAAACAGAGGGGATGTCTGTACCTTCAGCTCTCTTGTGTATCTGTACAGACACTACTGAATTTAGTATGTTGCTGCTTTCTTAAGAAAGCTTTTGCAGTGTTCTAAGTTTAGTTCTACAGAACTCTCCTTTGAGGGACCTTCTAGAGACCATCTAGTCCTTGCCTGAATTTTTTCTTCATGGCAGGAAGGACAATTCCCTCAGTCGGTTGCTCAAGATTTCCTTTGACTATTTCTTTTATTTCTTTTCTTGTCTCTTTCCATCTTTATGTTTCTCTTTTTTTTTTTTTTTTTACATTCTGGAAAATCATTTGTATGATAGAGTGTATATATGGAGGCCTTAGAAAAATATTATTAACAGTATTATGGTTATTGCCAAGACTTCCAGTGATTTATATCCTAAAAGAGTTGGCCTACAAACTTAGTTTTAGTTTGATTCACTTCAGAATTTTTCACATGAAACATGGGGAGAATATCAAGAGTTAGCAAAAACTTCATGAGAATTTTGTTGGTTCTGGATGTCCATATGTGTGCACCTAAACCTGTAGTTGCAAACTGTAATTAGGGAGTGCTAGTTTGAATGGTGGTTTTGTCAGTCTAATGAAGAAAAAGTTCACTGAAGACTCATGTAAAACCATCTATTTTATTTAAATATTTCAATTACTATATATTTTATCAGATATGGGGAATTGACATCTTAGCCTAAACTATCTACAGTTACAAATTCTTTGGATTTTTATATAATTTCAGTAGCTAAGTATAAACATATGAGATACAAATTTTATGCGGTTACTATATACCGTTTTTATTTCAATAACAAGGCTGTAAGATAAGTTTCTCTGAGCAGAGCTTTTCAAAATACAGTGTATTCAAATGTATTTGTTCTAATTCCTGTGACAGAGGTGGTAAAGCCTGAGGTTGAATTTTATTCCAAGAAATAACTAGGTCTTCTTACAGATTTGCAGTGCTTGGGTAGAAGGTGAAAGTTTACATTGCTTTTTCCAGTCCTTTCATGGCATACAAAATTAACAGTGCAAAGAGAATAGTTTAATATCTAGTTGTTTGTTCTTTTTCTTTGCGAAGATGTATAATCTTTAATAATCCTTTCTTGTACATATGCCTTTTACAATCATGACTTTGAGGGTTAGCTACATAGTAAAGTGTGAATCTTCACAAAGGAAGCAATGAAAGTGTGTGCTCTGAGAGACATGTTACATTTTACAACATCTAACAGTTGTTTCCATTACTCCCAATTGCCATTACAGGAGCTTCTCCAGCTACTCCATTCCCTAGTGGTTAATGAGAGAAATCTGTCCTCAGTTTATACGTGTACTATGTCCTAGCCTATCTTTACTGCTGTAGCATTTGTTTCCTAAATGCATGAATATATAAATTGTATTAGTATTGACTACCAGCCATTCCAGTTCATGTTGTGGTAGATAATGTTTTGTGACAGGACTTGATGACTCTATTCCTAATACTTAGCAAAAGTTCTCAGCTGCATTTCGCTGGTATTCATATTCAAACTGTTCTTAGGAGTAAACCTGGTGCTCTCCTATATACAGTATAGCACATTCTGAGCCCTCCCTCATTTTTTCTTTTTATCGTGAACCGCATCCTTTTAGTATTGATCATTTATATTTCATGTTAGTAATAGATGACTTAACACATGCACTCAAATTTTTTTGCAAGACCTGAAGGCTCACAAAAAGAAAATGGGTGTTTTCTCTCATGTGGCAAATAATTATGTAGTGAGTATGAGCAGGGACACAGTAATGTGCTGTCCTCTTGGCTTTAGGCACAGGCACTGTGAGTCATTTCTAGTTAAACATTCTGGCGGCTTGGTTTTATTAGTTTATTTGAGCATCTTTCTGTTTGGGCTGTTTGTTTCACACCAGCTATGTGATTTTTGGAGCAATTTCAGCTGACTAGAGGTATTGTCATTTTTTCAACCAAATTGCATGAGAGGAGACAACAGACATGACTTTGTTGCACTCTAGTCATCCACCAAGCTTCTTGGTGAAGTAGGTGGAATCCGGAGGCATGGACAGGCAAGGCTTTGTTGTTGGCTGCAGCTGCTTCCTCACAGATTCTGTCATGCCTTGAAGTTCTCTGTTAATAGGGTTAATTTCTGAGTTGCTGATAAACTGCATTTTGATGGGTGCCGTTTACTTATCTTGTGCTTTTAGAAACAGCAAGCCAGCATTTACTATTGGATGCACTTAGCCATGTTTGATAGTCAGTCAGTCTGACAGTCAGCAATGTGCCAGTGCTGCATTATGCCAAGGTGCACAAATGCTGCAAGTGACAAATAACTCCAATTTTGGCACAGAGGAAGCTTGCATTAGTTTTGATATTCACAATCTTTCGTCACTTGAGCCAGGGTTTAATAATCTGTCTTGTAATTTTGTAAAGATGGCTTGAAACCCACAGACAACTAATGGTGTAAAGACTCAACTGAGTAATAGCCAGTCTTTTCATATTACAAGTTCAAATAAGTAGAGGGATTCTGATGTTGAGCTTTCCATATAAGGTTTTATGCCTGGTATAAAGAAAAGCTTAAAAACACAGGTCTTCTGAGTCATCGGAGTTACGAATGCATGAAGTGGTCAAGCCGAAGTTAAAGTCAATCTGAATAAAAGACAATAAAATTCATATCCCAGATGTGTGCCAAATGATAGAACATATACTGTCTATAAATACATAGAGTTACAGACTTTTATTGTTGGTTTCAAAGATAAATCCATATGTTTATGAAAAAAATTAATATAGACTGATGTTTAACATTAAGGCAATATTACTATCTCGTGCTTTAAGAGTGGTTTTCTGTATAGAAGGAGATTAATGGATACCTGTTCTCAATATTTTGCATTCTTGCATATGACCGAGAAAATAGTGAAATGGGTCTGAAATTATAGGAAATAGCCATGCAATGCAGAAATAAAATGCACAAAAGCTAACCAGCTTGGTAAGAAGGAACTTAACAGAATAATTTTAAAAATAAGGTAGGAGAAATATCCTTTCCCAATGTACCTGCAGCTGTGAAGACCTTCAGTATTTAACGAAGTAACAGCATTGCTTATTGGCCTCTAAGACACTGAATGTTTTATTTTAAATTCCTCTTTGTTAGAATAGCAAAGATTTTGGATAAATACTTGCCATGTCAGTGGGCTTTATTTGACAGTCTGAGGGAGCTTTTTTCAAGTGATTTGCAGGAGTATCTTAAATGAATATGTCTTGGTACCACTATACCATGGTTAAACTATCACAATATAATAGACAGATCAGTCCCTTTGCTACAATTGCCATAGCAAAGCAACAATTAAGCAGATTTTGAGATACAATTTATAATCAATCATGTCCTTAAATAGAAATATATTACCTGAAGTCACTGCTAAACATCCTAGCATGTTTTCTGCAGTACAGAAGTAGTCATTAAGAAAAGGTACTTCAAGCAAAGAAGAACACAAAAAGTAGACTTTTTGGTAGACATTATTATATGTTCACTGCCCATTTGAATGTTAAACCATGTTGTAAGTGATTTTGAAGTAACCACAGAAAATGACATTGAGAATAGCCTTTACAACAAAAAGAAACTTTCTTTCTTATTGAATGTTAAAAGTAATGATATTTTCACAATATCAAAACAGGTGAATTTGTATTTAAACAATGTAAAATGCAGTGAAGTCTCCTAAATTATTAACCCTCTGAGCTGGATAATGCTTCTCTATTTAGTGAGCAAAAGTGCAGAAAAACAGCAACTGTTTTTCAAAGTGAAGCTTTTGGGTCAGAGGTCATGATGACAGATTTTAGCAAAGTCATTGCAAAATTCTTCTCTTACTGTTCCAATTTCCTCTGTTTTATAACCTTAACATTGTTCCTAACAGTTTAATTCTCTATTTCCCTGCCCCCCTGTCCTTCTCTTGATGGGTTTGACTTGTCCTTCTTTTTTATTCATTCTCCATTTTACATGTTTTCTAATCAATGCAGTTCATTACTTGATGCATTTCTTTCTAGCAATCTGTCTCTTTTTCAATAATACTTCTCTCTTCTGCAATAAGAATGAATTTAAAGCAGTGTCATGTTCAAGGATGCTAATACTCCACTGGTTTTCACTTGATGTGTGTTGTGTTGTAGATCATGGCATAGTTTGCACAGCCCTCAGGTCCAACCAACTGCTGTCTCATTGTTCTATTTCTTTTTTCCTTTAAAAGTTTCTGATGCTTTATCAAAGCTGTGTAGGTTTTAAGGTAAAGCCACCAGATTTTCTGTGCAAGCCTGTTTAGAAAGGATTGTTTGAAAATAAGTTACTTCCTATTTGGTATGCAATTTATTGTCCTCTGAGGGCATATATTCTCTACTGAGTTATCATTCATCTGCTTTATTCTGGACTGACTCAGACTGCTGATATTAAAGCTAAAATAAAGCTGCCAACACTTTGTCAGAGCATGAAAAGTAAAGCATGCACGTAAAAATTGATGTGCAGAATGACAGGCACTCCTTGGCACTCCTGGGAAAGGGAATCCCACAATACCTTCTGCAGAATTGGATACTTGAGATTCGTCTTCTGCTGTAAAAGAAATGAGTTATTACTATGTTTATTTGGAAGCCAATGTTTACAACAACCGAAATCTCCTGCATACAGTCCCTTTAGACAGTAAAGCTTAATGGGTTGTTCTTTTTTTCATCCTGTTTTCTGTGTGTCTGCAGGAGAAAGATGTGATGATAACACCTATGCCCTTTGCACGGCCACAGGATTTGGGGCCATCTATTGCTATTGTAGCAAAAGTAAATCAAATTCAGGATCATCTGCTGAAGAAACATGATATTGAACTGTACATGCATCTGAACCGACTGGAAATTGCTCCACAGATTTATGGACTGTAAGTGTTTGCATAGCATTATTTAATTTAATTCCTTGGGGGTTTTGTTTCACTGCATTAGGAAATTTTTCCCCTTAAATTTTGGATTAGGGGAATGGGACTAAAAAGAAGTACTTATCTCTTAGAACTGATTTGTTTTGCAGTAATGTAACAGTAAATGCCACCCTACTGTTGCAGTTGTGACACTGGCATTTCCAGTGCAGATAATGCTCATTCAGCTATGCATTAGAGACCCTGATGAAGACTCCTTTACTTTCTGAATCAAGTACAGAGTCTACTTGGAGCTCTCCTTTAAGAACACGTGGGATAATAGGACACAAAAAACTATTAGCATTGAGTGGTTTATTTACTTAATTTTATCACCAGTTCAGCATCAGTGAACTTTTCCCAATTGTGTTACAGGATTTTGGATGCTGGTAATACAGGGGAAGGGACATGTTTAAAGTAAAGGGATGGGTATAATAAATTGTCTGTGTACAGAGTCAGCCTAGGTATTCCCTTTCCCATGAAGCTGCTTCATATCCAGTCAGCTGGTTGTGTATTGTATACCCCCATTCCAAGGGGATTATTGGGCCAGGTGTGACTTTGGATGTGGCCTAATCCATTAATCCATGTGTTTGTGCAGCACTGAATCCAAACTATTTATAGCTGCTGTAGTCAGTCTGGGTCAACACAGGGTGTGCAATTTGAGTGAACCATGAGTAATGGTGAAATGACCATGGTTTTGAACAAGAATCTTGCCTTCATTGTCTGGAATTCTAGAGATTTGATTCATTTTGATCATTCCTTAAGGAGTTAGCAAGCCATATGTGCGGTTGCAGGGACAAAGAAAATGACACTTTTTTTTTTCTTTTTTTTTTTTTCTCAGTTATTTAAAGTAAGATTGGCTTTGCCTTAAATAAAAAAAAATCAAAAAAAATATAGGTGTGAATTTCCAAATGCAATTGTGGATTGTAATAACTCAATAGAAAATAGAGAAAGGGAAGGAAAAGGTGGCTGTAAATGTAAAGGTGGTGTAAATGTCAGGCCATAACTGCAATATTTAACACTAAAGTCTAATTCGATGTTACTGTAAAATGAAAAAGTGCTGCAACATAATATACTTTCAAGAGAAGAGTTGAGCTACTTATTAATAACTTATATTAGGAGGATAAAGTAATTCTACAAATCTTACTTAAATACACTTTATAGGTATGAGTTACCTATAGGGGAGGAAAATAAGCCAAGTAAACTCAAGGTATTAAATATACCTATTACAATCTTTTTTTGCATAGTGTATTTTCTTAATATCTTCACTAGTCTTGAAGAGAACACAAGCATCCCTAATAAACTTCAGGGGTAGTAATGAATAAATAGGCTGTATAAAGAAAACAAAAATACGTTGTTTCATTTATGAAGACTTATGAAAACAAAGAGGGAAAAAAATAAGTCAAACTTCAGAAATTTGCAAACATATTTTGGGGCAAAAATAATTTGTAATGTAGGTATTCACGTTGGTCTAAGATTTTGCCTTTCAGTAAGAGAAATAATTGGAAGAAAAAATTATGCTTTAGCTCTAAACATAATATTATAATAACAGAAGAAAGATTCAGTCTGGTGTGGCATAAATAGAACTGAATCTGAATAAAGAAATTTACAGTTAAGAGAATGAATTATGAGAGAGAGCTTCAGGCTGACTATCAGGAAAACCTCACAAACAGGGAGCTGTTAGACTGTAAAATAATATATCAAAATTAACAAAGGAAAAACCATCAGAATGTTTTAAAACCAGGCTTTGAAAATCTCGCAGAAATGGGTGGTATACAGACAAGAGTCTGCATTGGCAGAAGAGGAAAGTAAGTTACCTCTGAGGTCATATCCTTCCTGCACGGATTTCTGATTTGATATAGACAGGAGAAAAAGAAAGGGAAAGGAGCATGACTATGTTGTATTATTCTCACCTTTAATGATGTCTGAACTCTTCAGAGTAGTAATTTCCAGTAGTGAGCCAGCTGACAGTCTGAGATGATGTATCTTTTCCTGTATTTAACATTTCTTGAACTAGAAACAGCATTTCTTAAACTACATAGTTTATCAATAATTGCTTAACCTTAATCAAACTGCAGAATTAATCTGAGTTTTTATTGAAGTTTATTGTTTTGCTGAAGATGTACCAACAATAACTATTCATCTGTCAGCCTTAATACCACCCAAAAAATACACAAACAGTAGAAGGAAGACTGGGAACTTTGTTCAAAAGATATTATGGTGTTCCTAGAGAACAGAATCAACATGAAAGGCCTGTATTTAGTAGCAATCTACCCTAACTCACACAAGTTATAATGTTCACTTATTTTAAAATTCAGCATTTTATACTTTGCATCCTTTTATAACCTTCTGGGGCAAGGCAAAAACAATTATTTGCATTTTCATACAGTTGATTCTATACTTCGATGTTTTCAAATGCTTTTTATTTTTCAAACACTAGCGAGACTTGTTCTGCTGGGAGGTCAGGTACCCCAGCTGGTTGTACATTTCCATGTTCAGAAACTGTCCTTTACAATAAAACGTAAAAAATTAAATTATGCATACCTGCTTACCTGACCAAGTTTAACAGGCATTTCATTATGTGTGGTACAACTCACTAATTTTGGTTGCAGTTTTGGAGTTTTAGCTCAAAGCAGTAGATTGCCTTCTCTTCCAGAGCACAGCAGTGGACAGACTTCGCATTCCCTGGATGTCTCATTCCATTCCTGATTGGGAAGAGAACCCAGTTAGGTACAGGAAGGTATACTGGGTCCTGGCTATGCCATACTTCCATGCTCTGGAAGTTCAAGTTGGTGTCACAGACAGCAGCAGCCTTAGCACAGGAATTTCTGTATCTGGAAATTTTGAGACTGCACTTTCATTCACTTGCAGTCAGCACTGCTTGTCCCTGTGATAATTATCCGGCTTCTATTAATATCAGCTGAAATGAACCAGCAATACAGAGATAAAAGGCTTGTGCCTTATCATTCCTCAGCCTTCTTTCTTTGCCCTGTCTCTAGCCTGGACCCCAAGGTAATGTTTTGCAGAATAGCACTGTTTCACTCTGCTGGTAGTACTGTGAATAGTCTAACCAAACTATAATAATTATCTAATCATATCTAATTTTGTACTCTGTAAAGTCAAGTACAAGAATGGTTTGAAAATAAAATGGAATTGATTACATTAATAGTTCAGTGACATGCTCCCTGGTAATAAACCTTTCTCTAAATAAAAAGAAAAAATTGCTAGGATTGAACATTAAGATTGGATATTCCAAAGGGTTGACAGATTAAATATTCAGTTTAATTTTAAAATCAGAAGAGTTAACAATAATTAATGTCCTAGATTAATTGGTACTCTGATGTTAATTTCCTTGACCCTTACCTCTAATTCATGTTAAAATACAAAGTATTGCAAAATAAGACTGCATTTTCTGCAGTTGCCAGTGTTTGCAGGGACAAATTAGGCAGGTTAGGCTCTCAGTTTGAGAAAAGACAGGATCTGAGGAACGTTTTCATGTACCTGAATTTTAGGACATTATCTTCCATTCAAAGGAATTTGTAGTAGGCAACTTCTTTTACATTTCACTGAAAAGATGAATCAATTGGAAAAGTCCCATATAATATTATTACCACTTTATTTTATGCACTGAAGTTGAATTATATTGCACCAAATGAATTTCTCATGGAACTGCATACAATAAGTACAGCCAGATCATGTAAATATATATTATACAGTTGTACAGAATACACAGAGAGATAATGACAGGGCATAAGGATAAAAAGCTTTATTCAAGAAAATTAAATGTTGGCATAAACTCACCAGCTTCTGTATCATGATGCACACTGATGGCAGTATTCTACCAGTAAAGCCAACTCTTCCTAAGCACATACCGCCAGACAATAAAGCACGTGCAGAAGTGAGGGTAAATATTTCACAGTGGCTTTAGCTCAGTACCGAAAGGGCCCTCTCAGGACCCAGAAGGGCGGCGATGGCTGTGCCCTGCTGCCATCTCTCAGAGAGGCGCTGCCCACTGCCGCTCGAGAGGCGCTCAGGCTGTGGGCGGCTACCGCGGCACTTCAGGAGGAAAGCCCACCTCAGGCAGCAAATAAAGAAATACCAAACAAAAGAGAAGGGTGCAAACTAAGTTTCAGGGGAATTAGACACGAGTGTAAATCTGAAGATGGCGTTGGAAAGGTTATGTTACAGTAAAGTCAACAGCAGATGTGCTGTTCCACTATTACTATTCTTACTTGCTTTGCTGTGAGCACTGCTGTGGGGCATGCACCTGTTCTAGTTTCTTGCCCGTGCCATTATGGTACCAGGCAGTATTCTTTTGCACAATCAGATTGGTCTCTGGAGGGAGAATTTAAAGGATTTTTCTTGTGTACTAAAGGAACATAAATCATATTCATTGTATCTGAAAAAAAAAAAAACTTAAAAAAATTCCACAAGTTATCAGAATAAGAAATCTTTATGACCTACAGAAAAAGTAGATCAAAGATCTGTCTTGCTAAGGAAAACTTTAAAGATCATGTAGGATGTCTGAGTCTGTTTTGGATTCTCACACCAAAAGAAAATGAGATAATATATGACATGGTCCAAACCCATTACATTTCCTCTATAGCTTTTAATCCAGTGTCATCAATCAATTGGACAGCAATTACAATGAAAGCAACTTTGAGCTATTGTGCACGTAGTAGAGGAACCACCAAAATCTGGCCTTGCTATTAAAAGGCAAGTATCTGCCAGTGACTATCTAGAAATGGGTAAGACTAAGCAAATGCAAAGTCTTTCTAAAAAAAGCAATAATTCTCATTTGAATGTCCAGGACCAAATTAATCACGAACTTAGTATCTGGAACTGCTGTTGGTTTCCAGTACTTACTTTCTGTTTGAATTAAACAAAGCATTATATATAAAACAGATTTTAATGGACTACAGATCCCAGCTTGTCTCTCCGTAGAGGACTTGTTGAGGATTTAGTGCCAGATGACCAGGCCTGTCTAAGAAATAATAGTGTCCAGTGTTGGTCCCACAAATTACAAGATACATTCTACTGGGTTTTCAGATAGAGCTTTTAGGGACTGACTTAGGCATCTGAAGACATTATTATAAATTCTATCATGAGCATTGAAAAAAGTACTGTAAGAGGAAACCTTTCTAAGTTAGCTGATGGAAACATCTGAAGCTACTTTAAAAAGCTCCCATGTATTTTGATGGAGACAGGGATTGCCTTAGCTACTGCTGCCATACCAATTTTACTGCGGTTTACAAATTCAAATTATTTCTTCTTTGCAAATAAATGAGGACAATTTTTGAAGATCAGGGTAGGTATCTTAGGCAGCAAGCAAATCCTGCTTAACTCTAAAAGTTGCTTTTCTTCTGTTTTGAAGTAAGTCTACTCACCCTTTTGTGTTATTAAATGATAGATATCTGTTCCTCATTGTTGAGTTCCTCAAAAAGCTTTCTAGTTCATTGATTAAAAAAATGTATATTTCATTTTGTGCTCCTTCTCATTGTGTATTAGGTAAAAAATTACAGTATGATGAACTTGTGATTTTATTCTTTTTCCCACCTGTCTCAAATAGTATTTTAGTTTTACCTCTGACTTTAAGATTTTAACATGTAAATAATGTAAAAGACCACTCTATAAACAGAATGAAGGATTGGTTGAGGTGTCAAAAGTGTTTGTCAGAGTTTTACTCTCCTGCTGCATAATTATGTGCTGAGACGATAATGAGTAGTAGTGTATGTCTGTGAGGATGGAATGCAGATTTGTCATTTTGTTGCTCCTTGATGCAGGTGATGTGCTTCCCATATGAAGTACAGGGAGTTATCTTCATGTGGGAAGGAAACAAGCAAGAAAGCTTCCATTTTAACTTTTGTTGCATACCCTGAAGAGAAAAAAGCTAGTACAATTAAACATAAATAGGCTTAGAGACCACTGTATTTGAATAGAATTAGTATCTTAAACCTGTGATGAATTTAGTAGGGATATAGACAGGTGCTTGGAAGGCTATCTTTATTTTTTACTTATTTAGAAGTAGCTGTTGACTATAAAAGCAGAACAACGTATTGAGACGTTCAACTCCAGAATAGAATTTAAGGTGCTGTATATTAAGTATTTACCTCCCCTTTACTTTTTTTATACTTAAATCTCATCAGGTGTTCAGGTTAACCAGGTACTGTTTAATTTAGTGCATCATTTTTTTTTCTTTCAATGACATGGAACTTTCTAGAAAACTCTTCTTGGAAATTGGTACAAAAAAGGCAGTAAGTAGGTCAAGTAAGTGTTGCAGAAAGTAATTATCTCAGTATATGCCTGGAAAATGAAACTGTGCTAACATGCCCATGCTGACATGATGTTAGGAGGCAAAATACAGCGCTTTGGACTTAAGCATTTGCTAGTAACCAACACATTTCCTGTGGAATCAAGTCCTGTGGATAACTCATGTTTTGGCTAACCAGTTCTTCATCCTCACTGCTTATTCTTACTGAGTCTATATGAATCAAGTTAGTATGGGCATACAATCACATGTGACTAGAGACTCCTTAATTTTCCTGTGAAGACATAACTTCAGAAATTATAATGAAGTATTGAAAAGAGCCATGTTCACCATCCAGAAAGGAGAGATCATCCTGTCATCAGTCCTTTAGATTATAGTCAATATCCAAAAGTTGTCTGAAGGCTAATAGAAACATCGCAAAATCTTCTGTGTCATCTTGATGCACACAAAGTAGACCCTCTGCTAGACTCCAACAAGACCAATAGTAAGGGATAGTAAACACAATTTAATGCATAAATTGCAAAATTTTGAAGTTATACTAAACTGGGATCTAGTGGGTAATGCAGCTAAGAAAATTTTGTTTGAAATCTTGAAACAGATCAGCATGAAATACTTAAATGCATAATGTTAGCATATTGGAAGCAGAGGTAAATCTCATTTAAAAAAAGCTAAGGTTTTAATACTTAGTCATTATTCCATGTCAGAACAAATTAGGCCATTTTGGAATTGCATTTGAGAAAAAAGCAATTGGTGGTGAATTGCCTTGAGGTGTGGAATGTCCACTTTAGGGATAGCACAGTCTTCAGCCTGAGTCTCCCTTAGCCCAGGAGGACATGTAAATCATCTGCCTCTTCAGGGTCATTTTCATCTGAGTTCTTCATTTTAGCAGAAAATTATATCCTGAAACCACAATTCATCACTAATGAAAATGTTGTTGAAAATTAGTGAAATAGTAATTCTGTAGGATTATGGCCAGTCTGCATTTTCTCTAAAAGCATCTGATTGCCCAGTAGAATGCAGCTAATTGGGAAAATGAAAGGCAGTATAGTGTCAGCATTGGGAAGAATGCTTCCTTTTTGGGTTTTCTCCCCACCAAAGTAATAATTCACCAGGTAGTCATCACTCTGCTTCTACTTCAGATACCAAGATTAGTTCTTGGATGGTCATTTCTACCCTACAGTGCTCTCCCTGCCCTTCAGTCTTAACAAGGTGTTAAAGACTCAGGTGAGGGGTTTGTGCAAGGGAGGGGGGAAAAGGTGGGAAATCCTACAGACAACCTATATAATTCACCTTACATGTTCTGAATTTTCTCTGGCAGTTGTTTCATTAGGAGTTCTTGAGTTAGAAGATACATAACAGAGTTGGAAGTCCATGCAACAGTAAAAGATCTAGCCCTGAAAATAATGCAACAGTCTGTCCTAATTTTTAAAATGGGTGAGCTGGATAGTAGTTCTCTGTGACCCTGTGAACCTCTTTCCGACATCTTAGAGTTGTAGAAGCCTCATCAATAAAAAAAAAAATCTTGTTCCAAATAGATGCATGCCTTGAGTATCTTTTCTGGTTCTGATGTGGTTTTGAGCAAGAATTTTTAAAAGTACCCTATGAAATATTAAAGCAAGCCATCCATATCCAAAGAATAAAATCCATTAACACAGATCACAGGAATAGGTTGCTCAAGAGTAGTGCTGTTAATTAGGGTGCACAATTTTGTGTAACTTTTGCATATTGTATGAATGCGCAATATTTTAGTCTAGGTAAAGCATGAAAAATTATGTTTGAGAAACATTTCTAAGAATAGAATTATATCACCAAACTAATGCTGTAAAAATGGGGAGAATATTTCATCACACCTCATACTGAATGTAATAGCAAGGGGCCCTAAAGGGTTAAGGTACATAACTTAGCAGGAGGACGCCACAGATTTTGGCAAGAAGAGAAAATCTGTGCACAGCATTGCAAAATAGAATTGTCTAGTGAAAAAGAACAAAAGCAGTCAAGAGTAGGAGCTTGTTTCCAATACATATTTTGAAATCAATGAACGACTCATACTTGAATCTTTACAGAAAGACAAGGGTGCTGCCCTTCTATATTCTTTCTCTGAAAACACTCAGCATAGCATTTGCAGCTTGGTATTGACTGCCAGTGATGACTCCTTGAACTTCCAGATAGCACTGTTCCTAAGGAAAAAAGACCATGGATGCACCTAGACTTTGTTATTCACTGTGGAATGTATTGATAGCAGAACAGCAATTCTTCCCAAATTTCAGAGAAGCAAAACGGCATCACCCAATATAACATCAGCATGAGAAGTCCATGAGAGAGCATTCCGTTTCACAGACCTTTATACTGTCATCTGCCACTTCTAATGATCTGTTTTTCTTCACTTCTTAGCACCTTTTTTGAAATTAGGACTGTGGTTAGCACACCTCCTTTGATTACCTTTTTATACATTTTTTTGTCTGAAAGAGTCCAGTACAATGATCTTTGAATGCCATAGAAGTAATATCTTTTGCTCTTGATACTGAGAAAGTGGACAAAGAAAAGAAATTTCATCTTTTCTGTATTTAAAGTTCAGAATATAATATAATGCAGAAAATACAAGATAATGAAACTCCTGCAGCTTCTGACTGCTGGTACTCCTACCAGTAATGCTTTCAGGTTTTTATTCACAGAAGTGGGGAAGTTAGTAAACAATATTTTCATACTTTGGATGAGTCTATACACATACCCACATGTGCATGTAGCAGCAGAACTGTGTGTAACATGTAACATATATTTCATGTTATGAAATATCTTTACAGTGTTTAACTCAAAATTCCACAAATCTAAACAAAGTCTTTAATTGTTTACAGCATACATCAGTGAATGTTGTGTGAGCTGTTAGAGTCTAAGCTTGGGCCTTGCAGTTTATTCTATTTCTAAGAAGTACATGTAGGAATGATGTGAAAAATCAGTAATATCAGGTTCAGAGAGGTTTTTTACTGATGCAAATACAGTTAGCTAGAAGTGAATGGGACATTTTGAATCAATGAATTCTCATTGTCTTACTTATCTATGAGAGAAATCATAAAAGAATAATGTCAACACAAGAAAATAGTCCTCGCAGAAAACTTACAACATAATAATGTGCTTAATATCTAGAAACATTAATGATGATGTTATATTTGTACAGACTGAACGGTAGAAAAGATAATGGCACCTCTGACTTTAGAAATTCATATATTAGTATTAATGGTTTGACATTCTACTTATTGAAAAACTGTTTAAAATAATTGAAATAGGTTTAATTCTCCTTTTCCTTATTTCAGTAATTGTAATCAGAAAAACCTTTTTAATGGTGTATTCCCAAATCTGGCTGAAGTTCGTAGTTATACATCCTGCTTTAATGTACATCTGAGCTCTGGGGCTCTCATGCTGAAACACATTCCCTGATTTATCTTCTGTCTAAACTATTTCTTACATTATGACTCTGTGCTGCAGCCTTTGATATTCCCTGTGACATCATGAGACAGCTGTGTTACATTGTGTTTAAGCAGTACTAAACCTTTAAACTTTAAACGAATATTTTTCTTCTCAGAGGTATAAATAGAATATGTAATAAGCATCTGTGGGATATGCAATTAATGTCACTTGTGAGGAAAGGCCTTCATGATGCACTTGGGTTTTGGCACTCTTAAATTATGAGCTCTTTACTACACTCATGGGATAAATTCCATATCCCCCAGATGCTTATTATGTATCTTCCATCTCCCTTAATTCCTATTAGCTGGATTAGTAGTTGTTGTGATGTTGAGGTTTATGGTAATTTAACTGGGATGGTTCTCAGTGATCAATAAATAAACTTCAAAAGTTTAGTAATTTTTATTTTCTAGCAATTCCAGTGTGTATAGATGTAACAGTTTACATTAAGTGCTAGTTGGATATACCAAAAACTTTACATACTGTGAATCTGTACATACTGGTCTATCCCTAACCTAAATTTAAAAAAAAAAAAAGCAAATTTATAAAAGCAAAATATTTCCATAGCAAAAGATGAACTGAATTGCAATGTTGTGGTGTGACTAATATTACCTTCAACACCCACAAATGTTAAAAAAAAAAAGTTTACATGGAGAATAAATATTTTTTGCTAAATGACGATATTATTAATGTTCTAGTCACAGTCATTATCTGGAGAGTTTGTCAAACTGGTACAGAATGGCCTAGATTAGTTGTCAACTCAGGAGCAAATAAGATTTTTAAAAGACTCAATAAAGTCCAGTGATTAATTGCTATATATTCTGATTCATGCCTATCCCATTTTATCTAATTTAATAAAAGTCTAAAATGATGATTAATCCTTTCACATCAGCAGTTGCTGGTACATCCATTACATGTCCAATCTGAATTCCTCTGCCAAGGAGTTAACTACTATTTTGAACTTGGTGTGAAAAATATCATTATAAATTTCATTAACCTGATCATCAAATTTAAAAAAGTCAACTCGTAAAATCCATTACTACATATCATGCATCGAAGATTAAAAACTGGTCCTTAGTGGGCAGGAATAGCCAGGATTTAATTCCCACAGCATATGTTTAAAGTGCTCATATGACATTATTGTATCTGTAATTATCAGAATTTTATGTTTATTAACCCAAGTGAATTAAGAATCTTGTTTTGCGTAGAATTTAGCATGCATGTTAAATTGACCATTAATTCAGAGCTTATCAATGTATATGTATTTACCACAAATTTAAAGATACGTGTTTAACATATTGTAATCATTTTAGCTTTTAGAGCATTGCCTTCCTTCAATTTTTCCTTCTCAGACACAATAATTTATTTTTCAGTGCTTCCAGTTGGCTGTCTTGGTGTGGATCCCCATGGGTGACAGCGATATAAATTTTACTTCAAGTAGTCCTTCTGTGGGAAACTTGGAATATTCCACATTAGCACTACGTCTCAACCATAGCTATAACTATGTCCTCCTCTACACTAAGGTGTTTTTTTTCCCATCCATGGTCTGATCCAAGAGACACCTCTCCATGCTGGAGGGTAAACGTGCCTCAGCCCAGATATACCCACAAAGCCTTGCAGATTCAGGGTGGGTTTGACATTTATTTTTGTGAGCGTTGCTCAAGTTGGAAGTTCACTAAGTGCATGAAAAATATGCATCAGGAGAGCTCAGAGAAGCTGAATTCCCCCATCTTGGTGCTGGAGCAAGGCATGGAATACCAGCAGTTTCCTTAGGAAATGGCAAGCCCCAGCCTAGCCAGTGCCCCAGCAAACCCCACCTAACCTGTGCCCAAGGGGTAAATGCTTTTAGAGTAGTGTATGGAATGCACCACAGGAAAAAAACCAGAAAGTAGTTGGAACAGAGAGCTGTTCTTTGGTTTGTTTTTCACTTGTGGCTGCAAGCTGCAGACTCTCAGCAGAAGGATGGAAGGCACATGGTTTGAGATAATAGGAGCTGTGGGGGTTTTGCCAAACCAAAACCATCACTATTTTATTATTTTGTTTTATTTTCTTTATTGGAAAAAACATGAGAATGCCCCTCCCTTCTGAAAGAGGTTGCAGGATCTGCTCAGGCTGCAGCTGTAAAATGGAGGCATGGCAGGTGCCGGATGGCGATGCCCCTGTGAGCAGCCGGCTGTGGCTCTGCCGGCTGCACTTGGCACAGCCCGAAGCTGAGGTGCTTCAGATTGGCACAACTGTCATTACATGCTGCAGGGAGCTGTGCAGCTTCACAGCTTGGTGTAGTTTCGCCTTACACATCCATCCTTGGCCTGTCCTAATGGCTTTGCCATCTTACCCCTGCTGACATGTTCTGCAGAAACAACATTCTGTGTTGCAAAACATTTCTTCGTGGGAAGGGTTGTCAAGCATTGCAACAGGCTGCCCAGGGAAGTGGTGGATTGCCATCCCTGGAGGTATTTAAAAGGGATGTAGATGTGGCACTTAGGGACATGGTTTCTTCATGGACTCGGCAGTGTTAGGTTGGACCTGATGATCTTAGAGGTCTTTTCCAACCCCAGTGATAATACAATTCTATAAAAAGTGATGAAATTAGAAAGAGTAGAAAGACCCTTTTTTATCTACAGCATATCTACCTGGTGAAACATGCTTTTCTCCCTCCATTTGCAGACAGCTAGCATCATTATTTCAATAGCTAGTTGTGGCTGTGCAAAAGTGTTTCAGAACAGACAGATGATTCATGACAGATGCATATCACATATTCAGATTATCCGGTTGGATATGGATATGTTGGACTTGGAAATGCACATTTACACCATAGTACAGCTTAGGTTCTACTTGTAAAATGAAAGAAGGAGAGCACCTAGGTGATTTTAGTCTTGGATGGACTAAAATTTGTTTCTAAGGCTCGCCTTAAAAAAAAAATCTGCATTGTAAAATCCTTGCTTTTAACAAACTTCTTCATTAAATTAGCTTTAACTTAACATCTTTGATCTAATTTATCTTTTGATCTATTAAATGTTGGAATTAGAGAAGTTTTTTCTTCTAGGAAATGGTTTAAATAACCTGTCTGCAGGACTTCTCATAAACACCAGCATGAGTAAAAAATCCTCAATAGAGATTGTAGGTGAATGTATGTGATATAGTAGCAACTCCCAAAAATTTGTCTCTCTGCTTTATGGGCTGGAATAATAACCACCTATATTTCATAGGGTCCTTCCTATAAAATCTTGTAACTTATATCAGTTTATGAACATTACAAAGACTTGTTTTCTTAACTTTGTGGAGGAGTTAATATTAATTATCTCCTGTGGAAAAAGACAAACAATGCTACGCTTCCTTAAGAAAGTTTTAAGAGCTTAAGACCTTTTTTTAATTTTACTCTCTTTTTGCATTTCAACAGTTCCCATTCCACTGAAAAATTTCAGGTATCATTAGTTTGCTTTTGGTGCATGTCCATTCCTGAAAAAATGGCAGTATTTTCTCTTGAGATGCTTTCAGTAAATAGCATTTGGCTTGAATGCTGAAGCGCCTCACAACAGAAGTCATCTTTAAAATTTTTCACCAGTATATCTGAATCTTCCAAGTACCCAGTCATTTATTGTTTATTAAACCTCAAAAAGTGGTAACAGTTACATGATTTTCATAATTAGCACATTTAGTTTGGTATCAAACTAAACTACCATCAGAAACCAAGGTAACATGGTAAATATGTGGTTAGTAAAGAGGAAGAAAGTTTGAGAGATGGTAAAATGACATGCTATGTGAGGGTTTTGCTGGAAGGGGAGGAGAATGTGGGAGGGAAGAGATGGAGAGACCAGACATGAGACCTCACCAGCTGAATTGCTGAACCTGGAGAATGTGAGGTATGTTTGCAGCGCAGCTCATTCGTTAAATAATGCACAAGGGTTTATCTCATATGGCCAGTTGCAGCACTCGCCTGGTAGTCAAAGGATGAAATATCCAATGTGTAAACCTAAGCATATGTAAAATAGGTAAACACAGGGTAGCCTTGAACACAGTTTCTCATTCTTTGTGTATGTGTAGGTGTGGATAAAGTCTTACATATGCAGAAACTGTTAAAGCCCAAATTATTTAGCTAACTCCTAAGTAACAGACTGGCAAAAAAAAAAATCTGGTTCAACTGATTTCGCTATGTGTAAGGGGAGAAAGAAGGTTCTTCTTTTTTTCCCATTTCCTCTAGTTATAAAAATTACAGTGATTACACATCATAAAGCCTATCTGTAATAAAACGCATCAGCTGGCCAAGGTTTTCATCGCTCACTCAATAATCCATTAATACAGCAACGCTGCCCAGGCATCTTTATAATACCAACTCGGAGGTAATTTTAATCAGCTAGACCAGCTGGTATTTAACAGCAGCTGCTGGAGACGCCACAAATATACTCAATAGCTGACATCTTTATTTGCAGTTTTTCAAGGGGAGAAGAGATCCTCCTGTGGTTACTTATATTAAGCTTCTCTCTTTTTTTGTATATATAAGTATTGGTACCAGAGAGTAATACCTGAATGAAAGCAGGAATAGAGTTAATGCAAAAAATAAAAAATATGTTCTTGGAGTCAGAGGGCTTTTTCATGAAGTCCTCCTCATAAATGAAAAAAAAAATAAAGCATGGATGCCAGCTTTGTTGGAGTTTAGAACCTTTTCCTGGTACATTTACACTAATCTCAGACATGGCTTGCGGCATAAAATGTACTCTGCAGTGCTGCATTGCCCTATCTTACTGAAGCTTTCATGTCTCTCCACGATATAAATATGTGATAAATAGTGCTCTTGGTAGGAAAAAAAGTGATGCTTGCTCACATGTGTTCAATTTTAACTGACATGTACTTCTTTTGTCCTCAGTTTTGGCTTAGAGCGTCTGCATGCAGGAGTGTATATGTATATATCTATGCTTAAAGACACGGGTGTTTGTGTATAAATAATATACAATATGTTTATTTGTACTTCTCATCTCTTATAAGGCTAGAGATGAAATCAACAACTGAATAAAGCACCACTCTCTGCAGCAGTAAATGTGGAATACTATTTCACATTGGATTTGTGGGGGGAACAAGCAGAGGCAACACAAAGTTAACAGTCACAAACACATTATAAATAAAAATTTAATTACACTTGGGGGAGCTTGGCTTACAAAGCTCACAAATCCATAATGGAGCTTGCTGGTAATAAAGGCCTGATCTGTTTGTTAAACTCCAATATTCCTGTCCTCTGTATCACTTCTTTTATATAAAACTTCAGTTTCTGCATTGATTACCAATTGCAAAAAAGACTGACTTCACTGGTAAACACTTTTTTCCTGTCAGATACCAAATGCCATATTTCTTTATTAAGAAAATAGTTATGACTCCTAGGTAGGGCAGGGGAGGTGCCATGAGAAGTGTAAGTATATCTATTTTTGTTGACTATTTATAATATGTCATGGATGAGATATATCATGGATGAGATCTGTGTTTAATATGACTTTGAGTTTCCGGAGAGAGATTTTTGTTAATTTATGAACAAATTCTGGGGTAGAAGCTTCTCTGTAATGACGATTTCAATAAATGCTCATAATAGTTTAAATTACTATGAACACTGAAGAAAACACAGTAGTATTAAGATGGTGTGTTTCTAGGACAGTAACAGTGAAAAGTAGCACATGGTCTTCATTTTTCTTCTTTCTTTCATTTCAAAATTTCATGTTGAAAAATGTAAAGGAACAAACCTGAGTACATAGATACAAATCCCTAAACAAATTTGGGGCTATAGTAGTCATTTGCAGGTACTCATTTGTACAGTGAGTTACCTCTCTGTAGTCAAATACGGATCTGTCTGAGACTGTGATTGACTACTGCAAATTAAAATCCAGTGACAGAATGGATTACTGAGGTTGCAGTTTGACTAAAAAATACTTAGCAAGCATGTTTTCTCTTATTTGTAGTGAAAACATTCTGTTGAAGTTTATTTAGTATTTTTGACAACAGACAGTATGATATATTGCTGGGCACAGCAGTAGGTTGGACTTGAGTAGTATTAGCTTTCACTGTTTTGATTAATTGTAATTGTTTCGATGAAAAGGCATGTTTTACGTACAACTCGTAGTTCTGGAAAACAGAAGTCAACTTGCAAGATCTGTAATTACTGTTCTGAGTTAGCATATAAAAAAAGCTTGGAGAACATGCAGGCAAATCACAGTAGGGTTTTTTTGTATGTCTGTTTATTTTGTATGGGATTGAATTTTGTAGCTTTTATACACTGTTTCTTGTCTGAGGAAATAAATCTTAGGTTTTATCTCTTCTTGTATGCTGCAGTGTGCTTTTAGATATATTTTTCAGTTCCACATTGTAGTTTCAATCTTGGTATGGTAAAATTTTTAATATGCTTTCCATAATCAGTAACAACAACAACAAAAGGTCAACCTGGAGACTCCCGTCTCCTCACATCCCCGCACGTTTCTGAAGAGAAGGAAAACATATCTGTTTATCTTTAAATTCTGTTTTCTCTGGAAAGAGAAAAGACTGCCTTCTCCTACTCTCAGAATGAATTTTCTAGTTTCCTTAAAATATTTTTTTTGTTTTTTAATAAATATTTTATTTTCAGTGTATTGTCAGGAAAGGGAAATAGATTATTATTTTTGTATTTAGGTAAAAAAAAATTCAGTGATGTGTTCAGATGTAAGCCAATACCAGCATAGTAAAGGATGTCAACTATTATTACTAATACCATCTTTCATTTATATAGTGCTTTCATCCTAAAAGATTGTGGTTTCTAGAAAATGTAGATTTAAGCCAAAAACACAATTAAAAATATATCTCCTTGTCTTAGCATGTTAGCTTCGAAGTATTGTTTGTCAGTTTAACAGACAGTATCAAAATATCTTTCTTCTGCTTTGCAGATGTAAAAATGTAGCATGAACTGAATATGCTGAAAGTACTGTTAAACCATCTCTAGAAGGAGAGAAAATTGGTTTTATAGGTTCCTCATTTTATGACATGCTTTCTTCTCAGATTTTAATATTTTGCAACATGTTCTGAAAGGAGAAATGAATAGATAGTGCTTTTCTATATCTGAAACATGTAGGGGCATCACAACCTACCTGAATTGCTCCCTAGACAGTATTAAAAAGAAAGCAGTAATATCTAAATTGTGGAGGGAGGCAACTAGGTTTCTAAGTGTGGTGCCAATGTTTGTAGTCAACAATGAGACATAAAAAAAATCGTAGCCCATGTTGATAGCAGCAGGGTTTGAGGTTTGTGTTATTAGAGCTTGCCTAAAAGTATTAACACACAACTCATGTATAGCCTTCATATAAACTATGTTCTATTATATATTTTGGGGGGAAATAAAAATCTGTAAAGCATGAAATTGTGGTGTTACAAAACGATTATTTCTAAAAGTGAATTATCTCGTCTCATAGTAGTACTAGCTTGGATTGCTACGTTAGATGTCAGGTGGTTTATTTCTGAGCAAAATACAAATTAATAAGTGTACATTTTAATACTTACCTAAACCAGTGACAAGAAAATAAATACTACTTTTTATTTACCTTGCAGTTAACAACCTTGTGTCATTGCGGCATCTTTTATGGAAAGGAACTTTATTTAAGTAGCATAAACTTGTTGGATGGGCTTCAATTAAATGATGATTTGTTAATGCAAATGTGTAGCGAATGACTGGTAGTACATCTGTCTCTTCATCCATAGGCCATTACTGTGCAGCATTAGCACATGATTGTAAAAAACTGGAAATCATTATATGCAGGTAGTACATATTCAATCAATTCTGACCTTATGTCTCTGACGAAATAAAAAAAAAGGATGCAATTTAAATGATATTTAATCTGAACAAAAAAAGAGGGGGGAGAGAATCTTTGAATATCGACGATTCAAGCTGTTAGATGATGTGAGGTGACTGCTGTTTGGAATTGATTGTTATTGGTGGCCCCAGTGGGGAACAGCCAGCACATTAATCCTCTCTTACTCCTCCCTCATGCTTCTCCAATCCAAATAGTATTTTTGTTTATATTAGGAAATAAATACTGTTCTGTTTGTCTTAAAAATCCTTCTCTCTTTTTTTTTTTTTTTTCACCTCTTTTGGAGATTGAAAAGAAAAAGCTCTGTATTGATGACCAATGTTAGCCAGCTAAGCAGGCAGTGACAATTAATACAACAAAAAATCGTACAATTAGCTTCAGTTCCATAAGTGTCTAATGAGCCATTTGTCAGTCTTTTGGTGAAATAAACTACTCTATCTTAATTCTCCACTCTTGCAGCAAATAAATAGAACGTATTAAATACCCGGGCACCAATAAAATCTAATTTATTTTTGCAGGGCATGGCAGAACTCCTTACATATGTAAAATGAGAAAGTTATTTACAAACAACTTGTGATACTAATATAAAAATACAAAAAAGGATTTCAATGTTAACTGCTTTCATTCTGCACTAGATATGTTTTCTTCCTGATTTGTTTAATCATTTAAATATATAATTACTCCTAAAGGCATATGAGTTGAAATGACTTCTCCTGACGTGATTAACTCATAAAGACAAAATGAACCTTCAGAGAAGAACCCGAGAAATTCCAGAGATTGGCAGTCTGCAGCTGAAGTCCCTGCCGCTGCTGGAGAGGCAACATGCACATTTCCAGCTGGGAACACATCCATGTTGCTCTTCCCACCCTGACCCTTCTGACCTTATTAGTGTTACAACCACCTTTCCACAAAAAACAGCACCGCAGTAATGTTCAGGAGCAATGGTGGAGCTGGAGCCAATTCAGTTGGTCTGACAGCAGTTCCTCCTCCAGCCACTTGTGGCCAATGGTAGCCACCACATCTACTCGTGCTCCAGGCAGTGCCAGACCACACCGGAGGTGGGTGGGGGAGCAATGGGATGTCAGGAAAACTGAGGGGTCCAAGGAAGGCTATCTGCAGAACCTTTAAGTGTGCAGAGCAGGGCTGTTCTGCTTTCCTTCCCCGTTCAAGTAGACTCTTTGTAACGTAAGCTGGTGAAAGTATTTCAGACCACCTGACTTCTTCCTCACTCTTCATTTTAACAAAAGTTTGAATTTGACTCTGGTTCACTTTTGTGATGTATATCTGGCCATCTGTCTTCCCAGGCTGCTTTTCAAGCTGACAGTAACTTGGTATTTTTAAAAAAAGACAAAAAGAAGACAGGACGGAGCATGATGTGTGGACAGAGCCAAGTTGCTAGGTCTCAGAGTAGAAGAGAATATTCAAAATGACAGAAGACAAAAAAGAAGCAACTCTTACTAAAGAAGCGAGGGAAGAGGGATGGCAGAGCTGCTGGTAGGAGATGTTTGAGGAGAGAGTGAGTAGAAGCTATCAGTGTGAATGAGGAATGTGATTCCCTTTACTGAACTAGTCTTGAAGAAGGCCAGAGATTTTTTTTGTCAGGTTGGAATACGTGCTGGGAAGAGTGCCCTGCCAGTTCCATTGCTTCCAAGCGGAGAGATGTTGCATAGGAGAAAACAACTCTGTTTGCTAAGCCTGAAAACTGATTTGGGAATTCCGTACAGTGGGTTTCAAAGCGAGCTACAGCATTTCCTTATAATGGTCATTTCAAGATGGTAGCTCTTTATGCTTGTCTGTATTCACAAATGTAACAAGCCAAGTTCAGACAAATGTAGAACAAAAAGAATCATGATGAATGTATTCTCAGGAAATTGTGAGCAGTTTCAATTCAGACAGATCCTGAATTCAGAAATTAGTAATAGAAACCCTCAGTATAAAGCTGGCACAAACCATTCAAGAATTTGAATGTAAGTGGGAAGACAATTTTTTAAGGGGATCAGTGAAATAACTGAAGAGGTTAATGTACAAGAGGAGTGTGAGAAAGTTGTCTTTGAGGAAAAGAAAATGTCTAAGTTGTAATTTATAGGGGAGATTTAGTAGATCTTCTGTATCCTCACATGATTTTTATTCTGTTCATATTTTCAGTTGAAAAAGTGAAATTCTCTTGTTGCATTTTGCTAGGTTTAATCATACTGTTTTGAAGTCCTTTGGGGCAGTTACTTCTACTTTCCTCATTAAATCACTACACTCAGAAAAAAAATATTTAATCCCAGTGCTTTACTAGTAATTCTTCTGAGTGGTACCATCACTCTGTGATTGAATGTTTTTGCTTGGCATTCAGGTATTATGAGGACTGCACTATGTGTTTGCACACACACTAAGAGAATAGCAGGCAACTGTAGTCATTACAGATAGAACTAAATTGTTAAATATATGTATATTCTAGATGTATTTTCTTTTTGTATTTGTGTAACAAGCACATTCCACCAGTACTCAGTCCTTGAATAGACTCAAATGAGGCTGGTCTCATTATTCTTCTGAGGACTTTGAATTTGCATCTATTGGCATTTAAAACAATGAAGGCCGGAGCATTCTGAGAAATTTTTGATGGGGCTATAATCCTCAAAAACAGTTACCCCTCCAAATACAGTTTTATGTTATAAATTGTCATATAATATTAGTGACATCTGTCCACCCAGCCAGATGAGGCATAACTGTTAATACACAGGTTGATAGAGCAGAAGAAAAGGGCACTGTGTTTTTTACTTAACAAAAAAGTTTGATAAAAGGATGAAAGTGAAAAACGTCTTGGAGCCACCAAATTTATGAGCTGTGTAAAAGGCAAATGCTGTCTGGTTACCTGTGTTTCAAGAACAGATAAGAAAGTGTCAGTGCTATTGTAGAGGTAACAATAAGACCTCACCTGAAATGCCATACATATTTTTGGTTAACCATATTAAAAAGAAATTCAGATCATCATTGTTTGTCAAACAGAAGTTGAGATGGTCAACATCTGCTCAACAGAAGTGTGTCAGGGAATAAACATGGGATGAGAAGGGGAGTGAGCTAAAATTGAGCAATGTTGTCCAAAGTAAAATGATCCAAAATGGCTTCAAATTTATTTGTTGAATATCAGGAAGTTTCAAGGGGGATGTAATTCTTGCTACCTGTTGTAGAAGCAAGGTTCTGGAGCTGTGTGATGGCAAGCATAAGAACAAGAAACATCAGTTCAAGGTGAATTTTAATAAAAGCAATCCTGTAGTACATTAACTCATAATCACAGGGAAGTCAAGTAAAGGAGATGTGTCTGTCTTTCAGGCCTGAAAGAATGCTCTGTGTATTTGAATGTCCAGTGTTAATCCAGGTACAGAATTTTCAATAAGCAGTTTTATTAAAAGCTCCTAATGTTTTTATGTGTTGTTGGTAGTATTTTCTTATCGATGAGTCATTTTTAAAGACAAAAAAATGGTCTTCATGGGTTATTTGAAAAAATTGACTCTTAAAGGTGTTATTGCTGTTTTTTGTCCCAGGAAAACTCCTTCAGCTGCATATGATTGCTTTGGGGGAAAGCTGCAGTTTTTCCACTCTAAATGATAAGATTGCATTTATTATTTGCACTTAATTCAGAAATAGGCAGTGTGAAGTGCTTATTTCCAAGAATCCCCACAGTATTTGGTAGCTTTTTGCGTTTTCCTTTCCATAAGCAATAAAGTTATAATGGGGTTACAAGATCACACTGAATCTCTACTAAGGCATCTGCTAAAACTTTGTAGCAGAGCCTAATAAAGCCCTGCCCCATTTGTGACATACCAAATCACATTCTCCTTGCTGGTCTGACAGCCACAGCTCTTAAACAGCTGCTGGGGTAATTTGCATAAAGGAGATTGTAAATGTCTCATCAGAACGCATGCAGCGCAATCCACCCCAAAACCACTGCCTGAACACCAGGAAAAGAAGATTGTAGTCATAAAAATTGTGGCTCTCATGATTTCAGATTATGGTCTCCACAGTATTACAGCTTTTGCAAATACCAAGTTTTTGTGGCAAAAAAAAAAACAAAAAAGGAAAGTTTCATTTACCGATACAGAACAATACAAACAGATGCAGTGTTGCTCTTTTGATTCAGTCTAGCAGAAAATTGACTTCAGCAGCTAAGGTTCATGATGACCCCTCCTCAGTTCTTTACCCCAATGATAAGTGAATTGATCCAACTGAAAGCATTTAAAATAACATTAGTAAAACCAAATCAGTTTTATGGTAGTGAAAGGAAAACAGAGAAAATGCAAAATAAAGTTAAGGCAATACAGAGGATTCAATAAAGAATAAAAAATACAGAACTTAACACAATATGTTAATTGTCTGCATGCATCTGCTATGTTTTGTGATGCATATTTTAATAGAAATTAGCATTAAAATTATGCATATTTTTGATAAAAATCAGAGTTAAAGGAGATATACATACAGAACTAGGATTTCACAATGTGACAGGAATTAGGTGTGTGCATTTCCTGAGTTTTAACTGTGTAGCTTCAAATTTTCTCTTTGAAACATCATTCTTCTTTGCCTTGAATGAATTAAGCTGGAGCAGTTTGGTGTGGTAGTGAAGCTCCATGTTATAACTAGACAATAAAGACGTCATTAAGCTCCACAAAGTTAGCATCTGTATCAGCTAGAGCCTCTGCAAGCTCACTTAACCTGTACTTTGCCCAATTTGTAGTGCAGGTTGAAGCTATTTGCCTGGTGTCTCCTTGGTTAAAACACTTCCTCTGACCTCAGTTCACAGAAACACATCGTGATTGCAGCTACACCAGTCACAGCTGCATCATCATCAATAAGTACAAAATTGCTAATAGCTATGGAACATACTGTTCCAACATAGTCATCCTCCTTCAACTCCAAGTTTTACTCATCCCTGATACACATATTTATTAGCACCCAAATCACCTATATCCTTGACATCAGTAGTTTACTTACTGTCTCAGTAAATCTGCATTTGACATAGTTAATAATTGTGCATATATCTGTGCAGTGGCACAACTGACAGCAATCAGTTCAATGCCTTACAGTTTTAATACTCATATTTATCAACTTTAAATTGAAGGGAATTTGGAGTCAAAAGTTTATACTAACCTCCAAAATCTCAAAAATTGTATGCACTGCTTTGCTTTCTGTAAATTCCAACTATTTTAGAAGAAGTTTATCAAATCATTTCAAAGTTTAGTTTCTCCCTTTGTGTAGCAGGATGTCTACTTTCAAGGCAATGATGATAAATCAGTAGTTTCAGTGAAAGTTCAGTAACCAGCCAGTGAATCTGAAAAGTATCTGATACCTGTGGAATAGAGGTTTGTTAGTAGAGAAGTCAAGTGGTGAGGTGGTTTTGACTAGGCATAGTAGAGGAGCACTTTACAGATTTTGAGAGAAAGTACAGTGGGCCATAAAACTGGTGTCTTTTTATTTATCATACTTATTATATCCAAACTTGTTAATCTCTCTAAAATAAAAGGTCTCTACATTTGACCAGTCAGCCTTCAAAGCCAGTAGAATTATGTCTTATACACTTACCTCAGATATTCAGTTTGTTCCTTTCTTAACATGTGTATGTGACTGTGTGGGTGTGGGTGTGGGTGTGGGTGTGGGTGTGTGTGGGTGTGGGTGTGGGTGTGGGTGTGTGTGGGTGTGGGTGTGTGTGGGTGTGGGTGTGGGTGGGTGTGGGTGTGGGTGTGTGTATGTGTAAAACCTGCATCTCTGACAGACACATTTAAATCAAAAATTGTGCCATTTTGTTGTTTTCTAATACTGATAGGATAACTGATAAATAGGTATTACACTCATTAACATTAGACCATGCTAAGAAAAGAATATCCTTTATATGAGTGAATCTCAGCCTTTGGGTTTGATGTGTGAAAACTCCATCCTTTTTTATGTTATGGTGTTCATGATCACATTATTCACAATTGTTTTATTACAATAGTAAAATAGTGCTTTTTAATATAAGAATTTCTCTGATAAGGTTTTAATACATAACACTTGATGGAAGTTATTATGCTTATCTTCCATAAAGAGAGAATAATTATATGGGACAATAATTTGCCTATGGCTGTGCTTCCCAGTTCCTAAATTGTTGCTTTATCCTGTGGGTTACATTTGCTCTCAAAAGATGGATTTGCTTTCAGTTCTTTTATTCTCCATACTGTAGTTCTTACTGTCCTCATCAAGTGCTTTCCTAAAGTTGATGCTGTATTTAAAAAGTAAGTTATTACTAATGATTGGACAGAATCAAAATGAACCCCCAAGATTCCACAAATTCTCACAAAGCCAAGCTGAAGTCTGAGGTGATGTGCATTTTCTGATGATAATTTTCTGCAGACAATTTAACATTTGAATTTGTTTGCTCCAATCTTTTTTTTTGTGGTACAAGTTACTTCCCTCAATTACAAGTCAGGTCTTAGGGTAGAAACTTCTTTGAACCTGTGTGTATAAACCTCAGACTTGGAGCTTCTAACAGAAAAAGATGTAAATGATAATGCTGCAAGGGTAGCCTCCATTTTCAGTCTCTGATCCAAATCAGAGCTGTTGCTGAGTCAGCCTGGTTTGGATGTCAAAAGCTTGCAAAACTCACTGTGAACAGATCCAGAGACCAAGCCAGTTCTGTATGAAAGTAAACTCCATAAATTATTGGTATTCAAAAAATTGTGGATTGGTATTGAAAAGCAGACAAGGGATCACAGATCTAAGATTGTGGAATACCACCCAAGACAGTAGGAAAGTTTATCATAATCGTTGGCAAGTGTTTTCACAGCATGGTTCAACTGGCAGAGATAGATGCCACCTCCTCAAAGTATGCATTCTACCTGTCACAGCCAACTAAATGCTCAATAGCATAATTACCTCAAATAAAACACCTCCTACATCCCAAACAGCCATAAGCAATGACTGAGTCAGGATGTGCCTCAAGAAGTTGTTGAGGGTATCACAAACCAGTGTGATCTGTTTCAGAAGGCTACTCTGTTCCCACAAGCTGAAGGGAATATATTTCAGTCCCTCTGGCAGGAGGTTTACAGTGTTAGGTGCCATGCTACTGTGGTTCAACAGGCAAATCATTTGGCTCCACTAGCCCAGGTGCAACACCAGATATGTTTCTGGCTTCTTACCCTCCAGGTACACTGAGGCTTTGTTATGCTGCATCATGGAACAGTATGGTCAGATAAATTAGCCTTTAGGGACAGCTAGCTTCCAGTCCTCCCTTTCATGTCTCCCCTTAGGGATCCTTTATCCTGTATATGATCACATTTTTGCCCACATCTCACTTTCTCCAAAAGCCAGGGAGCAGCCTGCAGAAGAGCCTACCTGATTTCCTGGAAATGCCCCCTTCACCTCTAGCCCATTAGACTGATGCTTTCCCCATCTACATTTCCTAGTCATAGGAAATTCCAGAGTATTGGGATGTCAGGTCCTTTTTCAGCTGCCTGTAAACAATCCTGTAACGTCCACTGTGTCCCTCTCACATTAGCTTTAGAAGGTCAGTTCAGGAAAAGATTCTTCTCCTCAGAAGGAAGTTAAAATACCGTTTTAAGGAAACAGATCAAAGTATATAGAGGTGAACAGAATTCAAATGTGTCATTTTATGATATGTAGTATTTCAAATGTAGAGGTGTGCAACAGATTTTCTGCCAGACTCAGAGAGGGATTTTTAGTGCCACATTTTTACCCTGAGATTTCTGAGAAGCATACCAAAAACTTGAGTTCTTAGCTGGAGGAATATTTCTGGTTGGCAAAAAACAAATAATAAAAAGTAATTTTTTCATTTCTGAAATGAAACACCTGTTTGAGTAAGAGAGCTGTAAAACCTGCCATGTTTTTCATTGTCATGGGTTTTGGTCCATATATAACAATAAGTTAATATGAAACAGTGAATTAGCAAATAAAAATTTGATCTAGGACTTCCAGCCAAATTTGCAGTGACAGAAATAATCATAAATCCACACATACTTAGTAGAAAGTTTCTGAAAATACTTAATGCTGTCTAAATAAGATAGAAATGGAAAAGAAACATCTTCCACTGTCTCTCTGCAGCATTGGCTATAGCTGGGACACAAGAGTTGTTTAAAGTGTGAGGAGCTGTGATACTTGTACTTGGGGTCCTCATATGGCCAGCCACAAACATGCGTGGCAATGAATGTTTGTCCAGCTCTCAGGACAGCCCAAACTCTCACTTTCCCTATCCCACATTGTTTTGCTGCACATGCCAAAATCTCTTCCTAGGACAGAGCTTCTTCCTAGCATAGAGCTTTAGCAGACAATGTCTTTTGCCAAGGAAGAATGATCATGGCCTCGTCTGATCTGTCTGAATTTCAGGCATAGGTCTGAGCTGACCTTGCTTTTGGATAGCACCATTTTTAATGCCTCTTTCATCTTTCTAGTTTGCTCTAAACATTGAGTAACAGTACATTGAGTACATTGAGTACATTGAGTAACAGTAACAGTTTTGAGCTGAAAATACAGCACAGTCAACTGAACTGTGTCCAAAAGTTGTGGTTGGTTAACAAGTAGAAAACAGATACATCATCTTAATCATCAGACTATGCAGTCTGCATTGTTATTGTAATCACAGTTCTATTTTTGTAATGGCCTGCAAAGTAGAAAGCAGATTTCCATCTTAGCAAAGACAAGAACATATCCCACAAGAATAGCAGTTCTGCTCCTTCTGCAAGGATACCTCTCCAACTGCAGGGTCTTCTCTCTCTATCTCAGAATCCATGTGGACAGGGCTGGAGTTCTTCAGGTGCCTATGGAGAGAACAGTCAGTTCAGCTTTGAGCAAGGCCACAGGCTGCTGCTTTCACTTTCTACCAGCCTCCACTGTAGATAAGGAAATAACTAAATCTTTGGCCTGGCATGGGGCAGAGCCCAGTGTCCAAATTATTCCTTAGGTTATATGACTTGGTCTCCATAGTTCCTGTGAAAAAAATCCCCACTCGTATTTAGTTTCCGGCTAAATCTTCTATTAGCTTTTGTGTATCCTTCATCTCTTCTTTCTTTCCTGCACAGTATTTATTTCTCTCCTTGTTTTCCTCTTTCAATTATTTACCTCCTTTATACCCAAACCCCCTACACATATGAATGTCTATGTGCACAGATGGGATTTCTAGGACAGTCAGTATATAATTTTCCACAAACACTGTTATTTTAAAACAAACTCAATCATCTCAATCAAAGGAGCATAAATGGGAAAAATATTTTAGTTGGGTTTTTTTCAGTTTTAAAACTAGCTCTCCATTAAAGTTGGTACATCTGATGAGAAGCGGATCCAGTCTCTCCTTTTTTCAATAACTTAATTTTGCTGATATAGCCCTATTAGTAGTGAGGTGTGCACATCATTCTTACATGGACATTTGTCAGCAAGCTTTATGCCCAGATGTCTTGTCAATTAAATTCTTGTCATTAAATAACGAGTTAAATTTAGTTAAAAATATTACACCTGCTCAGAGTCCTCTGTCTGTTTTTATTTCTTTGCAATTACTTTTATGGTTTTAAACGATGTCTCTGTCTCCTCACAGTGTGTGAAAGATCTATACAGATGGAAGATGGTGACTATAAAAGGAAAGCTACTGTTAGGGTAGAGGTATTGGAAAAAAAGAGGAAAAATAGCAATTCTTATTGTTCTTTTTAACTATAGCTGGTGAATTTCTACAATACTGTGGTTTATCTTAAAGTTCTGTGCTACTTAAAAACTTCTTTCATAGTGTCATTATTGTTATTTCCGGGAACTTTAGTTATTGCTTCCTCTTCTCATGTGTGAAATACGTAAGCACACTTTCATCAGCTGTATATATGGCATCCTTGTGCAGGAAGATGCTAATTCTTGAGTGTTTACTACTCCTTTTAATAAGGACTAACTTGTTGGTTCCTAACTGTGGACAGCTAGACAAGTTTGGAGTTGTCTTTGATTGCAAACATTTTGATTTTGAGTGACGTGCTGACTGAAACACATTTGCGGTAGCTGATCTGCAAGAAATGTTGGAGAATCGGTGAGACTATTGCTGTGCTTTCAGGAGGAAAGCAAGGCAGCCTTCTGTTATTAATGAATTTTTTTCAAGCTTCCACTTGTCTTAGAGATGATCTTCTAGAGATGAGCAGTTATTCTGACCATGAAATAAAGGAGAAGATACTTGGAATTAAGCATTGTGTTGTAGCGTGTTTTAAAAAGATGGCTCATAAAAATTGTCAGCTTACTTAGCTGTCAGTCCAGCTGACCAGCCTGACAGGAGTGCTGCCCCATGGTCCCTCTGCTTGGAGAGATACATTTCAAGCACATGGTAATATGTAACTCATAGGTGTATAAAGTCATAATAGAGCATTTCATCACATCTAAATAAGGGTAGGTACATGCTGTCTGAACAGTTAACCATTGAAAACATTGAATACAAGACATTTGACACTAATTTTACTGGTCAAATCCTCCCCTGAAAGAAGTCTGTCCTGACAAGCCGCTCACCAGGCGCCTTCTGCAGAAGGAGCCTGGCTTGATGGGTCGTCGCATAAGCTACTTGACATTTGTCCCCAGTCAGACCGGATGCTACATGAAAAATTTACTCAGGCACGGGGCTCCCAGGAATAAACATTTCTCTGGTGTTGCTCACCAGGGACTCGGCAAGGTGAGCGGAACTCCAACTTGTCACGGATGCTCTGTTCTGACAAACATAAGTAGATGCTAATGGCTAAATCGTGACAGAATAAAGTCCCACAACCATATGGCTAATTGCCACAACAATATCTTCAGTGTTATTAATCAAGTTTTCATAGTGTGCCATGATAATTGGAATAATTAGAAACAGCATAGGCATTGCTTGTCTCTGCCTCACATACTGCAGACAGGGACCTGGAACAACCACAATTGCACTTTCTCTGCAGCGTTGTTTAGTGCTTTCCTTTCCAGCAAATACTGTGGTTAATTAATGAATTAGCTGTTTGCCACCAGAGTGTTTTATTGCTAGCAGGGCTTCTTCAGGGGCACATAGGTAACTAAATGAGACCACTAAGCCCTTGTGCATCTCTGAAAAGATGCAGAATTCCCATAAGGCTGCAGCTCTACACAACACAAAACTCCACCAATCAGAGGTACTTCTGTTTCACAAAAGTTGAAGCTCATATCCCCGCACTTAGAGAAAGGATAAAACAAACTGAGAGTGTGCATTTTTTGCTTAACAGTTTAAATTAAAGCAAGACTCTGGATAACAGTGGTGCAATTAACTTACCAAGCTAAAGAAATTAACTCTTATTTGCCTTACCCTGCTTAGTAATGAAATTGGGCTCCAGACATACATTCTACCTCTGAACTAAGGTTAGAAGTAAAGTGGAGATTCTTACAGTGTTATTTACGCGAAGCAGCTAAATCATCATCATGTGCTACCTATCAGAACAGCCTCCCTCAATTCTTTCAGGAGTATGACAGCAGGGAGGAAACACTTGTGTTTCCTCGGTGCATGCATCAACATGTAGTTGACTGGTCACTAAAACTGGCAGATTGATGATGATGACTCCTTTCACTGGATGTATGAAGGCATTTAGCCAGACTAATAGATTGAAATGGACTGCTGCCTGTATGGCCTCTGAACAGCTTCTTAATTTAGTTTTAGAGCATACAATAGATATAATATTGAATTCAGTGATGATATAAATCTTCTCACCTCATTTTAAAAAGTAAATAAATTTCTTCTTTGGAGCAGAGATCCACAAAGAGATTTTTGCAGTACTGTATACTTACTTATAAAGAGTTTTGCAGAAATAAGGCCCCAGTTCAGATCGTAGGTATGAATTCTGGCCATTTTGGGTTTATTGCTATTTAATTTTGACTCTCAAGGGGAAAGTATCAAGTAAGGTTTTGCATCTGTTTTGCTGTCCTGGTATCTATACACATTTTTCTTACTAGTTTATTGGTAGGGGTTTTATTTATCTGTGGTAATCTAGTTTTACCCATATTCATATTCAGTGTAATTAGGAGGAATTTTCCAAATACTAAAATAGGGTCTCTGCAAAAGATATGTTTAGTTAGATTTTGTTGAAGTTAATAATCTTCATTACTGATGCCTGTTCAATTCTGAGTATGACTGCCAAATAAGATTTTTATTTTCTTCATATAAAAGTATCACAATTTCAATTTCTCTTGTTGTAAACCGAACTGAAAGATTATCACTTTGTAAAGGCCATGTCCTTTTACTTCAGAATTGTTTGACATATATTCATGCATTTTTATGAGATAAAGGAGGCAATCTGATATATAATTTAATTATCTTAAAGTTACCAGTTTACTTTATAATTCATATTCTTGTATATATTGCCATTCTTAATTTTACCACGTTAAGACCCATCCCTGAAGGCAAAGGTAACTGAGTTTCCTGTTAATAAATCTCTTGGGGCAGATTATAGTGGAACAACACTGAATGACTGGTGATTTTATATATATAGATAATTCAAGTTTATTTTAGAACAAGTTTGTTCCAATGGAAAGAAGGTATGTAGGTGCTTTGGTTATTATCTGTAGAAATTATCTTATACTTTTCATCTATATAAAAATCTAAAAATACCACTTAAGAAAATATATGGGGAAAATATGAAGAAAGGATAAGAGTAGATAGTGGAGAGAAAATACATCACCATCTCTGGATCTAGCATCCTGTTGGTCCATGTGATGGCTGCAGCCTTGATTCATCAGAGGTGAGGGAAAACCATGAAGCATAGATTTCAATGGGTTCAATACGTTCAGATTCAGGCGGGAATGCCCAGCATTCCCTGGGGGGAGTTTTATGCTGTCTATTCCAACACTGTTGATCGTGTGCTGTGGTCTGGTGGAAGGCCCCAGAAATGAGTCCAGGAGCATTTTGGGGTCTTTGATGGGTTGTGACATCCCCTAAGCCATGACAGCTGCCTCTCATGCCAGTGTAATTGAGCCAGTTCTGCCCCACAGGAAGGGATGAACACCTTCAGGCCCAGGTGTGAACACGAGTGTCCTGATAGCTCCCCTGGGAGGGGAGATCTACAGCTGGCCCAGCTGTGCAGGGGAGGACACTGGCATGATAAAAAGCATTATCCCACCTCAGCAGCACCTGCTCCTCACTGGCCTTTTCCCTTATCTGGCTCAAACCTAGCTTGTTGTTAAACAAAGGTCAGTGTGTTGTGGTCATCCTCTGGTGGTGGGTGCCCACCTTCCCTGTTCCTGGGCTGCTCTTATGCAGATCAGAGGATTCCCAAACCTCTCCTCCTGCCCTTCAGTCCAGGGGTGCAAACCTGGCCTCAGCAAAGCCCCTGTAGCTTTTCCAAATGGGCAACTGCTTGAGCCATTAACCATCAATGTTTCAGTCTCTCACACCACCCCGTGGCACAAAAACTTTGGTTTTTCTCTTCTGCTGCTGCTCACTCCAAATCTTCTTTGGTGGTGATTTTCAAATAGCAGACAGGAGAAAGCAAGTTGAGAAAAAAGAGAGATAGTATGTATCATTGTCAAAAACAATATGATTACCAAAATGAAAATGCAACAGTAGGCATCAGGAGAATAATCATAGGGGAAGATTAGGGTGCTGAAATCATCTGTCTTTAATATTAATGCTATTATGAACACAAAAAATTAGAATACTCATACCTTCAACTAGGCTATCTGTGAGTTAAAAGGTCTCATGCAAACACATTCTTCCACCAAGCCCATTCCACTCTGTGCAATAAAAGTGGAATTTCACAATGTAATATTTAGGTTCCATAAATGGTTCCTGGTAGAGTTACATGAGAGCTGGTATTCTATCCATGTCCTGTTTACAGTCCATGGCTGTCCTTCCTTCTGGTCTAGGATGGAGAACTCAACAACTCCCCATATGACATTTTCTTTCATTAAGATTATTTAGTTGAGTGGTTAATATATCTGAAAAATGTAGCCAGATTATCATAAATCTAAAGCCTTCTGAGGCAGAAGTGGGAAGGTTAATACATGTTCCTTAATTTGTATGATTCCAAATACTCATAAATCCTTGTACTAGCTCCCAGGCTAAATTTGGTTGAATTCACTGATTCCCGTTTGATTGAGACAAAATTCTACATCCATAAGAAAAATATTACGAGCTTTTCCCACACCTTTTTTTTTTTTTTTTGCAGAAAAATGACAACTTCATAAAAATCAAACTAACAGCACATAAAAGGGTCTGTCTCATATGATTCTGCTAATATTTGGTCTCCAAATAAGTTGAGATAAAAAAACCAAAAAATAACTAAAACTAATAAACTGATAACACAAGCAGTTATGGGACATTTAAAAGCTTCATTGGTCCTATGCAGCTTAGTTTTGTCTGATAGTAGGTTCCTATAAAAAGAAAATAGTAAGTTTGACCTACTACAGACCAATTATTAAAAAGAGGGTGTCCAGGAAAACCTAAAAATGTCTTTTTTATCAGCTGAATTTTCTGTTACCCCAAGAAACATTTGTGATGGAGAAATAGGATTGGAGAGGAAGAAAAGACTTACACAGATCAGTAAACTGGTTTTACATTCACAACAGACATGTGGTCTTTTTGGTTTGAATACAGAGGGTAGCAGTTCCATTCCAGGACACAGGCAGATAACTTTTGAAGAATTTAAACGTTAGATCTCCTGAATTTTTTTAAATTTTTTACTTGGCATACCAGAAAAAAAATGGCTCATTTGGTTTTACATTTCGCTACAGGGTAAAAGAAAGATGGTTCAATTACATATTTCAATTTTTTATGGACAGAAAAGACATTCTATTTAATTGTAACAGGGACATCTCAAAGATAGATTATAAACTTTATAATATTTTATCAGTGCTTATTTGTTTACTTTGGAACTATTAACAAACTTTTATTTTAAAATACATGTATTTTTGATTAAGTCTTGCCCAAGTGGATTCCACAGAAAAATGTACTAACACTGTAGAATATTTGACAATATGGAACAATAAAATATACAATAAAATAAAATATAATAAACTTCTCTTTTAAAGAGAAATTCTACAAAAGGATTGTATCTTTTAAACCCACTGCGTACATCTTGAATCAATGGATAAAGCTATTAGCAAATTTATTTTATCATCTTAAGAACTGTGCTTTAATTGCAACACTGAGAGTTGTTTTTCTAATATAATTTCTCCACTTTAAAACCAAATTTAATCATTGCTGTTTAAAGATGGAAAACTTGGGGGGGTGGAGTTCCTAATTGCTAATAGCTGATATCAGTAGGAACTTCACTAATTTAGAAGTGCCTCTTTTGTTTCAATAGGTTTATTGCAGCAAACAGTGTTTAAAATCATTCACCTGTAATTATTTTTGTTAAAAAAAAAGAAAATGTTTTTGCTACTCTGCAGTGATTTTCAAAACAAAATGCACATGCATCATCAGTATTTAGGACTGTAGGTTTTAATTGCACAGAGGAAAATAACATTAAGAATTCAGTAGGCACACCTTCAGGTTGCTGTATCTTTCTCTTACAATTGCAGATATTGGTCATTATCTTTGGGGTTTACAGAGTGTGGAGATGAAGATAAGTCCCATACTCTGTGCACTTAAGGAGTGTTTATCATTGGCTTCAAAGGGGTTTTTTCCAGTATAATGTAGCACTCCCCTCTCTTCATTCTGGTTTGTCATCATTATTTTATCAGGCTGATCCTTGCTCTCTAAATCCGAACGTTGCCTGAGCTGTTTCAATTTAGGTGTTTTGCAGAAGCACAGCAATGTTCTTCAGTCTTTTTCCTTTGAATGAAAGCACAGTTTAGCCCAGATAACTGCTAAATAAATCACAGTGTAACAGCCAAATCCTTCATCTTGTAACATCTGTATTTTGGCCAAAATGAAAAAAATGTGTCTTGGCTTTGATCTGTGATATTTGGTGTCAACTTGACCCACCTTTTTAAAAAATAATAACAAATGCCTAGAATTTCTGTCCTTTAAAAAGTCAGCTATGGCTGAAAGTTTGTTAGCTATTTCATTGTCATCATTCTTCCTGTAGTAACTTCTGGAGTACAACATTTTTATCCACCCTTCACGCTAACGAATGGTTGGTAAATTGTTACAGTCCAGTAACTGCTGTATTTGCTGCAAACACAGGCTGGCAGTGTCAATGCAGTGCTTGAATAGCTGTTAATTACTAAGCCTTTATAAAGTGTTATTTATCTGAAATACTGAAATTGAAGTATTTTAACTTGTAATGGTTAGGAGGAATGAAAAATAAACTGAACAGTGTCCTTTTCTCCCGCTGCAGAGAATTTCTTAAACTGAATGGTACATTCAGCACAAGTCTGATCACTTGGAGTTACATCCATAGTATAAATTTGCACCTAAAGGTCCCATTTCTCCCATCTACCCTGCTGAAAAATTAGGAAATTTCGTTCTGTGTACTCTTCTAAACAGAGTCAAGTTCCTAGCTCTGTTTTTGAAATTTAGTGTTAAAGAAAAGCCAGTTGCTGACCACTCCTTACAATATTTTTGTGTTTCATGTGCCTGGAAATGGTTTCCAGAATTAGCTCCTTCATCATTTTTCCGCAGATCAAGTTGAGGCTGGCAGGCCTGGAGTTCCTTGGGTCCTTCTTAACCTTTTTGAGGATAAGAGTGACATTTGTTTGTTTTTTTCCCCTTAAGTGCATTTCTGCAAGTGAATATATTAGAATTGCTCTGGGTTAAAACTGCAGTAAGTGCTTTTGCAGAGAAGGGTAAATCACAGTAAGAAGGAAAGGTAATTATTAGGAATTCATTTTTTGGAAAGAAAAACCTTAATTAATAAGAAAATGCACAGAGTTTTCCCAAAACACAAAGAACTTTTCTTAAATGCAAAATTGAGTAATCTTTGCCAGCAATCTGAAAGAAATCAAATGGGTGAGGAAATCATCTGTGTAAGAACTAGATGCTTATGTCACTTTTTAGTAAGAATCAAATTCAAGGTATTTCTTTTAAAGAGATGTGTTGGTCTGTGTTTGATAAGGTAATTATTATAAAAAAGTTCAGGATATGTACAGTAATAGGAAATGTCAATAGACATATCAAAATCTTTTTCCCAAGTGGAAGGAAAGCAACAAAGTAAACTATGTATGATATTCTTCTTCAGCCTGAATTTGAGTAGATTTATATTAATAAATGAGTGTTTATTATCATTATTCTTTCATTTTAAATGCTTCTTTTCTGACAGGAAAACTTATGGTAGATCTGAAACACATATAATCTGTAGTGCAAATGTCTATTTTGGTTTTTATTTCAATTGTCATCAAACACTGTAATTTTTATCTTTGCATTAAGACACTGGTATCTAAGCTGTGGAACAGAAAGCTTTGTGGATATCATACTTTTTCAAGTTGACAGATTTTTAATACAACTATGTAAAACTTAAAACTGTACAGTTGTGACCACAAGCCAAGCAGAATTTAAAAAAAAAAAAAAAAAGGGAAACCAAATAACAGACTGTTTATCCACCCAGCAGTAGGGCCATGATTCCTGTATTGGTGCAATGATCCACCAAATCTTCATGCAGCCAGTACAGGAGAAGCTGGGTGAAGTGAGCAACCTTTATGGGAGTCCAGGACAAGACAATCCCACCCTGATCACAGGCATATTAAAGCAGGTATGGCATTCTCTAGCACAATAGTATTCCACATACAAGTTTGAGATTACTTACACAGATAAGGCAGACACACATAAGAAGAATCTTTTTATATACTGACTATTATCTCTAAGGAGAAGCTGAGTGATGTGTCAAATGCTGGCACATACTTTCTCCCTCCTTATCACACACACTTTTTTACAATCAGCATACACTGCTGGAGACAATGTGGCAGAAATCTATAATATTTAAATGTTTTACAGCCTGAGGAAAATCTGATCATCTTGTCTGCCTTCTCAAATGACAAAGGCCACATAATTTCATCTAATAAATCCAGAATTAACATTTGAATTTATGGTTGAAGTAAACACATCTTCTAGCAAGATGTCTGTTTTCATTCCCTTCACAAGTTAAGTAGATTAAGGCAAAAAATGGAGCATATGCTGTAACAATATCACACTGTACATCATTTATGGGTAGTGTGCATATGAGGGTATGCCGTGTGTAAAATTCTCAGTGTTTAAATTGAACACATTAGAAGTCTCTGGAAATCCCTGAAAGTCTGGTGAGCTTCCCACATAACTTCTTATACCAGTTTTTTGGCTTTGTAGGGATTTCACAGGCTTCTTTCTGTTCTGACAAAATATTGGATTTTAATAAGGTTTTGTTTATCTTAGAAATGCCATTTTGTTAATTGTGACACTTAGCTGTTTTGCCTTTCTTCTCATCTGTGATCATTAAGAGCTCCTCATGCACCATAATCAGTACTGCCCTTCCATTAAAGCCTTTAGAAGAGTAGCTGAAAGAACAAGTGGTGATTATACATCAGGCATGTTTCCTTCTCTGTCTTGTATAATTTCAAGGCTTTATTAATCTCTGTAGGACATTCAGAACAAAATCCTGAACCCAATAAAGCCATGAGGGTTTTAACAAAATTGAGATTTATTAAGGAAGGAGATGGACCACTGGAGAAATGTTAACAGTGTTAACTGGAGAAAAGTGTAACAGGTCTAAGCTGGAATGCTGCTAAGGCTTGTCTTGATTGGTCTCCTTCATGTCACTAAAAGAAAGTGAACTACCATGAGCATGCTCCAATGAACTTACCTGTCTCCCCTCTGCCTCTTGCATCTATCAAATCTGTGAGAGTTTCTGGAAGCAAATGTCTTCTTTTGAGGGTGCTTCTGCTGTGAATTTCCTTCTCATCCATGCAAGCATTGATGAGCGCTGCTGTAGGAGCAGTAGCCCCCACGTTACCCCTGGGTGCCTCTGCAGTCCACTCGTGTCCATAGCTTAGAAACACAGCCTGAAATCCTAGTGCAGGCACCAAGTCTCCCCAGAGCAGTGCTTTCTGGTGGCATTGAACTATTAAAGTCTTCATCTTCTGTATAATTTTAAGTTCTTTTGAAAGTATTATACAAATGTCGCTCCTCATCCTTTTTCCATATCTTATTTTTGAGCAAGCAGATCACAGCTCAAGTCTGTCTACCCTTTCTCCTAAATTATTGACCATGACTTTACATAGTAAATTGCACTGGCTACAAATGTTTGCTTGAACATAATTCATGACAGAGTTTAAAGAGACAGAGCTTACATATCATTTTCTCAGTTAGTAAACAACTGATGTTAATTTTGGCATTTCTCAGCTTCCGAGTGCTTAGTTTTGATAAGATGGTGTTCTTTTCAATACTTACAGTCCATTTAAATAATTTTCTTACTTAAAAAAAAAAAAAAAAAAAAAAAGGCAGCAAAACTTGCACTGAAAATTAAAACACATCCTGCAAAATCCTACTGACCCTTCTTTCTCTGGAAGACCTTGACTAGTCTGCACTGGAAGCCAGAGCAACAGCATCCTCTGCCACCACATCCCCCAAGTGACAGTAGCCACGTTAGGGATGATACACACTTCTGCCATTTCCCATGCAGGGAGAATAGTGTAGCTGGGATGAGGCACGGGATGGCAGATGCATTCTTGGGCTGGTGGCAAGAGTTAGGAAGAAACAGAACATGCTCTGTGGAAATCTTCACTCTGCTGTGTTTAGGTCAAACAAGGAATTACCAAATTTGGGCTTTTCTCTTTTTTCATATGCACAGTAAAAAGGAAGATACCAGAGACCTTGTTGTTTTGATTCTAGACCTTAGTGAAATGCTTGCTGAAAAAACTAAGTTAAGCACGAGCAGGATTTTTTTTAGCCTTATTCTAATGAATAGTATCAATGAATGGAAAAAAAAAAAAAATCAAGCCTTGAGCAGATGCTTGGAGTGGAAATTGTACTGAAAATTGAGTTTAGCAAATGTATAAGTGACTGAAAACATGCTCCTAACAATAGACTTTTTAGGAACCTTGTTGTCAATTTGTAAGTCCTAGATCAAGTCATTTAGCTTCAGAGTGATGCTTTCCCTTTTCCTGTTGTTACAATTTTTCTTATTCTTTCTGATTTCATTGTGTTGTTTTGGCCTCACAAACATTCCTCAACTGTTTGTTTTGCCTCAATTGTAACCATTTCTTGGGCTTATTTAATCTTTTAAAAAAGAATTATCTGCCTCACAAGAAGACTGAGAAGATCAGCAACTAAATATATGGAACACATAACATAAGTTTAAATTCTGATGGCTGGGGAATTGTCCTGTAAATGTCTGTCAAAATGGCTGTGGTGTTAGTTAAAACTGGTAAAGCTGGATCATTGGCTTCTTTAATAGCTTTACTAGTGTAGAGTTTTCTCCTGCTTTCCCTATATTGTAAGGTCATTAATGAATCATTATCTATTGCTAGTAATTACTGATCTCTTGAGAATATTGGTTTAATTATATAGGAATCATAAGTGGAAGATATAGTTACATATTCTACAATGTAGGTAGTAGTACCTTGGTGTATTACGGCTTTAAAGGATACGGGGTTTTTTTTGTAGATTTTAATTGCTAAGTGTGCCTGGTAAAATATGAATTATTGTATTACCACATGTGATAAAAGGTATACTATTGTGAGTTTCACAGTCTGCAGGTGTAACAGATGTAAGGCAAGATTAACAGGACAGAACAATAATTAAAACACAGACAGCCATCGCAACAAAAAAAATAAAAAAAGGAGGGGGGAGAAACAAAAAGAAAAGCTTTATCATGTGCAAGGCAATTATTAGGGGTGTCTTAAATTCTCTGCAAATACTTGTAAAAGCAATAAAAATGTGTTAGTTTCAAAGACAGCTTTTCAGTGTGGACACTTAGTTAAGGAATTAAGATCTTCTTTTATGAATATAAAAGCTGAGTGAAGTCCTGCCATATGGCAGCATGGTTCATAGGCAGTAGGGCCCTCAGTTTATAGATGCTGTGAGCTAAACGTTGCTGAGAAAAATAAGAGAGCCGTTAGTATATATGCATTTACAGCAGTATGAATTGCTGACTCCCTTTAAGACAGGAAGGTTCAAATAATTAACAGCAATATTATGGTTGCAAAAGGAAGTCCAGTTGTTCTTCAGCAGCCTACATCTGTGAAACGTGATACCTCTGGGGAATGAGATTTAATTTTCCCAAGAGAAAATATAAAAGCAGGAGAAAAAAAAAGAATGACTTCTGCTTGAGCAGAATAAACCTGCATCTACAAACGATTAACACTGCATAATGAAGTAGTAAAGAAGCAAAAGAGATTTCTAATAAAGGACTAATAACAAATCCCATTACACCGTGGTGTATTTTTTTTCTCTTGAAGTGTATTAGACTCTTAGCAGGGCTTTTGAATGAGACTTGGGTGGTTGCAAGCAAAGTTAGCTCAAACGTTTCAAGCTTTGCTGAGATTTCTCGCCTAACAGTTTCTGTCGCTTGAAAGTTGTGGTTTTACAGGTGGGAGGAGTTGCTAATGCTGGTAATGGGCTTCACGCAGAGTTTGGGTAAAGTTTGTTGTCACCACAGGGTAATAGTTTTCTGTAGGCTGGGCACTGCAGGGAAATGTGACACTATGGCACAATCCCTTAGGTAGAATAGACATGGTAGTAAGTTCACTAACTAAGCCTTGCTTTTGTGTAGCAGTTCTGATTTCTTTTTCTGAGGTCTCAAAACAAGTCCTCATAGGAAAGGGGCTTGATCACAGAGGGAAATACGGAGTTTTGTTGTAGCTAATATTGGGACTTCTGTAATTACTGTACTAACAGAAAAAGTTACAAGACCTTAGAACATAAATGTTTGAGATGAGAGTGAAATGATGCTGTCTTTTGAAATCACGTATTTTGACTTTTAGAAGGGAACAAATCTTGCAAGGAAAAGATTCTATGTAGTGATCTCTAAATCTGTATGTGGATATTTTTGTGGATTGTGCATATGGTTCCAGTGGCATGAGGAACAAAAGTTTAGTGAACAAAACCTTCACTCACAACAGTCCCTTTGAATTTCTTCTATTTATAAGGGACTGTCTTTTTGTACAGATTGTTACTATCTTCAAAGCTTGTGCTAGACTGGTATGCCGGAATTCATTTGTCCAGTATATTTAAACTGGAATCAGGAAAAAAAAAATGAAAACAAAACCCCAGATGCCTTAAACCAACAATGAGTTCTGGAACAAAAGTGGTTAAACATGAATTCTTACGAGTGAAACTAATCTTGAACAAGAAAATTCTAGTTGCCTTTTTAGAAATTTTTGTGAGTTTTAAAGAATGACTTAATTTGCTTAGCAGAAATTTGCAATCAATCTTTTCTTGCCACTGAATAAACAGATTCCACATGCGTAGCTATTTGCATATCCCAGCTAAAAATGTAATTCATTATTTTTAAGTCCATTTCGTAATAACTATTTCAGGATTAATGTTACTAACTATTCTTTAGCTCATTCAAATGTGACCTTAGATAATCCTACCTAAAAAGACACAAAGCTAGTGGGTCTGTTCTGAAATAGGGAAGAGAAGTGCCTTTCCTGAGGTCACCAAGTAAGTCAGTGTAAGAGTCAGAACAAGAAATGAGAAATCTAGAGAAACAGTTTTCTTCTACTGCATCTCAAGCTTCCAGCCTCAAGCAAATATTGCATTTAATATGACAAATTTTCACATTTTGCTAGGTATGAAAAGAGCACAGAAATGAACAGGAATTAACAGTATAGTCTTCAAACAGATTATCACTAAATCTGGTAAAGATTTAAATTAGGTTTAATGAAAATAGCATCCATAGCATATTTTACATAAATACTGTCATCCATAACAGGAAGAAAGCCCCTTCACGGTAACTGTGACCTGGTCCATTTTAGTTGCTGTTCGGCATCCACTTCTGAACTGGCTTTTGCTTGACTGGGCTTTTCAGGGCTTCTCATAAACCACTGGCTTCACACTCCTGTTTTTCCTGTTCCAGGCTGTTCTTGCATAACATTTTCTCCTGTTCATCTTAGATCACTATCACATTAAATGCTCAAAAATGTGGTGTATGGGATTGATGCATTATGTCCTTTGACGGTCACCCACATAATAATATTAGTCAGTGAAGCTTCTACAGTCTCTAATGTATCATTTCTTTGATGTATATGCAGTAACATTTCCACAAATACAATTAGTTAAGTCATTATCACAGATCTTGATGCTTTGCAAAATTTTCTGTTAAAATGTTTAGGACTGTAGTTTATCCTGGGATATGTGTCCTGACTTTACCATGCTTGGTAAAATGGAGAAAAACAATTCATAACTTTTCCCTTTTTTTTCAGGCGATGGGTAAGGCTCCTGTTTGGACGTGAATTTCCTCTTCAGGATCTTCTGGTTGTCTGGGATGCTCTATTTGCTGACAGTATCACCCTGAATTTAGTTGACTACATTTTTGTAGCCATGTTGTTGTATATCAGAGATGCCTGTAAGTATCAGCTGTCTTACAAATTTTTTTTAAAGAATGCAGACCTATTCTCTGAAAGAAAAAAGGGACCTTAAAAATGCTTAATTTCATTGTGACTTATTTAACATATTGAAAATCGTTCCAAATACTAGGAGAGGAGCTATTTATTATCTGACATGGCCTGCTGTATTTATGAAACAAATTGTATCTTGGAGTTAAATGCAGGTTTGTTTTGTGAGTAGTTCTGTGTTTTTACAGGAAGCTGCAGATTTCATGTGCTCTGAGTGATACAGGCAAGTATAGAGCTCCACCTTCCGACCAAGCTCATGAATTGAGTAAAGCTTCCCTGTGACACTTGAAATATTTTTATTCTGTCCCCCTGTGAGAAAGGAGAAAATGAACAAGACAATGACTCACAATTTTTGAAGAGATACCTTGAATAAAACACAAAGATGAGTAGCAATTACTGAATATGTTTATTCGGTGCAAGAGTGGCATTTTAATAAAATTATTTTATTTAAGTTCAGTACACCTGAAATTTGTGCACAGGTGAATTTTTATAATTTAGCGATGACCAATAATATTAAGTTGGGACAAACAAGCAATCAAGAAAATTTTGTTAGCTTATATAATTGTAAATGGGAGGAGAAAGATCCATAATGATAATTGAGGCATTTATTTCTGTCCTATCAGATTCTGCGAAAAATTCTGTATGCAACTGATGCCACAAAGTATGCATTTCACAGCAAGATGTATGGCTGTCATTAAGTATATGAATTCTATAGCAAGTTATTCAGAGTTAAGTATATACCATCTGTAAGCTTTAGGTTATAACAAGGTCACATATTTGACACAATTTTGTATTCTAGGACATAGGAAGTTTTCAACATCTGTGGTTCTTATTTTAGGGCCCAGTCTTGAAAATATAATGTGGTACTTTACACGTACATGTTGTTCCACTGCCTGCCTTCATGTGTTTTTTAATTACTTTTTAATAAACATGCAGAATATAGAGCTACCTTTCATTCCTTTCAAAAAATGGGACATTTAATTCTGGTCAGAGGTTTCAAAATTAATGCTGATGTTTCAGGATGATCTGATTTCAGGTCATTATGTTTTGCAGTCTAAATCTTGCTTGTTTATATACAGTAAACTGAAGTAATTTAAAATTTTTGGTAGAGATATACTCTGAAGAGTCATGTAAGAATGTTTCTTACCATCAGTATTTTATTTTGTGTCATTGATTACCTTTAAAAAACCAGCACATTAGAACTGTGCTTCTAAGAAGCCTTTCTCTTCTTGGGGAGGAAAGTTGTTCTGCCTTTTTTTCTTTTGATATTTGCTGCTGAGGTACAGGTATCAGTAAGACTTAATAAAAATGTGAGCTAAAAATATGTTCCAGGCTTTTGTATGAAATGAGTCTCCCTGTTTTCTCTGAACTTCCCAGGCTTAGTAAATAGAGTAGTAAATAGCTTTGCAGTGTAGTACATTTACCCAAATGAGAGGCAAAGTCATCTGATCAGGACAGCAAATACTTCATATTTTGACTGTTTCTCTAATAAATAACTTCTTGTTCTACAGCTGGACCTAGTTAGTTCCTCTAAGCATAATAGAATAGAAGCAAAATAAAGTCATAAGTACTGTAAAGCTGAATCTATTTTTTCAAAGTCAAGTTCAAGCCATAACAATTTCCACAGTTCTTGATTACATAAAAAACCTTTTGTTATATATCTGTTAAAGAAAGTTTTCTGGTTTTTCTCATGTTTTTTATTGCTGATAATATTTGAGCTTTGAACAGAGTTCCAAGTTGTAGTAATTTTAAAAATAATTTCAAATAAACTAAGTATAAAAGCTTCTCTTTACTTGGTGAAAGGAAACATAAGCTCAAAACATCCAATGGTGATAATCATCTTTAATTTAAATAAACCATCGGGAAATTTTTAGTTCAGAAACTTTGAAACAATAAGAACAATAATAAAGCTTCTATGATATTCTGTTATAAAAATGTCAAATACAAGCAATTATAATAATACAGTACTCAAAGCATTTGAAAGTTTAGAAATTGTGCTGATTCTTTTATAACAACACATTTGGAGATGGGTGAAAGTTGCTGGTTTGAGAATTGATGAATTTTTTTTCTCTGCTATATTATGATGTTCTGAAGGACATGATTTTAAGAAAGTCTTATTTCTGCTGTATTTCTCATTTTTATTTTAGTTTTGAAATCCTTTGTTGTTGAAACAATATATTATGCAAGAAGAAGGGAACATCTAGATTATCAGATTATTGCTTATATATTTTAGAGATTATAGATACATAATCATGTACACAGCCATTCTGTAAACTGCTCTGTTCAGTTTTACATCTGTATCCAAGCAGATCTTTTTCTGTGGAGTGACAATCCTCACATGCCAAGTGTAGGGTTGTGTACCAGTGTAGCTGTTTTAATAATTTCCTGTGTTTCTTTGGAAAAATTCTTGCAATTTTTTTTTTTAATCTGTCAAATCAGAAGCATGAATATTTGCTTCTGTTTCACTAGTGTGAATATACATGCAGTTGTTGATGAAATCAGAATGGAGGGAAGGATGTGATGCAAAAATAGATGTATTTTATCTACTTCCTTCCAAGGAGGACAAGAATGAACAAACCTGGAAGACCTGTCTATATTTTGCATAGTAAATTAATGCCATTATTGAACCAGGAGCTAATTTTGACTGATCAGTATAAGTATATTTTTATCTTATTTCCACTTGAGGAGTAGGTATGGCCATTGTTAGAATTTAGTTTTTCATGTTTAAAAGCACTGTGAATATTTTGAAAGAAATATAGGAGCCATAGTTTCTTCTTAGAGGAACTGGTTGGATATTTTTGTTATAGTGCAAGATGTTCATTTGTCTATGTTTAACTCAATTTAGGGGCTACTAAGGAGAACACGGCTATGTGTAAAGCAGCAGGGGGGAGTAAGCCCACCCTTCCATGGTTATGAACTAATCTGGACATAGGATCAGTGACATCAAATATTAAACTTTTAGGAAATTAAATGTATCAGAAAATTTGGACTTTGTTGAGGACAGTACTGTGAATTTTCAGGTTTTCTACCCCATTACTGATGCTTGTATCCAGGGGTGGTTATTGGACCAACAGAGAAAGGTCAGTCTCTTCGACAGCAGAAGTAAGAAGGCAATTTGATGTTCCTCTGGGCACTGAATTAATAAAATATTATTAATAAAATTATTACAATATTAATAAAAGGACAGTAAGATTGTTTTCTTTATGGAAAGGAGTCTCTCTCTTCCTTTCCCTAGAAATGCCAGCAGCATTCTTCTTTGGGGAAGTGAGAACTTGTGGTTCACAGTAGAGATTGGATCCAGATGTGACTCTCACTAAGCCAATGAGAGAAGGAAAAGCACAGATAAAGAGCCATCGAGTTTTTTACAAGGCAGCTGGACACATCAGCTACAACTGAGACTGGATTTTTGTATTTCACAGAATCTCCTTCCAGAAACTTCATCCTACAGATTATTCTTAGATATCCATTAACACCAATAGGCATATGCAGTTTTGGTTTACTGCTCTTTATCATTAATTTTTAAAGAAATTGCCCCTTTGTTGTATAATATTACACATTTTGTCCTGAAGAGACAAGAATCATAGAGTGGTTTGGATTGGAAGGGACCTTCAAGGATTATCTAGACTAATCCTCTGGCATGGGCAGAGACATGTTCCACTAGAGCAGATTGCCCATCCAACCTGACCTGGAACACTTCCAGGGGCATCTGCAACATCTATGGGCAGCCTGTGCCAGTGATTCACCACCCTCACAGTAAAGAATTTCTCCCTTATGTCCAGTATACATCTGCCCTCTTTCAGCTTAAATATGTGGGAGAAATCCTGAAGATAAAAAGAAAACATATATAAAAGTTAAAAAAAAAAACATATAAAAGTTAGCAGGTCTTCCCTTTAAAGTGCTGGATTTTTTTTTACTTTCTGGATAATAAGGGTGAAGTCTGCACCATTAAAATAAATTAGTTTTTTTTTACATGTTTAGTTTTCTCTGTATCTGTGAGACAGCAAAGAACTGGTCCAGGAAAAATAAAGAAAATATATTTTTAATTCATTTTGCATTGCAGAATAGAACACATACTTATTTGTTTAAAAGAGAAACACATTGGTGTTACTGTCTATCATTTATTAAACTATTTAGCATTTAATATCAATATTCAGTGCTTTTATTTGCTTTGGTAAAAAGGCATCATGATCACAACTGCAGTCCAGTATCTTAAATTTGATTTACCTATGAGAGTTTGATTTGGTATGTTCTGTGTGGTGCTCATATTATACTCTGAAAGAACTCTGACGGAGGCCATTGTATTGTGTTCATTATGCCAGCTTTGTGACTTCAAGAAGAAAAAGCAGGTACCTGAATATGAACAAGAAAAACAAAGGGTAGGAAAAAGAACAGGCAGAACAGATAAAGAGTGAGTAGGATAAGTGAGTGCTTTACAAATGAAAGCAGATGTATGAAATTACAAGCTGTCGGATCAGCAACGGAAATGAAGATGATAAAGTGGTTCCTTACACAGATTATAATTATTCATTTTGCCCAGTCCTGCATCTTTTCCCCATAATCCTCTTGTTGAGGGAGGTAAGGTGCAGGAGGATATGAGGCTTATTCACATGAAAGAAAAGAAAGTAAACCGTTTAAATTTCTCTGTCCACAAAACTGCCCTTTATTTTCCTTTTTGTTGATTCAAAATATTTTGTATTTACAAAATCCCGATTAATTAAAGGAATTTTTTACTACAGCTAAAGTTCTCAGAATAATAAAGTTTGTTAGAAATTTATTTACAATTACTATTGTTGGAGGCTGTCTTTATGTTGCAGAGTGGAGGCATCATTAACAGGCATTGCTTTGACAGCTGTGGCAGATGGATTGCCTGGATTTAGATGGTGCAAAAGAAATGAAGTAGTTTACATAGACCTGCTTGAAAAGATGTCTTTAATAATTGCACTCATAATTAGATTGATTTGGGAAGGAAAGAAAAAAAAACAGAAGATGACAACAACAAGCAAAAAGCCATAGAGTATGCTTACATAGATTCAGAGGAAATCAAACAGATTAGAACAAAATTATAAAATTTAGCATAGCATGCTGAAAATTTTCTTGAATAAGTGAAAAAAATCTAAGCAAGTTAATTGTGTACTATATTTTTTAGTATTTATGAAATTAAAATCTAGTCTTTTCCTTTTTTCCTGAATATTTTGTGAAGTTTCTGATTTAAAAGAAAACAAGTTGTTGAATAATTTTACATATGCATAGGTATCTGAGCGTGTTTATGTATGCATATTTATGTATTTAAGAACAACATAAAATATATTTCAGCAAAACTCATCAGAGTGGGGCAAACGTATCATAAAGCCATAAATGTAAATTATCACATTTAAATGTGGAGGAGAGTCTGAAAAGTCCATGTCCCTTCTGCAGTACAGGACAAGTTCTTCAAGCTTTGCTGATGGTACTGCCCTGAGCTCCACTGACTGGGGAAGGCTGCAGGGGCACAAGTTTTGGAGGTCTGAATTGAAGCATCTGAATCTGGAGCTAACATAAATGTCTATGACATAAAGTCATAGTTTTAGAACTCTCCTTAATTATACTGGACCAAGTGCAGTCATGAGGCTTGATTATGTATATCTCCTTTTATTCTGAGCACTGCTTGAGTTCTGAGACCATGTGGGAAAAGACAGCCAAATCTGAACTGTAATGAATTTACTGAGAAGAGGTCTGTTTTGGAATATCAAAGTAAGACATTAATATTTTCTCTCTCTCTCTCTCTCTCTCTTATTTTCATTTTAATTCTAGTGATTTCAAGTAATTATCAGACCTGTTTGGGACTTCTTATGCATTATCCACCTATTGGAGATGTTCACTCCCTTATCCTAAGAGCACTTTTTCTACGAGATCCAAAGGTGAGATGCTCAATCTGTTAATACAAAAAGTAAATCACTGTAATAAAATGTTCTAAATGCTATGAAGTTGATAACAATCTACATTTTGGAAACTAAATGATAGTTTCAAGTTTCTTCTCACCTGACAAAAGAGCTGAAGGAAAGAGCTGGAAACAGAGTGTAAACAAGTTCCTTTACTCTTCAAAGGACACTTTGCTAAAGTTACCCAGGAGCTCTGGTAACTGCAAATGTACTCTTTAGAATAACTTTGCTTAGTATTCTGCACATACATCTTCAAGCATAAAGTATACTTTCCATGTACAAACAGTCATGTTGCTATTTAAAACCTAGTAAGCTGTATAGAAAGCATCATGCAATTTCATCTGAAAGACCTTTTTTATGGGATTTCTGGGATTAATCACTGTTAATCCTTAAAGCACTACCCCTGCCCAATATATAATGGTTATGTGATGGTTTCTGATTAAAAACAAGAGAGTGATGTTACAGCCTGTAAAAATTCACGTGTATAAAATGTGTAAATTCATAAATTTCATGCCTCATATTACTAGCATGCAGTTTCTGATGTACTCATCTATAGAAAAAAAGAAACCTCCTCCTGTTTTAAAACAGCATGTGTATACATGTGGGTATAATATACAGGAGACTCACTATATAGTGGATAAAGTGCTTGAGATGAAGCTGTACACAGTAATCTTTGCATGCTCAGATCTCTGGCAGATAGCAGAATTTGTGCTCCTGGTTTTGAACTGTCTTTGTACATGTCCCATTAGTAGGTTGCCAGTGTAAAGTCTGATTTCCCCTCATCTTCTTGATGCACAACATCTTTGAAAGCAAAGAATTCATCACTTCTGAACTCTGACTGCCTTCTGCAAAATTTCATTCAGTACCAGTGTTTACACTTTTATGGATTAAGAAAAAAATTGTCTCTTTGTTTTTCTATATCAGTTTTTTGCAGAAATCTGCATCCTTATAGTTGCTTTTTTTCATTCCTCTCAGGCACAAAGATTTCTTTCATGATGAGAAGTAAAGTGTATCTTCTTCTCAGTGTTTAAGAAAGTTTCTAACGTTAGATCGCAGGAATCTTTCTTAAGATTTTGGCAGCAGTCTGTGAAATCAAACTGCCCAGCATTTATTTATGTACTTCCATAGCAAAACAAGATAGAAATATTTTTTAGAAGAAAGATACAAAGGGAGGAAAATTTTACTCAGTTATACATCTGAATTCAATATGTAATCTGTCATTTATTGAAGAGATATGTTAAACAATAAACTGATTACTAATTATTCATGTATCTCTGAAATGTGCCAGGCAGCATACAAGATACCCTACCAGCTGAAGAGGGCAAAAATTAACCACCAACTTCCCACAAAGAGCCTTAATCACTATTCCATTCCTTATGCTCTTGTGTCTAACAGAATGAAGTTGTCAGGCTCATAAGGCCTTGGTGTCCTATTAATTAACATTCTCTGGTGGGCCTTGAACACCTTTCAGATGAATACTGGATGTAGTTCTACCATGTCTTTCATGTAGTTCTCCCTTTGCTCAGGTGAATTAGTGCTTGAAACATTTTGATGCAGAGTGCTAGTTGCTTTGTCAATTTAAATGTGATAAAATGCAATTGTTTCTCATTAATGAGCTGTACTTTTCTGCTTGGAAAATACTCTGAAGGCTGAGAAGTTCTGATTTCCAGAGAATGAAGAGCCTAAGGGACTTGAAAGCACCTCTAATTTTATATTGGGTCTATGTGTTGAGGCTGAATAAACAGATCAGGACTTCTTACAGTAAGGAACTAAAACTGCTCTAAAGGATCATTCTAAAACTAAAACATTGCTCCTGCTCTGAGAAATAAATTTATTTTCAAGGCTATAATTTGAGTACCTGCTTCTTACGTTTTCCTAGGTGTGACTTTCCATTTCACTTAGGTATCTGTAAGCATGTATTTGTTCAGTCTCTTTTTTCCATATATCTGAAATAGAGGTCTTGGTGTTCTGTAAGACCTATACACAAACATTTACAAGTCTGTCAACATTTTTCATTAAAAGGAATGAAAGGGAAGACTCAACAAGGCATCATGGGTGCTGTAGGAGTCCAAAGTCAGTGCACAGATTATATACAAAAATAAGTGGGAAAATTATGATACATTTTTGCTAGTTGCATAGAAATAATTCAGTTTGCCCTTATTCTCTATGCAGATAGAAGGAGATTGGAAGAAATGGCAGAGATTTTAGCCTGTAGTGCCACTTATATGTGGTGATTAACAAATCCAGTGCTTAATTATTTTGCTTCCTTCTTTGTTGTTTTCCTGTGCATTTCTCCATCACAAGCTTCTGGTTTCTAATAGGAAATTACATTTGGTTCAGTGCAATTTTATCTCACCTTATCCAGGGCCGAGTTTTTCTGCGTGGCATTTCTTCCAAGAATTTGCTTGGGTTTTAATATGTGAAATCAGAGAACTCTTCTCTGAGAGACTGTTACATGGTCCAGTAGCTTATTTCATTATTTGTTGAACATACCAAGAATGTTTAGTGTTGTTCCAAATATCTGAGAGAGGCTTGCTTTCTGCTCCTTGGAGCTTTAAATTTCAGCTTGACGAGAAATGAAGTTTAGAAGTCGTGGCCAGTTGGAAACAGGAATCTATCTCTTGCAGGCTTGCTAATATGTATGTTGACTCCCATATTATTTTTGCAGATAGGAAAATACCAAGTTATCTTACAGAGGGGAGGTTGTGGGGTATTTGGACTAAGAAAGGTTGGAGGTAGGTGGATAAGGCCAAAAGGAATCTTGTCATAAATGGTGAAGTTGTTTTCAGATACAGCTTTTCCATCTGTAACTTCCAATTCTAGAGATAACCTGGGTTTGTATATGTCTATTATTTTTTATCTTTCCTTGCTCTGACATAACAGGTATTTCCTTCTCACTTTTTGTCATATAGTCTACCAGGAGAGTTAAACTTAGGCTTGGTGAACCTGCTGCATTTTGTTTGCCTCTTTTCACTGCAGTCATCACCAGGAGAGCAACCTAAATATCAGAAGAAAGCTGTACTTAAGAGATGGAGGGCATTTTTTTCTTAAAGATGGACGAGTACAATATCCTGATCTTTTGTGAAATCAAACCTTACCAGAAGCCTTAGCATTATTCAGTATTAACAATAATATGAGAAGTAATTAGTACTTGCCATTAACCTAACGCTTGCAGCAGCTCTCCTGTTCACTTTGCGAACCCCAGTTGGCAGTTGAGAGAACATTTTAGATAGCACATCCCTGATATTTTTCAGTGCCATAGAAGAGAAATACACATCTCTGTAATAGCTGAAAACAAGTTAATGCACCTGTCTCTGACGGGGGGGCCTGAGAGATGCTAATTTTACTGGCATGAGTATGGATCAATGCAGAATAATTGAATTTCAGCCTTTTCTGCATTTGGCTAGCTCCACTTCCTAGGAAAACATGGAATGAAAAGCTCAAATCAGTGTTGTTGTCTTTCCATAGGGTGATAAAGTTAACCTGCTTAGCAGAGTATTTGTTTCACATTTCTAATCTTTGAACAGATAATTGCCTCAATTATTTATATTAAAGTAACTTCTATGCACTTACAGTCCTTCTGAATATAACAGTAGAGCTTCTTATGGAAGAATGGGCTATTAAAATTGTGTATATGTGAAATGAAAAAATAAGGGAAGGTTCTTTTATGTATATCCAAAAACATATACTGAAGGTGTGTGTCTGCATATTTAATACACCTCAAGTGGCTCATTTTCTTCAGTTTTTTTCCTTATCAAAACCATTGAGCACTGTTAATTTTCACAGCAAAGGCAGCAAAATTAAGAAGTAGAGATATGGAGATAGGGCATTGGAAAAATATAAAGTGATTAAAAAACATACTTCTGACTAGAGTTGTTCAAATAAAAAAAAAAAATTTAAAAACCCAATTAGAAACAAAAGTCATAGAAAATGTGAACATATTGTGTTCCTTAAATAACCAGATGTTCTTTACTTCCTGAAGGCAGCCAGGGCTAGGAATAAAAGGTTTAAAACTATTGTTTTAAGTTAACTGTGAATTTTGAAAATCTGTTTTCACCCTTTAGCGAATAAAATTCTAATACAGCAACATAAGCAAAGTAATTTTCATCTTTGGGTGTTCTTATTTGTATGTTTTTCTATGTTGAAGTGTTAACCTTATCACAATGACTTATTAGAAAACTAAAACACTACATTGAGTATTACAGTTTTGCACCGCATACTAAGAACCTGACAACTGTCCTTTGTCTGAAAGCTTCCTGTATTTATTCTTCTTTTTTCTATAAAATAGGTTTGCTTTCAGATATTTTAGCATGGTGAGTTGTCCCATTCATTGAGCAAACTAGTTAGGAGTCTAATTCAGTGGAGACTATCATAAGCTATCAATTACAAAAAAAAAAAAAAGAAAGAATGTGCTTGGTTGACGGAAATTAGTTTGTTGCTTTTGCTAATAATATTATAACTACTGCTGCTGATATTTTCTCAACATTGTATTTTAGCTATTTGCTGACATTGAAGATGGCTATATTATAATATTAAATTCTAGCTAAATCCATGGAGAAGCATACATGACATTTCAAAGAAGTCATATTAGTTCATCATGACTGAAATTACACGTACTGCCAGAAAACTTAAGCAATAAAATACGGTCATGATCGCTCATATAAGGAATAGTTGGAAAAATATGCATGCTAGCTTTTAACACTATTCACTATCTGAGCAATGTGTGACAAGGGGAAAACACATTGCTGAAATTTTGAACCAAACTCTTTGTACATTTATTTTCAGCTGAATTTTCTTCTTAAGTAGCTGCCACCGTCTCATAGTTTTCTCCAAGCTGGTTTCATGTGCCTGAAAGGCTGTTGAGTTTCACTTTCTTCTTCTTCAGATAAATTCTTTTCTATACACTCATTAACTGAGGTGCCGCTGCAGAGCTGCAACTGTCCTTTGAACGCTGCCGTTATGTCAGTATTGTTGTTTTGCCGTTTGTGGCAGGAGAAAAGCAGGTTTGGCGTTGTTTTGTTTGTTTGTTAGCATTGTGTGTGCAATCTGGCATTAATTACCTCTCTTTAATGACCAGATTGCAGCCAATCAGAAGTTGGGATCTGGCGCTGCTCCGGCATTAGCAGCTCATTAATTTGTACCTCCACACAGAGGTACTGCTGGGGTGCGGGTCCACTTCGTTACAGGGGTACCAGCAAGGGGGAGCGAGACTCTGAACAAACATTTTTGCTTTTTAGTTTTTGATCATGAAGAATGTGACTGATATTTCAGGAGCAATAATACATTGGTGGGGAGGCGGGGGTAGGTGCATGAAATGTAAGTTATCAGGAAGCTGGGATAATGGATATCCTAGTGCAGAGAGTTGCCTGACTGAGTAAGGTCACCTGTACTTTAAAGGAGAGTTACCTTTACATGGGATACTATTGATAAAGGAAATGAGGTTTTCCAAAAAAGCTAACTACACATCTCTTCATCTGGGAGAAAAGGACTTAGAAGAAACAAAAAAATAAATGCATTTACTTTTAGTGATTCACAGAGAACTTCTATTTGCCTTAATTTCTGAAAGTTTAAGATCTTGCATATTCAATGCAAGGTAGATAGATTTTTGTGGACACAAATGTGGCACCATTCTCAACTGGACCTCTGCTTTTATAACCACATTCAATTTCTTGTAGTGAACTCAAGCATTTTGATGTTCTAACATCCCCATTTGCAAATACAGTGAGGTTAGATGTAATATAAACAACCTCACTTTAAATAAATTAATGGTTTTTTCTGTAACTGCATGATAAGCTTTTTAATGGTGGCCATGATATTAACTTACTCTTTGTTTACGTTCATGTTCTTAAAACGAGAAACTTGTATTTTCAATGAAATAGTCTATGCTTTGTTTTAAGAATTATTGATTTAAATATTCAGTTATTGTGTTTCATTAATAGAATAAGGTATGACAGGCGGCTAAGAGTTTAATGATAAATTACTTGGAATAACCATGTTGCCATAGTACCCCATAAAAATAGTAAGTGTACCATGAATTAAAAATCTGCTTCATTTTTGTACATTTGTTTCAACACCTTCTTTCCCAGTGCACCTATGCATTTTAGAATACAAAAAGGCTACATGGTCAATACTTGTGATACAATAGCTTTGTTATCTCTCACAAAGTTCATTGCAATCTCTTCACTGGTGCATTAACTATTTAATCAACCCACCATAAAATAGTCATCCTCAATATATATCCTGTATGTCACAAGCGATATTTTCACAAAAAAAAAAAAACTTGGAAAGCGGTTGATTAGTCATCTAGTCAAGACTTTTCAAATGAGAAACCTTTCAAAGTCCTTCTCATTCTGCAGCACCATATGCAAGTCAGTAGTCATCACTCGAGGGAGAAAGCTGATCTCCTGGATTGCCAATGGCAACGCAGTTCCCAAGTGTTGCTCTCTCCTTAGTGTTGCACACACGGGCCAGTTGTGTGGGTAAGAACTCACGAATACTGTATCCATCTAAGCTAAACAACCATTACGTTTAAATTAATAGGAATATGGTGGGAAATAATATGGAATAAAGCCAAGCTTCCAGAACAGTGACACCTCTCATAGTTAAAGCCATGTAGGATGGTGCAGAAGAAAGGAGGTGTCCCAGTTCCGTGTGGGGCCAAGCAAGATGGTGCTGCAGTGCCCTGCTGGCAGCAAGAGCAGAGCCCAGCCAGGTGACTTCGTTGTCCTCATTGCACATCTTGTGTGGCCCAGCACGAAGGACAGCCACTGGCCTCCTTAAGGGCAGGAAAGAGTGGGTGGTGTGCCTGCTGATTTCTGGGAGGGTCAGGAGGTGCAGAGTCTTTCAAAGGAAGTGGCTAAAGTTGAGTTAGGAACTACTGTTTCTACTTTTGACTAACATTTGACAAGAGGGACCAGAAAGTTCTCTTTGGAAGACAGAATTTTTAAACTGTTCCTTCTATTTGAGCAGGTTGACATCCTGAGTAGCAAAATAAAAGCAATTCTGATTGTAATTGCTGCTAAAGCAAGAAGATGAAGCATTTTAAGCTCTTAATTACTTTAGCTACCAATAAAACTTATTGCTTGTGAATTTCTTGGGGCCGTTTCTTTTAGTTGATAGGTTTACTTCTGTTTAAAAAGTCATCTAAAGCTGCTGACTCTCTCCTAAAAAGTAATAATGTTATTTATAAAATTACACTTATAAAATGTATTTAACAGTGTTAGAGTGAGGTGATTATGGTTCTTCTTATGTGCAACCTGACAATTCAATTAATCATTTCTAGTTTGCAAGGTAGTTTATCAAAAAGAAGCACTTAAAACACTTAAAGCACTTTGATTCTACCTAATCAAAAGTTCCCCATGTCATAATTTATTTACTAAAATTTGCAAAACGCAAACTGTGAGTTATATAAAAATTGATTCATAACTTTTCAATAATATATGAAAGATTAACTACTGAATCATATCCAACCTATTATGATGGAATTTGAGTTCTGACTCTTCTGATACAAATGTAGATATACTGCTTGTGTACCTACATATTTTATATAAATATTAGTGTATCAATTGTAATGAAGGTTATTTGTGTGCATTTGTATTGGAAAGTGCTCCTCTGAAAGAGCAAAATCCTGTCAAGATACAACGGGGAATGGTATGTTTTATCCTTTGCTGTAAGTTTTTATGGAAAAATAAGTTTGGAAATGGTATGTCTTTTGTCCTTTGTCTTTTTAAGGAGCAGTTGTGATCAAAATGTTTCTCTAGGATAATGCTTCATGATTGGAAGCCTAAATGAAAGGAGTTGCTTGTCCCACAGTACCAGGCCCATAGCTTTTCTCTGTGTTTCACAAGAAAAGACTTGAATGTCATATTCCTTTTGGTGTGGTGTGTGTATAGGGCTCTGTGAATGAGCTTTTTTCACTCCCCTGGGGACCTTTTTCAAGTGGTTTACGTAGCACATTACACACAGAGCATGAATTATTCTGTTTCTTCCCGTCATAGCAGAAATAACCAAACAGCACCTTAAAATGTTCTTGTTTTTCCCTGATATGTGAGATTTGTGTACAAGCATGTATCTGGAGAAGATGTAATGCTGTAAGTGTGGTTACAAGGGTTGTATAAGTATAAGCTTCAGATAACTGCATTACTCACAAAGCCATCAGTGAGTTATGCAGGTTGTCCAAAACGAGTGCCAGTAAAACCATAATGTGGTAGCTTTTCTGTACATAAAGATGTCATATTTTAAATCTCATAATTTGGAGCATTCCAGGGTTTAAAGCGAGGCTTGCTGTGTGTTCCCTTCAAAAGCCTGGAGCTTTCCTCCACAATGTTGTAAAACTCCTGTTCCTAACTGTGCGAGGCTGCAAGATGCCAGAGCATAAATCTGTCACGGGGTAGAGCTGAACACTGTCAGATTTATACCTCACTATTTAGTTAATTTACTTCTTAAAACCAAAGGTTCAGCTGAAAAATAGGCAACTAAATTAAGAGGCAGATTTAAAAGGTACTTAAGCGATTCTGTTGATGCAAGATGGGGATTTTACACAGGTTATGAACTTGAACATTGGCAGGTCGGAGTCTTTTTGTCTGGAATATCAATAAAAGCTGATTTGGTAGGATTTGATCTACCTGTTAAAATGCAATATGCTGTAATACTATAAATGAAAATAAAAAAAGGCTTCCCAAGCAGTTAGGACAAGAAGCCAAAATACACAACTAGAAATTTCTTTCAGTCAAGTCACTGAAGCATTTTTAAATCTCACTTGTCATTTTTTTTTCAGTTCTTCATCTCTTGTCATAGAATGCCCATGTGAGAGAAAGCATGTGTGTATGAAGTTAAAAACAGACCATAACGCACAGTATTTAAAATATCTCCTTGGTGTCTGAAATTTCTAGTTGCCAGGGGAATGCAGGGTTGTCACGTAACAAAACTGGAGATAATTTATTTCAGCCTTATCAGAGTTCAGGGGTGTCTTCCATTCTTGACCGAATTAACTGAATTTTCTTTCATTTTCTGTTTTTTCTGGGAAATTTTGTTGCTTAAGGGGAAAAAAGAAAAAAAAAACCTCCTTAATTTTCGTTAGAAACAATTAAATATGATAATTCTTCGTGGTGTTATTGCATTGTAAATAACAAGGTCCGTGATTGAGACCCTTAGCATCTTCTGAAAAATGTAAACAGGAAGCATTATTCCCAGTTTGAGGATTATGGCATTCCTTTGCCAACACCAATATTAGTGCATGGATCTCCTGACTCCTGTGATTAAAGGAAATTCTTTATTAGTTCTGTGCAGTGTACCCTTCATGTTGTGCTGCTTTCATACACAGGGTTGATCAATCTGTGTTTTGGACAGTATTTTGCTCTTGGCCTTGAACCACTTTGGAATTGGCAGTAGCACCTTATGTTATCTAATGTCTTGCTGGGTTTTTTCATTCTAAAAACTCAGTGGTTCATAGGTGGATAAAATACCTTTTGTGCTCCAGCAGGTTGCTTGCAGCAGAAGGTATAATAAGGGAGGAGAATTAGCAGGTGAAAAGAAAGGTTTGTTTGTTTGGGGAATGGTTTTTTGCTTTGGATGCTTTGGAATTTGGGATGGGTTGGTTGTTTAGTGTACAAAATACTGTGATATGTTTCTGTAATGTTAAGCCTTTGTTTATACTGTATAAACAAAGTGTTCATGTGAGGTGGTGACAGCTGCTTAAATATCTGACAAATGAATAAAAAGAGTAAAGGTGAAATTATCTCTCATTTTATTAGGTAAAAATTAGTAAATACTTCATAGTAATTATTAGTGCCTAATAGAAAAACTGCTGCTGAACTGAACAAACTGTATCCACATCTCAGCTGCTATATTTCAGCTCTGTTCCCATTCAAATATTTTGTCATGTTTATGTCATCTTTAATGAAGAAAGTAGCATAGATGATCTAGCAGGAAAAGGTCAGCCTTTCCGGACCGATCAGTCCTATTTGAATTTGGGGTCACATGATCTTCCAACTTCCATTAGAAACAAATGAAAAGGAAAAAAAAATAGGATTTTAATACAAAAACATCTTAGGCAGTACAAGAATTATGAAGAAATCCAATATTGCCATGTCAGCTGACAAGGGGAAAAAGAAGAAAATTGGCTCCCTAAAAATAATTGTTTAAATAAAAAAAAAAAGTGGAACAACATTCCATCATGATCCTTCTCTTCTTTTTACATATGTTTGGTTCAGTCTGGGTTTTGTTTTAGGCTTAAAATATTAGTAGTTTAGGGGAAAAAACAATAAATATTTGGATAATATATTGGAAAAAATTTTTTTTTAAAAACTTGCATTTGACACTAGTGAGATGATTATTTTGGTCAGCCTATTGCACCTGGATGTAAAATTCACTGCTGCTATTTTGTTTGTTTTTTCTCTGTTGCATTGAGGTTATCTAGTCTCAGATACAATCTATTAAGTGGAGAATTTTTTTAGTAGCTGAGGTTTTCCCACCTGTCTACCCTAAAACACCTGCAACATATGTTTGTGTAACCCTGCAATGCTTTGTGGTTTGGGCCTTGAGAAATTCCCCCAGAGCTTTTTGCTTATAAACAGCTGAGCAATTCATTTCTCTAATGACAAGTGGTTTTCCCTTGGTATTGAGGCAATAGCATGTTTGCTAAAATAAGTCTCATTTTTCATTAGATATATTGAAAATCTTTTTTCATTCTTGTCTCTTATTCTGAACCTTCAGATTTTGTGCAAAACTGTATTGGATTTTTTTCCCCCTTGTTAATAAAACCAAAAAGAGAGAAAAGAAAATACCTCAGCAAAGAAGAGTGTTATCAAGATTCCTCCACTTGCACCTGCATGTAAACTTTTAAACATGCTGTAAATTCAGGGGATGAGGTATCAGGTACGTTGTAGAACAGCCGGTGACTTCTGCCACACACGAACATGCTTTGCTGTATCCTGTCTATTCCGTGTGCAGCGTGATGTGAAATGTCTCCAGAAGCCAGGGAGGAAAAGGGGCTTACTTGGGAATTTGAGCCATATGGAGCAGGATCCTTAACTGGTGGGAGTTGTTTTTCAGCAGTTTGTGCAGGTTTAGGGAATCGGCCTCATTCAGTGTGACCACAGCGTCAGTCCTTTGCCCTGGGAGAGGGTAAGGGCAAACAGAAAAGTCCCTGAGAACGTCCTGGAATGGATTGAGTTGGTCTGGGGGTGGCTGGGAATAGTCAGGAGGACAGGGAGAGGACTTCAGAGGCAGGAGTGCCTCGGAGACACCTGGAACATTTTCAGGCTTTTTTTCTCTTTGGACTGTGGCTGATACATTTTGAAGAGACAAAGTCCAAAGTCACATCAATTGCTATGTGTTTCTATATGTGAATTTCATACACTGTCTTAAAGCATAAACTGGGCATTTTCTACCAGCTGAAACTATGTTGACTCTAAATAGAAATTAAGGTTAGAAGAATTATAAATCCAGCAGACTAATCCTAGAAGATGGGTGTGGGGAAGGGGGGCTGGGGGGGAGGGTGTCCTAGTATTGTCACAGACAGCTTTTCTCTGATTTCTGCACTCTCTTTCCTTACTAGGGGAAAATCATATATGTGTTAATCTATACAATGCCCTCAGCCCTCACACAATTTCTTGGAGCTATTCAACAAACTATAAATTCAAATTGTATAAACTATATATATTTAAATACAAATTTAAATTGTCATTTTAACGTTATCCTTTTAAGAAAAAAATATTTTATCTGAGTTAGTAACAAAATAATGTACATAAATTGAAAAAGAAAAGGAATAACTTATTTAAGTAAAGAAAAATACAAATTCTAAATTGCACTGTGTAGGAAAAAAACAGTTGCTGTGAATATTTTAAGCAACAGAGGTATGTTTTTTTGTAAAGAAATTTAGTCCTTAGTTCTAATAAATAGGTTGTAATTTAGGGGACAGCTCAAATTGAATGTTTAGAGAGGGTAATTACTTAAAGATTCTTAAGGAACAAGCATAATAATTGTGTAGGTTTTCTATTCTGCTTTTTATGTTTAACTTACTGAAATGGTTGAAAAGAATACAAAACTTAAAGGACAACCACAGTGACATAAAGATCATAATCTTCAAAATAACGTAATTTTTACTGTCTGAATTTCAGTTTTCAGAAGTATTTAAATTTTCTGTGGTAATACTTCACAGATATATGTCTGCTAACATATATATCAGGTTAGGTTTCTTTAAATATTGAAATTTTTTGAGGGGATATCTCAGAGGTTCTACAAAAGAAGTTGCAGTGGTAACCCTTGGCATTTACTATATTGCATTTCTAATGTTTTTTCAGAGAGATTTTTTTTCACTGCATGTAATAGTACTTTAAACTGCGTCTTCCTTGGATACCTTTAAACCTCATAGGAATTTAAATAGTCCCCTGTGAAAGTAATGCTTGAGCCTCATTCATATGTTTGAGTTAGATGTTATTCCTATTAATGGCTTTAAGTGCTTAGATAGTAGATCAGCTTTTCATGTCTTCAATCGCTTGTCATTTCTGCATAAATATGTTTCAAGATACTGTTCCACATGGTCTTTTCCTCTTGTTTTTGTTTTGGGTTTTTATTTAATTCATCAGCAATGTGTAATAATCATTTTCATTATTTATTGGGTGGTGAAAAAGAAATTTCAATGTTTTTGCTAACTATCAATATATACTGAGTTATTGGAAGCAAATTGCAAATCTGGCTAGCACCTGGTTACTTGTACTTTTACTCTTCAACCTTATCCTTCAAAACATGTAAAGAAAGAAGTTTCTTAATTCAGAGGAGAAAAGTTACACTGTTTGATTATTCACACAGAAGTTGCAGAACCATCGGTTATCCTCGTCACGTCATTTTGGATTTGATTATCATAGAAATGTATTGAATTACCAAACTAGAGCAATAGTAACTAAAGCTGATTCATTGTTATTGCTGTCAGTTGATGAGGACTGACTTTCAAGCTCTGTCAATAGGTAGAGTTATTCAAACATTGTTTTTATAACAGGAGATGAAAAATGTAGAACAGCCATTACAGTGTGGGTGGTAGGATAGATGAGAATTTTTTTAATGCCTGTCTAATAGCTTTTAGTAATTTCATTTTTTTAATGAACATTACAAACATATATGTTTAAAATGTTTATTGTGTTTCCAAAGAAAGAAAATTAGACATTTCATACAAGATTAAGTCTAACTGCAGGAAACAATTTGGAAATTCCCACCTTTAATTATGCTTTCAGAAATCATTCTGGCCTTTGGTATTTACCAATTCTATAAATTTTCTTCCCTCCTTATATGCTCATGCAATGTTTTGGTCTTTAAAATTCAAGCCTTGTATCCTCCTCCAGAAACAAGGTTTTCAAGGAAGGAAGGCTATCTGTAGGTACATGGGAAATGACAGGGTAAGACTGTAAATACTCCAGTCTGCAATGAAATTTGGAGAGCAAATATATCACATGTGAAACTGAAACACCTGAAGACTGACTGTCAAAAATGTAATGTACTCTCACCTGTGAACAATGGTTTTGAGAAGGTCAATGCATGGTTCACTAAATCTGTATTTACAGGACTTAAGGCAGGACTTAAGGCAGATCAGAATATAAGGCAACAGCCAATAAATGATTAAACCCTTGTAGCAAATACTTAGAAAGCATTTAGATCACTTTTATGCAAGATATCTGGTCATTACGCAGAAATTTACCATGTTTTCTCTTGCACTAGAAATTACTTAAGCCATTTCCTATTTCTATGTATATTTTAAAAGGTCCTCTCTGTACTGTTCCATTATTTTGTTTCCATCTGCATGCAAATTTTTTTACTTAAAAATATTTACTTGCCCCTCCAAATAGTGTCCTTCAGGATGTATGCATTCAATCAAGATACTTTATGCATATACTGCAGTCAATGCTTAATGTTCAGTGGATTCTTAGATCCCAAAAGGATGATTTCAGAACTACTGAAGGTAGCATGATTCCATAAAAGATTTTGTGTCAGAAGTGGAGAATAACAACAAGTGGATTCTGGTTTCAGTATTAATTATATACACTTTATTATAGGACAACAGTTCTTTATTCATGGCCTCTGTTATGAGTTGGGTGAAATTTGAGGAGCAAAAATGGGCTTTGTGTGCCATCTAGTGGGATTGTTCAGGTTGTCTCACTAAAATTAATTCTTTGCTTAACAGAGATACTGCTAGTGATGTATTCATTTCAAAACGTTTGCTATCATTTCTCCATACTATTACCATTTTCTTTAGAAGCATAGCACTTTAGCTTGGAGGTGGTCAAATTCCATACCTGACCTGCAGGAAGAAATCCTGTCAGTATCTGTTCTTGTCCAAGAATTATTGATTTAATTAGGAATGTTACCACTACAGCAAAGAGCCTCATCACCATGTGAGAAAGTACTGATTTCTGTGAGCATGGAATAGACTTACAGCTAGAATTTGGTATAAAGTATTTTATGTCTTCACTTTAATGTAAATGACATTATTCCCTTGAAAAACCAAGATCCCAGGAAAAGAAATTGTTCTGTAAGTTTCTAACCCTCTTTAATGAACATATGCTTAAAATCTCCCAGAAAATTACAATGAAGTCCTTTTTTATTTTTCAGCGAAATCCAAGACCGGTGACTCACCAGTTCCAACAAAATTTAGATTATTACAAAGCACGTGGAGCAGACTTGATGAACAAAACCCGGTAAGCTATTTCTAAATATATGTTCAGCAAACTAAGACCTTACATAAACAAAATGTTTTAGGAGTCACGTTTATCCTAAACAGGAATTACCTAAGCAGTATTAGAAGCACATGTGTTTATTTCATGACATTTATTTCAAATCTGTCCCTTGACTGTTATTACATGAAAGAATTGAAATTTTTACACATAAAAATTTTGGAGTCACTCGCTGGCTTCATTTTAAGGGAGGCTGAAGACTTTTACACAGTGATATATATCCTAAAAACAGAGTAAAACATTGCCAGTGTGAGTTAGCTGAACTAATTCTGATAATGCACCTAATTGCAGTCTGGAGTATCCATGTACCAGAAGCTAAGTTGAATTAATATAAATCCAGTTTGAAGTAATTTTTACAAAACTTTTCCTCCCATCTTTTAGAAGTGGTTTGCATCAATAATGGCAGAATTCCTTGTCAAGGCCATAATATTTGGGTGGCCACAAGGTGGGTGCCGATGGCTGGTGGCTGCTGGTGGCTGTAGGTCAGTCCAGCACAAAACATAACGCTTCAATGGACACAGTCACCGGCAGCTTCTTGGGTTGCACATGGCCCCAGCTGTACCCTCTGCCTGCTGATTCTTGGGAACTTGCTGGCTTTTGGGCTTCTGCAACTCTGTCACATTCTGCTGAAATCAGCTAAATTAAAAGCCAACTAAAACTAAAATGGAGTAGTTTGAGAAGCTTTTAAGAAGGGACAAAGAAGCAGAAATTAAAGCTACGTAGGGTGATTGCAAAACCATCTTTTTCTTTATAAATCAGACTTTAAAGTTGCAGAAAGGTGTCAAAAATTACTGTATTCTATTGTATTTTCTTAATGTTTTTACTTATTCTTCTGAAAAATTGTCTCAAGTGTTGCCAAAAGTGGAAAAATAAGTTGTTTGAAGTTTCAAAAAGAAAGATTTCAAGGATTTTGAAAAAACAAGTAAAACATAAAGCCCAAACAAGAATGACACCTGCTGTAAACCTAAATTCCAAGAAAAAAAAATTCATTAAATCTGTGTAGAAAAATAAATTAATTGCACACATATACTCAGAATACACACCGAAGGAGATGGGAAGTTGTTTAGAATAATTCAGATAGAAGAAAATCTGGGATAAATTAATCTCAAGACAGGAACCGTTAGAGTAGGTCAGATATGATAAAACTGTTTCAGATCGGACTAGGGAAAGAACCGGAAGATGTAAAATGTTTCTGCAGTGAGCAGAGATGAATTAAATCAACTACCAGGTTTATTTCATCTTTTATTCCACAGGCTTAGTGATATGTTTAAAATATCTTGACAAATCTCTAATGCATATTGCTTATTTTGTCACATATAAAACTTTTTAATCGGTCATATTCATATATTTGTCTCTCATCTCTTGTAATGATTACTTACTGAAAAGAGAAATGCTTTTGAATAAGGCCTGCTTAAAACAAAACATTTCCATCTTAGCAGAAAACTGCAGAGATTGAATCATCTTCCTACTGCTAGTTTAAAAATACACCATTCACAGTCAAGGTCAATGATGCTTATTGTGATGAAACAAAATTGTTTGCTTCGTGGATGGAATTCATGTCTCCCTGATATTCATATTTTTAAACTGATGCCTTACTTTTAAATGCATCTGGTGATAACTCTACAACATAAATCAATCGGTATTTTTCTTGTAATTGTTGTGCATGTCTGGTACATTTAGATGGCTAAAATGTAGATTGATCCATGTTTAATAGCTGTAATCATCCTTTGCATTAATATATCAGACATTTAAGTGGTAAGAAATAGACACATTGTTCTTATTTTACTGAACTTCAGCTCACTTTTAATGTAAATCCTCCAGACATGTAGCACCTCACTATTGTTCATTTTCTGTCGTTCAGAGAAACTGCATAGATTTTACTTCACAATACAATTATAAAACCACCTCTTGAAAAGATATTTAGATAGCATCATTATTTATTTTTCATTAATTTATATATGTTCTGAGCTGCTCATTAGCAGTGTCAGTTTACAGAACAGCTGTATCACATCACAGGTTATTAGGAGCTGTGATAACTATCCTTTCTAGTTGTCATGTAGTTAGTTCTAAAACATTCTTGCATTTTATTGTTGGAAGCATTTCTAAAAATCATGTTTCGGACATAAAGGCTTGGAAATTGTTTATGTTTGTTGTTCCTCTAAAAGTCTCTTTCCAACCATCTGAAAAATGCAAATAAACTAATTTGTCCTGGTGTACATATATGTCAAAGCAGCAAATCGAACAGTGTAGAAGAAAAACTGACACCTTTTTATTAGGCAAAATATAGCTGAAAAATAAAGAAACAAGCTGCTAGACACAAATACACAGCTCTCTTTGTTTCCTGCATCTGTGCACTATCACAATTCTGAAGATACATTAAGCTCAAAGTGCCCAGTAGCTTTGTTGCTCAGGTGGTCTGCCAGTGTGGATCACTTACTTCCAGTAAATATAATTTTTTGTGCAAAGCCAAGGGGGTTTTTAGTGATTGTCAAAGTTCTAGACTTAGAGACAACGTAAACCTAGGACTCAATGTGCAAGCCATTATCTTCCTTCTAAGGTAATGTTTCAGGTGAGTGAGTGATATTTATCACCCCAAACTCCAACTTAAGTGATCATTTTCAGTAAACAGAGGGGAAAAAATATACTAAAGTTTGGGTTGACAGAATCTCAGCCAAGTTATTACTGCTATGAACCCCAAAACCAGCAATGTAATGAGATCTGTTGCAGCTGTTGATAACTGATTGAGATCCCATTCAGCTTGACCTCATCCATTAGCAGGTTCCTGTAGAAAGAAAAGAGAAAACTCAGCCTACTACAGGCAGATTATTACAAAGAAGTAATCCATTGAGTGTTGATTTACGTACCCAATTCTTTTTCTTGTCTGGCATAATCCAGTAGGCAGCAACTTCAGTTTGAAATGCTGACACTTGTGCTCCTGTGTCAATCACAAAAATAACAAAATAGTTAAAAGGGCACAGGGGAAAGGTGATTATCAATCTCCCTGGCTGTTTTCTGTGAGCCTTTGCATTTAAATCCACTGGCCATCCCTCATTCACAACTGGTTAATCTGTTAAATACAGGTTCTGGAGAGTCAGAGGGGACCAAAGTGTTGGACTCCTGATAGGGCTGCCCTTAGTGGGGTGACTCGTCCTTTGATCTTCAGTGGGAGTGTACTGGCAATACAAGTCTCAAGGGGTTGGTCTGGACAGGTTACCCTTTAGTGGCTGAAGTTGCTTAACAACTTAGACTTAAGCTATTTCTCAGAATCTCAACTTCAATCATAAGAAGTTCTTTTCACACTCCTTGTTGTTGCTTCCCCCTTTTCCAGAGGCTCTCCTCCAATTAATTTCATTACCAGAGGGAGTGAGGCTGTTAATTGCACAGCCTTCACAATGGTGGGTGAATGTCCATACCCTTGCAGGAGGCTGTTAAAGGTGTATTGCCCTCCTTTCCAAGCCCGTGCCAGCGGAGCAGTGGTTAAAGGTGCAGTATTGGCATTCAATTGCCTGAAATAAACTGGAAGCCACAACTCTGTGTTGGCTCCTTCACCACCCAGGCAGGACAGTTAGAAGCAGACTTTGAAACCATCTTGTAAATGCTCAGTCACATGGGTGCTTATATTGTGGCTGCTGGGTTTGCAGAGTTGGATGTTGCTGTTAGTGGAACCAAATCAGCTATAAGTTCAGAAATTCCATTTTGTGCTGCAGCAAAGATCCAGCACTGTGATACACCAGCAATCCTTGAATCACTCAGTGCAAGCACTGCATGGAGTGAGCACACTGCTGTCTCTGATTTTCTTTAGGGTCAGGGTCAGCAGACTTCTGCTTCTCATCCAGGAGCTGCCAAACATCCAAAAACTCTCCTCCTCCCCTTCAGCTGGGGGGTGTAAGCCTGGCCTCAGCAAAGCACCTGCAGCTTTTATGCATCTGTGATTGTTTGAGTCACTAACCACTAACACTTTGGTCCCTCACAACTACTCCATTTTCTTTTGAAACCATTTGGACCTCCTGCAACATTTTATAGTTCTGCAGATGCTTTCCTCATAGTGACTTTGTCAGTCATCATCAGGTGACTGTGGAAGGACTTTTTGTAACACCAGCAGCAATCAATAAAATCGGGAGACACAGAAACATCCTGTAATTATGATTTGGCAATCATTCTTTCCCAGCTTCCATAAATTGGGAAGCAACACTTGGTCCCAGTCTCTGCACTGCTGTTACTCCTAACAAATTTTAGATGCCATCTTTCTTCCTCACTAGTATATGGCAGAAGCACCCCATACAGCTTGGGGCTGTATCTTGTGAGTGTGCAGGCTCTCATACTTCCTTCTGATAGCTCTCCTTTTCTGTCTATTCTGAGTATCTATCCTGATTCTAAACAACACATCTGTTGTTATTTTCTGGGTGTGCTCTACATGTGTGTGCGTGTTTGTATTGTGTGTTCTAAAGAAACCTATCTCTGGAGACAAATAGAGAAATTATGGGAAGAGCAAAATCAAAATTACTCTTCCAGGTGTCTGCAGAAGTTACAAATTACCCGTATTAATTCATTTGTAGTTTATTTTTAGTTCAGCTTCCCCAAAACATTGTAAAGCTATTTTTCCCCAGTACAATGATTCTGTTGGTTTTAATTACATTTCTTCATGTTTTTAAAGAACAGCTTTTTATATCGTGGAAGTACAGATCAGTGAAATAAAACCTCAGGAGTGAAAAGGTCTTTGTGGTTATGATATATTTCTATGAAGGGTATTTCAAGCATTAATTATATAAGGTAGGGAATTATTGCATGAACAAATAGGAATGGCTTTGCTAATCTGTGGGTTATGTGAACACTTCCACTGGGAATTAGAAGGTTCTTTGCCTCTTTATTTTAGACAAATTAAATGGTTCGACAATTTCCTCATTCTTAATGTTGCATATAACTGTAGTGAATTAAATAGCCACTGTAGTTAAAAATAAAAAGTAGCAATTATAAGGATTGTGATTCAGTATATGTGTTATACCCTGAAGCAGTTCTTCAGAAAAATCACTTAAAAGTCAGGATTCCTGTTAAAAAGTGCTTGGCTTGAAATGACTGGGCTGGGCAGAAGGTGAACTCAGAGCAAGAGACATCTAGCTTTGCCAGCCTAAAAGGACAGTCCAGCGTTAGCTTTGCTTGCTGAAAGAAATGTTTGGGGTTGAGTAATTTTAAACATTGGAGAGAATTTAATCTAGCAGAAATAAATATTAAAGCTGTCTTTGAATAAGTGCAAAAATTCCATTTTATGAAGTTCTTGATTCTGTAGAGCCTGGATTGCTTTTTGTCACTCTTTTTTTCTTTTCTAAATTTAGGAAGGCAAATTAAGAAAATTGGTATAAACTCTCTTTGGTGTTAGTTTGCATTTTTCAGGGAGAAGGACCAAAAATTTTGTCCACTTCTGGTTGGGAAAAATTCATACCACACCCAGACCACCTTTGTATGTATTCCAGTGCAACTGTAGTAAACACTTCTTTTTAATTTTCAAATCTTGGAATTTATCTCCAAGTTTTGAAGAACGACACATGTATGGCTATGCCTGTCCAAACCATTGGAAATGATGCAATGATTTCTCCTCTTCTTTTCTCAGTGCCAGTGCTAAAGCTGCCCCTCTGAACATTAACAAAGTCTCCAACAGCTTACTGAATTTTGGCCGAAAGCTCATTGCTCCAGCCATGGCTTCAGGTGGGGCAGTGGGCACTCCTGCTGGCGGGAGCAGCTTCCCTCCCTCTTCAATGCCAAGCAGGAGCACAGTGGAAGCCCCTCAGCACCACCAGCACCATCAGCACCACCAGCAGCAGCACCACCACCAGCACCACCAGTCACAGCAGCAGAGGATGATGAAGTCTGAAAGCATGCCAGTTCAGCTGGGCAAAGGTAAAGGGGAAATGTGTGGCAGCACCATGACTGAGGGAACCTTTGGTGTACATCTTTAGGGCTGAAGAAAGTTCTTTCTTCTATTCATTTTTATATCAACATGTACATTTTTGGAAGAAACTGCAAAAAAAAGTATTTTGTTAGGCAGGATGCCTATGCCAGGTACAACAGCAGGTTTGCAGTGCAATACAGAATTAGAAGATATATCAAGAATGTACAAATACTGTAAGAAGTTTTGAACTTTTAAAAATACATTAACTAGAAACTATCAGGCAGGCCAACAAACTTAATCATTACCATAAACATGAGCCAATTAATTTTTCAGATTTTTAGATGCAACCTTTTTTTAACCGGAAGACTAATTTCATACATGATTTTTCAGGTTATTGGCAAAAAATGCCATGAATAGCAGTATTAGCTAAATACATAATAACAAGTGAAGGAAGTTAGAGAGTAATTCTTAATAAAAAATTCTTATTCCCTTTAGAATGTGTGGATCTTATTTAAGAAGTTATTTGAACCATAATACGAATTTGTCTTTTAATAATTTGTGATAGCCCTCTGCACTTTTAGTAAACACTGCATCTTTTCTTCATAAGTCTTTCTTTTTATATTTCTTGAGGACAGCTTATTCAAACAACAAATTCACAAGCTCAGCTTTGGTAGTTGTTTGCTATACTCTGCCACACTCAAGGTAGGTTACTGCTTTTCATCTTCAGCCAGTCCATGGCAGTATGTGCTTTTCAAGGAGTATGTAGAGCAAAACAGTATCTGCTGCTTTTAGCATCTCATCCAGTGTCATGGTTATGAGCTTGAGGGCTGCTGCTGGTTGCCCTGAACCTTTGCATAGGATTGCATCTTCTTTTTTTTTTTTTGTCACCAGATTTGAAAGTGTAAAAGAAGGGAAATAACACTTCATAGCTGAAGTTGGTGTTCTTCCTCTTTCCTGTGGCACCCATATGGTCCAAAGGCCCTTTCATGATGCATGGCATCCCCAGCAGACAGTGAGGGAGCAGAACTGAAAGGTACAGCTGTTCCTTTGGAGCAGACACATACAGGTACTTCTGTAAGGGCTGCTGCAGCTGATGGGCAAAATCCAGATATGCAGCTTCTCTCAGTTACAGAAGAATCTCAAAACTTGCTCCAGCAAGGGTTTTACAGTGCAGAGGGGAAACTGAAGTGCAGTGAAATTTTGATGATGCAAATGCCATTCACAACAGTGGAAGTAAAATTAGGTGTAGAACAAAATTATTTACACTGTTTCAGAGAGACTTTTTATTTTTTTGTTTTCCATAATTCCCCTATGACATTATTCTCTTTTTTCCCTCTTGAGTTTAAAAGTGGTCCTTGGGTTGCTGTTTTCTTTCCCTGTTTAATATAATAAAAGCATACTATTTGAAGCAACTTCTATAGATGGAATTGACTGTAGCTCAATCTTTATGTGGCTGCTAAAGGATGGCCTGTTGTATGTGCTAATTAACATGTTGTATCATCAGGAAATGCACCTGATACTTTCCATGCAGGAGTCAGAATAAAAAATTGTAGTTATGTTTGGTCATTGTCATGTACAAGCTGTGCACATATTGCTCTATCAACAGGAATACAGAGATTTGTTAAAGTTGTGAAGAATTTATGATGTAGGGCACAAAGCATTTTCATGGTAAGAGGAAAAATCATACTGCGTCTTCTTCTGAAGTGTATTCTGTCTATCCATATTTGGTACAGCCTTTGCAGAAGTAATTTAAGGACAACAAAATGTACATATACTATTCTTTAATAGGTTTAGATGACAGTTTTCTTTTATATATTAGTGCCATGCTTGTTGCTGCAGACCTGTACAGTTAAAAGTATTTTGCCTATAATTGTATAGAAATTTCAAATGATGGCAGCTATGTTTGCAAGTGCTATAATTTATATTTTTAAAGAGAGAAAAAAACCAACAAAAGTAAATAGAGAATGTTTTTAGAGGCTTCCCAGTGAATTCTCTCTGAAGTAAATTTAAATGTTCAGAAAAAAAATCCCTATTTGCAATGACTCCATGGTGGAGACATGCTAAAAAAGCCTTTTGAAGGGCTGCAGGGACCTTTGTAAACGGCACAATCTCCATCACACCTTAAAAACAAGAGTATGCCTTTTCTGTTCTGTGGAGGGCAGTAACACCACCTCAGGAAAGAGCTGTACAGTAAATGAGGGCACTCTCTGCAGGTATGAGAAGCTGCCAGTACTTCTATCCCAGACACCGAGATTTAGGATTTAAAATATATTCATACTGTCAGAAGCTCTTGTTCCACTCATGTTTGTGCTGAACTTTCTAGCTTCTATACTGGCTTTTTTCTAGATCTGGATTCTGATGTGGGTTTTGAGTATCTAAAAGCTATTTCGCATGGTTTGGAAATACAAGGCTCCCAAGTCACTAATTAGCTATCACTAATTGTCTCCTGTTCTTGTTCTTCACTGTGTGTTCAGCTCTCCTTAGCCTTCTGGAGCTTGGTTATCTTAGCTGAGGTAGGCAGAGACATAGATTTAGGATTTAAATTGATAGATATTTGCACTTCCAGTGAAGTATCTGTAATACTTTACAGATATTCAGTTCGACAGTATAACAGGCCAAAGTGCTGTAAATCTAACAGGCATCAAGAAATAAAATAAAATAAAATAAAATAAAATAAAATAAAATAAAATAAAATAAAATAAAATAAAATAAAATAAAATAAAATAAAATAATTCTTTTTTTCTCTTATTAGTCTTTTCATATTTTGAATACTCAAGTAGTGCTGATAATTTGAATTAATATGTATAAATTTATAAGTTTGAAGAGATTAAATTAATTGGCTGATCTACTTTGTGAAGAAGTCCTTGGTAACAAAATACCTTGCAGGACTGTAAAAATAATTCTATCCCAGCTTTAACAGCTCTGTGTCAACAGAGTTGCCACTCACAAACCAGCTACCATTCATGCTGCCATACTCTAGAAGAGGGATGATTGGGTTGCAGAATCAGTTGTAATTATTTCTCACTCCAAAATTTTGGTACTTGCTGAATTTCTGTAAGGAAAAAAAAAATGCATATAATTTAGATAATGTAAATGGAAAAACAGCAGACTGAAAAAAAAAAATCCCAACATAATTGCAAGTCTGTAATTCCAGATGAGTCTTCAGCATTACAAATCACAGCTGAACAAAGTATCCAGACACCTAATTGGAAATTCAGTTCCTCCTAATAATATATTAATCCCATTCAGCCTGTCCTCAGCACAGAAGAAGATCGGGTATCATTACTGATTACTTATGCAAGGTAGCCTGCTTACAGAAGAAGGATTAAAACATTCTCTTGATCCTGCGCTGTGAAGTAATACATTGGCACAAAAGTTGAATTCAGATACTGAGTTTATTGGATTTTCAGTTGAGGTGGTTATTTTGAAAGATAAAAATATTGGTAATGAAAAAAACATGGGAAAAAACCACAATTGTTGTCCTGTGTGTTGCAGTGGATCCTTCATCATTCAGAAACTGGATATTCTTTGATTACCAAATGGCAGTGTATTGCCAAGAAAAGAAGCATTTCTCTTTCTCTTCTTCCCTGATAGTGCCAGATACCGTTTTCCTTCTAGGTCATTTCATGGTGAAACCCAAAAGGCTTTTGATGTGAATGCAGCTTTATCACAAGGATACGTTAGAGGACCAGTTTAAAGGCAAAGTTCTGCTGAAACTGTATTTAAAGAATTTCCAGGCTACTTTTTGTTTTTATGAGTTGATACTACTGTGCTATTTGCTGTAACACAAACAGAATTACGGTAGCCACCACATATGCCCTAAAGAAATGATCCCCCAATTTTGAATTATGAAGTATCTCTAGAAAATAAGTATGCTTTTCATATGGATAAAGTGTCCTTATTAATCGAACTGAGTACAAATTGAAGGAATAAAACACAGATTGACAAATGTGGGGTTTTTTCCTATTTAAAAACATACACATATTATTAGGAAATTATGAATTTTTTTGACAGTAAGGATACAACTTCTGAGCTCCTCAGTGTAAGAGAGACATGGAGTGAGTCCAGTGGAGGGCTCCAAAGATTAGGGGTCTGAAGCACTTCACTTACGAGGAAAGGCTGAGGGAGCTGGAACTGTGGTGTCAGGAAGAGAAGATGGAGAAGGGATAGTATCTAAAGGGAGGTGTGAAGAGGATGGAGCTTGGAGCTTGGCTTGGAGATGCCAAGCAGTAGCACAAGAGGCAATGGGCAGAAACTGAAGCACAGGAAATTCCACCTGAGTATGAGGAAGAACTTCCTTACTGTGTGAGTGACCAGGCCTTGGAACAGATTACCCAGAGAAGTTGTGGAGTCCCCTTTCCTGGGGATACTCAGAAGCCATCAGGACACAGTCCTGAGTAATGTGCCCTAGGGGACCCTGCTTGAGCAAGGGCCTTGGCCAGGTGACCTCCAGTGGTCTTCCAACCTCAGCCATTCTGTGAAGGTCCCAGCTAGTAAGAATAACACTGTCTGTAAAGTGTCAGCGACAGAACAGGTTTGACTCTTAAGTTTAGATTTTGATATAAATCATCGCTTAAAAGCACTGGGGTTCTGCAGCTTGTGACTACGGGTTACCCAACCTTCCTGTTTCCTTTTGCCTGTCCCTACAGCGCTCTCTCACAATGTCCTTTCTGTTCAAAGCAGGGTGCTCCGGCTGAACCCCCAAAGCTGCGGCTCTTCCCTGGGGCGAGCTGCAGCGGCGGGGCCGCGCTAACGCTGTTGTTTGTTTGCCAGGCGAGGCGGGCGAGGCGGCGCCGCCGGGGCCGGCCCAGGCCCAGCAGCATCCCCCGGCCACCACAGGTAGGCCCGGGCGGCGCCCGCCGTCACTGCCGCTGTCCCTCCACCGAGCGCCGCTGTTGTGCCGGCAGAGAGCTCGGCTCCTCCGCGTCCCTCCCGACCGCTCTGTGTGTCTGGGTGTGTGTGTCTGCCTGTCTGTGTGTCTGTGCGTGTGTGTGTGTGTGTGTTTGTGTGTCTGGCTGTGCGTGTGTGTGTGTGTTTGTGTGTCTGTGTGTGTGTGTTTGTGTGTGCATATGTGCGTGTGTCTGTGTATGTGCGTGTGTCTGTGTGTGTCCGTACATGTGTGTGTGCACCTGTGTCTGTGCATCTGTCTGCGTGTGTGTCCCTGAGTGTCTGTGCGTGTGAATGCGTGTGTATGCGTCTGTGTCTGTGTCTCTGTGTGTCTTGGGCATGTGTGTCTCTGTGAGTCTGTGTGTCTGTGTGTCTGTGTGTGTCTCCGTGTGTCTGTGTCTCTGTGACTTTTCACTGGCATCTGCCCTGCGTCAGCATCCATCTGTATTACAAGCCTCTGTGCTCTTGCCCATTTCCCACTCTGTCATGGGGGGCCAGTTCCACCATCATTGTCCCTTTTAGCTGCATTACTTCCCTCTTGTTATATTTGGGGCAGGTATTTTGGGCTGAACATCTACTGTAATGCTCTTGACTAACAGGGAGCTTACCTGCCTTGGCTGAAAAAAAAAGTATGGATTTGTGTGATGAGGTGGTTTGAATCAATTTTAAAAGTACTGGAAGTCTTTGTTCCAAATTCACTGTAAGAGAAAAAGGGAAACTAATTTATCTGAAAAGTTTTATAAAACTCATCTCATTCTTTTTGCAAATTTAAATACCCTACATCTTCACTATGGCAAATACAGACAGATGAGCAGATCCAAATGGTTTTGAATTATATATGGTGCCATACTTCTGTTCTTCTTGGTATCTTTGTCCTTGCTCTCCTTATAGCTGTGAAATCTATTATTTTCCTCTGTACTGACCAAACAGAATGAGCCATAAGTTTTGTATGTCTTTTTTGCATCTTCCTCTGATTTTTCATATATTTTAGCAGAGACCCCCCAGAGTTCCTGGGCATATCCCCCATAACTTAACTCAAATTTAGTAAGATCTGAAGCTCACTTTCATTGTAAGTCTTCACCTTCTCCTTGCCATCATCTTTTACTTTATTATACAGCCCAATTATTGATCACATTAAATTTAAATTATCATTCTTTTCAAGACATTGGAGGTCTCCACAATACCCTTGTGATGGGTATGTCTCCCTTTTTCCACTGCCCCATCTGTGTGTTTTCCAAATGGTTTTGAGGCAGAGCATTTGTCACCCTGGGGTCAGTGCCAGTATCATTAGCAACAGGCAAGTAGTGAGCCACTTAGAAGCCAGCACATGGAGATAACGTTGCTCCTTTCTGCCTCAGAAATGGATGTATTTTTAGCGTGTGAAATCCTGTGCATCATTACTGTGAACTATTTATGCATTTTAGAACGTATATATATATATTTTTGAAACATCCTACGCGGTAATGTGTTCTGACTACTGCGTAAGTCAGGGATCCTTACATATTTGTTCTGTGTGCTTCGTAAGCATGTATTTGATTTCCATGTTTATGGGGTTTCTTCAGCCTGTTTTATATAGGTTTTAGGACCTTCTGGTATATGCTTAGGTGGTCAGAGATTAGATTTCTAATAATGTATTTATCTGATATTGACAGAATTAGCAGATGAAAATGAGAGTTTTGATTCAGTGGTGTTCTCATGTTGCTGATTAAGCTGCTAAAGAAGGAGGACATGGAGTTTAGTTATTAACTGTACTTTATTGCAAACTTTATGTATTTTTATTCTACATGAAGGGTAAGACTTTTTTTTTTCTCTTCTTTTTTTTTCTTTTTTTTTTTTTTCTTGAGGAATAACCCAAAATTATAAACTCTGTCCCATTACCTTCTTGTGAAGCTATTGAGTGAGCAGAATGTACCACACTGCACATTAAGAAAGATGTAAAATCAGTAAGACACAGAGTAGAGAAGATGCAAATGGCATTTGTGTCATTGTCCTGAGATCCCCAAATCTTGGTGTTGGTGCTACAGTGTTGTTTCCAAGGTGATGTGAGGGCTGTTGATGCCTCCATGCATACGTGATACATATGAAGAACTTCAGAAGCAACATGGTGACTCAGATAAATGTTGTTGCAGCAGCTTCCTTTAAGATTTGGTCTCAGTGATCTTTGTGGGTCTCTTCCAAGTCAGAATATTCTGTGATTCATTAAATTTCTATATTGGGAAAATTATAGAGATTTTTTTTTTTTCCCCTCACATTAAGGCAAACAGATACAACTGGTGTGACCTGTCTTTGAGCTTTCATATTTACAGTTGTAAAAACAATGACTCCTCTGGAAATTAGAAAAGCCTATCATAATCCAAGAATTCTGCTTTATGAGTTGCAACACACTGTAATTATTCATAAGTGCTGGTCTTTCTGTCTTAGTTCTCAATTATATCCTCAAATAATCCATGTCACAGCACTGTTCACAGGATTGGATGCAGAATAAAAAATATCGCCTCTTAATTATAATTTCCCCAGATTTGCTTATTCATGCAGAAGGATCAGTTGCATCCTAGTCTTTCTTCTTACTTGGATATCAAACAAACAGATATAGTATTTTATCGCTTCTGGTTTACTGTATCTCTGTCTTAGTTTAACTAGATCTTGTATTGCTCTTATTTTTTATTTTAACTATATATTTTATAGGCCATAAGAGGCAGACTGTTCAAAGCTCTTAGTGTTATTTGAGCAAATTCCCTTTTAGGACAATTGTATTATTCTATCCACAAAATCTTCTTTGGTTATGAAAGTAGTTGCATATTCTGTTCCTCTGAACTGTGATCCATCTTTTGAAGTATAGCTGATTGTAGTGGCTATGAGGATGCTTCTCTGTCTTCTCAATTTCTTACTATATTTTTGACATTTTATTCTTAGACCTGAAAGACAGAATATAGAAAAAAAAAAATCTTCACACATCATTTTTTCTTATTGTTTTTCCAAACTGTATAATTTCATGTGTGTGGGTTCCTCAAAAATATTTAAAGTGTTCTTCTCTCAATATTATCTGTGAATTTTTACCACATAATCTGCTTATTTGCAGGTGAAGTCTGTTAAGTCCAGGCCATACAGTGCAGACTATGTGAAAAATACACATCACTCGTTGTTTGGGGCTTTTTTTGTTTGTTTAAATCTTGACCCTATGGGGAATATATCTTCCTATTACCAGAATGGTAAAGAGAGACTATTTAATCTGATACATACTTAATAAATATTTTTCTGTTGCACTTTACTCTGTCCACCAAATAGATATTTTTTACGTTTAGCATTTATATTGGCTGCTCTTGCTTAGCTGCGTGAACTGCTTTTATAAATGCTTTATTTGCTAAAATATGTGATTCCATCTGTTCCAAAACTATTTTTAAGTTTACGTACTGCAAAAGTACACTTCCATTGTAAATTGCCACTATGAAATGCATAAAATGTCTTTTTCTTACATAAAAGCAAGTGTAAGGACAATGATGTTGCCAAGTGACATGATTTTATCCTAAACTTAGAAATTTTCGGAACATTTCCTTGCAACTGAATTATTTCTGCTGTTGGCCGTGCAGTATTTTCTCCTTTTTCATCTCCAGAGTTATTTACAGTGTACTTGATTAATGCATATCCCATTTGTCTATAAAATTTGAAGGCAAAAGTTAAGTGAGATCTACAACAGCCTCTGTCTCATGTGCTTCTAAGGAAACTCTTCAGACTAGATGGTAGGTAGCAAGTGCCTGGAGGAGGACTGTGAAGAAATAGAAAAATCCAGTTGAATGGAATTGGTGGGAAGTAAAGAATATGTAAAGAAGGAAGTTAGAACAAGAAGTTGCAGAAGAGAGAGTGTGGAGGGATCTGAAGAAGAGATGGAGGCAGACAAGTTTACAGAAACATGAGAAGCAGGGCATAAGATGTAGGAGAGTTATAGGAGAGGTGAGCAGAATAAAGCAACAGAGAATGAAGAACAAGGTGGGAAGCAATTTATATGAGTTTTCTTCTAGAAAATGTTCAGATCCTTTTTTGGGTTTTGTCATTTAAGGTCTGTTTATTCACATGTGAAGTTTTGTTCTTTGCTAGTTCAGTCTCTTTGCATTTAACAGTCTCCTTGCAAAAAGTGTATTTCAAATAAGTCTGTATTTTTTCCCTTAAGAAAATGTGAATGATTTAATTGCCAGGATCATACTTGATGCTATAGATGGTAGCATGAAAGCACATCAAAACAGAGGAAAGGAAAAAGAACATAAACCCTCTTATCAGAATAACCATGAAACAAGAGACAGAGAGAATTCTTGAGCATTAGCTTTACATGCTATTTAACTTTTTTCCAGAATGGAAAACTCTACAGTTTCATTGAGTCTTTCTAGCTTGACTTCATCATACACATGATAAAGAGATGTTTTAAACTAGCATCTGTCCTAAGGCAATATTTTCTTAATGAAATTTGATGAAAACTGACATACTGGGGTTGTTTTTTTTTCCCCTCCTGGAACTAAAGAAAACAAAATTTTAATTTAAAAATTTGAAAACACATTGTAAGCCCCAACTAGAAGAGATGGTCCTTAACAGAGGCTGCCTGATGCAGACACTGCCATGGTGGACCAACCCAGGCTTCTCCCCAGATGTCTTCACTACAATAATGGACAATGCTGGATTCTTTTCAAAAGCTCCATGAGATGACTATAAGTAAATATTAAGTAGACTTCATCAAAGTATCTGTTAGGTGGAGATGGCATTAAAATTTGAGGCATGAGAACTTTCATTTGGAAACTTAACTTATTTCTTTTTCCTGTTTAAAGTCTAAATATTGTGATCTAGATATTCAGTGTCCAACCCACTTTTGGAATCTGAAGCTCTTGTGGTTAGCATTCTTTGCCAAATTTTATAGATGGAAAAAACTATTTCCATTGTAGTGTTGATGACATGAGATTTTATTTTTTTTTATTATGAAATGGTACTTTGCTCATTTTGCCACACAGGGCATGAAGTTCCTCAGTCTGTGGATATATTAGGGTGCATATATTGAGGTGATATTTATATATATATATGTGTGTGTGTGCATGTGTATATATATATGTGTGTGTGTGTGTATATATATATATGTATGTATGCATATATATATATAATATACATACATAATTTAGCATATATATATAGATACAGGTTTGTACTAGTGTATGTTTGTGTATATATCTATATATACACAAAGATTTTGTGTTCTTCTCTCATACAGAACTTAAGTTCTATGTGAGAACAGTCCTTCAATCTCTCAGTGCATGCTGACACACATCAACATTTCGTTCTGTGTTGGGCTGTCTGTGACTCTCAATCAATGTCAATTAAGACAAGGAAGTCTTTGTGGGAAAAGAAAATGCCCACTGATTAAGTGTTTTGGTTTTTTATACTTGCTTTACAGGCCAAAGTTCAAAAAACATCAGTTCATCTCCAAGCATAGAGAGCTTGTCTGGAGGACGTGAATTTACAGGATCTCCACCTTTGTCTGCATCAAAAAAGGATTCTTTCTTCAGCACCATCTCCCGCTCACGTTCCCAAAGCAAAACTATGAGCAGAAAAGAGTCGGTGGGTTCTTTTAACTTCTTTAAGCTATTCTAATGTCATACTGCATTATTCATTAGAAACGCTCATTTCTTCCATACATTGTGAGCATTTGCACTTGGAAGTGTTTCCCTAAGCATGCATTAATGGCCAAAGCAAAAATGAGCTATTTAAACTTTTTGTGTTGAGTGACATATTATGACTCCATTATGGCTTCCATCCTGTTATCCTGCGTGAAATGAAACTGTGAAAGTGCCTGTTGCCTCTGAGAAAGACAAGAGAAGTCCTGTAAGATTCTTTGCTTTGTTAGACTTTTGCTGTAGTCCTGAAGTTAATAAACACTTCAGTGGGAAGCTAGAATGCTCAGCAGATCCAAACATGTCCATCTGTTGTCCCTGATATTCCTTAATACATCAGAGGTTTCCCAGTGTCTGTAGCATCTGTAGTCTGCAGTCACAGTTCTATTTCTTACACAGCTCAGACCTTCCATTTGGTCACAAGAAGCTAGTATTTAAACAGATTGTTCTCATCCAGGAAAATCAGCTCTTATCATGGGTATGTTCCAAAGAAATTCTCATCCCATCCAAGATGTTTTAGGAGCTCTACCTTGATAAACTACGTATGCCAGGGAACATGAGGATTCTTGTTTTTTCTCTAGACGCATTTCCCCTTGTCTCTCTGCTGACAAGAACGGTTGCATAGTAGATGTAATAAGTTGTATTTTTTGTAAGGTGAAGACACAGTGGTTTTCTCCATTCAGTTTTCAGAAATGTAGGCCTTTTGATTTCAATATGTAGGAATTGTAATACCAGATTTCTGTTACAGTGTTCTTCAGGTGTTGCTAATATTGCACAGAAATTTCATCTGAACTTCTCATTGTTTTTTACTTTAAACAGCAGAATCTTTATTAATAGTCACATCATGTTTTCAATTTGATATTCAAAACGTTCTAATGAAATGCACAACTTTGTGCAACTTAGTTCAGTTTTTGTTCACTGAATGGGAGTATTTAATTCTTATTCCAAATGCTTTACTGTTGTCTAAAGAAAAGCTGTGTTTTGTGGCTAGTCAACAAGAAGCTATAATTTTGGTTTGTGACCATTTAAAACACGTTGAATTTCATTTAAAGCTAAAACAATAATTTAATTTCTTTCTGCTTTTCCTCACAGTTGAAGAAAAATAAATACAGCAATATTGAACTTTTCTGTTTATGTGGCTTAACAAGATCTAAATACAGCTTTCATTTTCAACTTTTATCCAGGCCAAAACTTGAGGGTTTTACACCAGTATAGTTGAAGCATAATTCCTCCTTAGTCCTCTAATAGACTACAGGAGAATTCATCATTATATATTCATACTCAATTAAAATCCATTAAGTATTAACATTGGGTTTTTTGTAAAAAATGTCCCAATTTGGGATATTATATTAATGTTTTCATGAAGAATTTTTGATAAATAATTATGCATTATAACGGATTTGTTGTTCCTATGATAATTTTTAGTGGACCGGTAATCATGATAAATCAGGGCATAAATTTTCAAAATCATTCTTTGAACTGTGATATGTAATTTATATTTTAACATTTTATGATTAAATGGCAAGAAAAGGTTTCAGGCTATGAAAATCCATTTCCTTGGGTTCAGTTTTTGACTGAATATATATTTGCCTTAATATAGGCAAATGGAATTTGTAGCAGATCCAAGAGGAAAAGGTTTGTTTAAATCTGTTTTGTGTTGCACAAGAGGATGTTTGGTTTTTGTTTTCCTGTAAATTTCATAGTACATCATTTTCCACACAGAGTAGAAGACCTCAAAGAGTTCGTCCTAAGGTCCCAAAGTAGTTGAATCAGTATTCTGGAGTTGTACAGTTGCTTCATTTACAGCTGTTTTCTGGAAGCAGAAGGCTTGAAAATATAATGGATCCACATTGTTTTATGTATCAAACTGAACTGCTTTATGTTTTTAATCTTAAAATTATAGAGATTATGTTGTTAAGTATTAGGGAAATTACCTTTGTTGGAACATTGCCATGCATCAATCTCTTTATAAACTGATGGTTTTAAAATCAGGTATTCCTGGTGTGGCAGATGAAAGATAATCCATTTTCTCTTAATCCTTCTATTTCTAATACAACCCTTTTCCAAGCACAGTGGAAATGGAATGCATACACAAAAACACACCCTTTAACCTGCAGTTAAAATAAGTCATTTTCACAGACCAGAGGGTATTACTGTAATGCTGTCATGGGATGGACAGCATTGTCCTAGATTGCACCTGGAGTGCTGTGTCCAGCGCTGAGCTCCCCAGTACAAGGGAGACATGAGCATACTGGAGAAAGTACAGCAAAGGGCCACAAAGGTGATGAAGGGACTGGAGCATCTCTCCTGTGAGGAAAGGCTGAGAGAGCTGGGACTGTTTAGCTTGGAAAAGAGAAGGCTCAGAGGGGACTGCACACTCTCCAGTGTGCAGTGTGAATCAATATCTGGTGAGAGGATATAAAGAGAACAGAGCCAGGCTCTTTTCAGTGGTGCCCAGTGACAGGACCAGAGGCAACGGGCACCAGCTGCAACACAGGAGGCTCCATCTGATCATCAAAGAAACTTTTTCTTTTTTTTGCTCTTAAGAGCAGCTGAGCACTGGCATAGGTTGCCCAGGCAGATCGTGGATTCTCCATCTTTGGAGATATTCAGAAGCCATCTGGACACTAATCCTAGGCAGCCAGCTATGCTTGGTGGCCCTTCCTGAGCATGGGCTTGGGCAAGATGAGCTTCTGAGGTCCCTTTCAACCTCAGCTATTCCGGGATTCTGTGAGAAAATGGTAACTCTCACAGAGGAATGTGACATGTCCAAATTCTTCTTTCCTAAAGCCAGTCCAACAAGTTGGGCTTTATCTGTGAGAGTTATGATCAAAATTGATACTTGTTTCATTGCCTCCAGGAATAAAATGTATCCGTTTCTCATGGTAAGGACTTCTTAAGGTTAGTAACATTTGGGTTGTATTTATTTTTCTACATATTTTTTCCCCTCAGATGCAAAGATCAGTGGAGTGACTTTTTATTTCTGTTACCAGAAACAGATGTCCCTTGTTTTATTTAGTTAAAGAAATGAATCTACAGCCTCAGGGCTGAATGCACAATATCAGTTCATGTTTTGGCAGCCCATAGCATGCTGATGTTTTTGACATTATTGTTGAGTGGCACAAAGCTGTATGTTAATGTGAGGTCCACCAAAAGGTTTTGGAAGCCTCTTTTGTACCCATCATTGAGATGGTTCCCTGCTCCTTCATATCCTTTGTGGCTTTCTGACAGGAATAACCTAAGGAGCAGTTTCTGGAACTGTCTTCCCGTAAACAAACACAGGAATTTTTAATCTGTAATGTACTCTAATGCCCACTATCTTCTGAATGGCCCAGTCTTGCTGGAATAAAGTCCTACAAAATTTCCTCTCCCAGCCTTCCTACTGCCCTCTACTTTTCAGTGGAGTTGTAAAAAAGGGTGCATTTGTGGTCCACTTATTTCTCATTATGTTTCATTTATGTCTCCAGCAACCATTAAAGAAACTCTACCCCTCCTTTTAGCAAATAGCAAAGCTGCTTAGACGTTGATTCTGGCAAATATGGTTGGCTGGTTCCAGTTTCTGGCAGAATATTCTGTAAATTGCTTTCAGACATAGAGATGTGCCAGAGAGGAAATTTCTGAGTCAAACAATATAAACATTTTTTAAACTTTCATTAAAAAAAAAAAAAAAATTAAAATAATGTGGATTTGGCTGAAAAAAAAGTTTTGATTCGGAGAAACTTTGTGTACTAATAAGTAATTTCTACATAAAAGAGTTCAACTTAAGAAAAATCTAATTACCTATTTGGAAAATACATTAGTTAAAAAGTTCCCAAGAAGGAAACATTTCTAAGGAAAATCTGGAGCAGTTTATTTTCTTTACTAAAGTAATTTACAAACAAGGTCAATCAGAATCCTCATTTCTTCACAAAAATATCCTGAACAAAAGTATCATGCATTTTGCTGGTTTTGACTGCACAGACTTTTTAATTAAATCAAATTTGACAACATATGCTATTGTCCCCACAAGCGTGTATAAACAACTGTTACTGTTTGTGGTTTACGTAGCTGGTCTGACTGATTTGAAGTTAGTTATGAGTACCCCTACAGGTTAGAAAATTAATGTATGTCATTATTTTCAATTAAGTAGGCATCTGCTGTAGTGATTTAAGAGCCTGAGTTTAAGCATAAAAACATACAAAAAGTGGTATATGAAAACCAAAGAGATAATAAAATAAATACTAGACTGTACAAAGAAAACCATGTAGGCAAGAATTCCTTTGAAGAAGAACATGCCTTTTGTGCATGGTACACATCTTGGAGATGGTTTTTATTACCATATGTATTTTCCCTGTTACTTTTTAAATTTCTTTAGACTGTTTTAAGCAAAATACTTGTCAGTTCAGCCTTACCAATGCCAAACATTTATTTGGAAGTACAAATGCTGTGATGGAATGTCCTTTTTTCATTAAGCATCATAAAATGTGCCCAGAAAAAGTTAGTCTGTGTACATCAGCCAATTCTTGATCAGTATATTGCGTTTGTTAGGCCTAAAGTTAAAAACATGTTGATGATTCTCAATGCCATTAAGTTTAAAATACTTTAGTGCCTTAATCTTTAAGTGTTGCTAGTACTGGAGGACATATGTCTTCCTTATTCTGATGTGACAGGTCAATTCAGATCAAAAACAAATGCAATTTATTTAATACTTTAGGGCTTGTCTAATTTCAGGGTTAGATTAAAGGAATATTAAATTTCAAATGCTGACAGGTCACATGAACAGGGTTCGTAAAAAAACCTCCGAGATATTTTGCAAGTATGGTTCTTTTCTTGGTTGCCTTCCTCTGGCTTACACAACATCCTGTAACTCAAATGAGGGAGCTGAAAACAGTAGAAGAAAAAATAAGCTGCCTTTTATAGTTTTTATTAAAAATACTTGCAAGTTTCTTATGATTTAGTAAAGCAACAGCTGTATGCATGAGTGGCAGCTTTGAATCCTAAAGCTTGCTCCTTATCTTTTTTGGATTGATTCATTTCAGGGAAAAGAAACTGTACTGTGATAAAAACAGGAAGTTAATTGCTTAGGGAAAAAAAAAAAAATTAAAAAAAAAATACTAAAAACCCAAGAGGCTCTGCAGTGCTTTTTCTATCTTATTGCAAGCAATAAACATGTATACAGAACAGAGCTGTGGGGCCATTTGGAATATTTTTTAAATGTCAGTGTAAACTTATATTTCTCTGTTACAAAAGATTCAAATACATGTAGCTGAGTAATGCTTTCCAATAACTTTCTCACAGAAACAGAATGATAACACTTGAAAAAAGGCAGAAAGGACATTAAAACTTATTGAGCAGCCCTTTGAAACTGTCAGAAAAGATTTTAAAATTACCAAAATTATGAATGGGTAGGACCATCAACAATGTTTACAAAAGGATCGAAGTGACTGAGGACAAAAGAAGTGTGATGCTTCACTTCACAGCAGTCATGCTACCAGCAGATGTACAGGACTTGCTCTGTCTATCCTCTTTCCATACATTAATCATGAACTTAATGTTTCAGCATCCCAGTGGCAAAGAAAAACATACCAGAGGGTCTGTGTTGGTGGCTTGAACTGCCCCATTTTCCTTTTCAGTAGGAATTTCATCTCTTCATCCTGCTCTTTTAAGATAACACCATGAAATTACTAAATTACTAAATTACTGACCATTTCTGTGCAGAGCTGAGAGACCTGCACTGAACTCTTAACAAAAACATGGATGCGGATGAGACACATGGCTCGAAACCAGGCTGTTGTTTTATTAGGGAGTTTTTTGGGCAGAAAGAGTCTCTGTGTTTGGAAGATTTTTTTCCCCACTGGAATAGGTTGTGGCCATGCATTTAATAGCTTGATTCTTTTTTTTGTCTGTGTTTCATTAAATCAAACAATTCCCTATAAAAACAACAAGACTTGTACTTCTGTTGTTTTAACAGTGTAATATAAATGGTGTATATTTATAGCCCCTACAGAATCACTATACTTAGGTTTTACCTTCCTTAAACTCTGAAAAATTAGAGATTCTAAAACCTTTAAATAAATAATCCTGCTCTGCTCTACATCCTCAATCATGTTGGGAATAATAGCGAAGTTCAAGTACATGCAGCCTGACCAGAGGATGATTTAGTGAAACTATTTTGCAACTGATGCTTAAAAAGAATTTAGGTGAGTATTGAGTTTAACAGAGGGTGTGCTTTGGTAGTCCTTCATAAAGAACTGTGTACTGTGTGTGTTAAAAAGCTTTTTCAGGCAGCAAATTCAAGAAGCATAATTATGTAAGTACAGAACACCTAATCAACTCTTTCAGTAAGGTTCAAGTAAATATATTAGTGTTTCCATGCTCACATTTCTCTTACATTTGCCACAGTGGGCTTATGCAGTCTTAAAAGCCAGCAATGTGTGTAACGGATGGGCAGAAAGTCCCTCAGACGTGATACTGAAACATATTGGAAGGAGTGGGAATCTCATTTGCCTATGTATTTATTTATAATTATTTCCAAAATGCTTACAGCCATACCAACTAAACTAATGTATCAGTTTTATTATTTAGGAAAAACTTTCCAATATTCTTAAGTCAAAAATCTCAACAGCAGCACTGAGAGAAGCCTTTTATCAGCAAAGGGATAATTTCTAGTACTCTACAGCTCTTTCTGCTCTTATCTATTCCCTTACCAAGTGGAATACTACACATTTTCTCAGCTGTTTGGTGCCTACCCATCCACAATGAGTTATGCCCAGTTTTTGCATTCCATGGATCTTGTAGATTTTTATAGGTTTCACTTTTTAAACAGTCTTTCAGCCATCCCACAGTGCAGTGCCAGCAGGTGGACTTGTGCAAGCAGCAGGTGGACAAGTCTCCTGTGTCTTGTGTCTGCTTGCAGAGGAGATATCTTTCCATTCCTGCTTTCTTTGTCTCCAGGCAGGAGTCTCCATTAGTTATATTTATCCTTCCCATCTTCTTGCTAAGGAAAAATTGTCTGACCACTGAAGTGGAATCTTTTTAAGAGGAAAATGTACCCAGATTATATGAAAACAAGTCCTTCTCATGCTCCAGTAGTACAGTTGCTGATTTCTAGCTCTGAACAGTGAGGCTGATGCACCTAGAAGCTGTTCCAATAATAGGTTCAACAGTGGGAGCTGCTTTGAAAAATTTCCAAGCCCATGGTCCTTTGGCACTAATGTCTCCAGGCAAGGTGGGATGTGGCAAACTAAGCTAATTCCAACAGCACAAGGCTGGCAAATTGACTTTGAACTGTTTAAGATGGAAATTCAACAGCAGGACCTGGTGATTAGAAGCTGTTAACCAGAGTTTCAGCTATTTTCAGGACTTTAATTGAAATTAAATATATCTGTCAGGGTGTAAGGAGATCCTCTGAGGCACCACCTATCATTTTCTTCCAAATTTCTATGTATTTTTAGCTTTTTTTTAAGGGACAATAAATCACATAAATTGATAATCATACATCAATGCTATAAAGCAGCTATTTTGCCTCAAAGTCACCAATCTTGGTAGAGTTTATAAATAAATATCTATTAAAAATAAATATTGTTTATTTGTAGAGAATAATAAATAAACATGTAAACTCCTAAAACCTAGGGAGCAAGGAGGAGGAGAGTTATTCTAGTTTGGAAGAAGGGAAATAATTGACCACAAATTCTTGTTTCTTCAAGAAAGCTACAGATACATAATGCTGTAAAATAATTCTTCTTGAATTTTGAAAGTGTGGGTCTCCTCAACAAATGCTAATTCTAGAATGCTAGAAATTTGAATGCTGGAAGAGAGTTCCTGGGTTATTTGTTATACAGAATCCGAGTTGCAGCCCCTTTCAGTTTTATTGGGGCTTATTCTCTGTTTTGAGAGGGAATGTTAAGTACAGAAAGGCTGAAATTCTTATTCTTTTAATCCTTTATTATAATCTCTTTGTTCTGTTTATGTGTGCAAAGCTTGGAGAAGCATCATGAGATGCCATCCCTTACTGTGTTGTTACAAACAGCACACAAAGGAAGTAAGGGGATTGTACTAATTCCCAAAAATATGTGGCTTTGCAGGTGAATGCCTTCTAGCATTTTAATTTATTGCCAAATTTGTCTTGATTTCATTCTACTTGAACATTTTTATCTATATTATAAAATTCTTTTCTTATCTTTGATACTCATATTCAATCTGAGCCCTCTGAACCAAATAATTTTTTTGTTGTTGTTGTGTTGGTACATAACCTATTTTAGCTTGGCTCCTTGGAGTCACAGTGGATATTTTGTTGGCCTTTCCTTCATTTTCTTATTTCTTCTCAGTCCTATTCCCTCCACGCCTTTCAGAGGGCTGTCACAGATTTTCACAAAAGATTTGGCAGTGGCAGTTCTGTTTCAGGTTTTAAAACAGGTAGCTGCTCTTCTGAATTTACTCCTTTGAGCAGAAGAGGTTGCATTGTACCCTGAAGTGTTTTGACAGCACTACGTTAGGAACCTAGACTTCTAGGATTGCTGTTCGCCTAATTCGTTTGTGCTTACTCTTATGTCCTCTGATATATTTTGAGATATACAGTACTATCAGAAAGCAAAACTGGAAAGCAACAGGTCAAAATAATGATAAGATAGAGGAGAAAAGAGATTAAAAAAAAACAAGGTTTCTCTAATCTGACAGAGAATTTACTTGTGCTTTAAGGGTTCTGATCTAGAAAAACACTGAAATAAGTATGTAACTATCAGTAAGTATACTTACTATCAGTAAATAAGTATAAAGTCTGAACATCTATGCTTACTAGCACTACACTACACTAGTGAAATTAAAAGAAATTTTGAAGAATATATAAGAAAAAAGGGAAGAATGACATTCCTACTTAAGCTATCTCGTGCCACACTGGAATAGCAGTCTGAGTTAAATGGTGTAAAAAAAAAGCATAAGGAGGAGTTAAAGTGGTATAAAATAAAATCATTGCTCATGTTTGCTCTGCTTTTGTCTAAAGGAATAAAATACAGTAAAATACAAGTTTGTAGGACTTAGCAGAAAATATTGTGTAACATTTATGAAAGTATATTCAAAATAATAAAAAACAGGCAGTTGTGAAGATGTGCAGAACACAAAAGATGAGTTATTTCAGAATAGACTAAGTGTAGGGATATTTCAATTAGTGCATAGACATATAAATAATGTCAGATAATGGTTCAGCACAGGAAATCAACAGATAATCTCTAAGTTTGCAAGAATTAGTATATTAAGATAGTATCTGAACTTCTTTATGTCCTCCCTGACTAATATATTAATATTCACAAAATTTCATTTTGTGCAAAAATTTCACAAGTACCAAAATTTTCAATGTAAAAGTGGCAATTTACGTTTCACCCCTGACTCTGAAGTGCTTGGTGCACTTTCATCTGATCATTTCATAGCCCCTTCCGCACAGAAGAAAATTTCTCTAAACAGTTGCAAAATAAATGCTTTATGAAAACTCTCTCCAAAATTCCACCTTTTCATCAACAACAGTTTGGCTCCATGCTGAAGCCATGTCTAGAAGACTGACTAATATAGCCATATTGTTTCCATGTCCTCCCCATATGTGTGTCTCCAGCCATCTGTTGTCTCTTGGCTTACTCTGTGAAGTCCTTCAGAGGAGCGGGATTTTTCTTCATGTTTGTGCAGCACCCAGCAGAGTAAGGCCTTGGTCCTGGTGAGGGACTGTGAGTGATACAGTTAAATAACAAGTTAAATTCGTAAATAAAATAAATTAAAAGCTTGGGTTAAGTTCCACTGTATGTAATTCAGTGCTCAGAAAGAGGGGTTTCTGGTTTAAATGTCATCATATGCTGTACACTATTCTGTGGCTGGCATAGAATGGGGGTGTCAACCAACATTCAGCTGTCACAGATTCAAGATTATAAGGTTAAATCTTGAATTTAATTCTTAGATTAGAAAACGAAATAAATTCCCACAAAATGGAAGGAGTAGCCACTGCTTTTTATTCCAGGGGAATTTGCTTAAAATTAAATGAGAAAGCAATTTATACCTTGCATCTGAGTCTTGTTTGCCCTGTAAACTGCTATTAACATATAAAAAGTATACTCTGTGTATAATTTATGAATAAGAACTTAAGTACTGGTAAGACTCTTAGCAAGTCCCTGACTTCAGGATTTCCATGTATCAACCTCATTTTTCTCATCATTTTCCTCTAACTGTTTTGATACCTTGTCAAAATTATTTTCTAATTTTCCCTTCCAATTTGCTAAGAGCTATGGGATGTTTCCTGAGTGCTCTTACAATGAATAGTGAAAAAAACTGAAAATGTGACTGGGAAAATTAATATAAGTAGCTATTAACTACAGGAAAAAACAAACAAGCAACAAAAAATACCCACACCACCATGAGCTCAAGACATCACTGATGTGCAAATCTGTATAGTCTGGAAGAGTATTCTGGGCAGTAGTGTTACATATTTATTTCATCACATTGTTTTCTCCACACTTCACCCAATCCATCATTGACCGGCATCAGAATAGAGGAAGACTGGGCTCTTCTGCCAGCTCAGTTCTGTCACTGGTTTGTTTGTGGCTTTTTTATATTTTAAATTTCAGCATTAGTGCTTAAATACCTTAAATACATTTAAATACTCTTCTCTTCGAAGGTAGTTTCTTTTCCACAGCACTTAGCACTTGGTAGTGCTGCCAGGTTAATTCCTATTCAGGATTCGGATTTAAAATTAATGGAATTTTGCCATTCTGAGCATTCATGAATTAAATGCTTGGACATACATTGTTGTAAGCTTTGACAATAGAGTTTGCTCTTTCTTGACTTTCCTGCATGGGTTAAACAGACAAAAGTACAATTTTTCTTTGATCTCTTGAATAGCAGGACTGAAAACTGTATGGTATTGGATTACTGTATGGAAAGAAAGGATTACAGTCCTGATTTTCTGGGTTTGTATTCCCTATTTTCCATAATGCTGTGCTAAGTTACATGTCACGTATTTGGGAGAAAATTTGTTTAAACTGATAAAAGCAATTTTGAGAAAGAGTGGCTTCTTCCAAAACTGTGTGTCATCAGACCTTGTAAAGGATACCAAATTCCAGTGCCCTTACCTATGCAAACCATATTGCAGCTTGTAAAGCCATGAACTGTACAAAGATAGGATTTCAATGTCAAAAGTGTAAAAGTTTCTGTTCTTGACTATAGTGACCACTTTCAGTTATTCACAGCTTTTTTTGTGATGCAGTAAAATTTGATGAAAAATGGGGCATGGGAGAGGCATCGCTGATCTCATTACAAGCTGAGGAAAAAAGGAAGGATATAAAAATTTATTTCCATAGCTCTTTTTGTAAAGGTGAGAAGATAGATTAAAGGAAGGGTAATAAAAACAGAAGAACAAGCTTTTGACAAATGGAGAATACCAGAACTGTATAGATTGGGGGGGAAATAGCAAAGAAATGTCAAAAAATCAATCATAAAGGAGTAAGTTCTCATGGCAAAAGGAAATAAAAAGGAAATGTAAGAATGTAAGCAAAGTTCTATATGTGGATAAGAAGAAAGACAAATATGAGAAACAAGTGTAAGTCAAGTCTTTTGCAGATTCAGTCTTGCCAAAAGCAGGAAAATAGCTAGAGAAATGTAGATGAAGGTGCTCAAATAGAATCTTGGTTTTACTGGAGATATAAATTCTAGCCTGGTTAATATTGTCAGTGAAATGTAAATCAATGTAGTATCACAAATAAACTACTTCCTTTCATTCTCCTGTTAAATTCCAGATGTTAATGGTTATCTGTAAGGCTCTACATCATCTGCAAGGCTGAAGGTGTGCAATAGTTTTTTGAGAACACTGGAACTGAATTTTCAGAAAGTATTAAGTTGTTTTCTGCAAGATTGTGTACATAAATTTGCGGATATTGGTCTCCAATGTCTAATGCAGTGATTCCTTGGTTTGATTTCCTGCTTGATTTGCTTCTCTTTCTCATAATGCAGCTCCCAATATTAGAAAACATTGAGCTTTATAGAGTATGTTGTTTGGTAAATTGACACTGATTTTGTATTTTGGTTGAATGAGTTGGAATCATTCACGTGTTTCTGGTGCTGTGTGTGTCAGATCAGTTGAAGGGGCAGTTTCAGCTGAAAGGCTGGTCCAGACCATACTGAATTTCTCCTGACTTAGGTCTGGCCTAAGTCAGGGCTGGCCTTGAAGGGTTTATAAGTCTGTGTTCATGCATTAGAGAGATCAGATCAGCACTGCTATATGTGCACAAAATAAAAATAGTATCCAGGCTACTCATTTTGTTAACACAATGAAAAGTTGCACTCAGAGGTAAGTGCAATGTGTACTGCACTGAGAGCATCTGTACTATGCTGTCTGTGAATCAGTTGTTTCATCTAATACTGCTAAAGAATTTGATGTTAGAATACTGAAAAAAGGTCTTTTTTCCCTGAGGAGCTTTGTGATTTTGCTGCTTACCTGTACAGAGCAACCTCTGAAAGGTACTGTGAAAAGATTAGTCTTAGAAATGTTGTATAGAAGAGACTTCTGCTTAAGCTGCTACTTGGAATAAGATGATCACTAGCATTCGGTCAGGTCAATGACTTTGAATAGAAGCTACCTCTTCTGTAAGTAACCTATTCCAGTGCTGCACTACTCTTCTAATAAAGAATATTTTCCTAATGACCAATTTGAACTTTCCAAGGGGCAGTTTTTGGGCCATAGTGCCGTCTATATCATCTGTGAAGAGTTTGATTCCATAATCTTTGTCACATCATGTATTTACAAGCTCCCAGTAGATCCCCCTTGAGCTTCTCTTCACCAAAATAAACAAGCAATGCTCCTTCAGCCTTTCCTCCACACCTGTAGCCTTCACAGCAGCTCTGCACTGGGCCCTCTCCAATTTCTCAGTCTTTGTACTGCAGGCCCAAAGCTTTATTAAAGGTGAGGGCTCACAAGCACTGAGTAGAAAGGTGTGTCATGACTTTCCTGGATCTGCTGACCACATTGCTCATAATGTAGCTCAGTGCCACTGTTTGCATTATTAATGATAAGATAACTTTATTATAAACCGCTCAACAGCCTCTGTAGCCTCCATATCCTTTTCAGCAAGTATGAAACAAAAAGTTCCTTCCCTGTCTGCAATGGCACATTGGGATTTTTCTTCTCTGGTGAATGAATGAAGCAGAATTTTATGCTTACAGAAATTTCTAAAACGGAAACCTCAAAAAGGCTTCTCTTGCCTAGGCTTCCTGTGTCTCATGGTGTTTGTGAGTTGAAGTTCCACCTGTTAGTCCAGCAGCCACACCTCCCAATTTTGTATCATCTGAAAATCTACTGAGTGTACATTTAGTCTCCTTATCTGGGCTATTGATGAAGATCCTGAACAATGTCTTCATAGCAGTCCATTTGTTACTATGCTCATTTCCAGACATCAACTGGACATCAAGCTATTGATTCTGTTCTTTAAGCTTGGGATTCTGAACAATCCAGCCCACCTACAGTCCTTTCATTCAGCCTATACGTCATCATATTATAAGTGACATCACATAGGTGACAATGCTTTTGGAAATGTGTCAAAAGCCTAACTAAAGTAAAACTCCATTGCATTCACTTCCCTCCCTTCATCTGCATGCCCAGTCATTTCATCATAGTGGGCAACCAGCTTGGTCAAGCATGATTTGCTCCTGGTAAATCCTTGTTGACTTTTCTTGATTATTATCTTGTCCTTTACATGTTGGAAATTGATTCCAAGAGGACATGCTCCACGATTTTTCCAAGGACTAAGGTGAGGCCAACCATTGTATAGTTCCTTAGATACCCCTCCTCACTCTTGTTTAGCATGTGTGTAAAATTAATATTTCTGCAGTCATGAAGGTTGTTCTGTAATAGCACTGATTTTTCAAAGGTGGTAGCCAGTGGTGTTGCAATCACTCTATTCGTTTTTTCAGCACCCATAAGCATATCCCATGTGGTTCCATGTGTTTGAACACACATTGCTTATTCAGGTATTCACAGCTTATGCCCCCAGCCCCCTCCACAAACACTCCTCTCCTTCCCAAACAGTACATGCAGGGGGTTAGAGTTGGCCTAAGTGAGATGCAAAAACACATTCAAGTACTGCAGCCTTTTCTATATCATGTGTCATTGTCTTATCTCCCTCAACAAGCAATTGAATTGAATCTCCTTTTGCTGCTCTGCGTACTCACAAGATTATTCTTGTTACCCCTTAATGTCCCCATTAATTTTTGCTCCAGATGGGGTTTTGTCCTTCCTAGTTTTGTTCATGTGCCCAAACAATGACTGTGTACCTGTCCTGTTTCCTGTCATTGTTTCCACACATGTGCTCTCCATTTCCACCATTTCCACCTCCATATGTGCTTTTCCCATTTCAGTTCATTAAGAACCTCCTTACTCAGCCAAGTGGACCTTCTGCCTACCTTGTCTGTATGTGCTGATTCCTCATGTATTTCTGGGTTAGGTCCCTGTTCTGTGGCAAAGTCCTCCCCCTCTAGATTAGCAAGTCTTTTCACAAAGATTTCTTCCCCATCTTTTCCAGGTAGACCTGTTCTCTGAGTTGTCTGTCCTCATCAAGTTTTGCCACAAGCAAAATAGTTGAAGCCCAGCTATTGTCATCAAGTATGTAACCATGTGTGGGCTTCCTGCTGTTCTCCAGGCTTTTCCCATTTGCCATAGGATTGAAGGGAAACACCACCAGCATTCACCCTTGCTCAGGGGCCCTACAGTCACTTTTGAACTAAAATGGTTTCACATCACCCTGTCTCTGGTGTACACATGAATAAGCAGGAAAAAAGTCAGAACATTAGGTGACTGCAGTTTTTTGCAGCACCACAAACTGAGTCTCCACACAAGCAAGAAACCTCCCTAGTTGACAAGTCAGGCTGGAAGAGTCATCAGCCACACACTGCCACTCATCACTTTTCCTTGGTAGTGCCCTGATACAGTGTCTAACCTGAATTCTTTCTCTGAGGGAGCTTGTTCTTACCCTCTGCTGCCTGGGCCCTGCACCACTGGGCAACACTTCTGCTGCCAGAAGTCACAAGTCTGCTGTTCCCTCCCTCTTATAAGTGCATGCCTTCTTCCCACTGTATCTTTGACTTAGTTGCACCTTTCCCGTCTGTTGCATGAAGTTTTACTCCTGGAAAGATCTTGTCAATCACCTGTCAGTCACCCCAATGCAATAAAACACACAGGTCTCTTCTTACAACTCTTCACTGGCTGCTGGGGAACTACAGCAGAGCAAACCTCCAACAGGGAGGTCAGCCTGCACAGAGGTTGTTACAGCACTGCTGGTGACAGCAGAGGCAGAAGTTGCACCTTGTAGCAAGTCATCACCATTTGAGTGTTGTCTAATTGTGAAAAAAGCCCTCTTGTGTGTCAAGTGCCAAGTTAACTGTATTGCCTATTTGCCCGTCCCACTGTCAGCACTCCTTTCCCACATGTGCCAGATAAGTCAGGACCTACAAGTTCATTTAGCCTTGTGCAGGATTTCCCGCTTGGGAAGGAGACCTCTTGCACTGTCTGTGACTCCCTGACCACAGCTCCCTCCTTTGTGCCTGCTGGGTCTGCTGAATACTGCTGGATCCCAGCAAGCAGAAAGAACAGGGGATGTAGTTTAATCAGAAATGCTCTCACTTGCCAAGAGAAGAGGTACTGTTGTATAATTGAAAAGGTCATTTTCAGACTCTGTTTTGGTGGATTCAGCTGCCCAAAACCATTTCAAGATCAACTTACTTAGTTTTCATCTATGAATAAGAAAAAAAATAGTCTAGGAGATATGGAAATACTTATTACAAGAAGTTAAATGTTCTTATTCACCTGTAGGAGATAAATTTGGGTTCAATTACTGGATAATGATTTCAGAATTTGATTGTGTTATTTTACAGAAGAATACTTGTCACCTTTCCCTATCTTACAGCTGTACTTGCTGTGCGAATGGCAGTTTAAAATTTATGGTAGATTATTTCTTGCAGTCAATAGCTGTTTGTACTAGGAAAAGGTCTTCTGCAGGAACATCCCTGGAATAGAAATGTCAATGCAGATATGCTTGTATAGGCCATGACAGAACTGCAGACTTCAAATGAGGTCACTCAACAATTCTAAATTGGCAAATGAAATCAATCCCTTTGAGATCTAAGTAGTCAAGGTATGAGGATAAGAAGAGAAAGGTGAGAGTATATCATATAAAGAAATAGAAAGGAAAAAATATTTTGTATCTATTAGGTGTAAGGAAAAAACATGTAGGCAAAAAGTGATAACTGCTACATCTTGCAAATGCTACAGTTACATTGCTTTTTATTCATCAATTGCTTTTGGATTTGTGATATATTAGTGCAAAATTCCCTTTACAGGGTTCTGACTTGGTTTCTGATGGAGATTTAAGATCATTTACACCTTTAAATCAAGACTGACTCATTCTATTTATTCTTGCTGATCAGTTTTGGGCTTTTTTTCATTCAAAATGTAATTCACACTCTAATGCTCAGTGATCTCCATCAAACAGGACTATGATAGAACTGCAAAGCTCCAAAGGAAAACGGGGCTAAAAAGCTACTTTGGCTTTCTCTGAATATCTTCAATTCAATTGCATACTTAAATAAAAAACTGCTTAATAATGTTTGTAACTTAGCTTTGAAAGAATTTTTTCAAAGGAGTGGTGACCTTCCTCTGCAATATGGTCTTCAAAGTCAAGATTGGATGGATTTGTAAACCAGCAAACGAGGGCTTTCAAACAGGAATTCTTAGCTAAGGTAGTTCCCAGTGCTTAGATAGGGCACGTGGCTGGATACTAATGCTTCTCCTGGACCATAAAATTTTATTTTTTTTTTTTAATTCCTATTTTAAACTAAACTGGATGCATATTTTTTAAACATAGCTTGATAATTTAGAGTAACTGTTTTATAGTATGTGTGTTTAAAATAGTTTTCACCTAAATATTATGTATAATTATGTCTTAAAATGGAGTTAGCTGTGCATAAGATTAAATACAGATAGAGGATGATGTCTTACAAAAATAAGTGTGCCAAAATACATGGCAGTAATGCATCCTTGAGCTATGATATTAGGTCTCATGAAATATATGTCTTAAAATTTTTTAAAAAAGGGTTTCAAAGGAATAGCTGAGGAAATTACTTGTCAGCAATTAGAATTTTTCTCATTTGGTGAGTTTTTTCAGCCATTGTTGTGATACTGTGTTTGCACAAGCAAAACCAGGTAGCTGATCTATGAAGGAATTCTGAATCGTTAACCTTTCTGAGGTCAATGTAGACAGATTTTTATTTAACTCTTTAGAAGGAAAAACAGTAGTACTAATATATACTGAGATATTAAAACCAAACCCTACTTCCATGAATTGACAAAATTTTCCAGGAACAAAGGAATAGAAAAAGTTGAAAGAGGTCTAAGCATGTCAAGGATTAACCTACTACTTTAACTCTGCATTATAGAAATTTGGGGGTTTTAATGCTAATTATATCTTAATTGTAGGAGGAGGAATTAGAAGCCCAGATTTCATTCCTACAAGGACAGCTAAATGATTTGGAAGCCATGTGCAAATACTGTGCAAAGATGATGAACACACATCTTGGTAAGTGCAGTACCTTGTATTAACCTGTAAATCTTTGCAAAAGCTCTTTCAGTGTTTGTGTTAGAACTACAACAATATTTATGTAGTACAGTGCGTATTATTTTATAAGCCATGATGAAGACTGAATTGATGTACTCAGTTCTTCTATCAGATGCTGCCAGCCACTGTATCTTTATTCTGTCATTCTTTTAAACTTGGGAGTAGGATAGCCAGTGATGATACTAAAAAGAAGTAGAAGCATTCTTAAGAAGATGCCTTTGATTTCTTGTATTGTAAGAGATTTGTTGGAGCTCAAACCATGTGAATTTACAGGCTTGAAGTCCATTTGCTGTTAAAGAATCCCACAGTGATGCTTGATGTGTACAATATAGTTGTATAAAATTCATATACACTTTCATTAAATGTAACATTTTCATAATCTATGATTACTTGTGATATGTTAAAATGTTACTGTAGGATAGTTTGTAATATTTGTCTCAGAAGAGAAAAAATATAGTAAGGTAAAAGTCAATACCTTGGGAACAGAATCAGCAAATACTCCAGTCTAAAATTCTGCCTACATATTGCTGAGACAGATCAGAGAAATAAACAAATTCAGATAAAGTGTAAATATTTTTGATAAAAATGGTGTTTTTAAACGGTGTTGAACTGAACTCTAAATGTTAGTATATTTAGTTATGTGAAAAAGCTCCATTGTTGAGAAATCAGGGCAAAACTGCAATAATTTTCAAATTTATTTATGGCCTGCAATATCTGAACAAAATTAATTGAAGTTGAATTTTTCAGTAGGTAGGACTAAGCATGTGATAGCTATGTTTGCCAGGTCAGAAGGTTCAGAAATGAAAACCATACTGTATTTGTATTTTCTTTTATGTGGGTGTTTTACTAGCCACTGTTATAAGCCTAGGAAAAGTTATAAATATTGTATTGCTTGAAGGTTACGAATCACAGCCTTGAAAAGCCAAGTCTAAACCTCTAACCCAGACAGCTTTAGTCTGATGTATTGTATTGCTTTTGTGAAAGCACATGACTAAGAATGAGATTAGAAGCAAGTGAAGGGATAAATTATTAGCTACTGAAATGATGGGGAAAAGATTGCTGTGTCAAGAAGAAAAACGGAAGTTTCTTTCCTCTGGGAAAGAAGACGAGGAGTGTTTAGCCAGGGTATCAGTTCCACACATAAACATTTCACCAACTATAGCTGCACCAGAGATCAGAATAAACCCAGGCAAAGCTCCTTGAAGCAGTCTGCCTTTCAGCAGTGGATTCATGAACTGAAAGCATATGGTCTGTGATCTGTGTATCCAGGTGTTAAATTCTTTTTCCAAAATATATTGGAAACAAAAGCATTAAGGGCCAGTAGTCTCCCAGGAGCACTGTGGAATGGTTTGTTACCCTCACAGGACAAGGAAAGCCATCCCTTATAGAGCTTTGGCTGCAAAGTTTGCTGGGTGCATTGTGAAACCCCTGCAACACTCTGCTAGCATAGTCTCTTCTGTGTCTACTCCCTGTACTTTCTCACAATATTCCTGCATGTGTTGTCAACATCATGGACTATTAACTTTGTAAATTCGTCTTACACTAGTGTGTTTATATCCTATAGAGATTAACAGTTATGAGTGATAAACAGCACAAGAGAGACAGAGACACCACCAGCCTTCACAGCCTCTACACCTGTGGCAAATTGATGAGTTTAGGTATGCCCAAATCAGCCAGCAGATGATGCACATGAAGGCAGGGAAAAAAACCCACCAGGATTCTTGCTGATGTGCAAAATCCCATCTGACCAGAAATCTGTCTGTCCATGCAGCACATGCCAGCAGGCTGTGCAAGAAAATGAATTCTCTGGTGCATCACAGAACATCCCCCGAGGATTATCTCCACAGTCCATACACTGCTCAGGGTTTCAGAGAAGGGCAGCAAAATAAAACCCAAGAACATATCTGGTTATTTCTAAAGGGAAAAGTTAGCGGTGGCTGCTAAAGCACCTGATCTGATTCTCCCCCAGGTATTCATTTACCCATGAATTGGCTCTGTTTCAGAAAGAGCAGAGCAGATGAGTTATATCACTCCTCTTGTAAACTGGCAAAACACTTAACTTCAGGGATATTACTGCTTCCTCTGGGGCTGAATTTTTCTGACTTCAGCACCCAGCTATTGGCTCATGTAGCATTTTTAATAGAAAAGTCAAAAATCCTCATTTAACTTACGTATACACAGTGATAAAGTAATCTCTCAGCACTGTCTTTGCTAACTAGATGAGTACATTTCATTTTCTCTGGGTTACTTTTCAGATCAGATCATTTTTGTGGTCCTTCTTTGAATTCTTCAGGATTTTAATGTGTCTTTTCAAGTGTGTTAATTGTATCAGGATATGATGTACCAGCACTGGGCTCAGAAATTATTTACCACAAGGAAGGTCATCTCTCTACTCTCATGTGGCATTGCTCTTTTTAAACATTTGTAATGCAGCATCACATTAGTGCTCTTTGATACAGTGATAGTTTGAGGTGATAATAGGTTATGACCTTTAAAATTTGGTGAATCACAGCTTTCTAAACAGAAGCATTTATCCTGTGGGTAAAATCAGGAAAGGTTTGTTTCTGCATGTGTTCCTTGTTTTTGATGATATTAAAATTCACTTCTTACCATTTGGCATTTTAGCTGAATAATTGAGGTAACTCTGTGATGTACTCAGTTTTCTTCTGCCCTTCTAACTGCAGACATAACCGTCATATATTTAATAGTTGTCTAAATTGTTGATAAAAACATGCACATATATAAAAGTTGGGGAGCCTTACAGAACTAATTCTTTCAGCAAAGAGTTAGACAGCATTTCTATGGATTATGAATATGTCAGGCAAGCAGTCAGGCTTGCGTTTTAAATTTGATAATATTTAAGTGCTTATTCTTAAAAACCTCCCTTTTTTTGGACTGATGTTGTAAACCTTTCTTTTCAGACATTATTACTCAGGCAATATTCTTTCCCCTGTATGATGCATTGCATTTGCAGGTCACGTTATAACAAAACAATAGTAATCCAGGCTTATAAAAATGCACATCCAGTGATCATTTGCCACAAAATTATCCCAATATCTAACAATTACAGAATATTTTTCTTGTGATTTATAATGAGACAGTTGAGGATTTTTTTGGCTGTCTTTCCTCAGGTTCTTTCCCTTAAAGGGAGATCCAGATGATAGTCAGGTGCACAGTTACTTCATGACATAGAGATGATGTGTTGTAGCTGAGAAATTATCAAAATAACCATGAAATTAGCTGTGCTGTTTTGAATATGAGGGATAGAATGGCAGTTTTTATTTTGTTCATATATTCAAAGATGTTTTCATTAAATGTTTATCTCCTTCTGTAAATAAACCCCACAGTCTACAACATGGCAACGACATAATTAACTACTTGTAATATCGGGGCACGTTACCATGGCAATGAATGATGGTTCTGAAATATTGCTACTTAGTGCTATGGGTGGAAATTAGAAATAGGGGCTTCATTATTAAAATGGAGGAAAGTTATTTTGTCATCTTTGTCTCCGTCTCAGGGCTGTGCATTGGGAAAAGCTTTACTTTTCTTCCCTCTCTCCCTTAACCACTGGAGTACTGCTCAGGGAAATTCCTTTTAACACCTCCAAGGTCAAATGTAAAAATTTAGGTATGTAAAATGGCAATACAGGAAAGCAGATTTTGCTTTTGCTCCCATCTGTTTTCACAAGCTTGACATAGCTTTCAAAAAAAAAAAAACCAACAAAACTGTGTTTGATTTTTCCATTATTGAAACAAAAATACATCCAAACTTTTAAACCTGTCATGTGGCTTTGTTCACAAAATAAACGCAGAGTATTACTCAGCTAATAGTGAAAAAGTTTAGTTGCCATAGCTATCACTGCTCCGACATCATCACAGATACATTTTCTTGATGTTACTTTCTCGCAAGCACTATCCTTTTTCAGGAAATAATATTGTCACTGGTGATTTCAGAAATATGGTAATATTCTTTAGCATATTTCTTTCTGGGAGAAATATGCTAAAGAATGCTCTGCTGTTAGTGCACATAAATTCCTCAAGGCTCAATGATTCAGAAAGCCATAATACACCATTTAAGTATTACAATATTATTATTATTACCTGTCATAATGATACTTAATTTTGAAGAATTTTGATTGTTTCCTCCTTTCTTGCACTATCTGAAAATAAAAGCATAAAGCTAGCAAGTGTGTTCAGAAAAATATTTTTTCCTGGTAACTGGTAAATGTGACATCTGTCTGATGTCTTAGAGTAAATCATGAAAAGCATGTCTAAGAGGCATGCACACAAACAGCACTCAGCCTTATAGCATCTGCTGGAAGATTCCTCTCTCGCCCTTCACATTGGACATGGGACTTAATTTGAGGTGTTTGTTCAACATGAAGTCTGGAGTGTTTCAAAGAGCAAAGCTTTGTTATATCCCAGGCTCAAGCCTGTTAAATGGCAGTTCAGGTGACACCAGCTAATGTCACTGTCGTCTGACACCACCTGCTATTCTGTATCTTTAGGGTTTGCACCATGTCTGCACTGGCCCACAATTAAAGTGCAGCTTCTTAACAAAAAGTAAATTAAAGCCCTGGAGAAGTATCAGCCCTCCATAGGCAAGTATCAATATGAGAGAATGTGGAGGTTCTATATTAACTTGCCAGTTTAATTCCAGAAAATGCTGAATGTCAAAGTGTTGTCTCTTTATATGGGACAGAAACCAATCCATCACCATTACCTGAGACAGAAGAACCTTCCAGTTGTTTCCAACAGAGACATAGTTTCAGACCTCCAAGTGTGGGAAAGTTTACCAAATAATTACATATGTAGCACAGGAAGTCTGTCTCATGAGAAGCAATTTAAAGGAACATTAGTTCAGTATTAACTTGGATATGGAGATCTTTATATAGAAACTATTTTTTTGATGGGCAATTTATCAGGTTATAAAAGTAGAGAAACTAAGGTCATTCCCCACTTGCTTTTGCTTAAGGGCAGCACTATGTAAATGCGGAAGGTTGCTTCCCCTGCTAGCAGAGATTCAGAACCAATTTAGCTGCTTTCTTGCTGCACAGAGCCTCAGTTAATAAGCCCTGAGGATTCATACCAGTTCTGCAGAGTTAGCTCACAGGGTTCTGCACAACACCCTAGAAATATGTGCAAAGGTACCCAATTATGCAGAGGAAACATAACTCTGCCTGATTTTATTAATTTCACCTTCACACTGTTACTGCTTAACTTGAACCAGCTGCCAGAGGGAGGTTCAGGTGGGTCTCAGAAATATGTTGCTCAATATCCAGGTCTTTAAATCACTTCTTGTCTTGGAGGCAACATCACAAAAACTTCTTAGCTCTGACCTACATCTACTGAGTTTATGCTTAAGCATCATGGCTTCACTAAGCCAAAGCAAACGAATCCTTCTCTGAGCTACACATACAGGGCTGTTGGCTTTTCCTTGTGGTGCATTTTCCAGTTTCACTCCTGCTATCTGTAATATGTTGCCATGTCCTTCACCAGTATTCCAGTACATCTCTACCCCTCCATTGTGGATTATGGAAGGGATGTGGAAAAGTGAAGTTTTCAACTCCCATTTTTCTAAACCAGTATCCTGCCTTTGGAATATCATGTCAGCTCTCATCTTTCATAGGTAGCCTGTGAAAAATTGTATTTATTTACAAAATGCCCAGAAGTTATGGCATCATGGTAACAAGGAAAACGAAAATCAATCTTTTGAGAGTTCTTTGAATGGGATCACAGGACATCTCTGCCACAAACATCAAGCAGTGCTGGCACTTCTATATTCACTAGCGCTTCCTGACATCTCCCAGACAAATATTATTTGGAAGACTTACTAAAAACAGTTCAAAGCCACCTTTTTCACTGTTTTTATTGCAAGCACCATGAGCAAGGAAGGAAAAATATAAAAATAAAGAAATAAAAGCTTATAGGATATAGTTGCTATTATAATTTTAGTTATTGTGTGAAATAGCACTTTTAAAAGTTTCATTTAATTTAATTCCTCCCTCTTTTAACAGTGCAATTGTTATAAGGATGCATTTTATTATAAAGATCCTTTACAGTGGGGAAAGGAAAAATTTGATTTAGGGACTGACATACTGCCCAATGTACTGCCCAATAACTGTCCAATAGATCTGGACACAATGCTTGTTAAATGTATGCAAGATAGCACTGAATTCTTGTTTTATGTGTCATGTGATGAGATGAAAAGTTATGACGTTTTTGTAAGGATAAAATTAAATGGGCATTATTTTGCTGCCCTGTGCTGAAATGAAATACTTCAGAATTTGCTGAGAAAATAGATGCATTGAGTGAGTTCTCTTATGCTTGTGACATAAATAAAATAATCCATTGTTTATACATCCAATGTGATTAGAAAAGATATCAGCAAAAGAGGCCACATCAAACATGAGTCTAAGGCATTGCTGTATTTGGTTAGAAATAATGATGTAAAATAACCTACAAAAACAGCATATAAAGAAAGAACATTAGCGAATTTATTGAATCAAATGTGGGAATGTTTACCAGGAAACAAGTATTTGCTGTGTAGCATGGTATACAACAAGTATTTGTTGTACAGACTTACTTTAAGACTGTCATTTCTGGTCATTTTAGAGATACATATTTATTTTTATTTTATATATATATATATATATATATATAACCTATTATATATTATATATTATATTCTATATATTATGCCTATTATATATTATTTATTCTATATTAATATATCTTAATTATATATTATATTAATATCATTAATATATAGTAATTATTGTATTATTATATAAATTATATATATGTATATACACATTAAGAATAAAAGTGTAATTCTTGATGTTCCATGAATTTTAACCATATTTTTGTCACTTAAGGGTAGTTTCTAAGGTAAAAAGCAAGTGGTTCAACTCAGAGCGATCCTACTTTCTTTCTATAACAACTGTGCCAGTCCTGAAAGTCCAGCTGTGGTAGGCACCTACAGATGCTTTCATCTCAGTAATCTAACTGAAAAGGAGATTAAAATAATGAAGCTTACACACCCCCCCCATTACCTGATTAACAGCTTTCCTTGCAACTTTCAGTGAATTCCCATTGCTTCCTCCCTTACTGCTCAGTGAGCATCGCCCCCATACTGAAGTACACTGACAATCCACCCTTTCCTTTCCAGCATGTGTTAGGCAGTGGTTTCTCTTCCAGTTCTAGCTTTAAGGGAAAAAAATCTTAGCAGATGCTAAATTTTTGTATGACTAAATTGTTAGTTTCCCCGTTATTTCCATAAATATACAGATGTGAGGTATATGTTAAGCATAATCTTTGTGTAAATTAGAGTTCACAGCTAAGAATTGATTGTGACTTTGAGCAAGGGATGGACAAAATGACTTCATGACCCTACCAATCTCCTTCTTTGTACATCTGCAATTCTGTGCCTTGCTATGAGTTGACGATTGGTAACTTTTTACTACTATTTCTCTGATGTCAAGAGCATTACCAAACTTTAAATATTGATAAAGGGTTGGTGCTCTGCATGACACATGAATCTGAAGTATAAATACTTCACTTATATTCAACACTGTATAAATACATCATTTATATTCAAATAAATGTTTTAAAGAATGCAGTGTTTCACAGATAATTTCATACTTCAGATTCTTAGGGTCTTTAAGTTCTTGAAGACTCAAATATTACTAAGTGATGCTTTTAATATAATGTGTAATTGTTATTATAAGTGTTGGCATTCATAGTGAGAGATGTAAATGAAAGGCTACTTAGGAGTGTTGTCTTCATCAACACTTAGATCACAAACACTGTTGTTTTAGAAGGGAATTTAATTCCTCTCATTTGTATTTTTAATGCTGGAAGGAAAATGCAGTAGTTGGAAACATCCTGAGTTGCATTATTAAACAGCAATATCACTATGTCATACAGCATAGTCTTTCTAGAAAGGCCACAAACCAATGTTAAGGTCTAGAGTTCATTTTTGTGCTCAACAGACCTGAGGTAGGAAAGCAGTATTTGTTGTGAAAAGAGAGAAAGATTGATTATCAGAAGCTAAAGAAGCTAAAGTCCCAGTCTGTACTTCTACCCCCTTAATGTTCTTGAAAAGGAAGTCTTGCTATCAGTAGTATATTGTGCAGGGAATGTTAGAAACATTTTCTGTAAACCCCGATTTCATAAAGACAATCATACAAAAGTACTGGAATATGAGACCAGAGAGTTGGTTGTGCCTTGATATATATGGGAACACTGGGATTTTTTGGCTTTCCTCTTGGAAAAATAAAGAGGTAATAGCCTCAATTCTCTCCCTCCTCCTGCCTACAGTGGAAGTGAGAAGGTACTTTTGCATTCTGAGTTTGAGCTCTCTTCTCAGTAGTGGAAACAAGGGTGAAAAAAGTCAATTTAACATGACTCTGGGACTGTTGCTTGTTCACAAGTCATTGATCAGGAGCTAGTAGTAGAAAAGCAGCATTCCTAATACAGCTTGCAGCTATTTCAAGTTAGCTCCTCTCAGCAGGAGTCATCTTCCTGGAAAGGCCCCACGGAGACCAGCTTAAAATAGAAATCATTAGGAGAGAGATGCACTGCAAAAGCAGCAGTGCAAGAGAAAACAAAGAACCTCAGAGAAGTTTAGTTTTCTCCACATCCATCTGATTTTATGTCAAGTGTGTTTTGTGCCTTCATCTGGCAGGGTGTTTGTCTCCCACCTCCTCGGTGTAAGGGAAGAGGTGCAGATTTGTCTTCTGGATGGATGGGCATGAAGAGATGCCCGAGGGGACCTTGTCTACAGCAGACAAGTTTGCCCATTCATTTAGTGCAGCACTGGTTGGGTTTCTTGCAAAATCTATATTGAATGCAAGAAATTTTTTCAGTGAAAGTTACTTTATTTAACAAGCCTCTAAAATAATTATGCCAAGCCTAACAGCTTTTCCATATTCAGAGAGGAATGTTTTGAATAGCCCCTTTCCCTGGCCTGGGAACTCAGCAGTGACTGCTCACACCATCATGCAATATGGAGCATTTCAATCGTCAGACAGCATAAGCTTTCTCTAATTCTCCTGCTAGAAGCTGCTGTGCATGTTTTTCCTCTCTTGTCGCTATAGACACCATGTCTTCAGTTTAAAATTTAGCAATTAATTTAGGGGAAGGAAATACAAATCCTGGGTTTTTTTAAAAATTACTTCTACAGTGAGTGTGAATCTAAAGCGATTCACAATTAGCCATAACTGTAAGAGCAAGAAATGAAAAATATATTTAATCTTAATTTTTAACTGCTTCAACTGTTACTAACAAACTCACTACCTGCTAGAGCATTTCTCCCTATTTTTTAAAAAAGAACATTAATGCAATCATTTGCATGTTCCTACTCTCTATTTGTAGCTGGATTTAAAGTATATCAAAGCAACTGATCACAGTCTCACTCAAGAAGTAATTATTGATTTACTGACCTAGTATCTATCAAACTTAAACAAATCTCCTCATTTAAGTACCCAAAACTAATTCCAATCCATTATATAAAAGGCATCCTTTGAGATGTGAATCTGGTTTGAGGGCATCCATCAAAGTGGATAATGTTGCTGACTTCTGTAGAGAACAACTGGTTTAACAGCTCCGGTATTTCTGAGGCTTAGTCAGGATCACAGTCAGGGTATGACAATTAATTTTGTGACAGTCAGATGTTTGTTAGCACTATTTTGAAACAAATCCAAAGTCTTGTAATGGCTGTCTGGTATCTCGTACATCTCACAGAAGTGCTCTGACCACCAGTGAGAAGTTGCAAAATTCATTTTTTGTTTTCCTCTACTAAGAACTTCATTGAATAAAGAAATATTGTCCTTTTCTACAAAAAACATTTGGTGTCAGCTAAATGAAATCTTGAAAAAGAGAAAAAAAAAAATCAAGGCAGTCAGGAATATTTTACCTTAACCTTAATTTTCTATATACAATAGGATTTTGTTAACTTTCGAATAATAACAGCTTTCCCAATAGATGGATATTTATAGCACAGCATCAAACTGTTTTGAATAATATAGAAATCACATAATTGGTTTGTTTGATTCATTGTATCAGTGTTTGATTTTTTTTTTTTTTAAAGGTAAGAAGGTATTTTCACTTCCCAATTGACATCTGCAGGGCTTTTTAAAGATAAAAAAACAAAAAAGACAGCTGTGAGGTAATGATATAGAGCAGCAGATAAGGAAAAAAATCAATATGTGGCCAATTCATTCATATACACGAAGCACTTTTCTCCAAGTACAGTAACATCTCCTGTGAAGAAAGAATAATTAAATCATATGTCTCAGCTTAAAGTAAAAATCCTTCAGCTGAGTAATATCACATCAAATATGCTTCCTAGCACTCTTGAAATAGTATATATTAAAGTATTTTTAGTTGCAAGGGTATTTTTTGAGGTACAAAAAGGTAAAATGAGCTTTTGTCTGCACTTGAGAGCTTGTTTTCCCTCTTTATGTCAGCAACTGACTCCCCCCAGCAGTGGGAAAAATCTCAGATGAGAGCTCCCCCAGTGAGGATGCTGTGCCCTGGCACAGCCGTTCACAAGAGAGCCGCTGCAGAGCATCTTTACCAACTTTCTTGCTATCCCTCCTCTTCTTCCCACCTCTCTTTCCCGTCCACATGGATTTCTAAGAGTGGCCCCAGCAGAAGTATGTGATCAAGAAGGCACTCATGCAAAATCACATTGCATGTATGTTTCACTCATCTAAAGGTTTTGGTTTTTTTAATTCCTTCCTACTCATTAGCAAGGGAAGAAGAATGAGCACTGGTAAATTTGGTTTCCACTTATTCGAAAGTTAAAAAATTTTGCATTCAAAAGAGATGAGGGCAGCAGATTAGAAGCCATATGCAGTTCAAGGACATATTTAAGAAAATGATTCATTGCCAATTCCACAAGGAATTGTACCTTCCTTCTGTTTCATTGCACTTGAGAAGGACATCCCAATTTATGCCTTTATGCTTCAGTTGCTACTTATTAGCTGTATTTCCTACCTTTTTGTTCCTAATCCTTTTTCCTCTGAAGCTAATATCAAAATCTGGCATTAATCTTGCTAAAGTAAATGTGTGATGATACAAACATTTCTAGTAATTTTTACTGCTGGGTAACTATCATATTCCATTCATCAGATTTTAGAAATTTCTCAGTGTACTGGCTCATCAAACACAGTTACAGCTGGGTTTTACAGTGATGATAGATTCTTTTCCATATTTTTTTAAATACTGACTTACAAACATCTCTAAAGAACAGTAATAATAGTAGAGTATTTCCACATCATGTGGAATACCTTTCAGATTTTGTTTTCTTGTTCTCGTTGTCCAAATTTTTTTAGATTTCTTTCCTTCATTTAGTCTTTAGTGTGTTTGAGGTTTGCTTTGAATAATTTTCTTGGTCCATCTGATAAGTCAGTATGAATGGCCTAGTTTTTCAATGTATGGTTTAATTTATGTGGGGATCACACACTATGGAATATTTTTCTTTGTAATGCTGAGAAATGGAAAAGACAGTTGAATTCAGTGATTCAGGCTGTGATCAAGTATGGCTGTCCTGCCATGAAGGCTTTGGACTTCTGATGTTTCAAATTCTGAACCTTTTAAAAGAAGGAAATCATGCATTCTTTGAAACAGTGGAAAACAGAACATGAGTTATTCTTTTATAAATAAATATTAATATATTTTACTTACCAAATTAAGGTACTAGACAATTTAGATGTAAAATAAAAAAGTAAAATGTTGCAATAATTATGGATTTTCTCAATTCAAGATGCTTCATATTTGCAGAAAGATCTGGTTTTTTATTATTTCTGGCCTTCATAATGCAGTGTCTTATGTAAAATTGTTCAATTGTACAACAACTTGAACAATTGTACAGCATTGCTTCAGGACATTGCCAATGTAGTACAGTAAATAATGTCTGCTAAATAACATGAGCATAGATCTCTCTCATAGATTGTTCAGGCAGGCTGCTTATGCAAAGCTGAGTTATGGTACCTTCACTGATGCTCTTGACCTTTATCACATCACCTTGACTTTTGTCAGCTATTGCCTTTCATGGCTCTAGCCTCTTTCGTTCCTTCTACATCTCATATTGCTTTTTAGCGGTTCATTTAGTACTGAGGCATGAATCCTTTCTCCTCTTTGCCCTTTCCATTCCTCCTTTATACCCATTACTGATTTCTGGCCCTGACTTGATTTCAAACGTGTTTATACACAAGTTTTAAATCTACCTCTCCTCTTCTTTCTTCTTGTCCTGTCTCCCACATCTCATTATTTTGCTATTTATTCTGTAAACACAAAACTCATACCAAATTACTCAATGCCTTTACTTGAAACTTCATATTGTGACAGAGTTGGCAGTGTCATCATATTTGTCCTTGTCAGGATCATCTCTTAACAGCAGTTCTGGCTTTTCCCTGATTTGGTCCCTGAACACGCAGGACATTGTTAAAAGCAAACAAATGTAATGCAGGTGTGGATTAATGGTACAAAGCTCTAATTGTTTAGTACCTGGGATACAAATACTCATAAGCAGTAAAGCATTCTTCCTAAATGAGTGTCACTGAGGGATTTGGGTTCAGTCTGTGTATGTAAGACAGGAGTGGCACAAAGGTATCCTTCATTTTCACTTGACAGATACCATCTCATTCTGCCAATCTGTCTCTAGGAATCTTTGCTGTTTTCTTAAAGAGGAGGAAAGTAGGATCTGGGAGGCCAGAGAATAAACTGAGTCTGCAGAGTTATTTGAGTTGTAGTTTCTCTGGGTTGTGTTAGAGTGTAGCATTGCCTGCAAACACTCTATACCAGGGTAGTGAAATGCATCCTTGAAGGATCAGGCTGCGGGTATGGAAGGCAAGAGTCTCCTGAAGTATTGGTACTGCACTGCTCCTTCTGTTAAATAAGTTTTGCTTGGCCCTTGGTCTTTTACCTAAAAGAAAAGAATAGAAAGGGAATTAAACTTTTTGTAGTCCTATAAAGAAGAGTATTCTAGCATCTGCAGTGGCCATGGGACCAAGGTGAAGATTGCTGTGCTTCTACCTAAACCTTTCTGTGAGATGCAGCAGATTTCTCTGTTTTTGAATGTTTTCCAAAGCATTTTCAAGTCCAAAAATGTATGTAACACAGAGGCTGGTGTGATCTTCTAGGGGCCAGTAGTAGGCTGAGTTCCTTGGTACACAGGGGCAATAGAAGTCCTGCAGGAGCAGAGCATTGCTGGAGGCTTCCTGGCAGCAGTGCAGGCTCAGGTTGGCCTCACCTCTACAGATAATAAGGTTGTCATCTCTAGGTTTGGATACAGAATTGTGTTTGCAGGTCACAGAAGTTTGTTTTGAAAGCATCAGTCAGCAGTAAGTAACAGCATGTTGGAATTTAGGATGTTTTCTCTCTTTATCTTTCTTTTCTTTTGATGTTACAGGAAATATTCAGGAAGTCATTTTGCAAGAACACTTGGAAAAAGAAGATGAAATTCTGGTTTCCTTGGCTGGTTTGAAGCAGGTATTACTATTGCTTAGCTTAACCTTCTTGTGCCCTTCAGAGCTATTAATCCTTTCTCCTTTTTTTTCCTTCTATTTTATTATTTTTGTATACTGCTGTTTTGTCTTCTTGCGCTGTTTTACTGGTGCATCAAACCTTGTGGTGTATTTTTATTTGTAATGATAAAACTCAGCTGTAAAGAGTTGAAACAACTTGCATAGTATTTGCTCCTGTGGAAGTTTTGGAGGCTTCAAATCAAAACTAAGGAAGTGCAACACCAGGTGCTGGACTTAAGCCACACTATCATTTTTCTTAATGCAAAATGTACTTGCTCAACATCAACTATGCCTATGTCCCCATTATTTCATTGTGACAATTCTTTAACATCATTAAATTAAAGGAAAAAATACTACATACATAAAATGAGAATGCTGCTGAGCATCTGTAGCTCTGATTATACTGTCCTTTGTTCCCTACTGTGACATATGTTAAACCTATAATGAGGCAGGGAATAATCTTAACAGTTTTATTCTCTTTAGATTTCCTGGATAGTTGTTTTTCAGACTCTAATAAAAACCATATTTCGCTTTTATTTATATATTTAACCAGTATAGGTATGAATATTGACTTGCTTCCTATCTTTTCAGAGCAAATGTTTTGGGGAAATTATGTATAAAAGCAATCTGCACAGAGCTTTAGAAAATGCAGAATTCCTCCCAGTTTTTACTTACATCCTTTCCCATCCTGTTCAACAACAGATCAAGGATATCCTGAAAGGTTCATTGCGTTTCAACCAGAGCCAGCTGGAAGCTGAAGAAAATGAGCAAATCACTATTGCTGATGATCATTACTGTTCCAATAATCAGAACAAGGGTGCAGGTGATGTCCTAAAGGGACCTGGCATGACAAAGCAACAGTTCATCTCAGGACAACAGGTAAAATAAAAGCATCTCAAGCAGGCCATTGATGGCCTTCCATTATTTGGAGACTTCCTTTAAGATGTCGAGGTGTTACGTGGGACACACCAGCATTCATGGTCCATATGGAGAGCGAGTTCAAAGTGTATCTCTAGCTACTGTCCTACTCTGATCAATTATTTTTGTTGTAGCCTTATGCCCCACACACAGATATTTAAGTCTGAGTGTTAGGCAGTGTTTGGGGGGAGTTCTTTCACACTGTTGAATCACAGAACCACAGACTAATTTCCTACAAAAAAATTTATAAACTGCAGGTAAATGTTCCCATACCAAATGTTCCCACATGATTATTCTCATTGTCCTTGTCCTCCAGGATCCCATTATGTAAGAGCTGATTAACTGCATTGCAGTGTATTCATGGCCAGTGCCAAAAAGGAAATAGCAAGGAGGCTGCTTTTACCTTCTATTTCATTGTATTGACTTTCTCCTTCAATCTGTAAATAATGTTTTCACATACAAAGCATACGGTCATAGGACAAATTCATAGACAAAGGGCTCTCTCTGTCTAAGACTCAGTCCAACCCAAACGTGATCTTAAAAATAAGTACTTTTCAGCCTGCTCATTTCTATGTTGGAGTCCTATTAAGTCTGCCACCCTGCTGCTGATACTCACATTCATAAATCAGTGACAGCACTATCACCTCAAAGTCTGAATCTGTAGCCAGTTCACTTTTGACAAGTTTACTTAGGAACTACAGGAAGTATTTATTCATTTTCAAATAATGACACAGGGTCATTTTGATTTATTACAGTAGATCCCCCTGACTTAGAACACTCTATGTTCAAAAACATATTTTAATTGTATGTCGGTATTAGGGGCAGTACGGAGATATATTTTTTTTTTTACTCAGTAATGGCAAAGAGCAAAGCTTTGCTAGAGAGTTTTCACTGTTTGCTTAGGTGTTGTCGTTTTAATCACTATTTTCTGACATAATAAAGCCATAGGTTAAACTGATGCAGTACATAATGGCCTCCTATTTTTGCCTTTGATCTCCTAGTATTTTATATGAAGTGCCTCTTGTTTTCTTCCCAAAATGGCAAATAATGCTTTTTTGATGATTTTTTACTTCTAGAAACTAGCAGGTAGAATGCCATGTAACATGGCACATTGTGGTGTGTGGGTGTGGGTGTGGGTGTGGGTGCAGACCTTCTGAAGCTGGAGAAGCCCTTACTCAGAGGTTTGTCTAAAGCTTGTATCATGGATGTGCTTTACATACTGAGGGTGAAGCAAGTGACGCCTGCTCTGCACAGATTTCTCTCCAGTGCAAATTTTCAGGGGGATATATAATAAGTTCCAGACTTACCCCATCGTGTAGTCAGGGTATATACACCCAGCCCCAGGAACTGAGTGACATCCACGGCTCCAACAATTTCAAGGCTGCTCATAAGTAAACTATGAGCAACATGAGTAGAGGTTGTACAAGCTGAGCTGCTGCAGAGCATTAATGAGGCATTAGCACTGCATGGTTTATGTTTGGAGGTGCAGTACATTCATATGGATTAGCCTCCTCACCTCTTATCTTCTGGAAATTCCAATTATGATAATGAGCAACAGCACCTTTGACAGAAAGAAAAAGATTAGTGTTAGAAATGACACTCCAGGAGGACTGGTAGTATCCTTTGTTAGTTAATTAGGAATAGTTTGTCTGTCTGTCTAACTACCCCCTAGATAGTCTGTGCTGTTTCTGAGCCCTTCGTCTTTAACCACCATCCATAAAATCAAACAAAAAGAGGAGAGCTTTGGACTCCTTTTAATAAAACACTGGAAAATAAAACTGTGGAATAGGGAGTTGTGATATTAGACTGTTAATTAATGGGCTCAATTGTTAGCCCAAACCAGGCCACTGCCCAGGCTTTTAGCTCTGCTGAAGAAAAGGGGCTGCAGTGGTGCTCTGGGTCATGCCAGGAGTACTTACTGAGAGCTGGAGGGGGATTAAAAAACAACCACTTCTAGGCACTTTAATGCATTTCTGGTTAAATAAATTTCTACTCTATTTGCATTTTCTGTGACTTTGGTAATGCTTGTAATTCTATTTGGTGTGATTTGTGCTGCAGAGATTGTTCTTTTCTGGAATTACAGGGTTATTTTCTAGGACAGCTGGAACAGTTACAGGTATAGCTATTCTGTAATTGAGATTAAAATCTGGTCTTTTGTGCTTGGTTGTTATATAAATTATTTATCATCTTTGCTTTTTTAAAAGTGTTCTTCCTCTTTTTTGTCTCAAAATTCCTTTCTGCAAAATAAGGATAAGGATATAGCCCTTCTTTAGAAAGGAAAGCTGCAAAATTAAAAATGCAAAAAAAATTAAGATAAAGGCTGAAAGAAATCAAGCATTTTTTTGGAATGTTTTGCTTTGGTAGCAGCATGCAGTTGACAAACAGAAGGCTTCTGTTGCTAAATAATGAATGATAATTAACACATTATCTTGCCTTTATGTCTGTTCAAAGAAGGAGGCAAAATGAGCTGCTGTTCTTCTAAGCTTTCTTGAATTGTATCCTTGCAGTTAGTTTTAACTCATTCACAGTGTGAAGGCAAATGAAATAAGCCTGGTCCTAGTAGCTGATATTCATCAGGAAAAATTGTTTGGAGAAGCCATATGGCAACGGGCGTAAGGTTGTTAAGTTTCAAAGCTACTGGAAGTATAATTCTGTCATTTTTCATTTATTCAGTAGTGGCAGCAGATGGGAGAAAACATGCTTCACGTCAGCATGAGTTTCCTGAAACAGAAACAGGCAAAAGAAGAAGGAAGGAGATATTTTACCTCTGGAAATATCAGTTCCAAAATACCTAGTGTATGCTAGGGATTGGCAAACATTTACAGGAAGTCCTTTTGTAGGATTTTGGGGTCAATATCTCTGCTTTGCTGCTTCAAACTGTTACTTCAGTGAGCTATAGGTCTCCTTAACCAAACCAAAAAGTGTGGGTGGCATGAAGAGTACTGTTGGAAGGCTCTACAGTAGCAACAAGAAAACTGGGATGAGTAGTTTCCTTTCCTTTATTAAAGAGCAGGATGCTTTTTCAGCTGTGCTAGAGCACACTCTTGAAAGCAGAATTTAGGAAATTGGGGAGTGCCAGAGACAAAAATACTGATCCTGCTGGGCGAGTGTGTCTCTAAGATCTGTGTCACCCTACGCAAGGTGGAGGTGTGAGGGCTGTGAGGACTGAAATAAAGGATTCTTGATAGCTTGGAATAATAAAGTGTATAATTTTGAAAAATGAGATGGTGCTGCATTCCCTGAGAGCTTTTAAATAGAAATGTGGAAAGAGGCCAGGTGAATTATGTGGCAGTGGTTGTTTAGAGGAATGTATATTTCTGTTGTACAGGACTGGGGGTGGGAACAAAGTGCTGAAGTTTTGACTATGGCATTTAGAGCTCCCAAAAAAGTATCAATAGGGGCTGGAGGATTAGGGATTAAGAACAGCCCTGCTTGAGAAAGGCTGGGGAATACTGATGGATGAGAGGCTGGACATTACCCAAATGTGCACTCAAGCCCAGAAATCCAGCTGTATCTTGGGCTGCATCCAAAGCAGTGTGGCCAGCAGATCAAGGGTGGTGATTCTGCCTCTTTGCTCCCCTCTGGTGAGACCTCACCTGGAGCTCTGCATCCAGCTCTGGGGTTCTCACCAGAGAAAGGACATGGGCCTGTTGGAGCAAGTCCAGAGAAGCTTGACAAAGGTGATTAGAGGGCTGGAGCACCTCTCCTATGAAGACAGCCTGATAGAGTTGGTGATTTTCAGCCTGGAGAAGAGAATACTCCAGAGAGACCTAATTATGGCTGTTCAGTACTGAAAGGGGGCTTAAAAGAGAGATGGAGACATATTTCTTAGCAGGGCCTGTTGAAATAGGAATGGGCAATGGTTTTGAACTAAAAGAGGATTGATTGAGATTAGATTTAATGAAGAAATTTTTTTATGAGATTGGTGTGAGACACTGGAACAAGTTTCCCAGAGAGGTGGTGGGTGCCCCATCCCTTGAAACACTGATAGTCTGGTTGGACAGGGCTCTCAGCAACTTGGTCTAGTTGGAGATGTCTCTGTGCCTTGCTGAGGGAGCTGGACTCTGTGACCTTTAAAGGTCCTTCCAACCCAAACCATTTTGTGATTCTGTGCTGATAGAGCAGAGCCACAGTTGTGTGCTGCCTGTGTCCTCAGCCCCCTGGAGATGGCAGCTGACTCACTGACAGCTCATGAAGACAGTGTTTCAAACAGACAAGATGAAAGCAAAAGGCTAATTATTAACAAATGATGTCTCAGCTCAGAAGTGTTTAAACAGTGAAATGTATCTCCTTGTAGGATAAAACTCTGTGGTTTTAACTTCATGGATACTGCTTAAAGTTTTTGACATTTGAGCTACTCTTGTTCTGCATGTATCAGGATGGTTAGAGATCAATTTTGATAACACTCAAAAAAGGCTTGTTGATCTTTCTAAAACCAATCTGTTGAGTTTTGTATTAATTTTATTAATATAATTGTTAATTAATATATTATCTTCTGTGAAAAGAGCCGTACTATCAAAAGTAATAGATGTCAATTTCTATCAGTGTGACAACTGTCTTACATTGGGACAGGTAAAATTTTAACCAGTGCTCTGGACTCAGGACACTTCCATTTGAATTATGAAGTAGTATAATCAGTTCATTATAAAACAGGATATTATATGTTATTAAACCTATAGTAATATTGATTATATAATAATGTTATTGTACCTGCATGCCTGTAGATAACACACAAAAATTATAAATTATGAGAACAGGATATTTCAAAATTTAGAAAAGGAGATTTTTTAATCCTTATTAATATAAATTTGGGCACAGTTCTGTATTTGAATATATTCTCCAATTCAGCTGATATTTATCTTGATTGTGACTTCTAACAATTTGTAATGACTATGTAAATGATAACCAAAGAATTCCAGCTCGCTCATTTCTTCTTACAGACATTCATAACTGCAGGTGTGTTTTGCTTCCTGAGCTCCCCTACGGTACCATTTCAAGAACATTCTGATCTATAATCAGTAATCAAAACAAGAAAATAATTTTCAGCTGTAATAAGAAGTTTTGCAAAATAAATTTTGCTTGCAGCCGTGTATTCTGTAACTGCAGTTGTGGCTTGCTGATGCTTGTGGTACTCTAATTTTATATACCATGCTGAAGGTTCACCTTTATCTCGTTCAGATATCTGGTTTCCCTTTTCTGTAACTGCTTTCTTTATTTTTTTTTAGTACCTATAATCTCTTTTCACCCCAGAATGAATTTTTTTTTTTGGTGGATGGGTCACAGCTGAAGGGCTTGTATTGCCACAAATGTAGACATACACATTTCCCTCTACTCCTCCTTTTTCTCAGTCTTGCATTCCTGCAATTAAATATATTGTTTTTGGCATCACACCACTTCAGGCTGCTTGTACCTACAGGCTGTTTGGCAGGTTGCATTATCACTCTGAAAAAAACCTGTGTGGAAGCAACCAAGAAAGCAGTCATGTTCTTGCCAGAGGAACACAGCACCAGGCAGGAGCTGAATGCAGCTCTTGCAGAAGGAAACAAAGTGTTGTCCATTTGGGTTGCAACCAAACTAAAGGCTGCCAGTTGTCAACAAGTGAGAAATCCCACTCTGCTTTGTATGGCAGTCTTCCTTTCTAATTGCATATAGCTCTGACTGGAAAAGCTGGGAATTCTGAGTGTGGGTAGTGTAATGGAATGTAAGACTGAGACTTTACAGAGTTTTCTGGTAGCCATTACCTAGGTGCTCAGGAGTAGACATTTCCCAAGGTCTAACCAGACAGAATTGGAATTCCCAGACCCTCATTTTCTGGAAAAGTTAGGAAATAGTCAGTCAGCAGCACTAAACCTGGAAGCTCTGGCAGCCCTGATTTTTTGAACCCAAACTGGTACACACTAAACCAGGTCAATGGGTGGTTCAGAATTCACAAGTCAGGGTTTTACTAGGAAATTTTATATCAAACCATTCTCCTGACAAGCTCCAAAATGCTATTGTACATGCAAACCAGCAAAAAAAATTCTCAAAACTGTTTCACTAAATACTTCAGAAACCCTCTGTAATTACTGAAAATCTTCACAGCTGTAATGTATGTGTTTGATGCTTGACTGCTGTGGTCACTATGTGGATGCACTATGATGATGAGACATGTAAGACTGTTACACTAAAAAATGTACTTTTAGAGTGTTATATTTTATGCTTTTTAAAATTAGCTCAATTTGTCAGAACATGGTGCTAATATGCCAAGGTTGTGGGTTTGATGGGCCCAAGAGCTGGGCTCAATGATCCTTGTGGGTCTCTTCCAGCTCAGAATATTCTGTGATATAACAAATGATGTTATCCAAAATTAATATCCACTTTATTTTTCACTTTATTTAGTCATTGCCACTTTTGGATAATAATTATTCCTATGTTCCATTCCCATATGCCTGACATGCTTCATAAGCCTCATTATGTGGTAACACCGGTGCTCTCTTTAAGTCCTTTTTGTGCCTTTGTTTCACAGACTATGACTGATTCGAGCACTAGGGAGAGCAAGAATGCTGATGACTATATTATGGTTTCCAAAGAAGAGGAAAGAAGTAAAAGTGCTGTTCCAGAGCCAGGGCAGGCCCTTCAGGCACACAAGGAGGCAGCAGTGAAGCCAGAAGTTCCGTCTCGTTCTTCTTTGATATTTTCCGATCCTCTGATGGGTTCCATTTCAGCATCCTCCAGCAACCTGAGCTCCAGCCCTGATGACGACAGTAGTAATAACAGCAAAGATTCTGACTTTGCTATTGTCAGCCCACTGGACATCTAAAGAAAGAGGTTGGGAGAGTTTGGGAAATCTGTCATTACAACTCAGCTCTAATTTCTGTGATTCCATGGGCTGGAAAGTTCTTTGGCTTACAAGGACAGAAAATAGATAAAGGTAACCCATTTCAGCTTCCAAAAGCCTAAATTAAAATAAAAAGGCAAACAAACAACAGAAAAAGATACATAAATTTGCTACTTTTAAAAAATAATATATACATTTTAATAACTGCCTTAAATAAAGACCCAGTAAACCCAGTTCTAGTATACAGTTATTATTAATTATGCTGTTACCTTACTTAGGAGCTTTGTTGCTATAGAACTATTGCTTTCCCAAAACATAGAATAGTATATGCTAGGTACCATAATGGAAATGTGTGGATACTTGGCATCAGACCTGAAGCAGCACAGACAAGCTAGATTTAATATTGTCCTTTTACAAAATATGCTTGACTGGGTTTTCTGTGTAGGAAAGGGTACTGTTTCTTCAGAGACTGTGATTAGAGAAGTAGGGAATGAGTATCAAAAAGATTAAAAGCATCATCCTGGTAGGAAGTTTGTTCTCCCTTGAGGAATCCCAGTTTCTTCATTTTCATCTGGCAATAGCCTGAGGTGTGTTCAGGGCAGAGGTTTGTGTAGTTGTTCCTCAGTGCATACAGGAGACTATGAGACAAACTCCTTGAGAATGAGGACCTACACAACAGAGCCTTATTTGCCTTTGTCTGCTTTTCCCCTTGAGAGTTCCCAGCTCACCTCTTTTCCTCTTTGTCTACTTTTACCTCCCCTGGCATGATTTTTTTTTTTATTTTACTTATATTACCAAAGTTAAAACAGTAGGTGCAAGGGAAATAACAGTGTTTCATAATGTAGACCTGAGCTGGTTGAACTAAAGCTAGCTCGAGTATGGTAACTTACCAGGGAAGGTTGCAAAGTGAAATGAAATATTCATAATTAAAAACACTTTATGTTTATCTTCTATAGACTCTGTTTACATATATTCCTATATGATTTCCATATTTCTAATCAAGAGAAACATAATGGTGCAGCAGCGTTAACCAACAGAAAGTTTCTAATTAACTCTGTTACTTGTTCTTCTATGGAAAAGTGTATTTCTTTCCCATCAAGTCCATAGTACACTTAATAGCAGCTCTTTTCAAGTAGATAAGGGGGGCTTTCTGTACTCTCTGATCCCTTTAATCTCTGTTGGAATTCACTAAACAAAACTGGTGATGAATAGACTGCTCCTCTTGCAGGACCTACGCAGAGTTAGCTTGAGGAAAGAATGTTAGCATGTCGCTCTGTCATAGCAGCAAAAAAAAAAAAGCATTATTTGCTTTTAAGATGCATATACATTATACCATGCAACAGTTTCCTATTTGCATGGCAAAGCTTGTGTTTGTTCAAAGTTATGAAATTGTAGTTATTTGCTGCTTAGTCTGCAATTGTAAATGAAGTACCGTATCCCAAAGATGAGGTGACATGTAATTTGCTGGTCTTAGACTTTACAAGGTCTGTGTCAGTGACTGAACTGAAAAGTTAGTTGTCATGTAATTACATGGTAGCTGCCATCCTTACATGTTCAAAAGCCACCATGTAGTTTCAGAGATTATTTGTGCCTTGTAAAATGTTAAAAAACTAGAATGTTTCGTACAGGCATAGCATCACACCTCTCTGCAACAGAGTCATGTGAATAGTCAGATAACTATATAGATGAAAGATCTTAAATGCATAACATTTTGGAGAGGTGTTTATTTTGGTTTAATTTTAATATTCTTAAAAAATCACTTTGGAATTCAGCATGCATGCCTGCCTCCGGTTTATTTTATTACCCTGAGTTTGCATGAATGCCAGGGGATTGGGTAGCTGGTTGATTTATTTAGGTCTTTCAAGCTTTTCTAGCCTTGACCTATACAGCAAGGCTTGTGGCACCATCAGCAAAGGGTGGCTGTTGAAGAAGTACCTGTGGAAAGAGGAAGGAAATATTCTGGGGACAGAGAGAAAAGTTTTATATTCTGCGATACATAAACCTTCAAAAATTCCAGTAGCTTGGCAGGAGAAAATGTTTTTATTTCTTTTTTATTTTTTAAGCATCAGTCTTTTGATTTCTATTCTAATGGGTTGTTTCAGGGATCACATTGCTATTTTCTTGAACAGTCTCATTGCTGATGGAAGAGTGTGATTTGTACAGGTTTTTTATTTTTGTAAATTAGTTGTATCTTTAATATTGCATATTTTAAAACAGCAGTAAAAGTGTATAAAGACTTGGGGAGTGTCTAAGAAGAATCAGTGAATACCAATGAGCTGAATGCATATCATGCCATGGGACATGATAAAAATCTTCAAAAGAGAGAGGTGATTATACAAATAAGATCAGAGTAACTCCGATAAATGAATCTGCTTTGGTTGTACCATGTCCTTCCACATCTCTAATATGTTGTCTCTGGTATTTGATCACAGTGAAGAGATAGTTAAAAGTATTTCAGTATATTCATTAAGACAGAAACTTGTAAATTCAGTAAAATGTCAAATCATCACCCTGTTTTGTGTTATGTTAAGAATATATTGAAAGAGAAATTGTCATTTAAAATACAAGATTATTCTTTTTCTCCGGAAATGACTTGCTTATAATGTTCATGGATAATAATAATCAGATAGAAAAGTGATAAGCATTGCAAATTCCTGACAAAAACTGATGCAGCATTAAGATTGCTGATCTGAGACTGTTTCACTGTATCTCACATCTGTAATTTATTACTTTAAAGTCTCTTGCATGTCATGTCAGTTGTATGTACTGCAGAAAGGCAGTATCATATTTTGACTGGGTATTGATTTAGTCGTGGAGCTTTGTATCTTTACTCTGGAAGAACATCTAGCCCGCTTTATTAAAGAAAGAATTAACAAACTTTCTGGGTTGTGCTTGTGCTGTTTTCTCAAAGAAGAGGGAAAGCTTTTTGGCTAGAATACTGGAAGTAAAATTTATGAGAACTAGGATGATTAAAACTTTAAAACTATCTATATAAGCACAAAGTTTATTAATACTTTAATCAGATTTTATGTAAGTGATCCAGAGAATAAAACTGCTCTTCATTTGTCTTTACTAAACAATATGGAATATTTCCTGGTTTACCATATTTTTTGTATCTGAAAATGAACCTGAATTTACCATGACGTAACTTTTCTACAATTTCATGAAGCTCAGTATAGAATCATCATTGTGTCTCAGTAACAGTGCCAGTATCTGTACAGTACATTTCTGAATCTCTATACTTGAATTCACACTCTTAACTCTTTCCCATGATTCTCCAATATGTTTCTCATTAAATGGCATTAAGGCAACTATTTTAAAGATTACATTTCAGATTTAAGGTGTACTTGTGCCTGGCAGTTACAATGTCATCTTCAAATACAATCCTAATATGAACAGATTTTCAAATTCTTGGTGTCAGCCCTTAAATAATACTTCTGATTTTATGCTGCATGTGTTGGTCTTGAATGAATGATTCTAATGGTTTATTAGACTTGAAAAGGTGCAGTTTCATAAAATAAACTTCATTTGGCTACAGAATAGTAATTACACTGTCTTGTAACCTGTGCTATTCTTTTGAGAGTGATTATATTCAGTGTGTGCATTAGTGTTTCTTGTGTCCCCCAATCTACTAGACTCTGGCTTTAGTAGTTAGCTAAATTTAGAGCATGAAAAAGATCATTAGAGTAACAGCAACTTGAAGCATGCACACAGGCAATTTGCTTTCCTGCTTCTCACCACTTATTTAACCACTGAAATGGTAAGGGAGGTTTTAGGTATGTGGGAGGATCCTGCAAGAAGCAACTGCATAACCCTAGAAACAGTGAGCTGGAAGGGGATGCAGCTTAAGACTCTGAAACTATGGGTTCTTTAGGAACCATCTTTTTCTCTGATGCTGTATGACACAAACACTCAAAATTAGGATAATAAAAATGATGTACTCATTATTTCACCACATTTTGCTCTTTCAAACAGTGAACTAGATTTAATCTAATAACAGTAACTCAGCTGATAGTAGTGTTGGAGCAGCAGAATTTGGTCCCACAGTGCTGAAATAAGTGCAGATGAGGAACACCAGTTTAAATAAATAAATTAAAACCAAAGAAATCTCACACCAGAAACAGAGCTATAATATTGCCAAATACAAAAAAGCTGTATTTCTTTCCAGATACATACAAAGTGTAAGAAGTATTTTCTAAACTGTGCTTCAGGCAGCACTTGTGTACCTTCTTTGGCTACATCAGGTAGGTTTGTGCAAACCAATCTGTGTTTTTAACTTGTGAAAGCCTAGCTGATGCCAGGACATGGGAAGTATTAAAATATATCAGCTGCAGAGGGAAGTCATTGTGGTTCCATTTTCTATGAATGGTAAGAATTTGATCCTTCAAATCCTGCTGATGTAACACTTTCACTGTCTTCCATGGTAACAACATGAAAAACCCTGTAATCATTTCCAGAGGCCTGATGGGAACTCCACTGCTTGTCATCAAACACAGTTGCAGAGCTTTGAGCTGAGAAAGTTTTCACAGCTTTGCCTTTGTCTGAGCTTTGGGGACTGTAGCAAAACCAGGTTTGCCTGAATTTTTAAGTCATACAAAGAGGCATTTGAAGATGTTACAAATTATCATGTCAGTATTCAAAGATAAGTGCTGCATAGTTTTTGAGATGGAAGAATAGTTGTCAAAATATCTTGACTGCCCACCTGCTGTGTTAATTGAATTCAGCAGATGGAGAATATAGCAGCATTTCCAGAGCATCATTAAACTGCCCTTTAAAATAAGAGTCCATCAAGCAAACAGATATTGGAAGGCAGATTGTCAGCGTGTCATATAGCTTGCTAGATAATATATATCTCTCTGCAATAGTCAGGACTATGCATCATTTCTATCCACAAAGGGGGGGCTTGCAACATGCTGGAACACGTGGCAGAATATGTAAACGTGTGCCTGTAAATAAAAATTTGTTTAAGGCTTCAAGGATTAAAAGACAACAAAATTATTTTCTAAATATGAAATAAATACACACTAAGCTTGTTTAGGCTTGAAAATATTATCAGGTCTCAAAAAAGTTTAGAGTAGTTGAGTGGAACTCCAGCCTCTGGGTGATAGCACAGGGTGACTTACAGAAGCAACTATAGGAGTTTGGGCCTGCAACGATCTTCTTGTGCTTCAGACTTGTAAATTTCAAATTCTGGAGAGCATTTATTCCAGTATGTAAGCAATGAATTGCACATGTTTACTAGGTTGCAAAGAAGTCATGATGGGGGAATTCCTCAGCAGACCCTTTTCCAAACTTCTTTTGTTCTCATTTCTCACAGTCAAGCCCATCTGACAATTTTTTGGTACCCATAAAAACTTCAGCTGTTTAATCTTCTTGAATAACTGAATTCTCAGTCACTGTGATCAAAGTTAGCTGTTAATCATCTCAAGACTCATACCCTATGCCTGCAGCCTGGCCACCAGCCCAACCAGTGTGCTCCTTTTCTCATATAAAATCTGAAATCTTATGAAAATCACACAATACTTCTACAGCAGGTGGTATCCATATTCAGTCCTCATGACTTCCCTGTGGTAAACTTTACTGTAAGTTTTATTGACTAATATTTTCTCTAGCCATACTTCTGTTATAATTCTTACAATCCAGAAAAAAAATAGAAGAAAATCTTGGCTTTGCTCAAAAATACTTGCCTTTTTCTTTTCTGCCTCTACTGGTAAAGTCTCTTCGCTGATATTTTTTGGTTCTGTTTCTTGTAAAACAGCCTATGTGTATTTATATTGCTTGAGAGGTAAAGTTCTAACATATATTCTCTTTAAAAATGCTGAAATAAAACACTGATTTCTCAAAACTTTTTTCCATAATAAAAGTTATGCATAAACTTTTTTTAAAAAAAACCTATTAATGGGAATAGTGTCTATTTTCAATTTCTAAAAAACAACATATTTTAGTAAACAAACTGGAGGGAAAATAATGCACTCTACCAAACTATGCCATTTTCATTTTTAAAGAAAATTAAAGTTCACTATCCCCCCTGGTGAAACCATGGAGTGGGAGAATGCTACTTGGGGCAGGGTGCTCCTGGGCACAGGGGAAGTTGGCCCATGGTTCTTCTTGGAGGAAATGCAGGACACCCAAGGCCATGCCACACTGGCATGTGTTCCCATGTCTGGAGCTTGGGAAGACCCATCCTTGTGCAGGGCCACAGGCTGCAGAGCTGATGGACAGATGGAGGATCAGAAGATGAAAACCGGTGTGTTTTACCTTCCATGGATCTTTAAGCTTCAGAGGAAATAAAAACTGGAAAGCAATTGCAAGCATCATTAACTCTGCTGGCATTGCAGTCACTGAAATGTGCTTTCCTCAGTGTTTTCTTTTTGTGGGATGCAAATTTTGCATTGCAGAGGGGCTTATAAAGAGCAAAAAAAAAAATCTCCTTTTTTATATTCTGACATTTTTGCTGTATGTGAATATTACGGGTTTTTAAAGAGATGTTATTATTGGTGTATGTCCACATACGGATTGCAGCAACTTCCTTCCTTCTCTCTCTTCCATGTATTCTAAAGTATTATTAAGCCAAAGAAGAGAGAGAAAGAGCATCTTTAAAATTCTTGTAGTATAAGTGCTGAGTTTCTGTGTGGTGGTATTAGTATGCTTGGTAGCTTGCACTGAGTAGAAAACCAATGTATTAATTATTAAAACATGCTGGAGAGAGAAAAAGTGTCTACAATTTTTCATCTACGTGAGCACTGTGTGTTTTGCCAGTGCTTGTTAAGGTGCATCTGGCCTTACTGGAGGAAGTTATATGATGAATATGGCTTCTTTAGATTGTTGTTTTTTTTAAAGAAAGAAAATCGGTACTTGCTTTTGCATATATAATTTCTTATTGTTTTCTAAAAACTTTCATTCTCTGAAAATAGCTTTTTGTTGTGCTTCTGTAAGATATGTCAAGAGTTTGTTTTTCTTCCCCACCATCCTCTGTCTTTTGTCTGCACCTTGGCATGTGCACAACCTGCAGAACCATCTCATCTCCCCATCTCTGCCTTTCCCAGGCTGGGATTTATGAGAGATCCAGTTGCAAATCATTTGGGGAAACCTGCACCAAGAGATATGAGGGCACAATTCAAATTGCAAGCCTGACCCAAATTGGCAAGTCACACCTTGCCAGCAAACATTCTTTGTTTCTCTGACCTTGCAAAGCAACAAGCACACCAAAGGTCTCGGGCTGTTGAGTCTGGCCTCTTGTGAAGGAGAAGCATTCATAGGAAGCAACCTGCATGATAGAGCATTATTTGAGAAAAACTGTATCCTTTACCTTCAGAATCAGAAAACATGAGTCTAACCTTCAGCAAGTTTATAAAATGCACACCTAAGACCTCAAGCACAGAGAAGCAGCCAAAAATTCTCGCATTGCATAAGCCTGTCAGTGCACACTGTGGATGCTGCCATGATCAAGGTAAAGACAAGTGCTGGGGGCTGGTCATAAAAATATGAACTCTAGTGTCTGCTGCAAAATGCTGATGAGACCAAATAGAACCATCAGGTAGGAGCAAGGTAAGTTTAACCAAAAGTGAAATACCATTCCTTTCCTTCAGAAAGAAACTGTAAAAGTTTCAAGTGTACTACTTTGATACTCTCAAAGAGAAAGTCACCTGGTTCAAAATCACTTCAGTCGGAAACTTTATGTAATCCTTTATGGAAAGTACAATGGGCGAAATATATACAAAACTTTTAAAACTAATGTATTTCAATTCATGATGTTTTAAAATTCCTCCACCAATTCACTGGCTTTTGAATGGAGGGGAGCTTATCTTTAATAAAAAATGCAATCTATATGAGGCAGGTGGGCCTGTGCTGCAGGATGCTCCTTGGGAACAGAGCCAGGCAAGTTTAAAACTGAGAGACACTTAAAACAGAAACTGGGGCTTTGCAGCTTACACTCAAAGGCAGGACTGGCATTTTATGGGTCTGGCTTCTGGAGGTAGATGCTGACCTGAAAATCTCACAGCTCTAGGAGAGCTGGGGAGCAGCACTGTCAGGGACAGCTCATACACTTGGAGGCAGATGGAGCTGTCTGTCTGTCTGCTGTCTCTGTACCTGCCTGCCTGTCTGTCTGGCAGATTGGGGTGGTGCATCAATATCAAAACCATCAGCTGCATGATTGTCATTCACCATATTTTGGATGAAACACCAGTAAGTTAACACAAGGTTTTAGCAGTGGGCTGTGCAATCTTCTCTCTAACCTTATCACACTTGCAGAGCTGCCATGGGGAGAAGCAAATCCCCATTTTCAGAGCCTGCAGTGCAGACCCAGCCTGCTTGGATCAGATCACCCTGAGAGGATGACTTTGACCGATGCCCACAGCCACAGCAGCTTATACAGATCAAGGTATGTTTCTTTTTTATCCAACTGGATAAAGCCTACGTAACCTTGTGCATCAATGGTTCATCACAGGGCTCAGGTTGGCACTGCAAGCCAGCAAGTCAGGGCAATGCAAATGGTCTCCAGAAACAAAGGCACCACAGGGAAGGTTTTGTTTATTTTTCATAAGAGGATCTGTTAAAATTTGAGAGTTTTAGAGAGAATAACAGAGGACTAAGCTTATTGAGAGCATTTTGTTTATCAGCTACATTGCTGCACTGGTAAATTGGGTAACCTGGACACTGGGGAGAGCCTCCTCTCCTCTTTCTGCTCCATCAAGTTAGCTCTGTGCTACCACTTGTTCATCTCTGCTGATGGTGTGCATGCTTCTGATGTAAGACACCCACAAGAAATAACAGATCTTTATCCTGTCCAGGGTCACTGGAAATGCTCAGTTCAGACTCAGCCCTTAAGTACTCCTTGGTCTTCAAAGATCCTGATCAGACTTGGACTCAGGGGTCTGTCTGGTTGTGCACAGAACTCCCGTGCTGAAAGCATTCTCAAACCTCTTCTGGGAGCAGTTCACCACAGACCCTGCCCGTCAGCGCCTGCCGCGGCTGCCGATGGTGCCAAGTCACGTAGCAAACCCCAGCGAGGGTGGGAGCCACTGACACTTCTCGGGAGTCCTCACCTCTGTTCAAGGAAAGTCTCAAAGAGGAATCACAGGGCCTCTGCACTGGGGTGGGAAGGGACACTTGCCAGCAGCCCAGTGCTGCACTAGCAGTGTATGGACAGCAGCACCTGGCCCTTGCCCACCCCTTCAGAGGCTGCATTGGTTTTTGGGGCTGCTTGGGGTGCTTGGCACCAGTCCTGCAGCACACTCTGTGCCAGACATCCTCCCCATGCTCTGCTCCCCAGCCCCTCAGCATCACATATCGCTGTTCTGGGGCTGCTGTGGAGGTAGCAGCAAGTTTGCAAAGGCTTTTGGTGTGAGTGGGCACTGAGCCTCATATAGGCTGGTGCTGTCTAATTTTCATACATCCATGTGTCCTCCAGTTTGGCTGTATCTGTGGAGAAAGGTTTCCCTTTTGGTTGTAATTGGCTTCCTGCTGAAAATCTTCACAGAGCTGGTCCTGGGACTTGAACTCACCAGGGGAGTGAAGGGAGGGTGTTGGTGCTCTTCACTTTTTCAGAGTCAGGAAAGTGTTGGGGGTTATTTTCTTTTTTTTAAATGTGCATAGGCCTTCCTCCTGGTGCTGAGCACACTGCCCCTCCAGTGCTGCTCTGTGCCACAGGTGACAATCACAGGGCTCCAACAGGCTGCTGAGCATGTTCCAGAGGGAGCAAGGGATACCACCAGTCTGCACCTGAGCAGGTACAGCCATGGTCCTCACCCATCCCATGTACACCTGGAAACCCAAGCTGTGCCACAGCCTGTGTCAGCAGGGAGCTGCACAGCACAGCCTCCAGGTTTCCCTGTGAACCAGGCTCATCAGTAAGCAGAGCGTGAAGAGCCCCATCACCAAAGGTCCTCTGCCACAGTGTGTGGGCCAGGCAGTGCCCTGTGGCCTGCCAGTGCCCCACAGCACAATGAATCTGCACTGACCTGAAACTGCATTAAAAATAGATCCCAAGACACAAGACTGGGGAGAGCAGAAAGGCAAAGCATGAGCTCATTGCTGCTGCTGACTTTTGCATTTGAATAGATTTTCTTAAACAGTAAAGAAGCAGCTAACATCTGGTTAGGCTTTTGTTAAGGAGTCCATGTTTTAGCACCATAATTACTGTTGCATTCAGAGTTTTCCTGAATTCCCTTATTTTACATCTCATGTAGCTTAATGGAAGTGGATAAGAGATTTAGCTGAAAATGCTTGTGCAGTATTGATTAGGAGGATAATTTTAGAATTTATGGTAACTAGAACATTTCATTAAAAGAACTTCTTTTTCTAAAAAGTGTTATAGAGTGTCTTGTGATTTTGTGACCTACCTTCTCAGCTAAAGATTAAAGATTATTTTTTCAAAGTAAAGGTGTGGGACGGTAAAAGAAACTAACTGTACCATGATAATAATGAGGAGAGGCTGTGAGAGCAGTGTGAAGGCTGTTGACTCTAGTTGCCTCGAAACAGATTTACAAACAGCTCAAAGAATAAATTTAAGTACATATGAATAACAAATGCATTAGTCACATTAGGGCTTAATGAAGTGTTTATGAAAAGCAGCCTTATAGCACTGTCCTTCAGAAGTAATTCATTGAGATGGGTCTGATGACATATTCTGGATTTAATTTGTCCAGTGTTTAGGTCACTCAGGAAGGGAGACAAGGATAGGATACCCAACACAGTTTCAAGATTAACAATCAATTAGAGAAAGTTAGAAATTCTCCTGGAGCATCTGTGCTTTATCAGATTCAACTTTGTGTGTCAAAAATTCATAGACACCATTAAAATCAAGAGTAGAGCCTAGAGTGAGCTCTGATTTTAACAGATCTCTTGGTAGGAACAGGGCAAGAAATAGGGACTTGAAGAGAGATTATATTCTGTCCATAACAAATGGACGCTTCCAGTCACCATTTAATTGCCTCAGTGCAAGGCAAAGCACTGCCTTTTCTGCCCCACCTTGGACACTTGCCCATGCTGCTTTTCTTTTGTAGATGACCTGTGTCTAGGGAGTCTGAGATGGTAATGCTGCCATCTCTGCTATCATCTCTGTGGTCATTATGGAAACAGGGAACTTGCTGTGCTCCCACCACAGCTGCATCAAGTTCCACCAGCTACCCAAGGGTCATACAGAGAATTGAGGAGTCAAATTCTTTTTCTTGGCTGTTGGAGAGGACCAATGTGACAACTCATCAGCAAACCAGATGTCTGAACTCACAGACAGTGGCAGAGCTGCACCAAGCAGGACCTGGTTTGTCCTTGGTTTTGGTTTCATTGTGGCCCCATGTAATCTGAAAGGGTAGAGCAGGCTCTGCATAGGATGCTGAGTGGGACCAGAGTTAGCATTTGAATGAATTAGCTGCCTCACTACCACTGAACTGGATATTTGAATTTAATAGCTGAAGTGGCTTGCCACTTCTGAAAAGACTGCCAGCAGCTTTAATGTCCTGTCTGAGCTGTTCTGTATGCCCTTTTCCAAGCTCTGGAGAGTATAATTATAGCTCTTCCCTAATATTGCATAACGAATACATGAAAAATGGTGTCCTCTGCTGCCGAGGTAATGGGAAGACCCTGCTTTACTTCAGATTGATAATTGGAATGCATTTATTGATTACAGCATTTCTGAGAACTATAAACTCAGAAAAGAAAGAAAAGGAGCTGGCTGCAGAAGTTATGTCTAAAGGTAATATAGATACATCACTAGTGTCACATACTTGTTTGTATTAATGCTGCAAAGAAAAAGCTGCAATGGCCTGGATGCTGAGACCACAATGGTTCTGCTCTGGTTTGATTTTCTATGGAATTCAAGATTAAGGCCACGTTTGAAAAATAGCTTGGATCAAATAGGTACATGCAATAGAATCAACAGAATCTCATCTCTCAGATGAGGCTGTGTTTGCTACACTGAAAGAAAGCTGCTGTCCCAGCAAATCATTCTGTGACTTCAATAACTCTCAGGGCATGGAAATATTGACTGATAGATGCATGACTTGTCCTGAATTATCACTTGCCTATGTGTACTAATGTAGAAAACACAGACAATGCCTATTCTTTGTCAATGACTGGAAAAATAATTCATGCTCTAGGTTACTTTTGTGGTTTTCAACAGTAAAGGCTGGACAAGCTTTATGCTTTCATTAAGGAATAAATCCAGCACAGACAAAACAGGGTGTTGGATACGTCAGCCTCTGCACTATTACGTGCCAATTTAGCCAATAACATGTAGTGCAATCTCTCTGCAGCATGAGAAAATAAAATATTTTAGAGCAGGTTCTTTTCCTTAGAGTCTTTCACAAAGTACATTTCCAGATCTTTGCTATTCAACCTATTCTGCAAAAAGGAAGAGGTAATTCTGAGTGTACATGTGGTTTATTATTGCAGGGTGTTTATTATTTTTACACAAAAGTGCTGAGCTTTATTTGAATTCACTAGTTCATTAAGTTTGTGGGAGAGGAAGGTTCCTGGAAAAAAAAAATTAGTTGTAGAAGTCTGTGCAGAGCAAATATGGTATGCTTCATGTTTGAATCTGGAAACCAAGACTTCTCCTTTTAGAAAGTGTGGGAAAGAATACCAATGAACTCTTACACATGGGATGACTTTAAATAATCTTTCTTCATCTGGGAAGCTTAACATTAACAGAGGACCCAGTATCTTTGGGGAGCATAAGAAGGCCTTTATGGAAGGATGGAGGAGTTTTGGACAAGGATGACCTGTTCGAGATCAAGAACCAAACACTGAAACATTTTGGCAGTTGCTGTATTTTAATTTGTTCTCTTTATATGTAATGAAAACCTTCATTAAAACAATAAATAACTGGCTTGCAATGTTTATCTGGCCTTAAATAAGATACTACTATCATGGTATTTGAAAGTCACCATAGTTATAGAGAGGACTGTTCCTCATGTTTTGCTTTAAAAAGCAAATCCTTCAGTGTGCCTTTGATACAGTAAGTTTTAGAAAGCAAAAATGTGAGATGCTGACATTTCCAAGCTGGTCTTTTGCAATAATCTTCCTCCACATCTGAACATCTTAGGGAATGAGATCCCTAGTGGACATCCCAGCCTCCATCTTACCTGTCTTCTTACAAGACAGAACTCAGCACAGGGCACAAATACTACTCTCTTGGGACTTACTTACACTTCTTTGAGAAGTGGGAGGAACAGGAAGACGTCTTTTATGATGAAGAGGAATCTTCCTGGCATTGCTGTAGTTCTTAGAGAAGAGAGCTGTGTCAAGAGCATCACTGGAAAGCATTCCCTGAGCATCAGAGCTGGAGTTTACATCACCCTTAGATATCTGTTTTGGAGCTACAAACTATAAAAATGGAATGACAATTAACATGCTGCTTGCCCCAATTCTTTATTGTTATTACCTTCTCTTACAAACTACCCAATGTGATTACTAAGGGTATGAAGCTGTTGCCTTGCTGATCATATGATAAATAACATAGATCAGGGTATTTTTACTGGAGAAAAAACCACCTGCTCGCAGTGTCCTTCAGGAAGTGGAGAGATGTCGTTCTTGCATGTTATCTTACCGTGTTTCCTGTGAGGCTCAGCATGTTGGTTGGAGTAAACAAGGGTGCAGCCAGATGAGTGCTGCAGGTTGTTATGAGTTGAAATAGCAGGTAGCTCACGTTATTTGTGTACAAAGCTTCAGTTCCTTAACTGCATAGCAAGTCTTGAAACAAGGCTTACACACTCCTGTGGTACGTGGGAAGAACTCATGCTTCTCTAGGAAGGATTTATTAAGCAAATACAGATCTTCATGCTTTGATTATAAATTCTGTACATTGAATAATTTGTGTTAACCAGGATTCTCAAATAAAACCAGTGAAAATGCAAATAATGCTTCTTCCTTTTTATGAGAAAACTTCTAAGAGCATATAAATATTTTGTTAGAAGCTCCATTTCAGCTAGGAGACCTCCAGAAATTAGGGCACTGAGCTGTAAACTTCACATCCTGTTTTTTCCCTAATACCATCTGGGGAAAATAATGGAATCTAGGCTTTACTGTCTTTCCACAGATCATACACAAGGAAAAAGGCTATCGCTTGCTTTGTTATGTTGAGACTGTCACCATTCATGTGAAGCCTAAACCTCGGATTAATCTCTGAACCATGATGGCTTTATTTTGAAAGCAGCAAGCTTAACTTAAAAGCTCTATGTGACTTGAGGTTCTGGCTGCCTGAGGCTGCTCTGGTCTCTAGGTCTCCTTACAGTGGTCATATCTCATCCAACTCCTCACTAAAAGGTGTTACATTAACTCACTGCCCTGGCAAGAGAAACAGAGAGGGGAAACTGACTCTAGATTTTCTTCTTCCCAAACTCTGCAGCAACATCCATAGCACTTTTTTTTTTTATTTTTTTTTAAGATCTTTTGTAAATCTTGTGTGTTTTATTGACAAATAGGGATATTCCATCTAGTCTGTCCTCTAATTACTAACAGTAGGCTTCACAGCTTGGCTTCACAGCAGCCAAGGAGCTGCATTTCCCAGCCTCTGCGATGCAGTCATTGCAGCATTGCCACAGGAAGAGGAGACCCATCAAGGCTCTTATTGCCACAAAGGACTTAGAGGCTATGCAGAGGAAAGAGCAATCCTGTCAGTTTTGTTACCTAATCCTCCACCCTTCGAAAAGAGAAAGAACTTCTGGTTCTTTCAAATATTTGGCAATGTGATAGTTCATTATCTCTATCTTGATCTGTGTTTTCAGAAGCCTCCCATTTGATTACTGTTAAGGACTTGAGCCTCCTTTCTTACATTTAATGTAACAGGAATAATATTACAAATCAAACAGGGGTTTGGGTGTTTGTTTGCTCATTAAGCAGTCAGCAGGAGCTCACTTAATGGAGCACAAACTCGCAGTTATTACATTATCACTTAATTATTCAACATTGACATCACTGCATCTTCACAGCAGGCAGCTGCACAACTTGGGAAGGGGTGTGTTTCACTTCAGCCTTGTACATCTTGATCAAAGTAGGGTAACAGGAGTGGCTGGAGGCAGCTCTGTGCCAGACTGACCCTGCCTCACTTCATATAGCCTTTCAAGCAAGCCAGGCCCTCATCTCAGAGCACAAGCCACAGGAAGATATTCTGAAATAGGGCAGCTACAGGGAAGAGTAATCAGAGGAAAGTACCTGCCAGTAAAAATGTCACATTGCTGTACAACTGTGCTTGCTGAGATATTTTTAGGTTGTTTAATAGAGAGGAAGGAGGGATGGATGCTTTTGCAGTGGTAAAAAGTGTTCACCTAAATTTCCTGAAACCTCATTTCTTTCGTTAATCCACCAGTGAAACAAATTTAACACCATGAAGCTGCTGTTTCTCTGTGAGTTAATTTCTAGTGTAGACTTCCCTGTAGTCCTTGAGGAGTTAATTGTTTCTTGTGTTTTTCCCAAACAAAATCTTGTCAAATGGCCAGGCAATACAAGCCAGATTCCCCCACCACTCCACAAAGCTGTGTTACAGGGGGATGCTGCAGAGTTTTTGTTCTCATGGTGGAGTTTTAATCACTCTTCTTTCAAACATGCAGCACAGCAAAGGCCAGATGCCAGGCAGTGTAAGGTCTCAGCTCAGTCTCTTTGTACAACAGCTACATTACCAAAGTCAGTCATTGTTCAGGTAGCAAAATTGGGGTGAGTCAATGGTGTTCAGCTTTGTGAGGCCACGCACCAGCTCACAACAGAAAATGTGGAAAAGCAGCAAGGAAAAGAGGCAGGAATACTCTGCTCAAGGGCTTATGGGGTTTTTTCATTGTTCTGTGCAGAAGAATATGTTCTCTTAGTGCTTTCTCAAGGGAAAAGAAAAATCTCTTTGGGCAGAATTGTCTCTAACAGAAATGATTGGCAGACTCACGCAGAAGCACATTCCTGCAGATAAGTGATTGCTTCTTATATAAGGGAACAGCATTTGCAGGAAGTCCTTAATGCACAACTTTTGAACATCTTGTATTCAGTGTTGAGAACACGTGACACAGGAATTTGTATTCACCACAGTGAGAGACCTGTGAAGTTTCTGGCAATGACTTTATAGATTATGTTTGTTGCTGTGTCATTCTGAGATTTAGAGGTGATTTAAAGGGTGATGTGCAAAGGCAGAAATGGCATTGTTCCACCGATGTATAAAGGTGCCTACCCTTGTGTTGAGTCTGTGGATCAGGGTCTGGGAATTTGCAGCCACAGAGGGATCTGTTCAGTTCATTCCTTTCTTTATTTAACTTTGTGTTTAACTGTCATTTTCATTTTGTTGTTAGCAAGACAATACAAAGGTAAAATTCATAAAGCCTTGGTTTGTTTAGCAGAAATTACTCATTTTCTATTGCCAGAAGATTCCCTGAGGAGAGGAAGCCAAGAATGTTGGGGGAAATACAGACAAACTACAGGTAACACATGAGGCTTGAGGAAATGGCTCCAATGACTTGTGGAATATTGAATATTACAAAGAGTGATCCCATATCTGTAGATATGGTTTGATATCTACCTTCTGAAAAGGTTACTGCCTGGTGTGATTTCACTAACTGAGTTTTTTTGAATCTTTGGGGTGTTTTGAGTGGACTTCAGAAAACTTTTGGGTGTCTTACTACTTGGAGGCATACATGGGAGGTACATCAGATCACTGATATATTATTGTATAGTCTGCATATTAACTGTATGGAAAGCTAATGGGATTTTCATGAGGAAAATGTCCTCTTTTTGCAACACAGGAAAAGCAGCAGGTCTGGCAGAAGCTGGGCAGCAGGAACCCTGAAGTCTGGTGCATGCAGATTGTGAGGTTATGAACCCCACAGAAGTTTTCTTCAAAGAGAAATCTTCATTGTATATTTAACCTAGATAATGGCATTTGGGAGCAAGCATCCCCCAAATAGTTAAATATAAGTAAATTCCAGTGTTAGGAGCTGAACTGGCAAACTAGAATCCAGGCTGGCATCACATTCAGTCTTTTGGGGCTTATGGCATTCTGCAGCCACAGTATCTTCTTAACATTGAACAAATGACTCAAAGTCATCCTATGGCTTCTTCTCCTGCCCCTACAACGTTGCAGGGAGAGTTGACAAAATTGTCCAGCCACATAGGCAAAGCATGATCCTAATTCAATTACTTATTCAATAAACAGTTTCTGACTTTCAGTCTATAGCTTTGTTCCAGTGGAAAATAGCTATAAACATCCAAGGATGGTGACAACTTGTACTAGTAGCTGGCATCAAGACAAATCTATTTTTGAGAGAAGGAGGAGGTGCCTAATAAACCCAGGACATACTTGGACAGTCCCTGTGGCCAGACGCCCATTACCTTGAGAAGTCTGAGAAGCTGCAGCCCTAGAAGGGCTTTGCCAGCTCTGCTGTGCTTGGAGGAGGCCAGATTTCTCAGACATCAGATGCTAGCTGTGCCACAGCAGGATATACATACATACAGAAGGTTCTGTAACACCTCAGTGTTTCTGATTCTGGTGCTGTTCAGAAGTTTGTACATGTTACCAGTGTAAGGGAAACAGCTACAGGAACAGTGCTTTATAGTGAATGTGTAGCAGTGACACCAGGAGTGGTATTTTTCTGACTTTCAAGGCTCCCACTATAAGCAGAACACCTCTGTTTAATGTTTTATTTTTGTAACTTCACTCTGCCTTCCACCTAAAAAATGAACTTTTTATTCTCCCTTGGTTTGTTTTGCTTTGCTGTCAGTCAGAATAGGGACTTGTGACCTTTTAGGGCTGTGACCAGTGTTTTCTGACTGTGCATTAGCCCCAGCTATTCCACACATTATTTGACACCATAGAGACGAAGCAACTGGCAGTAAGTTAATTGCAAACATGACTCTTGCAAGCTCTGCCTTGAAAGCACTCTACCTTGGGAATTCATCTGCTTCTTTAACTTGATACAGCGAAAGTCTTGTCTTCATTGCTTACAAGTGTGCAAAGAGATGGCTAATTGAGCAGTTGTCATCTTTGTTGCAAACGAGACCAGCATTCTGGAGCTGTAGTCTCAAGAGCGCTATTCATCATCCTTAAGTGTCCTTTTTACTGCAAGCCCAGAGTAATGTAGATTGATTAAGGAACTGGGGGAGAGATGTGTGAAAACAATGCATTTGACAGACATGCTTATGGCCACTGGATTAAAGAGGAAGGAAAACTTGCTTTCTCTGGATTTATATTTAAAGCTATTAAATGTTTAAAGAAAATTAATTAAGCTGCCTAAAATGTTCAAATGCTAGTAATTCCCCTCAGATAGATGGAGCTGCCTCTAAAATAACCCTGTGAATCGGTACCACCTCCAGGATGGTGGCCCTCCCTCCTGTAGCATGAAGCAGTGCAGCCCACTCTGATGTCCTCACTGCTCCCCCTTGCTTTGTTCCCATAATTTATTCCTGAGAGGCTGAAGCTAACAGGGGAGTGATAATTATGTGCTGACTGCTCTTGTTAACCTTCAGTGACCTACTCCTGTTGCTTGGCTGGCAGGAGCCCCCTCCCCACACTACAGGGAAGTGACAGAGGTGCTGCTGGTGCCTCAGGGGGTGGCTGCAGTCTCACACGTGAGTGCAGCCACCTGTGCTCCCTGTCGATCTAACACACATAAAATACAAAATTAACATGATGAAGGCAGTCGGGGGTAGGTTAATGTGAAGCTGTAGAGAGACATTTTCTTCCCCTGATCTTTTATTCTACGACGTTGTTTCACCATGATCCTTTAAAGGGTTTTTATCTGCTGTATATTGATGCTTCTGAATAGTGCTGCTTGCTGAGAAAGCTCTGCAAGATGTGCCTCTTCAGGGTATTTAATTTTGATCTCATGTGTGGCAATCTATAAAGGTATTACTAACAGGAGTTACTGTGTCGTGGTTTACATCATCTGCACTGCTAGAGAGTCTGGGATGGATCCCACAGAGAATTCAGGAGCTGCTTTCCAAATAGTTATGGCTAGAACAGAGAAGCGAGGACCTTGGCTGGTACTTCCCATTTCAGGAGAAAGAGGACAAGAGACATCCCTTGTCTCTACCAAAGGATGCCCTTTGGAGTCCACTGGCAAAAGGCTGGTACAGATCTTTACCCTAAGAAGGAAAAGCACAGCTCAGATGCCCTGCTAGTCAGAAGAGGCAGAAGAGGGCTGTTCCCAGTCCTTTGCGGCATCTGTGGAGAAAGCAAGGACATTGTATCTTTCTCCTTCAGTCATCTACAACAATTGTTGTCATGACCAGCTAAATCATGTTTTTAATGCCTTTTCTGCACAGAAGCCTTTCCACATGAAACAGGCCAGGTTTACTCATGATAAGTTCACGGTTGCTTTAGCTTTCATTTCCCTTTTGCCCTGCCTGAGTTGATTGTCCATAAGTGATCATTTTATTTCTTGAGCTTCCACTCAAGCCGTGAGGTGAGGGTGCATCTGGACAAGACAGCACAGAGACCTTCCAGTCTTGCACCAAACAGATCGTGTCCATGGCTGGAAGCAGTGGGCTAATGGTGTTTGACATGGTGTTTACCAAGGCTAGCTTCTCCTCTCTGCCAGGAATATCCCTGAGACTGCCAGCTGAGCAACAGGAAGCAGCACCCTCCTAGCAGATGTGCAGTGACAAGGGGCAATTTAAACCATGTTCTTGGCTGTGCTGTTCAAGACCCTCAGTACATTGTGGGTCCTGCACCAGAATGCAGTAAGGTGGCAGCTTATCCTCGAGAGTGCCTCTGCTGAACACCTGCATTCTACTCAGGAATTATTTTTGGATACATATGATTGTTTATATTAAGTAATTTTCGTACATGGTTGGCTGTATTAACCCTAATTCACTAATCTTGTCTACACCAACACTGTTTGCTCCGCTTGAATAGCTAACTTTGGGTGTCTCAGCAAAGGTTGCTGAGTTACATTTACAAATTGGCACAGAAAGAGTAGTTTTATCTCCAAACAGGACTTAACTTCCAGGAGGATTAGTGAATGAGTGCATGGGAATTCATTTTGAGTCTTTGTTTCTTCCCTTTACTGTCATATTTTTATTGAAACATATTTTTTGAACGTGTTTATTTTCATCAGTGCAGGGATGCTCCTAGTCAAACTGGCTGTCTCTTCATGGAATATACTTCTTCTGAAAAGGGAAAAAAAAAAGGGATCCATAGAAATGCAGTCTGAAGCTGCTTTCATAACATAGCTTCTCCCACCACATCCCCAAACCCCAAATTACTAATTTTGCTCAGCCATGAGACACAGAGAAAAGAAGATCAAGGTATCTTTGACAGGGAACTTGAAACAAATAGGGACTAAAAAATGAATGAATAACTGAGTTTACTCCTATTTAAGCAATATTGGCAGAAGTCCTTTGAGTGACCTCCACAAAGCTTTGCTGAGGTATCCTTTTATACTCTTCTAGAAGATTAAAGCTAACTTTCATAGCTTTAAATCTCCTCTTTCATAGATGCCATATGTTGTCATTCTTGATATGCATAAAAGAGAGCTGATTAGAGAGCCACCTTGAAGACGTGACTTTACCGAGTCATCCAATTTTGAAGACACATAAAATTGTTTATGGTTTTTGGGCATTTCTCCTGAAAGGGTGAATGAACTGATTAAGCTGGAACTGTCATTGGCTTTTTATTGCCCACAGAACCAAGCACTGCCTCTAGTGAGATGGCTGAGAATAAATGCTGCGGGCAACTACTTCAACAGCTCTTTACCAAACAGATTATGCACGATTTGTCTGGCATTGAATCACTGGCTTGTGTAAACACCAGATGCAAGTGAAATGCAATGTCTTAACTAAAATGCTGTGTTTTGGCCCATGAAAACAATAGATTATTGAAGTTAATGCTACTGTTACCTGTATTTATTACGTAATGTGTTATGTGATTGTATTACCCTCCCTGTCTCCCTGGCTGTGCCCAGGGCTGCTCTCACACCCAGAAGCTGCAGGTCTAGAGCCAGGAAAGGGGTGCTGCTGAGACCCCCATGTGTGCTTTGCTTTTGGGTTGGGCTCAGGGGGAATGTTTCTTGATGTCTCCAGAAATCAGATCTTGCTGTTTGATGCCATGAAGAAGGGACTGGGCACCGGCAACCTTCCTGTTCTCACTCCAGTGCCTGCACCTCTGTCCTTAGGGGTGTAAATGTCTCACCTTAAGGGTGAGTCTAAGATACCCAGGGAGAGGCAGGCACAGAGCCTTACTCTGGCCAGAGGGAAGATGTGACCATGGCCTGCTGGGGTGAGTGCAGAGGGAGAGAGACATCTGCTAACACTGAATGAAACTGCAGAGACACAGCCCATGGGATGGGTGCCTGCCATTCTGTCCTCCAATGGCTGCCAAGAAAATCTGCAAAGAGATGCAGGGAAAGCACTGTTGTCACAGAGCCCTTGCCTTCCCAGCCCAAACTCCTCTGCAGCAGTGCTGGCCACAGTTTCAAGGAGTATGTCCAGGTATGTGCAGGGTCTGTGCTGGAGAGCTCTTGCTGGGTGGTCAAAGGAGCTGGAGGTAGATGTCCCACCTGAAGGTGGCTCCTGGGACACCTCCCCACAGCCCTCCACAGACGTGCATCTCATCAAGCAGCACGTGCGCAGATGTAGTGGTTCAAGGTGCTCAGCCCTGAAACAGCAAAGCATTCAGGTGCTGGGTGTAAAACATGGAGCCAACAGGTCTTTGTAGCTGTTTATAGTAAACCTAGCCCTGGGAATGAAGAGGATAGCCATGAAGATGATATATATTCACGTGTGTACATATATACACACAGTCTAGTCTACACCCCACCAAACTTTTCAGTCTCACAGCAAACATGTGCCTGAACCTAGAACCACACCTGTTCTTGCAAGACCTTGCCTTGCATTTTTTTCTAGTAGAGCAACAAGACATTGGATCTCCTTCCTTTCAGTGCTTAGAAGAACTGCATTATCAAAATACTGCCTACAGATCTGGAGAGGAAAATGGCAAAAGCTGTATGGTGATGGTAGCTCACTGCATATCTGCTGTGATGAGGGGATCCAAGATTCTCAAGAAGAGTTGCTGGTTTACCTGAATGATGTGGCCAATTGACCAATGATAGAATTAATTAATACAGTTTGCTTCACAAAAAAACAATAGTATAAATTCATGACATACATTCAAGTATGAAGGCTGGTGTTACAAGCATTAGGTGATGCAGAGAGTGAACTGGCAGGGCATTAGTGATATATGACAGTCTGAGGAATTTAGTCACAGACACAAAGAGACTTCTGGAAACTGAGCTAGTTCTGCTTCTTACACACTTCCCAGCTAGGGTGAAGTATTTTATCCTGTCCAGCTCTGCAGTTACCACAGCCAGCAATGAAGTGGGGGACTTCTTGGCGTCTCCTTCCAGTGGCCAGATGTGGCTCCTCAGCTGGCAGGGAAGGAGGAAGAATAGCTCATGCTCAGCATGATGCCTGCTTCATGCACAAAGGAGCAGTTGAGGACAGGACCTGAGGTTTTCCAGCACTGTTCTGCCACGAGAAAAAATAATTCAATTATCTGACAAAAAAATATGACTTGGAGCTGCTGAAATGTGTTCTTTCTTGGAGAAAACACATAATTATGGGAAGTCATTAACCTTGCTGCAGAAGAGCTGTATCTTGATGCTTTAGTATTCCAAAGACAAAATGTGAAATACCCGTTTCAGGCTCTCAGCTTTACTTAAGCCATCTGGGATCTGCACAAGCCATCTGATAACAGGTTTGCACCACTGGTCTGTTAAATGAACTTCATTAACCTCCCACTCCAGAACAGTGCATAGCTTTGTACAGCTTGTTTTTTCTATCATGCAATGCATTGAATTACCTAATATCCAAGAAAACCAGCATTCTCTGAGGCTGAGAATGGCCAGAAACTATAGTTTTGATCACAGTGATCTTGAGTCTGAACTTTTAAAATTAATCCCCTGCTCCTTCTGGTCTCTTTAAGAGCGAAAGGTTTGCAACCTTTTTTTTTATTGCCGTGGCACCACATAGTGAGGAGTGAGCTAGCTTTTCCATTACAAAGCACTTTTTCATTTCTCAGCATGCTGAAGCCTGGCACACAATGCTAACCCAAGATGCAGGAAGGTTTTTTAGCAGCTTAAAGCGAATTAAGCTTTCTCTGAGTTTTGGGAGCAAACAGGGTTGTTTGTTTCTGAGGGGAAAAACTGGGTGGTTTCAGCTGGAGCCTGGCAAAACCGTGCATATATAGAGCCAGGAAAGCCAAGTTGTTTCTCAGGCTCTAAATATACTCTTTCCCCTTACTCTAACAGAGAATTTATTTTTAAAAACAGACAAGATTCCAGCAATCTTAGTTCTTGCTTTGAATAAGTTCCCTCTTTCGTTCATGTAGTACGTTTGCCTTTTTTTGTTTTCCTTATTTTGCCTTGCCAGTTCAACACTGAATAGAGCTATTCCTTGTCCTAGATTTATCTGCACAGGAAATCCATCCTGTTCCCACTGCAAGCAGCTTCTTCAGGTCACCCTTAGCACAACACTGTGGACAAGGTGATCACAAACAACATACACATCTAATCCCTGCATGGCTTCCAGGGAATGGCGAGAAGGCTCATGCTGGTCTTGCAGCAACTTTACCAAATCACAGTCCTGGCTTGAGAAACAATGTCGATGTAATGGAGATGCAGAGCAATTATTTACAAGTCTAGTTTCCTTCTTAGATCCTCCCACCCTGAGATGTAGCTCTCACTCCCCAAAGAGGGAGTGGGCTTTTCTCTCCTCCATCACTTTTCCTGAGAAAATGTTAATAGCACTACTGGTAATATCATGTCATTTACGGTCAGTTGCCTCTGTTTTATTTGTAAAGTATTCCGAGATGCTTGAATAAGTCCAAAATACCCTCCAGCCATAAGCCATGCTGGAGGAAAATTGATTGAGTAAGCTGAAGTCATTAGAGGAAGTAAACAGTGTTAAGCAAGATATATGAAGGTATAAATCTACACTGCTGCTTTGTCCATTTGAAGATCACTATGTAATAGAGATCTATGATCTCTTGATTAATTTTGACTTGGATTAGTTTCTGACTGTGTATCGGGTGTTATTTTCTTACTCTTTATCCAACATAAAAAAAATGTTTTACAAAGAGCTGGATTTAAAAAACTGATGTCCATCTAGTTCCCCTTAAATCCCCTTATGGGTTGTTTTCACTTTTATAACACCAATACAACAGAAGAAACGTCTGGTGTATGCCACCATTTATGTGCTGCCTCCTCCTAAAGGCAAAATTGTCTGTGTGGCCGTGAGCAGTGAGCATGATAAACGTTCTATTAATGTAGATCCACCCTCAAAAACTAATCTAGGACAACATCTAAATGGAAAATTATTAAAAATAAGCATCCCTTCTCCCTAAAACCAGAACATAGAAAAAAGTCATCCTTCTATAAGGTTAACCCTTTTGTGCTCCTTAGGGCCTGTAGCTCTCCAAGTTATCTGCCAGGGTGAGTTTTCATCAGATTGTGCTTAATCCTCATGTAACAGAGGGAGGAAGCTGATGCAACCCATCTGTTTCACTTCTAGGCAGAGAGCTAAGGAAGCTGATTTACCCGGCGTCATTTGATGCGCTGAATGACAACGCCAGGAAGAGAGCTCAGGTCTCATGTGTGCACCACTCTGCTCCTGCTGCCTGAGATCAAAGCAGCCCCTTTCCTTTGCTGCAGCAGTCACAGACAAGGAGCTACATAAATAGCCTTGCAGCAGCACTTGTGCCCTAACAAGCATATGATTCAGTCCCTCAGAAGAAGGTAATGCTGAGCATAATTACAGTTGTAGTTATGGGGAATGTCCCATCTGAGAAATAGTGTCCAGTGCACAACTTGCAGTCCCATTTTTCAGTCCCAGAAACTTTAGGCTTCGGTATGACTCTTTTGGCAAATAGTTGTGGAATACCACATTTCCTACATGAAGAACCTCTTGTGACATCACTTCTGAGTCTTGTCAATAGTTCTTGTGTCACTAAAACCACACTAAACACACAACAGCAACAGAAAAGTAAGTGGGTGGGGTTTTTTTCCCTAATTTTTGTGACCAGACTTTCTTTTTGATGCAAACAGAAAGCTTTCAGTTGGGGCCGTAGAATAGAAGTCACATAAAAGTCACACTGTGCCATTGCCTCTCTTGGCAGTCAGCTCTGCTGGGGCACCACCTCTATGAGATATCTGCTGTGTGCATCTGTAGGAGAAATTTAGCTGAATACTGCAAAGGTGATGAAAGTTAGGACTTGAATAAAACCATCAAAACCCCTATAAAGCTGGTTTCTCATTTCAATAAAACTGTAATTCTCTTTCCTTATTACATAAAGTAACTTTCTAGCTCTAACAGCCAAGGACAGAAACCAAATTAAATAAAAACCACTGTAATTATATGATACAGGGAATGGAATCCTTCTCCTGTCCTTAACAGTGTGAAATTCCCATTTAACAAGCGAACAAGAAACAATGGTATGCTTTGGTATATTACCTATTGTACTGTTCAGGGTTGCAGACATACCGAAAAATAAAAGCCCAATCTTTTGAGTCAAGGCACTCGCTAGAAATTAGTTCAATAGATCCAGGTACAAGGATTAAAATGAAAACAGCCTCTGAATTCATAGTGAAAATTCTCCAAATTAATTTTGTACAAATATTCACTGCCCAATGGGATCCCTCACCTCACTGCTAAAATGGTGGTGAGAGTTTAGCAGTGACCTGGACTTTCATTTAACTTTCTTTATGTATTGGCAGCCCATACTCAGAGACCTTTTATAGAACATGGTGTACCCCATGTCATATTGATGAGTTTTTAATGAACCCAAAACCCAAAGCTCTCGTGATATTTCAGTCTTGCCTCTTGTTGTAGCCTAAGTTTTGTTGTTACCTCATGTGAGTTTTGTTTCCCGTGTACTTCTCCAAACTGGTGAAATCCTTGTGCAACACAGCTGGCACCCATCCACCGAGGAGAACGGGCTCTGCAGCAGACACTGCTCCAGTGCCTGACAGCCCGAGAACTGCCGTGGTTAAAGGGTCAGGCTGGGAGGTAAAAGAGAGAAAATATCCATCTTTGCTACAAGCAAGGGGATATTTCACACAAAAGCAGGAGCTAATGAAGATGAGCTTTTTACCAGTGAGGGAGACAGAAGCATCTCTGTGGCCACATCCCCAGGACACCCTGAGCCAACAGAGGAAAGGAGATGAGCAAGGAATAGAGGTGAAACCCACCCACAGCAAGTTGCTACACACCCTTTCCTCAGAGAAGATAACCGGGCATCTGAACTAGATTAAGTGTAGGAAAATCTCCCACTGGCTGCTGCAGAAACCTCCATTCACAGAGCCCCCCAGAGCCATCAGAAGGACACATGTAGATTTGGTCACTCCATGGGCACAGCTCTGTCCTGGCTGCATGAAGTCACCACTGAACTTGCCCAGAGCTTGCTTAGACCAGGGACATCAGCATTTGGTCACTACTGAGGACTGAGGGGCTCCTTCCTGTAGGGACATAGGAACACTCAGTCCTCCAGGACTTCTGAGCCCACTGAGTATTCTACAGGCAAAACAATGCCATTTGGGAATTGTGTTAAAAAAAACCAAAAAACCCTCAACCGCATCCTGCTTATTAAAGCCTTAAGGCTGGAAAAAGTCTTCACGATGAGCTTTCCCCACATCTTCCTCCAGTTACATTTATCTTCTTGTCAGGCCTTCTTGTATCCAAACAATAACAAATATGCCAGCAGTTTAAAGCTCATTTTCCCAGCCTGCCTAGGAACCACTCCAAGTGCTGACATTTACCCGATCCAGAAACTGTTTTATTTTGCCAAGGTTTCTCCAGACCCCACACAACACATTCAAAACCTTTACTTCTCAACTTGCACCATACCTAGACAGTAGCTGCTATTCTTAAAGGCAAACTTGTCAAAGCACAGCGGGTATTATTAAACAGCTGCTGCTTTTCTTCTTGAGCAAAGCAACATGAAGCTGCTGAAGATCTGTTTACATGATTTTTAAAAAGCAAAGTTCTTCTTTCTCCCCAGAAGCATTATTGATTTAATTGAAGAACTCCCCTGGGGGTGGGGGTTGCCTGCAGAAAGGTTACAGACTGTTAAGAAAAAATTATCTCCATCAATTGTTAGCTCTTTAACCTAATGATGACAATCTTGAATAGCTTGCTCTACTCTGCAAAATTACATACACCACTTAATTAGATTAATTAGCAAAATAGAGTTATCATAAGAAGTCTGGCTCTATATTTCAGTGCCAGAAAGGGAGAAAAAAAGGCAAAAAAATAAAGTGTGTACATTTGTCTGAATGAAACCTATCACTCATTAAATACTAACTGGTAACTGCTGTGGTTTGTTCGCTGAAAATCTGTTTTTATGTCTATTCTGAAATCTGAAAAACAAGCTTTAAAAACATCTCCTTTTTTGATGGATACTTGCTAGAAATACAACTTACAATTGCTTGCTGCTGTCCTTCCAAAGGATAGTGTTTCAGAACAATGACTCCATCCTTAAACACACAGGAGGTAGCACAGGGCAAAGAGGTGGCTCTGACAGGTTTCTCAGCATCACAGGCCTGTGCAAGCACAAGCTTTACCAATTTCTTCAGAAAAAAAAACACTTCAAAAAAATGAAAGAAATGCATATATTGGTGGTCTTTGCCAAGCCTGAGATGTGTAAGACTCAAAGAACAAGGTTTTGTGGGTTTGCAGTACACACCGAAGTGAGTCAATGTTATGTTTCCTATTTCCTGCTGGGGAGCATCAACACTCACATGATGTTCAGCAGCAAAACCCAAGCCCTGGTCTGTGCTTTGCTTATTGAGCAAAAACTCCTGTCTCACACTGAAGATGCCATCTGCTCTCAATGTGCCAATCAATATTTTGGAGTCGTACAACATTACTTTAACCAAGGGTTTATCACTAAAGGAGTGGTACCCTTTAAGTAAGAAGGATGGATTTAGATCCCCTTTTTCATACAGAAAATATTAAAGGAATTGTTCAGAAACTTTCTGAACATTTGACTTTGCTTCTGACTGAGTGTGGTAAGATGAGAAAGTTTCCAGGACAGAAAAGCCAGGAGACCTGTAGTACTCCAAAGAAGTAAATATAGGAAAAAAAAAAAAAAAAAAAGTAAATATAGAAATTTTTCATTATCATTATAGGCCACCATGGAAAAAAAATATAATGTGTTATTTACATTTGGCAGCTGGGTAAGGGGAGAGAGGGGCAATCGAAGAGTGACAACTTACTTAATTTCAATTAACATTATTTTACGAAGCAAAATGTCAAGTAAGCTTACCTTCTTCTTTGATATGATTATAACTTGGTAATTTCATACTATGCTCCATGCCATCCCTGATATCTTCAATTTTAAAATAATTCAAACTATCTGAAATTTGTTTAATGATACTAATATGTAATTAACTTCAAATAGGTAGACACCACCCAGGAGTGTTTCTGGATGAGTGCCATGTAGTGCCTGATGGTTGCTTTCAGTTTCTTTATACTGATCTGAAAAACAATACAATTAAATACCCAATTTACAGAGAACACATATAACTGTGTAAATAAGTGTAAATGAAAGTGAGGTGAAATCGTTTGTACAGGTAGATTTACATCACTTGACTACATGACATCATTAAGTACATTTAGGAAAGAAAAAATGTTATGACTATGGAAGCTTGTGTGATACATCATTAGCAGGGATCACGTCTCTGTCATTCCTGAAAACGTTTTCATGGTGTCAACACCAAAATTTACGCTGAGAGATCAAAAAGGATTAATAATGAAAGCAAAAGAATGACTTGAGGCATTGACAATGCATTTCAGTGAGATACTTCAATCTGATACAAAATATATGTACAGGAAAGATTTTGGATTATAGAGGGAACTGTGATCTTGGTGGATGAGTGAAAGCTCAAGGCAGACAAACTCAGACTCAAAGTGCAAGTTTTACCATGAGAAAAACTAGCCTTTGAAATTACAAAAATTGTTTCGTTTTTAAGTTTTATCATTTCTGATCTCCAAGGAAGGAAGGGATGTAGATTTTAAAAACTGCTGCAGGTGAAAAATCTAGATAGGAGAACTAGGTGAACTGTTTATATGGGGTGTTCGGCAGACTAATTACCAGAAGTGTTTCAACCTAAATTTCTGAATACCTCTTTTTGTCATGTATTGAAAGGATATTTGCCAGAAATTTTCAGTAAAGTGGGTCTGAGCCCAACTTAAGCCTGCACAGTGGCATCCCTCATGCTGAGGAGATGAAGCTGTGACGTTTTCTTTCTTTTTCTGTAGAGGTGCAGCATAAACAGTGTCTGGTCAGATCATAAATTTAGCTGTGTGGCAACTTTCAGGAAAGGAGGCAGAAGTGTTATAAATAGGGGCAGGCAAACCAACTGAGATAAAGTTAGAAACAACCTCAGCCTGGACCACAGACTAATATTTACACAAAATGTGTGGTAAAATTGGAATATAGATAGCTGTCAGTGGCTAAAGTCAGGATGTTTTACATGAGTAAAGCAACCCAGGGAAGACATCTGATGGCTATTTGCATCACAACTTGACGGTTTCAAAGATGGGGTCCCAGAAGTGTAGCTCCACAAACTCTGATTTTCCATTTTGAGAATTTTGGTCTGTGTATAGTCATTGCCAGCAGCAGTGATGACATCCGTCTGGCCCAGCTTTTGCTCACCTAGAGCTGAGTTCCTTCTAAATAGCACATGAGATCTCTCAGTGAGTGTGGAAGCTGTTTAGTTTTGTTAAATATTCTCAGGGAGAAAATCCACAGCTCTGCCACAGGGTAGCCATAAATAGATTGTGGTGCACCCCAAGTAACAGGTTACACATAAACCATACAGAGCCTTCCTGCCACATCCCAGGCTGCCAGCATGTCCCAGGACACCTATATTCAGTCCCACAGACAGTCATGTGTTCAGCTGGGCTCAACAACACAGTATGGTTTGAGGTCTGCAAAAATACATTTATTTTTCAAAATACTCCAGTCCAGACCAATCTCCAATCACCCCTGAGATCTCATTTCTCCTCTCAATTACAGGCACTAAACAACTCTTTCTCTGCGCGCAATCGGCTTCCTCAGGGAAGCAATTTGGAGGCTGAGTTCGGCAAGCACAAAATTTATGCTACTTGGAAAAAGATGAAATCCTGTTTCTTAGAAGGGTGTTGGCCACTCTTTGCGAGACAAAGCCATTTGATTTCAGAGTTTTCCTGGCTCAGTAGCAGGACAAGCAATAAACCAGTGCAAGCATTTGAAGGTCTCTGGAGACAGACAGCTCTGCAATGAGCTGACAGGCACAGACACTGGGAAGAGTCCATAGCGGATTTCATCTCAAAATATCTCTGATGCACATGATATGTGCAAGACCCATGCACAAGGTCTGCTCATACCCATCTCATGTTCTTATGTATTTGCACAGATTTATATATTAGAAGCTCCTTTAATGCAATGTTAGGGGCAGGCCTCTCTGATGCTCCAGCAAGTCTCAACATCCATCCTTCATCAGTGCTGAGCGCCAGCATCCAGCTTGGCAAAACAAACCCAAGGAAAGCACCCAAGAAACAAAGATAACCAATCCTGTGAATCTTTTGAATTCATTGCACCTTCTATTAAAATCTCCTCCTTTACTGAGTCCTCTCTGTATGGCTGCAAGGTCGAGGTGCAGCACAGGATGGATGAGGTGGGCCCTCCTACCCAAGAGCGTAGGAGGCCTGGTGGAAGGCAGACCACCCACGTGTGAGCTGCTGACAACACTAAGCCAAAATCTGTGCTGTCGGTGGGGAGTGTGCTCACACCACATGTGTGGAGCCAGTGAGAGAACAGTGACTTGCAAAGTGCCCAATCCCATTCCTTGTGTTACCAAAGGGGGAAGACAAGACCACTCTCCTGCCTTGCTTGAGAGTCTTGCACTTGCTTCGTGAGTGTGCTGGATGCAGAGGCAGCTGCTGTGCTGGGGTTTGGACTCTTTGCTCACCTGCCCACTGCTGTGACATTAGAGTTTGAAACAGTTCAGGGAAAACAGATAATAAAATAAGTTCACTCCATTTTTCAGTCATTTAAACTCTTTCCATATGTGGCAGGTTTCATTTCACAAACCATTCATGTGGTGTCTGAAACCAGTTGGCAGTTTGAAGCTTTTGAGAACAGTTTCACAATGGATCATGCAGTATGTGGTAATATGGTTTTATGGTACCAAGTCTAGTGTTTTGTATTTCTGCTCTTTAGGCCTTCCAGCTGAATGTAAATTTAACTTTATTTTCAGCGTAAGCATCCTTCCAACTCCAGAACACCTCAGCATGCTTCAAACCCCTAGAGAAGCCTGAGCTTTCAGCTTATGTTTGCAGTTCAGCTGACTACAACAATTTACTTGAGAAACAGTTGGCAATCCATCCTATTTTGTCATCTTGCCTGCTTCGTCTGCAATGTTAGAGCTCTTTCAGTCCTAGAAGAGCTGTGTGCATGAGAAGAAGAACAAAGTCCTACTGATGAGACATTTAAATGCCATAAAATGTCACTACATCAGATAAACTTCAAGATCTTAAAAAAGGATTAAAAGTGCAGAGAGTGTATTGGATGCTGACATGCAGTTAATAGTACTTTTGCATGAAATGACTTCACACGCTGTTTCTATGCAGTTTTAAATGTCATGTAAGTGTATAAATTCCATTCAAATATAACCTTTATTATGAGAGCATCAATAACAGAAAAATCTAATTAAAGAATAAAAGGCTTGCTGGAAACATAACCTTTTTCATATTGAATTGGCAGTAAATTCATAGAACCCTATGAAGGATATTATTTCAGAGGAGGACTGACAAGCACAGAGAAAACCCTGCCTCCCACCACATGGTTTAGTGGAAACTCCTCCTCTCTCTTCAGCAGCCCATCCTCTCCCTTTGTAATCCTGAGTGAATTATTATTCACAGTGGCTGCATCAAAATACATGAGAACAGCAGCTGCACCTTTGAAATCCCACTGGTTTTTTCAGCTGGAATCATCTGCACTGGGACACTTGTCACCTTGTCATAGTCTATTACACCCAAGGCCTGTGGCTGATGAATTACAGCTCTGTGAATCATCCTGTCTAGCAAATTGCCAGCATATGAAAAGGAACCAAATATCACTACCAGCACTACAGAACACCATGGACAATGTAATGGCAGGCTACATTTCCCTCGGTCAGTGCTTATCCCAGAAAAGTAGGCCACGGTGTCCTTCAAACCATAATGAGAATTACTATGGAGAGGACTGTCAATCTACATAATAGAAGAAATGAGGCTTGACATTTCAGAAAATTGGGGATAAGTACAGTAGCAGAACCAATTACTGCAAAAAGATTCAGTTTTTTCTCCATGCTCAGCCTAAAACAGCTAGAAATGACCCAGGCCAAAGTTGTTGCCTGATTTTGACAAAATACACTTATCTGTTTCTAGCTGTTGATTTTGCCTGGGAAGACAAAATGTGATAAAGTGCTGTGTAAGGTCTGTCTCTCCTTAAACCATAGTTAAGCGCAAGCTATGAATGTGCCACATCATACTGCAAATGTATGATCAGGATCGCTCTCATCCCTTTCTGTTTTTTAAATTATATCCTTATAGAAACATCATAAATATAAATATGACTATATATAAAAGTATTTTTATCTTGTTTTTTAATTACCAAACATCACTAGTTTTTCTTCTGGACTGATTAGTCATAAATTATTACTCTTCCCTCCAGATTAATCAAAGATATTACAAGCTATTTGATACATACTGACTGACACTGAGAAGAAAGGTTCAGAAGAGCATCTGAAGAGCGCTAGATTTCACATGCCTCTCTCTGTGATCCTCTGCTCCCTAAAACTGAAGGGTTCTCTCACTCCTGTTTCAGAAGCGCTTTCACTGTTAGACCCCAGCCCCTTTCTGTCTCAGGTCTTGTGGAACAGTTCATCCAGCTGCTCACAGAATCACAGAAGGGTTGGGACTGAATGGAACCTCTGGAGGTCATCTAGTCCAACACCCCTGCCTAAGCAGGTTCTCCTAGAGCACCTTGGACAGGATCATGTTGAGATGGCTTTTGAATATCTCCAGAGAAGGAGATTCCACAGCCTCCACAGGCAATCTGTCCCACTGCACTGTCACCTTCACAGGAAATAAATTCTTCCTTATGTTCAAGTAGAACTCCCTGTGCTGCTGTTTGTGTCCACCACCTTGCCCTATCAGAGGAAAAGACATGACATTCAGGATGAGTGGTTCCATCACCTTTCCAGGGATTGAAGTGAGGCAACTGGCCTGTAGTTTCCTGTAGTTTCTTCTTACCCTTCTTGAAGACTGAGCTGAGACTGCTTTTCCTCCACCCCTAGGCATTTCTCCAGTTCTCCATGACTCCTCAAAGGTGACAGACAGTGGTTCAACAATAACATCTAGCTTCCTTAGCACTCGTGTGCATCCCATCAGGGCCCCATGGATTTGTGGGATCAAGGTTGCTTAAATGATCTCTAACCCAATCCTCCTCAGCAAAGGAAAAGTCTCCCTTTCTCCAGACTCTCTCTTGCCTCCAGGACCTTGGGATAAAGCTGCAGCTGCTGGACCCTGCAGTTCAGCAGCAGCTCATGAAAACCATAGCTCATCTCTGCAAGTCCAAAACTGCTCTAGCCTGCCTCAGAACTGTCCTGCAGGGTGTTTTGAGCCCTGCTGCAGCCCACGCCAGGTCAGTGTCAGTTGTTGGAGCAAAGAATGGTAACCACAGTGGAAACAACAGATTTGGAAGCTGTTGGCATTGGGGAAAAAAAAGAATGTGACCAAACTGTGCTTCTGAGCTCCCTGAAAAGAGTCTGTAAAGCACACAGCAGCCATCAGCAGCCCTGCTAAAGACATCTCATTATGTCATTTGTTTCATGAATACTTTGCTACACCACTGGGAAACTCATTTAGATACGTAACCTGCTCTCCAAATTCCAGTGTACAGGCAGGGCTGGTGGGACTAAGTGCCATCATGTGCCTCTGAAAAGACGTGAAATCTGTGGGAAGTCCCGCCTACTGTCACTAATGCTGGAGGAGGGAGGCTTGTTTTCAACATGTTTATGGTACAATAACACTAACTGCAAGTTATGTGCACTAAATGTAACATAGCAATATCTACAGAAAACAGATCTCCTGCAGCAGATCTGTCTGGCATTGGCCATTGACTTGTACCAGTTGTTCCAGTAGATAGCCTAAAGTTCTCCCAAATACGATGAAATAGAGATTATTTAAGGCCCTGGTGCATGACATTCTTTATTTAGTGCAACACACTCTAACTCTGTTATTCTGTATAAATAGCGTGGTATCCGTGTTGAGCTTGCTAAGATTCAATGAAATCCTGTGGCTTGTGACTACTAGCTACTACAGAGAAATCTTTTCTGGATTTCAGTGTTTTGCAGCCTTTTATTTCATTAATATGTTTCACCATTTACTTACTTTATCTGTATCTGAAACAGCTCAGTAGAACCTATGAAGCAGCAATACTGAATATCAAATACAGCAATTCTTACAGCATTATAGATACTATTACTTGCAGCACAGATCATAAGATAATTTTAATCTGGCTCCCCTAATGAATAGTCTGTGAATAGAATCTTAAATGTGAGGGTCCAATTTTCAGAGATTCAGCACTTGGGGGAATTGCATCAACGTCATTTGCATGTTATATACTTAGGCAATTTACAAAAGCTGCAATTCCAGCTTTCTTATTACAGTGTTATTTATTAACTATTTTCTAGTTTGTGTCTGTACAAGGAAGTAAGTATATGGCAAATATAGCTGGAATCTGGGTTGAGGTTGGCTTTTTTTATGTGGATTATGAAAACTGTGGAGGTGATTGATTTTAGAGCATATAGTGCTCCCACCTATCATGTGCATCTCCACCATTATAGGTGCAAGTTGTCATTTCAGGGTCCTACTCTTGGGTCATTCTACTTTTGGTAATGTAGCTATGGTAGGCAAAGTACATCACTGATTAGCTTGAAGCACTCTGTTCATATTTAATCATTGTCCTTGTAACTATCTCTGGGCTTTGAGCTATGGCAGATATTTTATGTAGGTAGAAATGCCATTTTTCTTTTGCTAGAATTCTTCTGGGGAAATACTGTCAGAGTGCTCCATCACATGTGACAGATCATCACTTACAAAGAATTATCTCCAATATAAAATTGAGTTTTTATCTTGAACTGCCATGTCTGAGAAGTCCTGGCTGTGACACGGGGTAGTGGAAGGAACTGAATTTAGTAGCTGATTCCTCTTCCAGGACTGAACATATCCTATCTCTCATATCCAGTTCTGTCCTAATCTCCCAACAGCTGCCACCTCCCCCCTTCATGGGCCAACATGAAAGTTAATACTTTCTCCAGCACAGCCTCCCTGAGAATTAGGCTGTGATCACATTATAGTGACCAGATTTTCAGTCTGGAACTATGTGTTGTCACAGTGTTAACATCACCAGTGCTCTTCATGCACTCTGGCTCTTACCATTTGTCAGCTATTAGCTGCTATAAGCATCATGGAAATAGTGGTGTAAAAATACCCAGTTAGCAAATCAATTCAGCATTTTCCAAGCAAATAAACTTTGACTACTGGTTACGAATCAAGGCCCAAAAAAATAAAAAAAGATATATAAAAAAAAAAAAGTAAAGTGTATGCTTCTATACAACTGTGTGCCAATAAATGTAAGCACAAAATATTGTACTCTAGAGAATGATGTTCCTGAAATGCTGTTTCCAGTCCTGCTTGCTGACTGCTCCCTGACAGAGGCATGGGGCTCTGAAATGTAGCAGCAGCCATCACTCTCCTGGGAAATTCACTACTCACCTCCACAATTACAGACTCCTGGTCTAAGATGAAATCTTTATTTCTCCATCCAACAAAATTGCTTTTTTTCAGTAATCCTGGCACAAATGGCAGCATCACTACATTATATAAAAAAAAATTTGAAGATTTTGTTAAATATTAATGGTTGAAAAATTTTATCATTATTTGGCTAAGGACATACCCAAATCACAGCAGTTATCATCAGTTCTGGAATTCAGAACAGAGACAGCTGAATCCTAAGGCTTTTTCTAAGATTTTTGTGAGGTTTTGGTTTTTTTATCCAGAGAACAACACATCTGAGAATAAAAGAAGTGCTCATGCAGTGAGCCACAGCAGAAAGTCTGTATTGTAAGAGTGTAACAAATTCTTCTTCACTCTCTCACTAGACAGGAAATATATTGAAACTCTCCAGGACCTGGGACCCCACACAGACACGCTTAGTTTGTAATCAACTGATAGGATTTTTACTTAAAAACCCTCTTCACCAATCAGTAGCACGTTTAAGAATGCCTGCTAAGTACCTGCCACGGAACAGCTATGTAGGCACATTAGTGCACTCTGTAAACCAGTACCTAGTGAAACCTAATGTACACGGCATTCAAACACAGAGTGCTGCCTTCTCACAAAGCACTTATTTATATGTCAGTTCATTTCGCTCCTAGCCACCTTCTGAGGGCGTCATTTTTTTCCTGCCATTACACAGTATGTTCCTCCTGCTACTTTAAAAAGTGGTAGGATGTCATTTCCTCCAATTTATTGATGGAGGAAGCGGAGGGCCAGAGAACAAAGTGCAGGTCTTTGAGTTCCTGCACTGTTTCCTGGCCATGCTGCTTCCCTCTCCCACAGTCCCCAATGCTGCAGCCAGCCAAGAAGAGTCTCTGCTCCCCCACATTTATCTCCATGGAAAAGAGGTAACTAATTAAACACCCAGGCTTATTCAGAAAGCTCTTCTACAGACTGCAGATAGCTTAACGAGGCTAGATTGCTCTTGACAAACAGGAGAGGTTCATGTCAGCTGAATCACTATTTGGTTGTGCTACTCCCACTACAGCTCAAGCTGCCTCCTTTCATACCACCCTCCCACGCCGCCTCTTGAACATTCTCCTCCTGATCACAGACACATACACCCCCTCCTTCCTCTCAGCTCTGCTGTGCCAAAGTGGCACTCAGTGGGAAGACCTATGAGCTCAAGTGGAAAAAGTATGAACCTCAAAGCCGTGCATGCATCTAGACCCAAAAAGAGAAATTAACAGTTTGGTGTTTGTACCTGACCACTGTCCCAGCATCACTGCTCTCCTTGCCACACCAGATTGTATTGCAAAGGGAAGAAACACTATCTTCTGTCTCAAAGTACCAGTAACCACTGGGAAGCATTAGGGATCCACCAGGATGGCACTGGGACCATGCCATCCTCTGGTTACCCACACTTCTGAGCTATTTTTTTTTTAAACATCCAATTCTGCTTGTCTTTCTTTTCCTCAATGCTGCCTTTTAGTCATTAAGTGCTTTTCAGCATGCTCCCCCAAGCCTGTGAGGACTTGTTTTTCTATTGTATACAAAGTCCTATTTCTAACCTTTCTGCTGTGCTCCTTTTTTCTACCCTGTGTTTCCAGAGACACCCACAGAACAGAGGTGATGAGTCAGAAAGGGGAAGTTTAATAGGGTCCTAAAACAGAAGCAACTAGAAAACCTCAGGAGTTTTACTTAGGCAGTTTACTGCCTTTTTCTTATTGAGAACAAACAAGTTGTAATGACTAAATGACATGACACAGGTTAGTTTTGAAAATTATCTGTCTGATCTGTCCCGCTGCTGCTTTCATAATACTGAGAGCAACAGGAATTGGGGAGTGTTGAGAATGGTGGAGGGTTTGATTGAAGTGTTTACAGGAGATCAAAAGACTGAAGGTCCTTATAGGATACATGCAGATCTATTAATCTTTAAACCAAGTTGTTAAATACCCCATTTAGAAGGTCTAATTGGTCAGAATGAGTGGGTGTGAATAGAGAAAAAAAAACAAACAAATGTGGTAAAGTCCTACACCCACTACAGTCAAAAGAAGCTAGCTGGGGACACCACCAGTTTCAGAATTCTGCTCATGGTATCAAAACCCCATGGGCTCATCATCCTTCAGCAGCAGCATTCCAACTCTTAGCTATACAAGCATAAAATGATTTCACAGTGAACAACATGCCTTTGCAAGGGCACACTGTGCCATGCTTATGGCTGTATGATTACCCTTCTTGCAAATATCACACTTCGTATTAATTTTTAACCTTCAATTAACACAAATACAAACCTAGGTAGGCTAAAGTTTATTCAAAGATTATTACGCCATGCACAGGACACTATATATATACTTACATTTATATATATATAGTGTCTATATGGTTAATCTGTATGTGAACCTTTCCTTTCCCAATTACCCTTTAATTTTAAATTGAGCAATATATTGACATATAACTGAACTCATTCAATGATTATTGGAGCCAAAAAAAAAGCTAAAAAGGCAGATAAATAGTCACTCATTTTTTGTGTCCATCTTCCACAGTTAAAAACTATGCAAACAGTTCAACTGCATTACAGCACGTTTAAGAAAATAAAGGCCCCAGAAAAGTTCAAAGTCAACCTGTGGTTAATTTTATTTAGAATATTTCACTGGGTCTTGCTTGCATCATTCTATAGAATCTAAAATAAACAATGTAAAAAAAAATGGACTAATAATAAGGAAGCAAATAATGCTTTAAGAAAATACAACTAAAAAAACATACATTTGGTGTTGAAGTCATCATCACTGGGCTAAAAATAGAGCCAGATACTTTGCTGCAAGTGTTTATCCTGAACTCTTTAAACATGCAACATGTAAATTCCCTGAAGCACTTTTAGCTACACATCATCTTTCAGAGTATCTACTTGACTCAGCTCATTTTAAGACTTTATGGTACATACAAATTTGGACCAAGCATGAATAATGCACCAAAGTGACCTCCATTTTAAGGAATCAGCACTAAAATAGGATCCTAACATATTCAAAGAGTCAGTTAGCTAAATGTCTGTATTTTAATTTTTTTAAAAGATGTGTTTGGTATCTATATTACTCAAAAAATATTATCTTCCTTTTTAACAAGGTAGAACAGGATCAGCTCTGTAATCACCAATTACAAACATTGTAAGAGTGAAACATGCAAAATCTCTCAGCCCGTGTCTATATAATAATCATTTTTCACTTACTATTTTTTGCCTTAAAACACAGGAAAAACCATCAAACTGTGTTGAACCCTTTCAGTGTTCCCTCACCTCTGTTCAGGTTGTAAGGTGCTCAACAGAAATACATAAATGCCAAGAATGCTGAAAACATCAGTTCTGATAACCTGGTTGGAGGAAGAGACTCTACAGAAACACTTCATTTGTGATATAAATTATGTGGTTCTGTAAATGCCACGAAAACAGTGCTGGGGCAGGACTGCAAAAGGAACCTTACTGGATTTTAGGTCTCTCTGAGGCATAATGCAAACAGCAATAACATTTTTCCACAGCCTACATCTTTCAATTAGGACTAAAAGTCAGAAATAAATTTCCAACAGCCTAGGTTTTGGGATTTCTGATAAAGTGAAACTGACCCTGCATATATATGATGCAGATGGATCTTGATCTAACACAGTTGTTTTGCTGTAGATAAATTTAAATCTAAATCAGATTTAGATGTGATAGATTTGGCCTTGGAAGACTAATTTCACAGTGGCTCAGAATACAGTTAACAACGTGAATTTCAAGTTGCTTCCCATCAACTTCAGGTTCCATCAGAAGACTTTCAGCTGCCAGCACAGAAAAGGACTGCCTAAAAAGCAACACTTGCAGGTGTTTACCACAGGTTAAATGCTTCATTTTGTAGTACACAGAATAGAACTCACTCCTGGCCCAATCCTAACATTAAGGCACACAGTCTGTAACTAGACACTGAAAGAGCTTAGCACCTTCTAAAAGTGCTCCTAACCCATACAGTTTGGCATTTAAAAGTGCAGGCTCAAGATGTGACATTTACTATGCAAACTGTTTTCATCCCCACCATCACTACTTTAATTTTATAATGACTGGAAAATAAATTAAGTCCCTAATAATCCAATGAAGAACAAGTGTAACGATGTTCTTGTTCACAGCTCTATTGACTTTTACAGGATGTTACACATACGTAGATTTCATTACACTCGCAGTGCAGAAAGAGCATCTTGAACTGGTTTAAACAAGAATTCAGGCAGAATGCATGTCTTAAAGACTTAAAACAATGCTTTTCAACAACCATCACCACCTTCCCTTTTCCCCCACAACTGAATAAAAAGTGCATTTTGATCTTTGTAGGATTTCACTTGTTTTTCTTCAAATTTATTAGCTTCTGTAATTATATAGTCCATTTTATTGTTAAATCAGAAACAGTAAGAGAACACTCTAGGTTGGTATAGTCATTTTACAATGAGCATATCAGCTACAATACCTTTACCTAATGTTGTCAGAAAACCAAAACAGAATCAGAACAGCAATTGATTTATTTTTTGACAAACCTGCTTATTGAGATATCACCTATTCAGTAAGGAAGAAAATACTCAAAAAATAAAAAAGTTAAAATTTAGTTAAAAGCTTTACTTGTTTGGGAGCAATCTCATAAAACTCTTTTTAATATGAGCACTTCACTTCACAAAATGAAAAACTATTTACATCATTTTGCTTGCGGTTTGGTCACATTATCTACACACATTTGCAGAAGATCTTAGGCAAAATAGGTATGTATCTTCTTCTGACATAGGCTATCAGATTCATTGCACATTTTCCTTTTACATAATGGCTCTCCTATAGTGCACTGAAGTCAGTGATCACTGTCTAATTACATTCTCATTTTAATTTATGGCTCAACAATAAAATCAATACCACTTCAAACCCAAATATCCAAGCGGCTGAATTACATATAGTGTGAAACATGTGGATTCCACTTTTTTAGACCCGATTTTCAAAAGAATAATATATCTCACTAGCACAATTAACAAACTGTGCAAAGAAAGAAACAACCTTTGCACCAAATTGGTTTGAAAATCAAGGCATCTTGCCAAATTCTGTCAACTGATTTCCTGCTACTTACATCTCATTTAAAAAATATTCATTTCCTCATGGCACTACAATGAACTTTTCAGCACGCGATTACTGAATTACAGTATCTTTTACATATATATGCTATATTTAGGCCAATAATGTAATTTCCATGTTACACAAAATCATTGCCTTCACAAGCAGAGTTGCTACATACATTCACAGTTTCAATAGATTGTAATTAGCTTCTCCAGTTGTGCTTTAAAAATTCCGAATATTTTCCAACAGTAAGTGCAAAGCAAATGTCCTATGCAGCTACAATTTGTCACAGAGTTATAAACTCCAAAATTACGAGGAGAGACTTCTCTCATTCTCCGTTTTCATCACCTGCTTTTTCAGGTATGACCTCCAGACTTCGACGAGGCTTTGAGATTTCTGCATTTTCAGTGCCTGGCTTATTGAGTCCACATGAAAGAGTGGCATAATGGATTTGCTTCAGATTCTCCAGTGCTTCATTTTTAGCATATTTGAGAAGATCAGCTTGTCCCTTTAAGGAAAAAAATGCAGTTAGAATATGCATCTGATAAAAGCATTCTCTTTTACCTTTCTGCTTGTTTTGGATTAAAAGTACAGTTATCCTGCTACAAAAAACCCCCCAAAAAACTAAAAAAACAAAAGAACGACCAAAACCCAAAACCAAAACCAATGAAACAAACAAAAAACTCCTCAAAAAGCAAAACAAAGCTCAAATATGGATTATTTGGTTTTAGAAAGAATCAAGCTCTGTGACTTCTCTGAAGCTGATTGGTGGCATCAGCAATGGGGTATGAGTAATTTTTGCCTAAGAGTTTCCAAGAAAGTAATCTGTGCTGTATTTTTAATCCATGGGGACTATAAAAGTTTCTGCATAACGAAAATTGTGACGATTGATTTTAATACCTCAGGGAGCCATTTAAAGCTTTCCTGGTTTTTTTGGTTCCTAGGGATTTATTTTTTTTCCTTAGCAATGTGATTCACTCAGTAATAGGATGGTAAAGGACCAATGCTTATCAATGCATGAAATATGGAAACACAGACTGGCGAGCAACACATAAAAAGGACAGCGATGACAAAGACTTCACAGGGCTGTCTGCAGTTCAGCACTGTCACTATCCCTCTTCAGAATTACAGAATCGTTTAAGTTGAAAAAGCCCTCTAAGACCACCAAGTCCAACCATTAAACTAAAACTGCCAAGCACACCACTGAACCACGTCTTTAAGGGACAAATCACTCTTCCTCTTCATAGCAATTAAGTTTTAAACAAAGCTGTAAGAAATTGTGCCAGGCTTAGGTGATTTGGCTCTTGTTCTACAGTCATCCATCTCTTCATACTGATTAAGGCCCTCTAACAGCAACAGCTCTCACTGGGAGACTGTGGACAGCCTTCCCTGCAGCTAGTACCTGCCTACCCTGCCCACTTGCAGCGAATGAGCGAGGCTGTGGCACAGGCTGAGCATGTCTGTTTTACTGGTAGGCACAGAAAAGCTCAAAAACAAGAGCAGCAAGTCTGCAGCGGCCAAAGAGATTGTGCTGTGCCCGCGCTCCTGAGGGAGGGCTGCTACACAGCTCACAGGAGAACACCTGAAGGAGAGAAATTCATACCTGAAGGGGACAAATACACATACACACAAAAAGTCCAGCTACTATAGTTCCTTGAGACTGCCAGTACCAGCGTCCAAGAAGGTATAAACACTGACTGCACCTTCTCCTGTCATGTCTATCCATCCTGGGTAAATTCTGCCTCCTGACACTTCTCTTGAAGACATGCTAGTATCTCTTACAAAGATAATATTTCGCCTCTCCTCTGCCAAATAAGGTTGAAATGCATCTTTACCTCTTGATTTTAAAAATACAGTAGAGATAGAATAGCAGTCAGGAGTCAGACAAAAACGTGTGCTCTCATGGTGTGATACTTCTGATGCTTCTTTAGCAACTCAAAATATAACTACTATCCCAATGAAGTGAGCACACTTATGTATTTGAGACATATAAATTGAAAACAAGTGTTACTTTCTTCAAAGAAGTAACGTCTCCCCCTCCCCTTACCCAAGACCATAATAGACAAAGTCTTTTTTTCTGATCACCAGAGAGGAAAAAATCTAGAATGTCATCAATCACAGCACAAGCTCCAGCAATATCTTCTTCTAAAGAAAACCAGGGCTACTTTTTTTAAAAATCACATACTTTTTTCCAAACTAACAAACAACTAAAAGCTAATTTAAAACACTCCAGCACATTAAATGAGTCATATCTGGAGTGCATCTGTTTCTAGCCCAAATTCTGTTTTACATGGATTAGTAGAATATAGTTCTGGAATTTTAATCAAGTTGTTTATTATAGGCAGAGCTGCTAGCAAACAGTCTATTAATAAGGTTGTCCAAAACTTCTCAGTTAAAAAAACACCCCTGCTTTCAGTTACTTATATGCTTGCCAAACTTTAACTACTTAAGCTGATACTTTCTATGCAGGATTCTTGCCATTGGCCAATTTGATTATTATTTCTGTTTAATATTATTCTTTAACTTCATCCGTATGGTTCATTCAGTTCTGAGAATAAAGTTGGGGAAATGCCATCCAGAAGTTTGTTAACAATCTTCTATACTTCCTTCCCTACTTTCACTTGGGGTAGGGACTTGCAATTCAAATGACTACAGGGCAGTAGATCCAAGTTATGAGCTTTTAATAAACAAAAATCAGATTTTGAATGTGGTTAGTACAATCACTCAGGATTCCACTCTTGATCATCCTTCATCTCTTGACAGCTCCAGCAATGTGGCAAGACAATGTGTATTTCATTGCCGCACAATAATGAATGTGCATTAGGAAAAAAGTTGGGTTTTTTTCCCTGGACGGCTTCTCCAAGCCACCAGCACTGGGTTGCCAGTGCAGGCAGTCCAAAAGCCAGACTGGTGAGGAGGGAGGAAGAGCCTGAGACAGACTCTGGAGAAGAGATGGATGGGGAAAAGGAGGGTGCAAGAGCGATCTCTGGGACTGACTGGCAAGAAGTCTAGGGCTGCAGAAAGGGAAGATGGACTGCATTTTACAGGGAAGATGCTAGATCTTACTGCAAGAGGAGCTTGTGAAACACAAATACAGTGAGACAACACTCAATTTGGATCTGACAGGTGAGCAGAGAAAGGGAAAGACTGAGGCAACATTTGGGACTGGAATACAGAAAGAAAACAGATCGACAAAATTCACCACATTGAAAGCAGCCTGAAAATTATATACAAGGAGAAGGACTAACAACTCAAAAAGAGTGAGAGATTGGTAATGAGAATAAAAGCTGGTGAGAAAGAAAAACAAAAACACTGAGCAGGGAGAAGGCTGCTGGACACATTAAATTGGGTAAGGTGATAAGAAAATGAAAATTAACAATCATTGAGAAGGATCTCTAGAGGCTGCAAGAAGGAAGAAGAAATTAGGCACCAAGTGGGAACAGAATAGTGAATGTAGGGAAGTAGGGAAGAAGGAATCAGGGGTTAGCAGGAATGGCTAGTTTTCAGCAGTGATCTGTGTGTGGACTATTCCAATCAGGGAAGATTAACTTTGAAGACAAAAGAGGATCTAGGATAAGGGCTGGATTATTGTAGACATGGTGTTCAGGCTAAACACAGTTGACCAAGTGGTATCATGTTCAGACCAGGGTGAAATAGAAAAATGTGTCAGGGCTCATTACTCTCTTCAATGCTCAGAATTTATTTCTGAATGCCACTGAACTCAGAAAAATGTTTATGAAACCAGCTGCGTTGCCATTATCTGCTGGTATGTCTTGACCTTGAGATAAAATGAGACAACCACCACTACCAAAAATGCCATGAGCTCAAGTGAGAGAGCTCTGCACAATTAGTGTGAAGCGCCTAGTTCTGTTGATATACTATCATGAAGAGACATTCTGGGGAAATGCAAGAGCATTCACCTCAAAAATTCAACCTGTAATCACAGTGAACACCAATGAAAAGTAATACAATGCATTGGAAGGGCAGAAATTTAAAAGTCATCCAGATCTGGAAAAAAGCGGCCATCACACACTCAATTAAACAATCTCAAAGACTTTCCTTCTAGTTAGGTATCAAATGTCTCTTCTCCTAGAGCTCTCAAGATTCAGTTTCAATTCTTTATATTTTATACATCCAAATTTTCACAGTAGGTGCTGCTGCCTTAATAACAAAGTCAGTTGACTGCAAGCCGGAACATGGGAATCTCTCGGATCTGTGGACTACTCAGGGGTCCTTCACCTTCTTAGCAGACCCAAATGACTGTAGCAACTTCCTCTGATAACATGCATATTGTAAAGTCAGTACAAGAGACTTACGAAGAGCTCAAACTTTAGGCAAGCAGATTAATCTTAAGGGAGTACTGAAAAACCCACATTCCAAGAAACAAAGCTGGTTCACACAGAGAACTCGATGCTGGGATCTGAAGCAGTTGCAGAAGCAAACCAGTGTGTTTCTTGCCATGTGGAAGGGCTGTCTTCACCAGGATTTCATCTAAACTAAGTCAAAATGTAAATTCATTTAGTCCTTAGTGTTGCCTGGCAAGCACACCAAAAAAAACTTGAATTTACTTCCAGCACTGTGGTTAACAGGCAGCTTGTGGTAATTCCCAACTGGGAGCAGGATGGATCTAGGCCTTGCAGAGCACTGGGAGAGCGCTCTCCTCACAGCAGCACACGGCAACCACTGCTCCCTTTCTATCACCATGGCTAAAATTCACTTTCAGAACTGAGCACTATGTAACTTGAATATTTCATGTTTACAGGCTGCAGAAAAAGTTGTTTTCCAGGCAGACGTTAAAAAATACCTTAAAGAAGATCAAAGAACAAAACTGATATCCATTCAAAAGCTTTCAGTAAACAGCAGCAATAAAGAATATAGATTAATTTGGAAGCCAAATTCAGTACTCTTTAAACCTCTCTAGCCCAAATTGCTCATGTCATCTAGTCTAGTTTTTCTTAAATCATTGTTAAAAACATTCTGTTTGCTTTGGAACTTTTGGCTAAGAGGCAGCATTTTTATATCGTAGCTCCTTAACAGCAACTGAAAACAAACCCAAAATGGTTCCTATCAATCCTTATACATCCAAAATGAGGTACCATTTCAGAGCCAGCTGGATATAGAATCCACTAGAATGTCTCAGGACAACTACCTTCATAAGCTGTTATATATTCACTCATGATTTTTGATTAACTGGTTCTTCACTAGGTGTGTGAACCTCAAAGTAAAATTGCACAGATGACATTTGAAGTATGTGCATGAGCACCCTGTCCCCCAAAATATCCCAAGAAATTCTGTCATTAATGACTGGTCTTTAGCTCATGATTGGGAACCCAAAGCTCCTATTAGGAAATGTAAGAAGCCACTATCCCTTTCTCAAAGAGCTCCTCAGAGTGCAATGGAACATTGCTTTGAGCAGCCTGGTCGAGTAGAGGTGTCCCTGCCAATGGCAGAGGGGTTGAAACTGATGATCTTTAAGGCTCTTTCCAACCCCAGCCATTTTATTATTCTGTGACACACTACAATGTTCCAAGCCCAGCTGATGTGCTCTGAGTACAGTTTTGGAATCAGGACATAAATGCCTTAACTTCTAATTTAGGGATTAATTAGGAGCCAAAATCCCATCAGTCCAGCAACATCAAGAGACTAGTAGCTTCAGATATTTAAATTTAACTGGGATGCCTTCTGAGGACCTACAAGACCAGGCAGTAACTATCAGAGGCTTTATGAATGCTCCATGGCTGCTGGAATTCACTTGGAGATTCGGTGGAAAAAGTTCCAATTATTTTTAAAGAAGTAAGAAGCTGCAGTCCTGTAAGTGCCTTAAATGTTCCATTTATAAATACATCTTTAAAAATACTGTAGGTGCAGAACCAATGCTATTACAGAGACAGCAGATGCCATGGACTGCATGCCTTGCAAGAGAAAGTAATTCACATCATGTAATGTGACATGTCTAAAAGCTCATAGCCAACAAGAAACACCTAGCAAATGCTTTAGTTAGGAGTCCCACCTTCATTCCAAATACTTCCACTGACCTCTCCCCTTGTGTTTAGAAAAGCTCCTCATTGCCAAGACTAATTTACAGATGCTGTTCTGTTCTTCCTAAGGGCATCTCAAATTCTGAGCCTTATAGAGGGTTTTTCTCAAAGTTTTCCTATGCCAGACAAGTCCATAAATTTTTACAATAGGTTGTAGGAGTCTGCTGCAACAGCACTTTAGAGTGATTTTCCTTCTTCAACTATGTACTTTTGGAAAAGATTGTGATTACCTGTGCTTAGAAAATATGAATTCTATCAGCCTGAGTGGTAACAATAAATAAATTACTAGCAAAAAAACTGTCTATTTGAAAGAGATGAAGCAGTTTACAATCTCTAAATCAGGCAACAGACCAAATTTACTCTTAAGTGATGTTGTGAAGTTAAATAGCTCTGTGTACATATATGGGGTGAATAAAAAAGGGTACGTGTGCATATACACATACACAGATTGGATGGAATCCAATTCAGCTTCAGCTGAATTCAAACATACTATACTAATATTAAATTTAGCCACATGGCTTCAAATTAAGAAAAATTAAATCCTTTAAAACAGTAACTGTAATGCATATACATGCAAAACACAAAGAGAAACTTGGTAACTGCATCAGATGTTCAAAACAAAGTTTCCCTAGAATTAAGCTGTCAATTTTGTTATTTTATCAAACTTTCCATTGCATCAACTGCAGTCAAAATGTCCCAATTGAATCAGAATGATCAATATGTATCTCGAGGGTAAAATGCAGCTTGATCAGTTTGGAAAATACATTAGTCACACCATGTGAGCATTCCATGAGTCCTCTACTCAGGAGCTGAGGATGGCACTCATGCAGGATTATTTATTAAGGCTGTTCAGAGCCACACAATAATTTCTATATCATAGCCAAGAGTCCACGTATTTATTGTGTATTTTCATGTGGGTTTTTGTACTACTTGAGAAGGAAGTTAATTTGAAGAAGGCAGGGAATTCAACACATAAAATTTTCAAGTGGTTCTGACTGTTGCTCTTCTGCTCAATTTCTACTCAAAATATGTGGACATTCACTTTTCATCCCTGTTCTCCCATAGTTTTTTGAGAACTGGGAACATGGCAATGGAAAGATCAAAATCATGGCTGCAGATCTCTTTCTCCAGACAGTAAGAGTAGTGTCTTAGAAACTGTTAAACTTCTGCTTAATTATATGACACAGGAGTATGGTTACAGCCCATAGTTAAAGAGTTTGGAGTGAAAAACCTCAGTGTGTCACTTCAAACAAATCTCAGCCTTTAAATTTCTGTAAATCTAAACATGAGCAACAGCACTTAGCAGATGCTTATCTGAACTGTAGTACCTGTAAATAACTTAAAAGATGTAACAACATACCAGAACTTTCTGTAGTGCCTCCTGTTAAAGTTTCAACAACATGCTAATTAAAATCTCACCAATTTTTTTTAACTAAAGTATTAATTATGGGACAAATTGTACCTTCCTAAAGAAAGGATCTTAATCTCTGAGTAGAAAAATACCATCAAGTCAATGCTGAAGAGATTTTCTCAATAATCTCTACAAAAGGAAGGCCTTCTATCTTCATAATTACCATAATCCTAAGGACATGTACATGAGCCCTTCAGTGCTCCTCAGAGAGCCTCACTTGGCTTCTCCAATTCCTGGCTAACGCAGAAATCACGACTTCATATTTCAGTCACTCACCAACTGCAAACCTCCCCACCACCAACCCTTATGTTCAGAATGTAAAGCAGAGATGAAGCAAAGGTACTGCTGTTTCAGGAAGCATTAAAATAGATTTGCCTATCCAAGCTGGTATCTGACACCTTTGACAGAAAAGAAGGGATAAGAATTTATTTCTTTGACATTTACCCAAAGCCACTGAACTGACTCTTCTATCCCCTTGGAAGCACAGGACTGATACATGACATATCCCATATACTGTCTTCAGGAAACTCTGTTCTGATAGAGGAAATGTGGTATTCTGGTCCCTTACCTATAAGCAGAACCTGCATGCATATTTTTAGAATGTATTAACTGTACATGCTGCAGCAAATTTCACTACTTTTTGATTCTCCTTGGTATTGGATTTGTGCAGTATAACACAAGAGGGATTGGAGCACCAACCAACATAATGAAAAGCTTAGCAGTTCAAACCAACATGGAAAGCTGGAGAAACACAGCATTACTGCTTTTCTGTCATAGTTCACTGTAAGAAGAGGTGGTATGGAACAGTATTTTCAAGAAGAACTAAAAATAAAAACTAGGTGGGTGAAAATAATTTTCTTTATAATTAAAACAGACTTTAACGTAGTGAAAAAGTATTTGATTGAGTGGGAGAGAAGAACTCATTAGAGGATGTAAACACAAAACTTGAATAATTTGAGCTAGAAGAATAGTGTCAAGGGAATAAATTAAGGGAGGCAGTTTTGCTATCTCTACAAATTTTGATATACTCTGCTGAGATGAAAGACCACCAAAAGGAAACCTGAACTGTTCCACATTCTAGTTTCCTAGGAGTCCCTGGCTGAAAGCTTTTCTTATACATCACCATTTACTCTTTCATCAAAATGTAAGCAAATGTGCTTGACAAAAAGTAAAGAGAGTCTCCAGCTCATATATTCAATTTATTCTAGCCTGGATTATGAATATAATTTGCTTCTACCATTAATCACCATTCATCACTGACTTCAGTAGTAACAGCTTTCCTTTTGTTTTTCAATAACTGCATTAACCTTAAAACTTATTCCCTTTCAAATCACAAAACAGGGTTTAAACAATGGCATAGCTTCCTTCCAGCCTGAGCCACTGCAGAAGTCAAGACTCATTGTTTCAGCCAGGTATTAAAGATTACCAAGGATTCTGCCAATGTTAAAAGACTGCAAGAAGAAAATGTCAGACAAACTAAATGAAATAAGCTTCCATAACACTACATGAGAATAACAAGTCACATTAAGACTCTGCTGTATTTCAGGTTATATGAACCAAACTGACTATGATTAGAGAAGTTAATAAAACCAGTTGAACTGTGACACAGAGCAATGATGAGTAACAACATTAGAATTACAGTTTTGAACAGAAAAATACAGCAACTAACCAAAGGAAGACATATTACCTTTAAAATTGTAATGTTCCACGTAAAACTTTCTACTGATTTTTGCAGTTTTCTTTCTTTCAGGCCTTCTCTTGCTCCTATATTGTGCAGGTTTTCATGAAACTCCATTGCTGTGGAGAATAAAAGAGGGAAGAATATAATATTTATTTTGGTGAATTTTTGTGATCATAGAGACAGCAACTTGAAACTAATACTGCAAAAAGATAGTGAAAAAGCTTCAGAAATTTTATTCTTCAAGCACAAATCTATCTGATGTGGCAAGATGCAATGTTATACAACATGCCAACATATACAAATCTCACTAAGCCAAAATGCACTGAAGCACCTGTTAGGTCATTGCTATACAAAGATGGAGCCTAGCAAGTATTTCATACAGAAATACAATCTTTAAGCACAGCTGAATTTGCTGTATCGAATGTAAAAACCTTTTTGTAGTTGCTATAGGATGGAAAGAATAATTTCATTAACTACTCTAGCCCAGTAAATTTATTTTGTGCCTTGCTCTTTTATGGATTTACATCACAGTTGTCTAGCTTAAAGCTTATATGGTTGAGTCTACCCAGAAAACAAACACTTTACCTTATCCCTGAGAATAAAGGAGTAACTCTGAAGGAGGAATGCCAAGTGAACTTGCCAAGAAATGTCAAGAACATTCTACCACACCATGTAAACTACCATGTCCACAAAACCTGTATCTGACAAATTCTAAATCAAAATTTTTTTGTAATATTCAGATTAGCTTGATCTAAGCACTGAGCGGACTAACACTGACCGGGTAACAAAAGTTTGTTTTTATGCTGGACAGATAGCAGAAACATCATTTGCTTTCCATGCTGCTGTTACAAGCCATATAAAAATAAGCTTTAAACTTTTCTTTCACACAGGAGAAGTCAAATGTCCTTCCATGGGTACACAGAGCAACCCAACATGAACTACAGCTACTCTCCTATGAAAGTCATAGTTCAGTTGTGCTCTCAGGACCTCCATCTCTAACAACATATAGGGTAATTTAAGGTTAAACACTGGCAAGTGGTTGGGACATACACCTATGAATGTAATAGTTAAAGCACAAATTATAATTTTAAATATGTTGGTTGCAATCTTCTATTTGCCCAGTGAGTGTATGTACTTCAAAATTTACATGTACTTAATTACCATGAATAAGCATATAAACTTGGGTTGGCTGTCAATCCGAGAGAAGACTGACTTTTAAGGACATTATCTCTTCTTCATAATCTCTCTATCCCACTCATGTCTCATTAAAAGAGAGAGATGACTGAATGTTTTCACTGTACACTCCCTTACCTTACTCCCACACATTTCAAAAAGTATTCATAGATTCATCTGAAAGGCAAAATTGTTCTTTCTACCTTTTCTTACTATTTTAAATTTTGCTACAAGAAAAATAAACGGCAAATATTTTCCCTGAATTAACATACTGTATCATTTTTATTTCAATCACTTCTCTATAGTTCTGCCTCTGCAGTCTCAAATATAATGTTCATGTTATATTTCCCCAAAACAGATTTCTAAACAGTTGAGAAATTAAAGTTCATTAACCCATCATTGTTGTAACAATGTTGTAACCCATCATTTCCCGTTCATATCAACCAAAATAATAAACTCCCAATATGATTACAGAAAGATTATACACAGATCCATATTTACAATACTAAACTTCTAGAGCCAGTATTACAGTCTAGAGACAGTAAAGATTTGCTGACCTGTACAATGAATTCTGAGACATACTGGTAAACTTTTGAAGTTCCGTACCTTGTTTCCATCTTAACAATTGTTGCTTTTTAAGTTGGTGGACACCAGCAATTGATAATAACTTGAACTAAAGCCACTCAGAAAGATATTAAGAATAATGCTGAGTGCCTGCATGTTAAATGTGGAATTGGTGCTTTGTAGATTTCAGATTATTTTGACGTATACAAAGTTCCTGATACCAGACATGGACACAATGGTGACCATGTATTCTGCCAGCCAGAAAAGTTCCTTTATGTCCACCGAAAACCTTCTGTGGTGATGGTCTTCCCAGTCTACACTGATGCTATGATACATTTCTGTCCTGCCAAAGCCATTCCACCTCAGCTAAGTACACTTGGAAGTTGGCAGGACCATCTCATCACCCTTATTCAGAAAACGAGTCAGATCATGCTACCAGGGCACACACATGTAAACCCTCAGCTAAACAGGTGCCTCCTGCTCAAACAGCACTGATCACTCCCCTATCTCAACATCTCTCACAGACCAACCAACTCCTCACCATCATACTACACTGAACCTATCCTACTCTGAGCCTTAACATACAAACAGGGACAAGTAGATTTGAATTTTATTTGTGCTTCCATTACCAGCTCTTGCCTGATTAACTGAAATGAATTATTTCATCTCTTTGTCTCAGTGTTTCCATCTACTGAAAGGAATGAATTGTATTTGCTACACAATAAAGGTACAATTAAATTTTAGGGCATGAATGCAGCGCAACATTTAACTCTTGACTATGTCTCTCTTGGCATTTTTGTATGCTCCCACTTGGTTTTCTTGCACTTTGCCTTGGAATTATTTCATGCAATAACTATGACAAAGGAATAACACAAATGTTAAATTTCAAAATTAAACTTATTACAAGATAACAGAAAAAGGAAAAAAGAGGAAAGACATTTTCATTTACAGATAAATTAATAAAATAAATTACATGTCCATATAAACCCATGTAAATATGCCTTTAGGATATGCTTACAAAGAAAACTCAATGTTAAATTACTTTTTTATATACACAACTTTCTGCCTCCTTGCAAGTAAAAATTCAGCTCTCACTCTCATTAAGATATAGTAAACAAGTCACTTTTATGAGGCTTAATTACTTCTAGATTTATTAGTCAATTAGTAATTTTGAACTGCCTGAGAGCTCTTGAATGATAACAAGCATGCTATTAACCTGATGTATCACTCACTATATTTTTGCATATACCACCTCAATCAAAGAAAGCACAAGTTAGTCATATTTTCCATTTATTGTGGCAGATGGTAAGAAAGAAATAATTCACAACTTTCTGAGTGACCACAAAGAATATACAGGATGTGTGTTTCTTCTCTTTGGATGGTATTTTCTATGTTTTAATTTTTGCCCACTGCACAAATGTATTTATCTACAATGAAATTATTATTGATTGGTGCCTTGAGCCAGAAAGCTCAGATCTAAAAAGACACTTGGTCCCTTTGTGAGTTTCTGCTTGGGGGTACTAAGGGCACTTGCTTTGCATAACCTGCAGTAAGAAGTCTGGCCATCACTGCATAAGGGCGAGCTGACAGAAGCCATACCATTTCCTAAGCATTTGCAAAACGAAAACCGATTCAAGTCTTCCACATTAAAAAGACCAGCTCTCCAGTTAAACATTCCTCCCAACTATTGCAAGCCATGTAAATACACTGTAATATATGTAACAAAAAAGCAATAGCATGTTTCAACAGCAGGTTTGTACAGTGAACAAAACACTGCCAACAAATCGTCCTAATCATAACCGCTGATTTCACAGCATATTCTTCTCCTCTGTGGTAATCTTGTTTATTCTACAGCAATCTCATAAGCAATCCTTAAGTATTTCCAAACAGTATTTTCCCCATCACTGCTGAATCTCTTTCTGGTTCCCTCATGAATGCTAGTTAGTTTGAATTTCATGATTGTCTCAGCTTTTCCCTCTCTCTCAGACCCTTTCCCACAGCCCTGGAATCCATTAGATGCCTTTAACACTTCTCCATTCCCCCAGGAATACCTTTACCATTCAAGATGCTATTCTGAAATCTTACGCACAATTCTCCCATTTTCAATAACTTCAAACTGCACGAGGAAAAGAGAAATACTGTAAAGCTACTTAATGCAGTAGGAACCACGTATCATTGAGTAGACTAACAAAAATTTGCTTGGTTGGTCTTGCAAAAAGAAAACAAATTGAGGAGCAATTGCTCTCTGGATACTCTAGACCAGTCAGGTAAGACCTCGGACCTCAAAGGATCATTGCAGCTAAGGGACAATGTAAGGATGGATGTCCACCAGCAAAATCAGAACTTATGTAAAATTTATTACCATTGTAGATGAGTTTCTGTGATCAGCTTTAAAATGAGAAAATTACTTAGATCAAAAACTCATATTCATTTTAAAATAAAGTTCAATAATGATCAATTTTCACGAGCTGTACTAGGAAGCAGACTTAAGGACCCTGCAGTCCTGTGTTCCCTCAACCAGCTGCAGGATGACCTACAGCATTAGATGCATAGGATGTCAAACCTGTATTAATTTATACTTAACATATTCTGATGGAATGTATACATCTACAAACTCAACAAGGACTAAATGACAGTATAGAGAGAAAGGTGTCTTACTGCTATGAGGCACTTTAATAACAAAAAGTTTTCCTAAATAAAACATGCAAGACAATACAATTGTCTTGACAGGATGATAATTTTGAGTCATCCCCTGTCAGAATAGCTTCCAGACTGGAACTTTAGCTTTGTCCTGGATTCTTAGTGTTTAATTTTTCACAAAAATGTTCAGTAGATACAAAACCATTCATAATTTACAACATTCATATGATCTTAAAATATGTTATTGTTCTGCTGATGCTTGAAATGCTAGAACAAAGATGCCCTGTATATTGTTGTAGTCCCAACATTGTATCTTCATCAAACAAATACTATTTGGTAATATAACTCAAAAGCAACATTTTTGATACTATTAAAAGACACTCATCTTCAACTGTATTTAGCTTGAAAAAACAGTTTCCTCCTTTCTTTAAAATGAAGCTACTTCATATGAAATTCATTATCCTTAATTACTAACTAGAAATGACACCTGTTGGAAGTTGGTTAGCAATTCCTCCCACTACTGGGCTCTCACTATAGTTACAAAGTACCATACTTACGATTTTAATTAAAATGTGATATATAAAGCAGCATAAGTGATTCTGCTATTTTTAAACTAGTTAAGAAGCATATATTAAAAAGGAAAGTAGCCTTAGATCACTGAACTGCATGTAATTATGATTTTACATACAATATAGGTATCTTTGTTTGAACTCTCTGATGATAATTACACATTCATTAAAATAAAGATGTGAAAAGAAACTGAAACATGGAAAACTAGGGTACATACCTGTATGATACAAGTTCAGAAACATTTGGAACTCTGAGATTTGTTTTCTTTCATAAGAGTTCCTATCACAAAGTCATGGCATACAATCTCAGTTTATAGCAAAAAAAACCACACCTTTTCTTTAACTGCGAACCAAGATACGAATTTTTCAAGGAATCTTTAGCAAAACAGCCAGCACAACACTTGCTTAGCTGTACCTCTAAAGCCAAATCTCTCCTTGACATGCTCATTTGTTTTCTTTGATGAAAGCATTCTTGCCAAGAGATGATTTACAACCTAGCTGAGACATGACTACACAGCAGGTGGGCTCCTCCTGCTATGTTTTTCCTCTTAACAAAGAACTTTATCAGTGAAATAGCACAGTGATGAAAATCTGTCAATAAAAGCATATACTTTTATATTTGGGCCTAATGTAAAATGAGTAACAAACAAAATTTGACTATGTTTATATTAAAAACACACTGGTAACACTCCAAGTATGAAGCACTTCAATTCAGTCAAGCCAAATATCATTTATGTCATTTCTGGTAGAGCTCTTTGATTTAAAAACAAATGAAATACTTTTCAAAAGAGTTATGAATAAACATTAAAAAATTCTTAAATGTAAGGAAAATACTGGATGGCATTTGATTAGGTTACCATACCTTGCAGGTCTACTACTACGTAGACTCAACTCAAAACACTTACAAAGATTCTGTAAATGATTTGCATACACAGATTTGTTCTTTACAAGAAAAAAAAACCAAGAAATAAGTTTATATTATAATTCAAATATTTCTTTGATATTATTCTTCACTGTGTAGGTTAAATGGTAATAAAGGAAATGAAAAATCCTAGGTAAAGTATTTAGGATGTAACTATTCATTTCTACATATAAATATTTAATTTGCTTATACAGCTGCTACTCTTGGCCAAATCTTTGAAACCAACAGCTTTAATTTTTTACAGCACTAAATATGTTTCTTAATATTTTTATTTTATATTCTATTCCCTAAACAGTCTGCTACTTCAGCCTCACAAACAATTTCCTCTTAAAACTAATTTTATCAAAAAAAGAGATTGGGAAAAGAGTCTGTCTATCAGACCATATCAACAATAAATCAAATCCATCATGTTAGAGAAGCAGTAGAAGTCACTATACTTGTAAATTCTCATATATTTTGCTTACAAAACACTCTTCACACAAAGATTTAAAATGAACCTTATTAAACTAATGCTTAGCATACCTCTGTATTTTCTAAAAATCACTAACTGCAAAAACAGAGTCTTAGCAGGAACAAAGATTAGATGCTGAAGCACTTCCTAACAGTTTCCACTAAAGACACTGAAAAAATGTTACACTAACTAGAGAATCACAATTTATTGGCATATTCAAAGAATATCTTGCTGCAGTTTTAAGATGCTTAAGGCAAGAATTACTTGCACTCAGTATATTCAGATAATTACTGGACAAAAGAATACAGTACCTTAATTAGTTGTTTAGTATTTTTTAATTACTTCAGCTTCTTTGTCACTGTGCACTCTCTGTAGTAAGTGGAAATGTCCCTCAGACACAGACAGACAAGTATGTACTGCCTCTACTTAGGTAGTTAAAAATCATTTTGGTGCCCAGTGCCCTACTATCCTTGAAAAATAGTAAAGACAAATTGCATACTTAAGAGAACCTTCTAATTCCAACATCCCAAACAACATTGGCATCACAGCCTGCTGACACCATCCTTTCTGTATCCCTTCCTTTATATCAGTATTTAGTCTTCCAATCCAAACTCACACATATGCAATCACTGTAATTCAGTTTTCCATGTAAGATACTTCCTTTAATGCCAGGGAGCCACTGAGGACTTAGGATGCCCACTAAATTCTTCAAGAAACACCACCAGAAGAGATGCAAAGTAGTCGCAGTACCAAGCTTATTTCAGTATGAAGCTGAAAAGAGGACACATGTAACATCTATGCTACAACTTTGTTGCTTCCAGAGGTTAAATACCCAGCTCCACCCTTCCAAATACCTTCAAGAACAATTCTGTGAAAATACCAAAGTCAACAAAAAGAATATCAACTGACAAAACTCATAAAATCCACACCAAAACTTTTTCTCTTCCTCCAAAACAATGCTTCTACAAAAATCACAGAGAGCCAGACCTTCACATATTAAAACAGTTGATCTGGAAAACTGACTCATGGTATTCCACCCCCAATGTACAGAAAACTTAATTTCACAAAGACACTCCTCTGTGAAGACAGACTATATTTCTGAACGGGGTTCAAGTTCAGCCTCTACATGTATGAGAATGAATTAAGACTGTCAATAGAGGTCATAAACACAGAGGTACAAAGGAGAGGATGTTTTCCCACAGACTGCTGTTTCCATCTTTTATTTAGCAGACTTGATACTCAAGAGAGACCAAAGAGATTTTATTGAAAAGTTTCTGATTTTAGTGAATGTTAGAATGCAGACTTAATAAAGATATTGATTTATGGTACATTGTACTTTCTCCCAGTGTTCAGATCTGGCTGAGCCCACATTGTTCACTGGCAATAGTAATGAACCTCTTACACTTCCATGGAAATCTATCTTCTTTCTTTGCTAGCATTACATTAACAGGAGGGGGGAAAAAAGGCTTCATGTGAAGAGGCAAACTCAAGAGAGTAATGCAAAAGTCTGTGCTGGTCAAGTATTTGCCCTAGCACCAGTGCGTGAGATCATTAAGAAGTATGTGAGATGCCTCCTAGGAATCATCCACCCATTTGCAAAATATATCAGATTCACAAAAAAACCAATACCATCCAACATATTACAGGGAGCTATGTATGAGAAGCAATAAAAGAAAAATGTGGCATATGCCTGAATAACTATGGTGAAAAAGATTTGAGCATAAAGAAAAATGATTCATCACCTATTCACTAATACTGTTTAAGCTGATCTAAGTGCAGTTCTTTGCTTCTCCTCCTCCCCAGTAGAATGCTTCAAGAATATTCAAGGCACAGGAGAGAAACAGGTTTACAGAGCCAGGGAGTACATGCAATGACAGTATAATCTCAGCTGCTGAGGAGCTGCACCTGGAGAGGCTTAGTGGAGTTATTGAGGAGGAAGGACAAACAGGAAGAAAAAATACAGAAAGAAAGGAGTAGACAGGACAAAGAGCAAACAAGAAAAAAAACAGATAAAAATGATGGACAGAATACAGAAAGTTTAGAAACATAAATAAAGGGAATAACTTGAATGTGTCCTTTTTTTCCTTAACTATAAGCAAAAGCCTATTATGCTAATCAACATTGAAAATTAGGTTGTGACAAGTGTGGAGAAAAGAGTTAAAACAATTTGGTAACTGGCTTATTAAAAAATGGGAGCACAGAGAAAGCAAAGAAGAGCAGGTATTTCAAAAGCATGCAGAATGGCTGAGACGGGTCTCTGGTACTGTTTTAGCCACAGCAGGTGACATTGGAGTTTATGTGGTAGTGATAAATATTATACATTACTTTCTTCTGAAAAGAAATAGATTGACAGTGAACCTCATGAAAAATACAGTAATGAATCCAATTCTAAGATATAACTTGAAGATCAGCATGTCCTACGCATGGCAGTCAAAAAAATTAAATATGCTCAGGTGCAAAATGTCCAATGATAACAGAGAGAGCGGCATTCCTTCACTCCCTATTTTACAAAACAGTAGTTTAAATGCAATGGCTTCTTCTAACCAAGAGTCAGGACCTGCTGATGACAGACAGTATTTCAGAAGACACGGATTATCAAATTCTGCTGAACTCCACAGTACCCAAACCATGAAAACCATGAATTCATTCTCAAATCAGGCATAACAGCAGAAATATTGGGAACCTAGCCATTGCCTTTCATAGTTCAAATAAAAACCCAATTGCCTACCTGTATACCAAGTCAAAAGTGCTCCTCAATAGTTAAGTATATAAATTTCTTTTGCTCTGTTAGTGGATTATCTAATCTGCCAGAATATTACTTTTATTTTGGCAAACCTGAGTCAAAAACCAACTTAGAATACAAATAACCTGAACAAATAGTGTAAAAAAAAAAAAAAAAAGAGCTCAACAGTAAGAGTTACAACTATTCCAACAAAATTGATTTCATTCCTTTAATTTTCAACTACCAGAAGTATTTCAAGTATTTGTATGGTCATCATCCTAGTATTTTTCTGCATACAGATCAGAACAACTTTTTTCCAACATATACTGCGTACTGTGTTCATCATTAATGGCATCCAGAATGGCTGGATATTTTCTTTTCTTTCTTGAAACCATATCCTGTTACTGACACTGCTGAAGGGCTGCTTTGAAGTACATGTTAGAAAATATACTCCTTTTATGTCATTCATTACTTGCACTATTAAATAAAGTCAGTCACTGTATAGATGGGATAAATAAGACAGACTCTGCTCCAACAACTTAGAATCAAAGTATGAGGAAGAAAGAGAACAGATGGATAAAGGAAGAGTGGGGAGTACAAGGAAGCAATGAAAACTATTTTGGTTAAGGTGGTAGGAGGACATGTGTCAATCTAGCTATATTTGTTGGATAATTTTAAAAACAAATTCAAAGGAAGTAGCCTGGTGGATGTTTACAGAGAGCCTGTGGGACAACATGATAGAAAGCATGACGAGGGCTGAAAATCCATCAGGCACTGGAAATTCTTGCTACCAAATGAGCAAACACAAGAAAAGTGAAAGCAGCTAAGTCCTGACGCACAATAGGAAAAAAGCATAAAACTCCATCCAGGGACAGACATCATCAAAACGACAGCCAGGAAAATGACGTGCATAAGGGAAAACTATGATGGCCAAATGCAGAGAAAGGACAGTGTAGCTGAGATCCCAGAAAACAAGAATCTGAACAAGAATTCTGGCTGCACAGATGCCATGGGATGGCTATGCCTATAAAGTCATATGGAAAGAAATATGTGTGCTTTTTATGAATCTGAATTCTTAAAATTGAATTCATTCTTAGTTTCAGCAAACAGTGCTGAAATACACATTTATGCATCATATTAACACTAAACTTACACTGCTAGAAACTCTATACACTAACTTAATTTTCTGAATTAAAACAGAAACCTCAGAGACCATTCCTTGCAGGTATTGTCAAGGCTATCTTTTCCCCTAAACTTATAAATTTACCCTTAATGATTTTATATTTCCCATGATTATAAAATCTTAGAATGGTTTGGGGGGTCAAAGGGACCTTAAAGATCATCTAGATCCAAACCCTCTGCCATGTGCAGGAACACCTTCCACCACTCCAGGTTGCTCTAAAATACTACTGTCATATCTACATTTGATTAAGTTCAGTAGTTCTTTATCACCAGCAAGCTGTGTTTGGTAATTATTGCTCCTCATAACTTAATGAATATTTGGAATATTCTTCTGAGCTTCCACTGCTGAAAACCAAAATTAATTTCTAAATCACGGTTCTCTCTTCTAACCAAGGATGAGCTCAGGCAGTGTTCGAATTATAAAGCAAAAAAATACAATGGAAGATTCAAAAGAGGAGTTCAGGAATTACGTGATTTGAGTACAAAGGAGTAAATGGGGTAAGGTGACCTGGACATTCAAATTCTTTAGCAAAAATACAGGAGCATTTTAGGACTATAAGAGATTCAGGGAATGGACCAGATTATATTCAAATTCCCTTTAGCAACTAGATTCTATTTTCTTCAGCATCTTTAACTGACTTAATAGCAACAAAAAAAATGGCACTGCAGTCATCTTCAAGTTAAGTGGATTCTGAAAGGAAGAAAAGTACAGTGGGAAGCAAAGCAATATCATGCTTCTGTATCTTTTCAATATTCATGTATCTAAAATACTTCCAATAACTATTTAACTAAGAACTGAATGTGCTGAGCTGAAATTAATATGCTGATATGAAGAAAACATAGGGTTTAATTTTAAAGGGACAAAATGAGGAGAAATGTTTATAGTTAAATGCTCTCAGAGAATATTAATAGCAAAGAACCTGAATTCTGAAAACAGCCACATCAGTAATTGCATCTTTGCATATCCAAAAGGCTATCAACCAAGGAAATAATACTGCATTTATTTTCAAATTAGGTCTGAATTCTATAGGAGGCCAAAAGCCTTACTATTAAACTTGAGATAGAAAACAGTCAATAGAATGAATCCACTTTGCCTATTTAACAATATTCTCTCTTAAGCCTGGTTATGACAATAACAATTTACTATTTATTGGCAGCTTGTGTACTTCTTTTTTTAGCAGATTTTTCACTCTTTGAGCCACAGAACAAAAAAGCCCAGGCAAAGGCATGATTTTGCTTTTTCCTTATCAAGCAAATACATAGGAAAACGTATAATCTTTCACTCATAATTAGAGCAGCATCAATTGAGATCATGAGATCAATCAGTCATAAGATAATCTTCAAAACCCATTGATACTAAAAGGTAATTCAGTTCAGCTCATTCATCTTAAAAAATGCCTTGACCCTGCAGGGCTAAAGCTGCCCTAAATAGCAGGATCTATTACATAATCCATACTTAGGCTTATGTCACCGTGCTGGAGGGTTCTCATTTGAAGGAGAGCAAAATCTCCACTATTAAGTACAGGCTTTAAGTCTTTAGCATTCTTAAACAAAGAATTTCTGGACCCAACTGTCCCCATTGTAAAATAAGGTAGTAGGACTCAAGAAAGTCAGACATATATAGAAGTTTACAGGAAGCCATATAAGCTAGTAGAAAGGAATCTTTACTGAACAGCAACAATTCTAAAACACAAGAATTTGGGCAAAATTTTGCCTTACCTCTAACCAAGGATCTAAACTGCTTAAGACAGTTTAGTGGTGCCACTAAAAAATAAAGGCTCACTATCACCACATAAATGGGAGATGGTTTAAGAAACAAGCACACACATTTACCAGGCAATGGCCTTAGGACAGCACAATATATTTTGTTTTTTTTTTTATAAAATTTCTAAAATTTCTATAAAAAATTCTTTATTATATATGTTTTTTTATTTTTACTTCTTTGGTTTAACCCCAGCCAGCAACTGAGTACTGCACATTTTCTTACTCCTCCTGGGTGGGATGGGGGAGAGAATCGGAAGAGTAAAAGTGAGAAAACTCGTGGGTTGAGATAAAGACAGTTTATTGGGTAAAGCAAAAGCCATGCACACAAGCAAAGCAAAACATCATCCTGTGTAAGCACTGCTCAGCAGTACCAAAAGCATCTCTGAATTATCAGCCCCATTTTAAACCACAACTCTGTAACACAGTCCCATACCTGCTACTAGGAAGAAAAATAACTATCCCAGCCAAAACCACCACAGTATTTTAGGTGAATCTTTGCATCTAACAATAAGATATGTGAAATAATATTTTGTCACTCATGGTATTTATGTTTGGTAATTTATATTTGGTATTTATGTTTGACAACTTCAAGTAAATAGGGCAACTTAAAATTTTCAGGTATTTTGACAGTTCTATGGTTTGACTAAAGCTCACAGTGCCTAAGAAGTATATGCTGTGACTCAAGAGGTGATCTAGAAATTCTGAGTGGGTAAGCCTTCCTTGCTGCTGATCTGAGATGGAAGCTACTGTTAACAGAAGAGAGTTTGTAAAGGAAGGCTGAGGGTGTAAGACTATAACTTTTTTCTTTTTGGGGAAAAAGAACTAAACAAAGAGACTGGAATTTGTAGGAGAGCAGAGAAGCAAATCAAAGAATGGAAGAAAATCATGGAAGATAATGGGAGCTGCAGGATGCTGAATATCAGGTAGGCAAAAATGTATTTGTATATAAAAAGCTTTTGTTCCAATTGAGTCATGCAAAACATGGCTGTAAATGCTTTGGCTGAGTATTTGGCAGCACTCCTGTTTCTGATGCAAAATGTGATGCATCACTTTGAGCAAATTTGTAACATTATTTATAAAACAGTTAAAAAGTCAAAAGAAAACAAGCATATTTAAATAAGGTCAGACATGCTATCAAAACAAGCAGGAAACCTTCAAAACTCAGTTGCTTCCAAATGAGAAAACTGTTACAAAACATCATGTAAAAAAAGGGTCTGTTTGTAAAGGGATCAAGAAGCAGTTAGACCATCTATTTCAACCATATACCAGACCCAGGAACCTTTCAGAGAACTTGTGAGAACAACACAGAACCAGAGGGCATCCACTCAACAGATCTAGAGAAATACAGGAGCCAAACATCTGAACTACTGTCACATAATTATCAGAAGGCAATGTTCAGAAAATTCAAGCTTCACCAAGGCTCTCGAAGATATTGGGCTACTACAACAAAAAAAAAAAAAGTTCTCACATAGAGAAAGAGGAGGAAATGGTTAAAAAATCTCAGTGTGAAGAAAGATCATTCTCTTCATTTCCTGTAATTTTGTGTTTTCATTTAAGGAAATTACTATACTGACAAGCTACTGCCCATGTGTAAAATACTTGCAATTTCCAAATTCAAGATGTAATTCTATGAATCTTTGATTTCTATGATTAGAAATGTCTTTTCACTCTTACTGGATCTGCCTAATTTACAGTTATCTCCTTATTTTTGTATGAGGTTTTTTTGTTGTTTGATTTTGGTTTTTGGGCATCTTTTTTTGGCTATAGCTGAATATTGATTATAAGTTTTGGAAAATAAAAAAAAAAAACAAAACATTAAGTTCTGTATCTTTTTTAAAAGCAGCTTCTACTTACCTGCTTTCTGACACTGTACTATCTTCTCATATAAGTTGTCTGTATTTTCAACCAGAGTCCTGATGGTGTGAATCATCTGTAGAGAAAATAAATTAAAATATACAGAATATCAGTAAAATTAAATATTTACTTAACAATTTTAATCTGAAAATGCTGCTTAAAACTGAACTCAAATTGATAAATTAATATTTATCATTAACATAATGAATATACTTATTTTCCTGGTCATAATGAGGCAGAGAAGTGCCCTAAACATAGCACAAAGGCATAAAAAATACAAATATTTTGGGCTGGGACCTGTGAACACTGAAGCAAAATGTCTACTCCATAGCTCACAGCCTATCAAAGCAACTGGAAATCATAAAACCAGGAAATTCACTTTTGGTGGCTTGGGTGAGATAACATGGATGCAATTTTCCTCTTCCTCATTCACACCAACATTCAGAAGGATGATCACTCATGACCCAGTGTGTCCTTTTTTCCTAGGAATCATTCCATTGCTTTTCCAGATTTTTTCCTCTACATTTTCCCTTTTGTGGCTTGACCTGCACATATGTATGAGACAATGCTTTACAGAGGAAAACAAATCACTTGAGGCTGGTAGTGGAGGATAAGGAAAATAAATTATTCCTTTAGCTGATCTTTCTAAACAAAAAGCCTTTCAGGGAAGCCCAGCTGAATTCCAGTTACTAAGATGGAATCGTGCAGAATTTTCAGCCTAGGGTATGTACTGACAAGTAACAACTCTGCTTCACACCTTACCCACTGACATCTCTGGTATCCACTCAAGCAGACAATCTTCTCTCCACTAAAACAGTGACTAAATTTTTGATGTGTTACTTATGTGGGTGTTCATGTGGAACTTGCTTTTCCTTAGGAGACCACAATTCGCTTTTATGAGGAGGAACATTCCATGTTAGAGGGAAAAAAGCCCAAACCTCTCTAACACTCTTCCTCAGAGAAAAATTACTGTAAGAGGCATGACTTCTACACACATATTAGAAGAAGCCTTCTCCAGCTGAATGACATTGAGGCTGTTTTTCTGAACATTGCTCCAAGTAAGGCATAAATCAATTTTGAGAAGCAGGCAAGCAAATCTCAGATTTTTGATCGTGATAAGTGTGCAAGCAAGAGAGGAGGAAAAACACCTGCACAGACAAACTACTCTACAGGCTTCTATAACTGTCAGCTGCACAAAAACATGGTCCAAACAAATGACAAAGCATTTAAAAATAATTCTAGTTCTATTTCTATTATTTCGGTTTGAACCAATAAAGAAAATGATGCAAACCCTAAAATTTTTAGCTCATGCTACACACAAACAGCATGTGAATAAGAAACTTCATCGTATGTGGAGATGATCCTGTTGGATAATTTAATTTAATCCTCACATCCCAATTAATCTCTGTTTAAACTATCTACTTAGCCTGATTTATATTATGTCTGTTGTCAGGGTTGTTTTAAATAAATGTAAATTATAATATATGAAGTAAAAATAACCTGATCAGGTTGCTAAGCTGCAAGTGAAAAACTTCAGCTTATCCCATTTTTAACTGGAATGTTCTTTGAATATAAATATCAACTTTCGCTCAAGCAAAAACTACCTATAAATAGCATTATGGTGATTACTATTTAAGTGTAACAAATTGAAGACAATTTAAATAAGAGAATACTATATTTCACCCACATAGGGAGTGCTGCAAACTGACTATTCCTAATCAGCCAAGGAGAAAGCCCTGTTCCACTGTGTTTCATTACTATTCACTCTCTAAAACAGAGCTCACAAATTGAAATAAGATCACTATAAATTTGCTTGACAGACAAGGATTTACCTGTTTCAATATGTATGTCACGTAATATATTTGTTTCTGCAAGGAACTTAAAGGGAGAGAACCAAAACACAGCTGATGTCAGCTGTATACTTCCAATAGCCAATGTTATTTTGCCAACCAGCTGAAAGGAAACTGTAAAGCAGGTTTTTCAGAATTCAAAATCACCTTGAAACATGAACTGCTGAGCATGTATGACTCTTGGACTTTTCTGGGATGCTAATACACAATAATAAGGACTAGAGAGGGATTCTCCATCAATATGAGTCCTTTCACTTGAGCACTCTTTTGAGTGGAGTTCATAAAAAAAGGAGGACAACTGTCCAAGGTATTTGTTTTGAAGCAATTGTAACAAATATTACAACTGCCCTACTCTGTTTCCCTAACTCCATGTGTATAATGTAATTTCTAAATCATCTCTGTTAGGTCCTATTCCAGACACAGAACATATCTATCTGCTCTGCTTCCTTCATATGCCCTACATGAACATCACATAATTTAGAAGCAGTGAAGAACAAGTCTTAGCTGATTGGAAAGCTTACTCTGAGACACTACACTGATTTTCAGAAATAAGAGAATTCTAAGATGAATAAAAATACTTACATTACTGCTTTTTTGATTACTTTCTGTATTGACAAAACAAAGTTTTACTAGTTCTGCAGAGGAAAGAAAAAGAAACTGATCGCTGTATTAATGTTCTTTCATCATGGCCAGGCTAACACTGAAGAATTTATAATAACATGCCAATTTCATATTTCACAGTTCCAGCATGGAAAGCTGCTAAATACCCTCAGATCAAAGGGAATGCCCTCTGCAAATTCTGAAGAAAAATGGCAACGCATTTCATGTAGCAGAAATTATTCTAATATCCACTTTTATATTATCAATACCAGTAACAGTTACTTTCATTATCTTTGGTTTCTAAAATACATACAAAGTTGTATTTAAGATTAACAGCCCTGCAGAGCAAAACTGGCTGAGCTAGCAATAATTCAGGAATTGACTGCCACTACCATTCCATCAGTATTATGGAACACCCCAATTTTCAAATGTCTTTCCCTAAGAAAACAATGGAGTAGTATTCTGTGTGCATGAGTAGGTGTCACCTTCTAATTGTGCCTGATTAATAAAGCAATAGTATTAGTTCATTCTAATTTTATTTTTACACTGCTCTTCACCACACAATCACCTTTTAGTATGTACCCAGCTATTTGCTGGATTTCTCTATGGAGTGTTCGAACACATGAATTCTTTCTAGTGTTCGAGCCAAAATTATAACCTCATGAAAACACTCATGTAGACATTCACAGAGACTGAAAGACTTTTGGTAGACACAGCATATGGAACAACTATGTATAAATGGCTATATTTAAACAGAAAATTAGCCTAATCCAAATGATACTGGTATGTATATGTGTGATTGATATAAAAGTGAAATAGAAAATGATGAGCAAGCAGGAGTTTCAGTATGAAAAACACTATATATGCAGCAGAGTAAGACATTGAAATCTCAAGGGAAATTAGAGGTGGAAACTGAGGAGAAAGACCAGGTAGAATGTGCTCTACACTTCTAGAATATTATCAGTGGCAAATCTGGAAAGAGAAATTGAAACAAATGTAATAGGGAACAACCAGTTACCACCTGATCATTAAATTGTATTGCAAATAACCCATGCGTATTCAAGAAAAGAACACGTTACATAAGTTTAGTAAGCTATATTTTATAGTAAGCCTTTCACAATACTGATTCACATTCCTAACCTATGTTGCCTTTTTTCTAGAAGCAAAGATTCAAAATATCAAAAAATGTATTTTAAATATAGAACTTAAAAGAAATGCTTAATGCTGAAATTGCTTCAACTCTCCCCTCAATTCCCCCACAACTATACCCCAATCTTAGCATGACCAGAGAACTTCTCAGGTACTCATTACAGACTGGATCATCTTACTTTTTTTTGTTGGTCAATGGAAAATGGGAAATGTAAAATGGTATGCTTTATGTGCCTTGAAATCATCACATTTTTTCAGAGGTTGAGTTGACAGTTTGATCTATTTGTTATATTCTTCAAATTCTATTTGTTAAATCATGCAAGCATTATACATAGTTACTCCAACAAATGAACAAATGTCAAGAAAGATATTTTTAAAATTGAATTATTATGAAGGGGGTTCAGAAATAAAGAGTAAATGATTAGTCCAGAATTCTCAGTAAGGATGGAGACCTGTATTATTATAGATATTGTTCCTACCTTAAAAAGCCAACAATGATGGTTAGAAATCCCAATTGTTGCTTCAAACTGATGGAACTGCATTGTTAACAGTCCATCACTTATGTGTTGCTGTCCTCACAAACCAAACTAAAAGCTCATATACTGAAAAAAATCTATCGTCCTTCTCAGCAAAACAGAGCCCTCTCATTAAGATGGTTACTTAAAATTAAATATATACATGTCTAGACTACCCTTTAGGTTAATTTTTTAATGTTCAAAGTTTGTTGTCTGATTTGTAAGTGCTATGAGCTAACACTATGTAGATCAATGCAAGTCCTCACATGTACACATGCATGCATGTATTTGAAACCATTTATTTAATTTCAGCTGAATTTGAACAAAATCTATTTCTATTAGGCTCACACAGACAGGTCTTCTGGTAGAAGATCAAACATTCTGTTTATGCCCCCAACTTGGGGAAAATATGTAACCAAACTCAACTGTAAATATTTCAAATATCCCATTCAATATAGGCCTTGGGAAAGAAATCTTACAAAAACCCCAGGATTTATCCAATCCTCTGCATGTGAAATTGGTTGACAGCACACAAGGAGATATCAGCTACATTTTAAAATGGAAAAATCAACTAATGATAAACTGTGTCTGGCTGATGAAACTCAGTGAGAGAAAACACCTTCACTGACAGAATTGCAACACCAAGGATGAATGCTATTTTTAGCAAGAAAAGCAGACCACACATTTAGATTTCGAAATCTGTAAATGTGTTGCCAATACTGTTAGACCTACATTCCAACAGCAAAACTGAAACCATACTTACAGTAGGTGTAAATCAAATCTTCATTAAAATGGTGCTCACATTCTACTTTCATTCAAATCTCTGCATATTAGATATATTTCTGAAATCACAAACTATATAATTTCTAATAAATATATGTGTTTTCAGTATTCAGAAGCCAAACTGGAGCTCTCAACAACAGTAATAAACATGTAACTTGCACTTTCCAGACATTTCATTAAGCCCAAGTTGGTACAAATAGCACCAATAGCAAACAACACTTCACAAAAATAGGAAAACCAAATAAAGGCCATCCCACACTGCTAATAGCATCCGCACCACTTCAACAGATGTGTTACACAGTGAGAATCAGAAGCTGCTACCACTGCCCCAAGGAGTAACAGCAAGGAAAGGAACTCTGGTAGGCACTCCTTATAAACTCTTTGCCCTCAAGAACCATTATAGGTAACGGGAACTCAAACAAAACATGGTCAGTTCTAATTGAATGTCTGTATAAATTGTATCCAAGCAGTCCAGTATTCAGTGTCAATGCACCAGAAGGCATCTTTGTTGTGACACTGGAACAAGCAGAAGAACTATTCTTAGTCATTCCAGTGACAACTGTCATGGTCAGTTTGCTCTACAGCTGCATAAGTTGTTTTAAACTATATGTGCTGCCTTTTACTTTCTGCTGGAGAAGAATGGTGTTATAGCAAATAAGAAAGGAAATTACTGTAAAATGAGATTGCAAACCCCTACAACTCAAATGAGTTGTTCTAACACTGTGGACACCACACTGAAAGAATTCTGAAACATCCAACTTCTAACAGGACCACCATAAACAGAAATCGACTTCTACCAAGAAAAAAACAGGTTTCCTCTGCTCTGCCAAGACTGTCACCTCATTGTAGAAGGCTACAGGTTGGCGAAACATAATTTCCCTTTTGTAAACCCATGCTGAGTTTTTCCAGTCTCTTTCTTGCGAGGCCACAGCTGAAGCGTTCATCTCAGTTTGGGGTTTTTCAGTACAAGAAATATATGGACTACTGTCCAGCACAAAGCCACAGAGATTTAAGGAACTGGAGCATCCTTTGTATGAGGGGAGGCTGAGAGGGCTGGGACTGGTCAGCCTGGAGCAGAGAAGGTTTGGGGGGAATCTTGGGTGGTCCAACACTGGAAGAGGTATCCCAGATTGACTGTGGAGTCTCCACCCTTGGTGATATTCAACAGCCAACAAGACACAGTCCTGGGCAACCTGTTCTGTCTGATCCTGCTTTGAGCAAGGGGTTGAGGTTAGATGATCTCCAGAGGTGCCTTCCAACCTAAATGACTCCATATAAAAAAGAATTTTAGTAAAGTTAACATCTCCAGTCAAAGGAACTTAGCTGTCTCGCTCAAGACAACAATCAATAATAACTTCACTATAAATAAAAATTAGGTGTTGTTTTGCACAGGAAGTTCAAAAGTCTATAAACAAAAGCTGATCTTTCTCCTATCTAAATACAGTCCAAAGTATCAAGGTAAGAAAATTAAGCTTCTAGCTGCTACTTCTCTACAAACAAAGGACTCATCACATCAAACCAAATTTCTGTCAAGGCAGTAAGGTTTTTAGCGAATGTATTGTCAAAATTAGAAAATATTTCTTCAACTATGCAACAAAGTAAGTTTAACACAGAAGCACAGTCATTGAAGTTAGAAGAGACCTCAGGAGGTCATCTGACCCAAACTGCCTTGCTCATGCAGGGCCACTTACCATGGCTGGCTGCCCAGGGCCATGTCCAGATGGCTTTTGAGTGTCACCAAAGCTGGAGACTCCACAGTCTCTCTGGGCAACCTGTTCCTGTGTTCAGTCACCCTTACAGTCAAAAAGTGTTACCTGATGTTCTGATAGGGCCTCCTGTTTTTCCTTTCATGCCTTTTCTCCTGTCACTAGGCATCCATGAAAATAGACCATCTCTGGCCTCTTTGTATCCTTCTCCTCAGGCATCTATATACATTGATGAGATCCCCCTCAGCCTTCTTTTCTTCAGACTAAACAGTTCCAGTTCTCCCAGCCTTTCCATGTAGGAGAGATGTTCCATCACCTTAGTGGCCCTTTGTTTGAGTCTCCAGCACATCCATGCCTCCCTTGAGCTGGGACCAGACACAGCACTGCAGGTGTGGCCTCAGCAGCACTGAACAGAGGGGAAGGATCACCTCCTCAAGCACAACTTATGATATAATCATGCTAATCAAGTATTATGTTTCTCCTTAGACTTTAAACCACTCTCCTCTTCCAAAAAAAAAAGCAGATGAACTTTTCCATTACTGAATTCACTGGCATAGTATGACAAGAATGTAATGCTGTACCTGACAGTGGCAGTTTATCCATTTAAGTGGGAAAAACATAGGAAGAGACTCATGGTTTAACTTTTTCAGCCTACCTTTCCTCTCCCACCTCTTTTTGAAATGTTTTATATTAATTACTTAAATGTTAAGACAAGAGTATGCCATAATACATTTCTGGATCAAAAGATTTAAAAAAAAAAAAAAACTTAATAAAACTAATTCTTGTAGGCCTGAGAAAATATAGGACATAATCTGTTCATAATTCTGCAGTATCCCCAAATGAATTCATTTCCCCCAGTTTAAGAAAATTGACCAAAGAAACAAATGGTCCACAAATTCTCCATTAAAGAGTCTTCTGTTTGTTCTTAGCTCCTCATGAGTCAAGTATATGAGAAAGACTAGGTTGAAGACAGAGTAAATATAATAATCAGCAGCTCTCTTCCAAACTATGCACCCAGGGATAATAAAGTCTTTTAAATCCAACAGTCACTTCTTTTTACTTCACAGATAATCTGGTTTTTGTAGCAAAATGATTTTCATAATTTTAAAACTAAAGATGATGGAATGAAAAACTATGTGAAAAGTGAACAATAAGTAAGGACATATATATGAAATGAAAATATCCTCTATGTGAAGCAAAAATATATCATCTGTGTGAAAAAATTAATAGGTAGTTAATAGGTTATTTCTGAAATGAGAACTATCCGTAATAGTTCTAATAGCCACAATTTTTTTCACACAGATGGAATCAAAAAGACAAATACTAAATTTAAAATTTATCATGAAAGAGAACTCCTATTAGAAATATGGAATACATATGAGAAGGTGCTATGCATTTGACCTATTTTTGTGCTCTCCCATAAACATTTCATTGGACTACATTAAAATAGGACAGAAAGCTACACGAGCTCCTCTTCCTAAGTAGCCGTATTATTTTATGCTCTTATGAATACTGTGAGTCAGCCATTGAACATAATGGGATTAGTGAGAGGATACAAAAAGCTTCATCGTTCATGCTCTCAACAAGAAACACAGAAATCTTGACTTCAGAGAAGCATTAAATTGTTATTATCAGAGCTTTTCAATCAATGCAAAACAGCTCATACTTTACAACATTTGGCACTAGCCTTGAGTATCCAAAATTAGACATTTGTTTTGTGGACTGAAAAAGCCCAGCATAAACTAAGGTTATCATCTGCAGCTCTGTTTTTGGAAGCATAATTACAACCTTCATGCTGTTAGAAAACAGGAAAATAAAATCTAATAATAATCAGCACAACTCTTTCTGAAGAAACTGTCCAAGCTATTCACTATATTTTCCTTGAATGCTTTGTTTTCAGTTTTTGCAACAGACTAACAGCTACGCAATCAGTAACTATTTCAATTCATCTCAAAAACCAGGATCTGCAATTACTATAATTTATTAAACATGGCAAAAGCCATTACCTGGGCTATTTGCAATATTGAATTGCAATGAATGATGTATGTTTTCTCTTAGATCTCTTCACCACCAAACTATATCCATTTATTACTTAAATAAAGACAGTTCTTTTCTGCAGAGACTTATAATGAAAGTAAGTAATACTGTAGAAAGCCAGAGACAATAATGGAAACGGTGAGACACTGTGTATTATCGCAATTTAAATACTGCATTTGTATTGCCAACTCTGAAATTTGCTGTTTTAACACACATTATAAGAATCTACCACTAAGACTGAGAAAGCTGTTGAAAGTCTAAGCAGCTACATACCTCACACCTCGATGATCTTTGCAAATCTGGGGGCAGCATTAATTCATACAGCTTCCAGAGTGCTTAGCTACTTTAGCTAGATCAAAGTTGCAGGAGCTATACCTACTATCTCTAATCCACTTTTACTGGAAAAACCCACCCTTAATGCAAAACTCAACACAAGCAACTGTCTTTAACAATTCTTTTCCTGCTGGAGCACCAGGTTAAGTCCAACATTCACTTTAGCTACCAGAAACGATCTAATGACTTTAAAAGTCTAAAAATTTAATGGTAACTTTATTTTAATATAAGCATTTGAAAGGAAACTTTGTCAAATGCTTTGGAAAATCTAAGCAGACTGATCTGCTGTGTCTACATGTTTTTTTGACATCAAAGAACTCCAAGGGATTTATGAGCCCTTCATTTTATAAAAGCTGTATTGACTCTTCCCCAACATGACACATTTCTCCATGTTTCCTCTAATTTTCTTCCTCAAAACAGTTCCTACCCATTTTCACAGTACAGATGTCATCCTGTCTGATCTGTAATTTCATCATCTTCTCTGGAAATCTCTTAAAACACTGGTACCACACTAACAACTTTGATAGTCAGTTTCAAGTGAGAGAATACACACAACAATTAACAGTTTTGATACATCAACTCTTGGGATCTTTCAGAACTCTTAAATGAGTATCTCCTCTTTCTGGTATATTATTTTCCCAGTCTTTTGCCTCTCCTGTATAATATCTTCTGTCAGCATTTCACTTACAGATGAATTCTCCAGTCTTTCATAAAGAAGTGTTTAATGTGAAACCTTAATCTCTACATGTATATGGATGAAAAATCTAACTAACTATTGCAGCTTTGCCTCTTTAGCTGGGGCTTTCTTTTAAACATTGATCAACTAGTGATCTTACATAATCTTTGACTGACTTCTGTTTCTGCTTTTTCAAAAAAGAGGTTACTGTTATTTTTAAGTCTGTGCAGATGATTTTTGAAATTTTTCACTGTCAGTTTTCTTTTATTTCTTATTTAACCACGGCAGGGTTAAATATGGATCCTGACTTCCCCATTTGCAAGTGACTTCAGCTATTTGGAAGACACCTTCTTTTCATCAGAACCGACTCCATTTTCCACATCGTCCTCAAGTGTTTTTTGATAAGTTGTACATATTTATTTCAAACTCCCCAGGCGGTATCTTTAGTGTCTGTGATGTCTGTTCTTTTGACTACTTCTTTCATCTTTTTGTTTTGTTTTATGTAGTTATGCTCTCAAGTATAAAAGCAAGGAATAATAGCTTTTCAATCTTCTGTGTGAAGCATTAAGTTCTCTTCTTCATAAGCCAGATAATGCTAAGAAGTAAATTGTATGGAACAGCCATGGAGCTCGACTTCAAAGTCATGGGCTCAAGAACAACATTCTGAACCAACTGAGCTCAGAACACAGCTATCATGGTCTATGCCAGTCACATATTCCTCAGGAAAGGCACTATATGGACAAATAGGAATTTTCTTCACATGCACAATGCAAGTGGTGAGCAGATGTTATCGTGTGATTTTAAATCATGTGATATCCAAAGACTGAGTTCTAGTACAGGAGATTGGTGACACTAAATTCAGCCTCCTCTGACACAATCAGAAACTGAATATTTAGGCCTGTGCACAAGCTGAAGCAACATATTCACTCAGTTTTGGGAGAGAATTACCAGCACTGGATCCAATATTTTTTGGTTGCCCCAGAAGTTTGCAACCTCAAAGGGAAAGAAGGCTTCTCAGCTGAACAACTCTGACACATCAGTAGGCTGAGTTGAAGTAGAAAAGTCTTGCTCTACTTGTTCTCTCAAGATACAAATCTATAATTACAGTATAATGATTGTAATCTTCCTTACTGTATTTGCACAGTAACCATAACCAAGGACCTACATTAACAACAGGTAACTAATACAGATTTTATGAGCTAAGTGTAGCTCAAAGCAGATCTCCTAATCACTCTTTCTTAGGCCCTGTGAAAGAGGCAATGGATATACCCTTTACTTCCTTCAGAATTATAAGGTTCAATCCAACATGCCAAATAAAGACGTGCTCCACTGAATTAATCTATATTAATACCAAGATGAGCTTTAAAAGCAAAGAATATTCAGTATTTTGAGCAGTAGTTTATCTGAAGTATGAGAGGAAGACTAACACTTTACCAAAACCTTGACAATCAGTCTTTTTCAGATAGGCTTTTAATAAGCCCTATTAGTATCAGACCAGTTTGCAACTCTGCAAGGTATAGTGTCAAACTATTTGCTTTCCAATGGGAGAGACATGTTCAAGTTCAAAATACAGGCTATCTTATTTCATTCATGTCATTGCTGAAATTTCCAACTCTGTAACATGAAGTTAATTTCTGCATGATTGCACCTGCAATCTGCTGTATTGAGTCAGTAGCTGGAAAGAGCCAAAAATAAGGTAACTGGATTTAAGCTTACTACAGCACTGCTCATCCCCAATGATATGGTGTTTTCCAATTTAATAGCATCACTCTATTTTAATACCTCTCATCTGCATTATCTCACAACCCCCACCACCAATAAACATAGACCTGCTTTCAAGTCCATCCCTAAGGTGTATATACAAAAAAATCTATTCATCTTGATTTATTTCATTTAAATCAAGTACAGACCTATACTGCATTCTGTAGACATTCTGAATCACAAAATCAGCTCATAATTTAAAAAAAAAAAATTAAAAACCATGCCCAGAAACTGAAAAAAATGTAACTAGCAGCATTATCTAATTAGGATTTAATAACATGTAATCCCAATTACTGTAGAAGCACTACTTCTTTTTCACACAGGTACAGTTATCTGCCTGTTCTATGTTTATTTTTCTCTCAGAAGTAAGTGCCTGCTTGCAAAGTTCAGTAAATAGGATACTTCATCCTCCACTAAGGGCAAACAGAGAACGTCAAGTTCTCAACAGTATCTGGCTTTATTTCTATGGTCCTCTAGCATATCTTTGCAGTGTTATTATACTCATCACTGAATAATGCTGCAGACTCAGGGTGAGATAATTTATTTTTTTTCTCTTGCCATAGTATAACTTTTCAGGTTTACTTACTGTTTATCTTAAAGATTATAAGACATTAAAAAAAAACATGCAATGGTGTGGAAGAGGCACTTGCCTTAACTCCAAGCTTCAGTCTGCAGCACTGATCAGTGATGGGTGTGATGACACCAACAGAGTGCATGCTGAAGTATCACATAAAGGAAGCTGAAGTTCATGAACAAGAGGGAAAAATAAAACATTGTTAAACAGTGAAAAGATGGTAGGGTGAAAAATACTCAGGAGCATGGAGAAGCTAAAGAAAAATATGCACCTTAAACTGTTGCCTTTCTCAAAAATTCCTAGCTATATTTGATTTTTATTATCATGAAAAAATACTCCAGTTCCTGTAACTCGGGTAGGAGGGTATTTCAACCTATGACTAGTACTAGCCTTCATCACTTAACAGCTCCTCCATTAATTGAACAGTGAATGCAGACAATTTAAGAAAGCACTATGTGCTATTTGTTTAAAGATAAAAACCACAAGTATCTATTGATACATTATTTTGCTATCATTTACTTCATTGTTTCTTTAAAAAAAAACATTTTACATTGACAATACTCTTTCCTTTCCATGTGCCCCTGCAGTATTGCACTTATTTGCAATTATTTCAAGGTGGACTGACTGTCCTGCTGCTAAGGCCTTGCATTCTTTTTCACTTGGCAGAGTAACAAGGAGTCCTTCAAGCACTCCCAGTGAAAACAAATTCTGAATAATTAAAATCTTGAATATTACTTTCTATGTTTATTATCATTTTATAGAAAGGAGAGTATTTTTGACACATAAGAATCCCCTCATTAGCTAAAAATATCATAAAGCTGAAACAATCACACTTTGAGAGTGCCATCACATGTGCCACATTGCGATGACACACAAGGTAATGACAGCCTATCCATGCATTTATGATACCAATCAAGGTTTGTTTCATAAACATTGAACTTTATCTTTGTTATCCACATGATTTCATACAGTACTTGACACACTGGAAGCACACAGTTACATAATTCTGACCTATATTGAGGCCTAAGCCAGCAGAAAGTAAGACAAGTAAGCAATCATTACTCTGACAGTAATTTTACCCTTTCTCAATTTGGCATAAAGAACTCTCATTATTAAGCAGAATTTTACACCCACATATTAATTAATCGTGACAAAAATATCCCCGAGTCAAAACTAATGAGGTAAGATTTGTCCTTTTGAGGGCTCATTATATTAATATACACCAAAACCATACAACCTCCCCACAATCTATAAAACTGTCAGACTCTAAACATCTGCCACTATAGCAAATACCAACATATGAACTAAACAGAGTCACATTTCTTCTCTCTTTGAGGAAAGGATGATACAGATTTCTCCCACTGTTTCACAATGTGCTTTCACAGAAATAAGATTATGGGAATATGTCTCCCATGGCCAACTTCATTTTCCAGCAGACCCTACAGATTTTAATTGCCTAAAATCTTTTGTCAAACTGAACAGAGTATTGGCAAAACCCAAATGTCACAAATTGAAATGCATCTCATTATTTCAACTTACAACTTTTATTTGATTAAAATAACCTTAAATTTATTTATCTTCAATATCATTTAGAGCTAGAAGCACTATCATACTCTGTTTGAAATTGAGTATTTCTATTTTAGGGACAAGAAGATGGAAAATGCTTTTTTTTTGCCAGTAAAATAATGCTCTATTAGTTTTACATGTATAAGTGTAGATTTCTGAAGTACAGAAATATTCAAATCATGTATAGAGTATAAGATGTGTGTGGTAAAAAACATATGAGAGACAAAAAGCAAACTAAACTTAGATTGTAAAGATTTCTGGAGTCACAAGTCACCATTGTCTAAGTGATATTCAAACAAAAAAATTATTCCAGATTTAGAATTAAGATTTTAAGTACCTAGAATAGGTACTAACTAAGCAATAATAACTAACAATAACTAATAAATAATAACTAACAAGCAGCATCACCACACCAGAACAAACTGCAGGTAGAGACATCTCCATCAAGAAAACAGAACGTCTTTACATGTTGCAGCTGTAATCTCGACAGTCAAGCTTGCTTACATCCTAATTATAGCGATACCCTGCAAGCCACCTCTAAGAGGATATACACTATCTTCTTGTAGCTCTGCTATCATTCCAACCAGATTTTGTCATATTTACAGCACCACTGAACTAAATAAACTCTGCCTAAATTGCTTATTATCAATGAGTGGTTTTTTTGACTTTGGCATATACCACAGTGCCAAAGCTACTTTTTCTTTAGAAAGCAGTTTACAAGATACATATGAAACTGGGCTACTAGTTCATTGTTCTCCATTTTTTTTTTCTGGCAAGTGACTTGATGCTGCCAGGTGAGGTTTCTCATTTTGGCACACAAAATTATTGTGAAATTATCATCATGTGAAAGAAAACATTAAATAAATGAATAATCATTACACTAACAAATAAATAAATTATTAATAACTAAATAAATAATCAATTACACTCTGCCAGATTACTTCAGTGGAAGTCAGGAGGACATTTCAAATCACACTCTTCTGGATCTTTTTTCCACACTTCAAATTAATGCAAAGCAGAAGTAAATCAGCATTGATTGATGTAGCAGTTCTTCCTTCCTTTTTTCTTGCAACATGTTTAATTTCCAATCTCTAAAGACACAATTTTTGTATTTACTGAAACATAATGTCTGAAGTTAACAGTACAGCTGCTTACGTATGTAAAAATGGCTAATCAAATGATATCTGTAAGAAAGACAGAGAAATGGAAAATAAAAGTGTGTGTGTAGAATTTTACATGCCAAGGTGCTTATGTAACTACAATACCTAAAAGCAGTGCCTGATGTTCTTGTATTCTATGCTGAGTCAAACCAAAATAAACCAAGGTGCACAAAGTGGAAAATGTAAAGTAGTAAGAGGTTTATAGATATACAGTAAGTTTCAAACAACTGAAAAACAGTTACATAAACCAATACATTCTACACTTCATGTTAAATCCTCTTGATTATAACCACTTTACCTTCTGAAGTGTACAAACACGTGTTTGCATGCAGTATATTAAAACTCTCTATGTTTTACTCTGTATGAAAATACTACAAATTGCTGTACATTCATGGAAATAACTTTCAAACACAAGTAATGAAGCACAAAATAGGAAATCACAGGTTAAAATTACTTTTAAAATAGGCATGGTACAGTATATTACATATATATTTTTAAAAGTCTTTCAGACAATATAAAACAACCACAAAAAATACTCACCATTTCATATGCTGTTACAATCTTTTTCAAGACCTCTGGAACAATCCCTTGGAGCTCCATTGTTGGATACTGATCACTGAGATTCACTACTACCAGGGGTGTATTATCAGGCCCAACCAAGTGCATGGACACTGCCAAAATGCACTGCATAAGATTTGCTACAGGAGAGAGGCCACATAATTCTTTGAATGAAACTACTGCATTCTGCAAAAAGGAAAGAAAGAGTTTCCTTTACAGTTAAATATGAAATTTAAAGTCTTGTTATTTCAGGATAAAATACTTTACTGTCATACTTGAGCTACAACGTTGAGCTACAATTACCACAGTTTTTCCCTGAAGAACTTGCATTTTCAAAACCAACCAATATTACACGGACATCTTACAAAAATGTTAAAAAATCAAGGAATGCAAAAAACATCTATTTAGAACAAGTGTATCTCCTCTCTATCATGGCTAAAATTAATTATGGAAATAAACAGATTCTAAAACATACTGGCTATGTATTTTGAAAAAAATTAAGACATTTTTTAAATGCCACCAAGAGGAATAAATATTAGATGCTAAATGTCCCAATTAAGCAAACTGAAGCAGTAGGAGGAATTCAGCACATTTGTAGCTTTAAACATACCTGAACTACAGTCGAGATGTGCTATGGATCTGCGGGCTCCTATTTGGTGTAATTCACAAACCCAGCATTCCACTATTGATATTCCTATCACAGAGTCACACTTAAGTGATTTTTTAAAGGTACTTTAACTTAAATACTGATTCTGTACCTTTCCCTAAGATTTCTTACGGTCATATTTTATATCCAGTATGGTAGAATATAAAGCCGTAAGTTTAAACTTGAAGAAAGTTCACAGCATTAGAATTACAGTGTGACTCCAAGTAGCCACTGACATTGCACAATGGGAATATTGTCAGCACTGTACAGAATTTAGTATTTTTGTATCAGTTGGGAACTAGTGATCTATGGCAGGTCTGGAGTTTGTGTTCCTATAGGAAATAAAAACAAAAATATGGTATATTTAAGTTACAAATGTGCTCAGTGCTCCTTTCTCTCATATCATGCCCAGGCAGAAGATCTGGTACAAATTTTCATTTTAATCCAAAGCACTTTCCATCTTGCTGGCATGGTAAGACTCATGTCTCCTAGAAAGATATAATGCCAACCTTAACTCAAACAGGAATCAAACGTGAAATATTTTGAATAATTTTTGAAATATTTCCTGTATCAGACAAAATATCAAAGCAGACTTCCAAATATGTATGTACAGCATATTCATGCAAAATTATGTGAACACTAAATTGCACCTACCCAGTCACATAGAGTGTACTTTTAGTAAATGTCCAGGAAACAAAATCTTATTTTATCAATTGATGTACACTTCAGTGATACAATAATTACACAGCTCAAGTGACAGACACTGGGAAATCCATTCAAACAGATTTTGTTTGAGGTAAGTACCATGGATAAGCCATTATAAACAACCATTTTACAGAGAGGTTAATGAGGACCCAGGGATTGTATATATCTATTAATGACAGGCAGGACAGGACTAACATGTACTACTATTGTAACTCTTGCCTTTGGACTTCCAACGCTATATCCAGAGACTATTCCTCATACTGTTAAATAACTTAAACATGAAACATCTCATCCAGTTCAATCACCCATATTATACTTTTATCAGTGATTAATACATAAAAAGTTATGACATCAGCTTTTTTCATGGTAATATAGGAACAAAAGAAAAAAAAAGGCTATTCTTATAGAGATTTAGACAAACCATTAAACTTGCTGCTGCACGTTTTCTTTTTTCCTCTTATTTCATCTTACATTAAAAAAACTAAACTAACCTTTGCCCTTTATAATCTGGCTTCTGAGGATATAATGGTCATAAAAACCATTACAATTTATAACACAAAATTTCTGTAATATAGAAGTTAAACAAATCTCACATTCCCTGACATAAATTCTTATTTTGAGTGGTATATTTGTTTTTATTAGCTGTAAAAACTTAGTTACACAGAGTTTAAACAGCACACATTACACAATCTGTTAGCAAAGTTAAGAAAAACTCATCTTCCCTCATGTACCTAAAATATCTTCTCGATAGCATTTTGAGATAATGATAAATTTAGTGGATAGCACATCTTTCGAACTGACAAAATAAAATACCTTTTAATATTGCATGTTCAAAGAAACCCCACTGTAGAGTCTGTTTCAAATTATATCATTATACTGTGCATACTTCAGCATGCACATTCAAGAGCTTAATGTAGCTACACAAAATTCTATGTTTTCACTGCTTCCTCAACTCAGTTCGTCCTTGAAAAGTATCTTAAAATACAGTTTTCTTCATACAACAGAATTCCAGTCTTTAGTAGGTTAACTACAGGTAAAGTTCATTTTACATGTAGCCTGTAATTTGAAACATTTATGAGTCAAAGTATCATCCCTGTATTTTTTAAATTAAAAGAGCAAATTTATATACCAAGCGGAATGAGAGAGCCGCATAATGATGTACTAATTTCTTCTTTCATATAAAAGTAGCTTTAACATTGTATTACTATTAGAATCTCTTTAATATAAAATTATTCACAAAGGAAATTTATATACATCGATGTGCCTTTAAAATCTAGAATCACGTCTCAGACATTTCCTTTAATCTCTTTTTCTTCTTAACACCAAGAGGATTTGAGAGGTCAGTCCATATGAAATGACAGTTCTTAATTTTGTTGATAACTGCTAGTATTCCATTAGAAGTTCATAAATAATTAGAAGTTTTTTTAAATGGAATGTAACTTTACAACTCAATTTTAATACATTTTTAGAAGAGGTCATTTACCTGGAATCACCAAGTAACACATTTTTTTAAGTGAGATCTCTTGGCTTCCACAAAACAAAGCACCTCAGACTGCACTTTTTCCCTAAATTCAATGTGTTTACTGACATGACATTTAAAGTAGGACAAATTCTTCTAGAAGATGCCTTCTAATACCTTAGTGCTAATGCCATGTATTTCTAACATAGCAAGGAAGAACAATGGAAAACCTTCTACTTGGGACTAAAGAAAAAACATAATCTTGGTGAAACTATGCTAAGCATTCTTAGACGTACAAGTAAGGTCTCTGCTAAGCATTAAAGTCTCCCTTTTCTATCTGTTGTATATTCTTCCCACATTTCTAACTATATTTTTAAAACTAAAATATTGCCATACTTTCTTTTAGTGTAGTTCTAAAGTTCCTTCAAAGACATAAGATGAGTCGACAGGGTTGATTTTTAACACCAGAGTCATATTTCCAATTCACAATTCAACAAAATACATGTGTGCATTTGAAGTGGCATCGGTAGACAGTTCACCTGAAAGACTCCTCTGACATGATCCATTCTTAGAGCTGTTCAGAATTAGACTCAAATAGTTCAACATACAAGACACTTAAAAAAGCAAGTATTCAATATGCATCATAATACAAAGGTACCCATATGAACCAATAAATTGATTATAAAACTGTACCTGCATATTTTCTCTCAAATCCGTAGCATCCCGAATAGGCTGGAGGGCATTCTTGAATACTTCATCTATTGCTTTAATCCATAATGTTCTCATTGAAGCATATTCCCTTGATTTCTTTCCCTTCCTCACAGAGAGGCCCCTCTTATGAGGTTTCCCACCACCCCTTCGATTAGTAATGGCCACATGCACAAACAAGGAGGCATGAGCTAAACTTTCACCAGTCAGTGACTGCAGAGGAACGTGCCGATAACCAGTCTGGAGACACTCAAAGGGAATAGTGTATTGCCCAATAAACTCGTCCCCAATGTAATCATCATCCAGTACTACAAAACGCACCATAGCTAGCTCTGGTAAATTTATTTGAAATTCAAAGCTTTCATCAAAAATCGGATTATCCCCGTTCTGGTGCATAGTTTTCGTCCTTTGCTCAGCACAGTCAGCAGGGATTCCATGTATTTCAACATAGACATAAGGATCCACAACATCACCTTTGGCACCTGATCCTTTGGGTTTAGGGAAGTTTTGCCCACTAATGATTTTAATATGAAGCAGCTGAGGCGAAACTCCAGGCACGGTGTCTTTTGTATTCGCGCTAAAGAAGGAAACTTCTTCTCTCATGATAGCGGGACGAAGGACATAGCCACAGTTTCCATTTTGTCGAAACCAACCAATGTTAAGGTCCATCATTAAGCCAGGTGTCTGAAAGTTCATTGCTACTATCTGACAACCACATTTCCAAAAGTCCTGGGGATTCATATTACTAGAGTCAATCCTCATAGGACTGGGGAAAACCCTCGCGAGAAAACGTTTGTTATAGTTCACAAAGTCTCCTGGGTTTTCATTGGCATATTTGCTAGCAAGCACTTCATTAAAAGAGCACACTTCCCAATACTTCTGGAGCTGAAATGAAACTTGAAACTCTTTGAACTGAACTGATTTACATATGCTTACCAACTCAGAGAGATCTTTGCAGAGCTGGAATCGTTTCCCTGTCATTGAGTTTTGCTGTTCTACCCCCTCTTTTGCCACTCTCTGTGACATTTCTGCTCCTTCGTCTTCATCTGTAACATCTCCCTCTAGTCCAGAACAATTAGCAGAAAGCTTCTTTGCTTTAATTAGTATTTTCCCTTTAAGTGATTCCGGTGATGGAAGATAAGACTCCTCAATGTTTGGAGACTGTGTATGAAGTTTGTCCCCCAAAATTTTCTTCATGTGTTGTACCATCACCTTCTGCTGCTTAATAGAACAATGATTTTCTAAACACAAAATAAGAGGGTATTCTGAAGCAAAAAAGGCATACTTGTTAATAATGTCAATCACACTACGGAAGACAATTTGTGATGTCATTGTATGCCCTGTGTAAATCACAGGCTCATTGTCTGGACCATCCCAAACATCCAGTTCAACACTTCGACAACCCATTTTTAGAGCACGAATGTAACCCGTGATGTCAGAAGGCCCTCGAAACTGATCCTCTATCAAGTATGTATTATGAGATGAATTTATAAAATAATGAGATAAAGGTTGTTTCATATCTTGACAAACTTTTTTATGCTCTGGGTCAAATATATGGCAGTCTGGTGAAGTAAGGTAATTTGTAAACCCATCTATAGAAAGACAACCCTTTTCCTGGCCCTCTTTGGCTGGCTCGTATTTCTGAATAATTTCAAGGCTTATTTCTTCTGTGACCTGTGCCATACCCTGTTCTGCTTCCAAAAACATCATGAGGTCCTTAGTATCTAGAAATTCTTTATTGCTTGAAAATTGAACTAACAAGAAATAGATTTCAGGTCTGGTACAAAGCTCATGAAAAACTTCGATAAATTCTTCTTTTGTTACTTCAGTACCAGTTTTTTCCCTGGATCTATGTAACTCCTTGAATTTTAATTCAATTTTATTAGTTTTTAAACCAGGGTTTAAGTCTTTTATAAACTGTACAGCATTACATAGGGGTATATGTCCCAGATTATCTACATCTGATTGACTGAACATTTGTGAAAGCCACGAAGTCCGCATATTATCTTGAGTAGTTCCTAGCATATCCAGAGTATGTTTTCCATAAGAAATCAGGTATCTTAAGCCAGTAACCCAAATATTTGCAATGTCTGCTGAGTTAGCAACCAAATCTAGTGACTCATAATTTTCTCCATATATAATTGAAAACGCACAATCTTCTGATATCTGGTCATATATTCCATTGCTGCGAAAGATATCTGTATTTTTTCCTGTTCTTACTTCTTTGATTGACTTGATATCAATCTTTGCTTTTTCGGAATCCTTTTTTGAAGGTTCCCAACGGAGAGACTGCATATCAGCATCCAAAAGAAAATATCGGTGATACACCCTGGAGTTGGATCGGACCTTTTTCAGCTCAGAGCCTTCCACCATGGCATTGATGCAGTCGCTTGCACTGCTGATCTTCTTCTCTGTGGGCATGCTGCTGAAAGACACAGTCTTCTTCCTTTCTCGCTTCTGTTTCGTACCATCCTGGTAAACAAGGGAGTGGGGAGGAGAAAAAATAATTTATCAGTATGATTTTACTCAACACTGAAATGGGTTCCAACTTATTGAACTGAAAGTTCATCAAGTGGTTCAGTAATATTAATAATGCCTTAATATTTGCTCTTGCTTCTATGAGTAATCTTCCAGAGTTTATTTTTAGTACTTTTGATGGACACAAAATTAAAAAAAAATTAGTTTTGAATGCTAACAAAATAATAATGCTGTGGTATTGCATATACGTATGTGCATTTTATTTTATGGGTTGTACCCTACTCAGAGAGAGAACAGGTTCTAAAGTGAAGGCAGTAGGAAGCAAGCTTTTCTCTGAGTCCTTATACAGTCCTACAGAGACTTGTCAAACTTGTCAGCACAGAATATAATGCTTTAATACCATGCTGACAGGGTCCTTGTGAACACCAGAGAAACAATAATACACAATTAACTACAAAAAATCCATAGGACATGGTCCTAACTACATAAAATCCAAAATCCATAGGACATAGCCCTAATCTAAGCATACAAGACATTAACAGCACTTCCTTATGCAAAGCTTCCTTCAGCAGTGCACCCATCCATGTTCTTCCCACAGACTGACCACAGCACTCTCACATCCCTCCCCTTGGCAGGAAAATACCCATGACTGTCTAAAGAAGCTGAAACACAAGGAACTGGACTGGAGCAGACATAGCTCTGCAACTTTTGAGTTTCAGAAAATACAGCAGTGACTCAGAATGGAACTTTTGAGATGGTGTGACTGTTTCCAAAGAACCTTCATGTCAGTAGAAAGAATTTGAATAGAAGACCTGGTCAGGAAGGGAAGCAAAAGTGACTCACCATTGCTCTTAAAGCAGTGAGATAACCCAGAGGTCTTGTTTTACTAGAGAAAGCTTAAGTATATAAAGATTTATAAGCATAAAAAAGGGGGGGAAAATTAATTTAACTACCTTTATTGTAACTATTTGTATTAGTTAAAACAAGTGCAAATAAATCATCAACACATGACTTAAGTGCAATCAATTTCATAAGAACTGAATTTAAGAAACTTGTGTGCTTTCATTAACTGCATTTTCTGAGAATGAAAAATGCTAGGAATTTTTTTTCTGAAAACAACATATCTTGAGGAGCTAACTTTCGGTCTGAATAACACTTGCATTAAAAATATTTTTAATATATTTATAAATATTTATATTTATATATTAATATATAAAATAGTGTAAATGTTTATAATATAAATATTTATATTTAATATATAATAAAAATATTTTAATATAGTAGATGACGTGTTAATTAGATGTGTTCTTCTTATAAACCAGCACAGTGAAAAAAATTACTTTTCCAGCTTTATTAAAAAAAAAAATTTGATATTCCCTGATACAGTTTTCCATTTGAAGTATGTTCCAGTGCAAATCAGCATTGTTTAAACGGCATAAAGGAAAGTGAAAGAAAACTTTTAACGACTGCTATGCTGAACAGATGTTCAAATAAAAACCATCCATTACAAAATGCATTTCCAGCTCAGTGCACATGTGCTGTATATTTAATTTCATTAAATTAAAAATACGGAGTCCTGGTTTTATAATTTAATTTATAAACATCTGAAAAGTCTTTCATTGAAAACAATGATTAGTAAAGTGAGTGGCTTTAATATTTGTTGTTCCATGTTTAAGAAAATTAATCAACCATACTATTCTTACACCTTTAATGACAGCAGGATTTGCTTTGTTTAAGTTCTCAAGAGACCAGTAAAAGCGAATAACCCTGCAGAGGACTGCTATTTCCAACTGCAGATCAAACACCTGCAATGGATACTGCACAGGGTTGATTCTCAGAATCTCATTACATGTACTTTAGGCATAAGGATTGTTTTCAAACAAAAGCAAATTTCCTTAACTTAAAAAAAAAAAATCAAATGTGATTTTTTATTACAGTGTTTTTTGCTGTATTTAAAGCCTGGTTTGTTTGTCTACCTATTTTTATCTCCTAACCTGAAAAAATGGCAAAGGACAGTCCCATATAAATGAGCAATGATATTCCTGCCTGGTACTTCAGGGCTTGGAATTCAGCATTTTGAAACTCCTTGATGCTCCACATTTCTCAGTCACAAACCTGGGAGAGAAATACATTTCTCTAACTGTTGAGTGAGAGACAGCTGATAACCTCCTGACACCAGAACCATCAAGGCCCATCAAGTATTACCTTGCCTGACCGTGACCAGAAGAAAGGTCTGCACCTTTCTCTATGATCAGGACTGTATCTGATCCAAGTCACTGAACCACAAAGGAAAAAAAATATATCTTCCATTTCTTCATGCCATCTGATGCAAACAAGCCCATCTCAAGGCAGTTCCATTGCCAGCTCTGCTTACTGAAAGCTTGAACTGGACATCATGCACATGGATCAGAGGAGCAATTCAATATATCACCTGCAAGATTATTTTGCCTGCCTGCCAGATGAATTCACAGCCAGTTCAGCAATACTCTTCATTTTTGCAGGGTAAAGGAGTCTAGTCACTCAGATTATTTATATAAAGCCAGCACCATAGTGTGAATTACTGTGAAAATATTCTGAGCTCCAGGACACCTGTCATAAGTTTTTGCTTCTCCAGAGATCAATAATCCTGAACAACCAGATTGCCTGTGCAAGTCTGATCCTGACAGCAACATAGCAGTCATGATCAATCTGTGTGATTAGAGTAACTTCAAGGATATTTCACCAAAAGCACTGCTAAGAAGAATTCACCTGTATTAAAAGGCACAGAAAAGAAACTCTCACTCCACAAGGTGAGAATGCAATTGCATAGAGCATGCACAAACTGTGTGAAACTCATTTATGAGCCTTGACAATATAGTCTGGCATGGAGGAGAGAGATTCATTCTGCTATAAGATGTGGAGGATTTCACCCCGAAAGTGAGGTGGCATTCATGAACTGCATCAAGTCTCTCATGGCCTTAGGCCTACCTTGAATCAGAAAGAATGGCATATCAGAAAACTGCATGTATCTGAACAAACACAGGAGTGACTTCTTGGCCTTCATGGACTTACAGGGTTCTTGCTGCTCAACATGCTCAAAGCCACACTGACTCTATAGTGCAGATGTATAATCCAGTCCAAGGCAGCAGCTACAATTTTTGTGCTGAACCAACTTTCAGTCACTCTAGGATGCCTCACACAATGAAGACCATCTCAGTATCCCGTTTATAACATGTCCTGTCAACATTACAGGACTTCCCCTGAAGACTGTCTGTGCTTCATAAGTCTTAATCACTGAAACCAGAACAGCCACCTCATCAATACATTTCCTAATACTATTCAGGCTCCAGCCGAGGTCATTTTGAGGAACAGACTAGACCACAGATAAAACTGTTTTGAAACATTGCTCATAAACACTACAAGCAACTACACAAAGAGTTTAGTTTATCCAGCATTTCCTAGCGACAGAAAGCAAAGCATCTAGCAGTTTAAGAAACAGAAATAATCCCAGCTGTCACCTGTGGCACTAAAGAGACAGAGACAGCTGGAGAAAATAGATTAAAAGCACAAGGAAGGAGAATATATCCATGATAATGTTTTTTTTATTCGTCTCAAGGTACCAACAAAGAAATAACTGCGTGACTAAGACAGCACTCTCTACAAAATAGAATTCTGGAGACAACAGAGAATCTTCAATCAGACATTGAGAGAGATCCACATCATTCCTGAACTGCAGTGCTTTTAATTTATGCAACTTCAAGATAAAATTACTTAAAAGGCAGTTCCAATAATCATTGGTACTGACAGGGACAGCAGTAGAATTCAAACAGAGATTTGATAATGTAATAGATCAGGATGACAGAGGCAAGGATGAATTGTGTAAAATTTGTAAACATCTCCTAAAGGAAAGGAAGCAGAGAGTGAACTTTACGACCCAAAGAGTGAATCATGCCCCAGGAGCAGTACTTAAAAAATATGTAAACACTGAGCTGCCAAGATGTTTATGTACCGCTTGGTCCAGTGAAATTAATGATTTTAGCCCAAGGCAGGAGCTTGCCAACCCCTTCAAAGTGCTAAGTGCAGGGCTGCAGCCAGAGCACAGTGCAAGACACTCCTTCCACCTGCCAATACACAGCAGTCCTCACACTGGCCCATGCAAACTTTGGAGATGGGTGCCTATGATCCTGCCTCTCTCTGTGACTAAAGACACCTGCAGCTTTGAGGTGGTCGTTCCTAGACTGGAAAATCCATACCTCTACTTGGATTTATGCCACTAAGGTGCTCTTTCTAGAACAGAGGATTTCAAACAGAAAAGACAATGGTAACAAGAGGAAGTGGCATGATGACAGATTTCTAGAGCACTCGTCTGGGAAGTGAAAGTCCCTGATGTCATAAAACATAAACATTCCACTTGGTGACCCTGAATGCAAAATTTAGTCCATGGAGCAAGGACCTGAACACAGAATTTTGTCCTCTCAATACCCACCTCCCCAGGTCCTGCTGCTACTTGTTTATACTTTAACCATAAAGAATTTCCATTCATTTCCATCCACCCCAGAAGTTCACCAAAGCGTGGAAGGCAGCTCCATGCTCATCTTGAGGGCACATGGCTGAGCACTCCAAGATGCCCAGGCAGAGGGACCAGAGCCCAAGCACTCCATGAGTAGGTGAGTGCTCAGCCCACCAAGCCATTACATGAGAAACAAGAATTCAAAACACATCCCCTTGAACTGCAGCACCTCACCTTGGCTGTTTGATTGCCAAGGACTGAGCTTTGACAGCCTCTGAGAAAACTCACACACCTTGAGGCAATGATGGTACACAGTCTGTAGGAGCTACAGTCCCAAGAATGCCTACTTAGTTCATCCCAAACAGGCTTAGAAACAAGATAAATGTGAGCCATTCAGCCGAGCAAGGTCTGTACAGATGTACAGCAATAAGACTGCAATCACATACAGTGTCACAAGAGCTTTCAAATATAATTTTTTTTTCTTTTTGCATATAAGTTCTGAATTAAGCGGCCTTGTGAACCTCAAGGCTAGTGGTGTACCTATACTCTGAGCAACTACAGGTGAGTAGGTGAGAAGAAAGGCCAGACCTAAGTTTGGTAATTTTTATCAAATTACACTAATATTTCATGCAATATAGCATGAAAGCTGTTTTAGATGTAATTTAATGTACATTTGTAGCCAACAGTTTCAGTAAAATTCATTACTTTATGGTAAGAACAGGCAGCCTGATGATCTTCATCATGAACACAGAGTGAACTACTCTTATGACACTATACAACTCATTGATGACTTGTTTTTTAGAGTACATGTGATACTTACATAGCCAATTAGAGCACAAGATCTGTTTTCATCAGATGCAATTCAGCAATAATTATGAAATCACCTAACTTGAAGACATGACGTAGAACAAGTCTATTTCAGGAAGTGGTAAGTTAAAAAAAATACAATTGATACTTTATTTAATTAAGATTCTTAACCATTTTTCTTCAAAACAAAAAAACTTGAAATTTATAGATTTTCTTCATAATCAAGGCAGCATGTCTATACATAAGTATAGACAAAGGAAAAATGACACATCTTTATGTTAGTACTTTAAAATATTATTTTTTAATTCATTTTGTTAAAAATATAATACCAGTAACTTGCTCTTTTCCAAAGTTCCATCTGTGGTTTTAGAGATACAAATGCTAGTGTAGATGAGCAAATGAGCTACAAATGCAATGTCATATCATCTTTATCTCTATAAATATTTTTAGCTCAAAAATATTTAGTGCTTTCTTTTAAAAAACACCTGTAACTGAAACAGCAATTATGAACAGGACCACCTGTTTTTGCAAACACATATGAAAAAAACAAATCATCATGTATAGTTTACCTATGCACAGCTGCCAACTCATTCTACAGCATAGAATGCAGCAGTATAAAAGAAGCTAAGAGTTTTCGTGTAAAAAAGGCAGTGGGAAAAAAGGAAAATACCAGGTAGCTCAAATCAGCAATGCTTCATCTTTGATACACAAAATTTAGCACTGATTTCAAAAGTTACATGCAGCTAAAGTGAGAGTCTTCATTGGAGGAGTGTGGGGAAAAAGGGAGAAAAGAGCTGGGAGGAAGAAGGAGAGGTCGTGGTACAGAAAAGGCACTTCACCATCAGGAGCCACATGCCCGAGGCAGGAGTTCAGAGCTCTACATCCTTATCCTCGAGGCACCCCTCTCTCAGCTTAACTCTCCTGGAATCAACAACTCAGCAGAAGAATCTGCTGACAGCCACCACTCAGCCCCTCTCTTCCAGCCAAGCATCCTCTCTTCCTAGTCAGCACCTTCTAATTTGCCATTACCAGAGATTCTTACTAACACAGTGACCTGGATTCACTAAAAAGCACGTACTTTTTAATGCTGTAACACAGCTGCCCAAAGCTTCCAGAGCATGCTGAAAAGCAAGAAAAAACTCTCCAAGTAATCAGCAGTTCAGCTGACAGGATGCCAAACACTTCAGAAATGGCATGTGTTAAATCAGACTGTGTCCAAGAGTTTCTGTAGCCACTGTTTAACTGCACACAGCTCCGAGCAGTTGTATGTAAAACAAAGTAGAGTCCTCGACTGAAACAACTATCTGAGGAAAGACAAAACATCAGCTATTTGGAAAACACAAGTCCTCCCACTTGTTGTGAATCACTGTATTTGTGCTCAGCATCTAAATATTTCCCCAAAAACTCGTACTCATGACCTATCTTTTGTTTGCAGAAAACTTTTTAAAGGAACATATTTTTGTAAAGTCTGGTGGGTTGACCCCAGCCAGACCCAGTTACACAATGTTATAAATAACAATGAGGAGGAATGAAAATACGATTAGTTGAATAAGTAACAATTCTGGGTTGGAGGTTTTTTGGTGGTTTTGGGGGTTTTGTGGTTTTTTTGTTGTTGTTTGTCTTGTTTGTTTCTGTTTTTATTCAAGGAATTACGTGATTAAATGAATATGGAGCTCAATATTCAAACAAAAATTACCTACACTCTACACTATTTCAGATGAGCAAACTGCATGGTTCATGATACAATGAAACCAATTCTCTCTTCAACCCCTCTTCAAAACAGTAATTTTCTGTCCTGTCTCTTCCTCCTCCTGCCCCAGTTGCATCTCCCTTCTCCCCACTTCAGCTCCTCAGACCCTCATTAGCAGCCTGTCTGACACAAAGTTAACTTACCTCACTACCTCAGGAAACAAAAAATCTATTTTCTTCCAAATTAGTTTTCTGCAATTTTAGTGAGCTGGAACAATTTTCCATGTGACCAGCTAAGTATCAGACCTGGTTCAAAATAACCTCTGGAATCAAAGAACCAATTAAAAATGGGAGGAAAGAACAGAATCACTCGCTTTTACCAAGAAATTAATTCCATTAAAATCAGTGTAGTTGAAACTGTTCTGTTGAAATCCAATCCTACATGAACTGACACTAGAGTTTTATCTCATTAGGTTTTGTGGTGGACTTGATAATCTTAAAGGTCTTTTCCAACCGAAACAATTCTATTAGAGAAAACAAAATCTTGCATCTTGGCCCACTCACAGAGTACAGCAGCAATTTTACAAACATATAAAACATAAAGGCAAGCTATAAGAAAGAACTGCCAACATCATAAAATAACAGAATTTAGGTTCTCAGGCTCTTTGGCTCATTTGTTCTGCCTCATTTCAAGGAAACGGGACACCAGAAAATTTATGATTCTATGACATGAAAGAGATCACTTTCACACTACCTATTAGAAAGAGCAGAGAAAAACAGTAGCCTGTGTTGACCTTGTGGCTGTTATAGCAGCAATTTAACTCAAAAGACTGCGACGAGCCAGGAAATAACAGGATATGGTTTTGCAAATAGAGTCTAGACTAAAGGCTTTCTCTGCAAAACTTCCTACAGAAGAGCTTATTTAGTCATTTGATCAGCTCACCAAGAGCAAAGAAACCTTCTTTTAATATGTTTTTTTATGTTGCTGTCTCCAGTATCCTCAGGTTTTCCATTATTCAAATGCTCTCACAGGATGTCACAGGGGAACCTTCCCTGTGTTTCATGGCACAGATACAGACTCACAGAATATTCTGAGTTGGAAGGGACCCACAAGGATCATCAAGTCCAAGGCAGATACTTCTTCCACAAAGATGCTGAAGGCATCCACAGGCACAATGCTGCTTGCTCCCTTCTCACTTGGCTCTAACATAAATCTACTCCATATTCTTTTGAAGAAAAAGTAAACAATCTGATATTGCCTATTGTGCTGAAAATAAAGGACCTGAAGCCACTTTTACTGTGTTTGATTTTGACCTAAATTTTAAAAAGTCTGTGGCAACTAAGACTTCCACATTCTGCAGTTTCATGCTGCCATGTATGTTTGCATTCTAGCAGCAATTACTAGGATACACCATTCTAGGATTCTGTCATTTTATAACATAATTTTATTATTATATTATTTATGACATAATTCTAAATATCTTAATATATTGTTAATATATAATATAATATCTGAATATTAAAACACAGTAGCAAAACCAAAATTCAAACACCATCAAGGCATTCTTTCTTGTACGAGTTTATCTGCAGATTTATGAAATTAAAATGAAGGATCATTTGGTTTCAGGGGTTAATTTACAATACAGATTAGCAGGGGAAAGGGGGGAAAAAAGTCTGATCTGAAAAGAAAATAAATAAGAAGCATTTAAGGAAACTACCCAGACTGCTGTGAGCACAGAGAGCCAAAGCCTGAGTTTTGCTTGGCATGAATGTCTCAGTTCTTAGTGTTACTGAGTCAGTCACAGTTCAGCCTTCTGGGGATCATTTCCAATGGAGCAAAAGAGGTATCCCATTTTCACAAACTCGATAAAAGCAAAACATGCATATTTCAGATCCAAACAACCAATATCTTAACCAAATCCCTATAAACTGCAACAGTTATTTATAAAAACAGCAGTTACTAAGTACTGAGTCTAAAACTGAGGAAAGTGCACAGAAAGCTGTTAAAAATTGCTTGATGGCATGAAGAGTTTTAACCTTAGGCAAGTAAGTAGAGAGTTTTTTAGATTCCTAATTTCTCACGTATTAAGAAATTATGTCTAAATTATGACAAACAGGTAATTTTAACTAGTACAAAGAAACTTATGTTTATTATAACCATTTACTTTTCTTTTTCACCTCAAATACCAGAAAAAGTAATAGAAGCTACAGATGATTTTATCTTGAAAAATAATGGAGGGTGACAAAGCTGATGCTGCATGTAAAGGTACTAAAGGATTTGAAATTGGCTCAACAAAAAGGTTCAACAGGTTTCAGCGTGGCTCAGGAGGGAAGAAGGCTCTGAGTCTTCACTTTTATCTGTAAAACCAGCAAGAAGCTCTTTCTGCATACATGCACATATTTAAACTCTGAGCATTTTCATTTTCAGGTCTCCAATAACATTTTAAATTCCCAAACATTATAGCTAAGCAACACTTTCAGGAGCATTGTAATCAAGACTTATCAACAAGATTTAATAAGCAGCAGTCTGAAGCTGAACATCAGATTCCCTTCAAGCATTCATAGCTGCATGTTAGTTCCACTGGTAGGAAGCGTGGCATTTTTCCATTTCTTGTTTCGCTCTTAAACAGCAATTTCACCGAATTGGTAAAATACGTAGCACAGCTGTCAGCCTTTAAAGCAAAAGTAAAGTATGTGGGTGACTTTGAAATGTAACAGAATAACTATGTTTAAGATTTCTGTAATTTCAGATGCAGGCTCTACAGAAAGCTGCTTTACCTCTCCCTCTGCTGCAGCCCTTCGGCATCATAGAGGAAGAGAAGCCAACAGCATCACCAGAAAGAAGTGAGACGGAGCACTGGCTCAAGACTCCCAACCTTTTTCCACTCTTGGGAAAGCCTTCCCAGCAGCTTTTCCAGATTTTCCCACAGACATAGTGTTGGGTTTGGTTTATTACCAACTTTCCTGCATAGCAGGCCCAGACATTACCCTATCTGATTCAAAACAAAACAGGACAAACCAACGAACAAAAACACACTTGTAGAGTGTGCATCTCAGGGTGCCATTACAGGTTCATACTCCATGAAATTACATAAATTTAAATACTAAAAAAACCACTAATATGGAAAATGACACCTTACCCCATGCAGACAAGATTCTTATTTTCAATGTTGCATATACAGCCAACAAATGAAAATAATTGTGTTTGTTATGATTGACTAATTTAGTCAGAAAGCAATAAAGTACCTTGTCTCTCTCCTTTACTATAAGAGGAAATCTACATGATATTCCCTTAACTGTTAACATCTCTTGCTCACAAAAATTAAAGAGCAGATTGACTACAAATGTGTTACCTAATTTATAGGAATGGCTTTTTCACACATCCTTACAGGTCATCCCACCCAACCTATCAGCACAATGTTATGATTAAATTATGCATTTTTACTTTCCCTGACATGGCAAAATGTTCACTTCCACCTGTGCTGTCAGTTTGTGTATTTTGTCCAAATTTCAATCCAAATGTCATCTGTTCTCTTGGAAAGCTCCTGGTGTTTTTGTGTTCTTTCCTGTTGCTGAGTGTTTTCCAGGGAACAAGGAAGTCTTTAGTTTTACAGAAGTAAAATTATCACCCATTGGTTATTTTTTCCAAGTCAGACATTCAGGCTACAGAGTAATAAAGTGTGCAATTTTTTTCATTCTAAAAACTATCATTACCACTGCCCTGCAGCTTTCAATTCATCAACTGATTTTCTTCCCTCTAGTGATTGATGAATAGTGTCTTCAGATTTGCTTCTGGACTAATTGTAATTGGACCAGCAAATTTCACAACATCAGTTTAAAGAAAGAAATGGAACTTTGCAGACTGAATTGTTCTCCCTGTGTGGTTTCAGATAAGTTCCTTTTTGTCTATTAGGAGAGTGACTATTACCAATATTAACTTTTCAATGCCACAGAGTTCACTCAAATAATTCAGTTTTAAATCAAATACAAAAGTTGGAACTTCTAGAAATTTACAGCTTGCTAAACAAATATTATCTTGCAAATTCTTGAGTTGCTACTTCAGCCTTATTACTTAGATGGCAATGACAAAGAAACAGCGATATCTAGCTGTTGATTTTTAAGAACAATTCTTATGATACAGATCAAAAATATTAGGTTATCACACGGCCAGACATGAGTACCCAAGTACCTTTACTAACCACGCAAGGCTGTTTCTGACTTGTTTTTCTTGTTGATTTTCAGGTGTACGTAATTTAGAGTTGTCATAAAATTACAGGAAATTCTCATGCTGAATGCTACATCAATGCCCTTCTCCCCCCCTTAACTCAGTTCTTTAATTATTTATAACAGTTACAGGCACTTAGGAAAGAACAGTGAATTATAAATATTTAATAAAGATGCCTGTAACAGAAAGACATGAGAGAGACTACAAAAATCAAATAAAGTATTTGTTTATCCCAAGTAAAATAAAAAGCAAGGCAGGTGATCTTTATATTTATATAAGTGTTCATAGCTTTGACAAAGCAAACCTATTAAGTCATCAGTATGCTTTACCGAATAATTACAACCAAACAAATAAAAATTGACAGGTACACCAGTTTTCTTCAGACTTTTAGTATTTTAAAGGGATCTATTTTGATTGCTTGCTACAAGTTTGCCTTGTGAGAAATGCTGAAGAAGTATCACTACAGGACATCAGAGTTTCAAGATATTAAAGGATGCAAGAGTCAAGAGCAAATACAATTTTTAAATTCTCATCTATGACAGCAGCATCTTAGCAAGCAGCTGGTAAGAAATTCTCAATATAAATTAGAACTATAGCACTTGGGGTGGTAAGAAAGTATGAAAGAACTTTAAAATATCATCAAATACAGTTTATAACCCTTCTAGTTGTGGAGGAAAGCTAAGGATATAGTGCACACAAACTTCAATATAATAGGGCAGGTAAAAAAATTCGAATTTTTAATTTTCACAACTCACAGTATTTTAATACTTGGTACAGGCAATAATGAAAATATGTTAATACCATAATTGTGTTCTAGAGAGGAAAGAAATAATTACCAGGAAAACAGGACTCCTTTTTTAAACCACTAAGACATACAAGGGAAATATCATTAATCTTTAATTACTATGTTCATGTACCATATCTCAATACCCTGTATGCAGCTTTCTAAATTTCTTACACATCACAAATACTTAAAAAGTCACAAAAATTAACTCACATGATATCCAAAACTAAAACAAATCACAGAAGCAAAACAATTATCTCATCTTTTTTCTTCAAATTGAATTACTTTCTGCTCACTCTGAAACCAAAGGCCTCCACTGATTCTGCTGTCCCTGTCCTTTGAAATCAGCTCAGGCTCCCAACATGAAGGGCTCCCTGCCAAACCAACAGGAAAAAAATGTGCATGCCTGGGATGGGCAAGACAAGGCTGAAGAAGAAAAGTTTAGATAATTCTTAGAAACTATATTAATTTTCCTTATCTCAGCATTATAGCCACCCACCATGAAAACTCACAGTGATTAAATGATTTCATGGGGAGAAGTTTTATTCTTGTTCCATGCAACAGAGACAGAAAGTAGAACTGTTCCCTTACAGCCAACACCCTCACTCTCCCAGCTTCCTACTTCCAAATTTATTTTCTCTTTTGCTATAACTACAGGTTAACAAAACTTTCCAAACATATTATTTTATTAGTTCATATTTTCTTGTTCTAAAATGATTTGAACATTCATCTTCAACATGGAACCCTTTGTGAAAAAAATGCTTTCTTTTCATAAAACTGTTAGTCAGAACTGAAAATGTGTCACAGGAGCCACTTTTGTACCTAAAGCATGCACATAGTTTAATCAAGATATGGTTTAGAGTATATTTAGATTGTACTTGAAAGTTTGCCTGTACAGTGGACAGTAATGTAAAGAAAATCCCAGCTGTAAATGACACCAGTGTACCAGGAAAAGTACTAGAATGGACACAGTTATATTTGCAAATGTGTCTTTTGGTTACCCGGCTTACTCCTCCCAGTAGCTGAATTATGCCAGGAAAAGAGCCTGCTGTCAGAATTTGTGTGGTCCCTAAAAATGGAGCTGGCCCTCATGTCACCTACACCAATAAACCTAGTGAAAAGGAGACAAGCCTGCGGTATTAATACTTACACTTGAACCCTGAAAATAAAGGCAAGTATTCAAATGCCATACTGAAATCTGAAAGAACAACATTTTATATATTTAAGAACTCTCAGAATAGTTTAACTGATGCAAAGACTAAAATAGTAAATCCTTAACTTCTTACAAAACCAGAGAGATTATTAAATTAAAAAGAAAAAACAAAAGCAATGAAAAGCACTGACATTAAAATTCAAAACTTTTGGGGTTTTTCAAAATCTTTTTTCTTTAGAAATAGATTGTATGTAAAGTATTTTAAAAGCACAACTTCAACCAGCTTTACCCAGATTTCCACACATTTCTGTGGATTCATACTACAACATGACCTGCCCCATTGGACTCAACAGAACTTAAGTTTGAAATGACAGAGGGGTTAAAGAGAAGCATAAGAACTGAGAGGAAACAGATGTGCTATTAAAGGAATGCTGCTTTAGAAGACTTAGCTTTCTGGACTAAGCCAGAACAAAGAATACATTGAAGGAAAATAATTTGCTGAACTAACTTGATGCAAAGGCTAATTGAAAAGTTAACAGAAATACTAAATTATTTGAATACTGGTTTTTGTACACATAGACAAATGTGAATATAGAATTCAGTATCTATTACCCTCTTTGAATCCTGAGCTAAAAACAGTCACATTATAATTAAAAATGCTATTAATCAACCAATTCTCTGAGACACAAAGTTAACTGAACACAGCAAAATTATTCTGGCAATATTAACAGTACTGTCTATTCTTATTTTCAGCAACTTGTTGCTGGCCAATTTTTCCTTATCACTGGATTTTAACTGTCAGTATAGCTCAGTAAAAAGGAACAAACAATAAGTGGTATAACTATTTCACACTGACATTTGATAACTTCTCATTTGATATATGCTGAATGCTTATTTCAGCAACTTGTTTTATACTGCAACTCTATCTCAATCCTCCAACCAAGTGTAAGTTAGCTATTTAGACTTGTAGAAAGAGGACACAAATTTTGCAAAGTTGGATTATCAACAACAATTTGGTCCCAGTCTGTTGCACTAGATTATTTAACATTTTTTAAGAACAGTTCTAGTTGCACACATTATGTAATAAAGAATAAAACTTGGTCTGAGTAATTTATTATAAATATCCTTCTTTTAAATACTCATCATCTTCTGCCAGTCTCATCCAGCACATTATTGTTCCCACAACATTAAGGAACTGAACCTTTAGATATCTCTGTTAAATGATCTGCTCTCAAATACAGCAGAAATGTCCCAGTTTATATAGAACCTTTTCCCCACCAGAGTACTTGCACACGTCTCACAATGGCATTGAGTTACAATAAAAACTATTTCTTAAAAGATTTATGAGAAGGAAGGAAATCATGGTAGAGTAAGCTTTGTGATGATAAAAGTGATTGAGACAGAAGCAGGCTGTTTCCAGGGCTACCAATGAACCATATATTATGTTTTAGATGGTTTCCTAGGAAAATAATCCTAGGGATCACATCATCTAAGAATGCATAAGAGGCACACATTCTCCTAACTTTAAAATTTATTTCTTGATTTCAAATAAATCTGATAAAAGAGGAGATCTAAAGATGACACGTTCCATAGACTTTCCAAAACCAAGTAGTTGGGAAGAAAAATTGAATCAGTAAAATTCAGATTATAAAAAAAGCACAGATCAAGAATTCACACCTCCTTCAATCCCCAAGTCAACCAGAAAGACAGAGCCCCACTGAAGCTGGTATGTAACCTTCCACAATGTAAAATTTTAGCCCGAAGAACAATTTCTTTCCTTCCATTTTTTTTCATTCTGGCTTCACTTAAATGGAACAGATATACAATGCTGAGATCTAAACATCTGAACTCTTTACTGCCTCTCACTGAGATTTCCTCAGCAGACATTACAGCACAGCTGAGAACTCCTGGGGCTCCATAAGAAAAACAAAAGCTTGCTGTTTAACATTATCAATCAAACCCTGCTCCAAGAAGGGCAGGTGCAGAGTACCTGCCTCTTCAAAGACAGACTGAGATTCCTTATCTCTTCTAGGCAAGACACCAGAGAGGCTTATCTCATCAGAGCATGACCTTCTGTCTTGTCACAGAAGTTCCCAGCAATTTTAGAAAAGAACAGGAAAGGTTTTGGAAGAGATCTTAACCTGTGTCAAAAGCCCCACTGTAGTAAAGAGCATTTTCTTCAATGCAGGAAATTCAGGTGTCTGAAGTGCTTGAGACCAGCACTGTACTACTCACCCTCTTTTTCTACCAAGACAGCTGCAAACTACATCTGAACAAAACCAGCCATCCCAGTGCCCTTAGTAGATACTGACAGGTGACAGATACAGACAAGAAAGTCATGAAACTTCCTTGCATGAACACACTTTCATCTGTGTTGGAACACCTGAGTTAAACCATAAGGTTTCAGAAATTACTTCTCAGATTACCCGAATCTCAAATTATTTATTTTCTTCAGGGATGTCAGAGCTTTCTACAGGGGTGACTGGAGCAGTCTTCTGACATTGCTCCTCAGGGACAGCAGACTTTGAGCTTCCCACACACAGCTCAGTAACCTCAGGATACTCAGAATCACATTTACTGATAACTGATCATTAAAACAATTTAGTGCACATCTGTCCAAAGGATAACAGTAAGTGGAGAATTTGTGCATAGATAATCCTGTGTAATTTTTGCCTCAAATATACCAAGAACACTTAGTAATTGAAAAATTAAGCCGACATCTCCCTCAACCTGCTGACAGCACTCTACCCAACACATACAGGATACTGTTGGCTCTCTTTGCTGCAAAGATGAATTGCTGACCAAGTGACAGATTGTCATCCACCAGGGCCCTAAGGTCCTCATCTGCAAATTATAGACAATTTTCATTGTTAGGTCTTAAAAATGGCTAAAGGACTGTCAATAGGAAAAAGAAAAGTTAACACACTAGTGATACATGTACTATTGGTAATTTTTATCACAATGTAGAACCATTTCTGTGTAATTTGTTTTAAACATGGCCCATTTTATGAGGTCTGGTCCTAAAGATAGTGTGCTCAGTAACATAAACTGAATAAAAATCCATTGTTCAGAGGGTTCATATTGGTTGCAACCTATTATAATTTCACTATAATTTAGCAGTTGCTTGTGTCCTCAATGAAGCACCAATGCTGGCCACGGTTTCTTTATCCATTGTTAGGAACCCCTTTGCTTATTATTTAATAACTTGTTCCATTAATCATTATCAGCCTCAGCAGTGCTGAGTGCAGGGGAAAAAATCGCTGCCATGGTCCTGCTGGCCATGATCTGGCCATGACTACTGCTGATCCAAGCAAGGCTGCCACTGGCCTTCATTTTGGCCACCTGGGCTCACTCCTGGTTCATGTTCAGCTGCTGTTCACCAGCACCCCCAGGGCTTTTTACACTGGGCAGCTTTCCAGACACTCTGCCCCAGTCTGTAGCACTGCCTGGGGTTGATGTGACCCAAGTGCAAGGAGCCAACACTTGGCCTTGTTGGACCTCAGTCCATCAATCCAGCCTGTCCAGATCCCTGTGCAGAGCCTTCCTGCCCTCCAGCAGATCAATACTCCTGCCCAGCTTGGTATCACCTGCAAACTTTCTGAGGGTGCACTCCATCCCCTCTCATCCAGATCACAGATAAATATATTCAACAGGGCTGGCCCAATACTCAGCCCTGGACAATGCCACTTGAGACCAGCCACCAGACAGATACAATTATATTCATCACCACCCTTCAGAGATGTCCAGTGCTCAGTTAACTCACACATTTGTCTACATTCTGTATATTAGAGAGAAAGGATACAATTTGAGCACACAGCCTACCCACTGATTAATGAAAAAACACCAAAAGACACAGTGCTGAAAAATCCTTAAAAGCTGTATTACACATACCACAGTTTACTGATTAGCTTGGTAATGATTATAAACATTCTGAAAACCTCAAGAGAGTATCTTCTGTACTCCTCAAGACTTATGAATTACAGTCTATGCTTTTCCCAGAGTTCCTGGTTAATCTCTAAGCAATACAGAAAACACAATTCAAAGCAAGCACAATGTCAAAAACTTTCCCTAGTATATGCTGCTAGGTAACTCTGGATGTCTATAAACTAGATAAGACTAAAATGCACTTAAAAAACCATGAGCAATTTCCAAAATGTTATTAGGTGTTATAAAATAGACTCAAACTTTCTGGAACAGCTATTTTTTTTTTTGGAGTTCAACTTTCAGCTCTTCCAGAGAACATTTTTAAGTGATACATTTTCCTGACCCCTAGCAATAATCAGTCACTTTTTTAAGGAAGTGCTGCACCCCAAAGTGAACAGTCCAACATCACCATCAGTTCCTTGTTAATGCATGTTCAACTTCAAGCAAATATTACAGGACTGTAATCCTTTTTTTAGTTCCTAATTAATAGTTGGTGAAGTAACGTCATACTAACATTATTATATTTCAAGATGCATGAAAACATATCCAAAAATTTTCTCCTCCATTTAGCTGTTGATTGCACTTTGTGTGAATGTATCACAGCTACAGAATTATAATTCTAGTTTGTTCCCATATGCCAGATTGAACAAATGTTATGCAGAGAAAATAGATATATTTTATGGATGTATGCAACTATATTATTCACTGATTTATAAGACACTGGTGGCTAACAAGAAATGCTTACACAGGCAACCTTCCTAAAATTCTATGTTGTATGGTAATAGGACTGCAATTCTGCCTGAGATTAGAAGTAAATTAGTGTATCCAAAACCACACTCCAGGTATAAACATAACTTCATGTTCATACATATCATTTTGTCATGGACATAACTGAACAATATACACATTAGCAATGCAAGACTCCTCAAGAAAAACTGGCAGACTTGTCACAGCTCTGGATCCAGCAGTGTGTGGAAAACTCATAAAAATGTGTGACTGGAAGGCAACAAGTGCTGATGGTGAGACTGCACACACATCCGTTGGCTGGTTCCAGAAACAAAGGGAACAGCTGAACCTGAAGGCTAAACAACAGCAAATCTTTTGGATTCTTCTCATCCTAAGACTTTAACCAGGCTCAGGAAAATGTTCCAAATTCAGACTGCAACTCTGCCTCACTGTGTAAGATTCACTTGTTTTAACTAATTTTAAATGTTATAAATGTAGCCAAAGTATGAGGAAAATGGACAGGCCCGCTTGTTGCCATCAGATGAAGAATGACAAAGATGAAAAATACAGAGGTAAGACAAAGATTCAGGAACATGAAAGACAAGAGGTTTGATCATATATTCTTTACCTCCCAGTAATCTCCCTAATATATAGCAACAGACATGAATAGTTCTTTTGTGTATGCTTTTCTTTGGTTTATTTCCATGTTGTCCCAGCAGGCCAGTATTTATAGAATCAGTAACTTTCTGAAGCTTGTTTGATACAGTCATAACATTCACCTGGTAATCTTTTATATTTATTTAAAGACAGTATTTAGATAAATTACTTCTGTAACCACAAACTGGTTTAAAGAATATCACTTAGATTCCCTTTAAAAAATAAATCATTCCTTCAGGAGTGGACCACTTTCCCTTCACTAAAAATGCAAAAGCGTATCAGTTGCATACACTGTTACACCCTTTGATATTTAACATTGTTGTTCAATTCTTTTATTTGCCATCCAATAATGGTCAGTGGTGTATACTTTTCTGGTTTTCTTATTTTATTGAGATTACAGTAGAACTAGTCTAAATTCCTGTTTTACTAAGGAAATTCCATTGAGGTATATTTTGAAACCAAGCTGTACAGCGACTAAATTTAAATCCTCACCACATGTCAAGATTTAAGTAAGGATTCAGAAGTCCCACTTTTTCTTACATGGAACAAACTAGACTTCTTTCTACAATTTTTATTTATAGCTGCTCATGAAAAACCACGAAAAAAAAAGAAAGAAAAAGCATTTTAGAAGCCAAGGTAACTATGAGAGAGCAGGCATTCTATGACTTAAGCAATACTGCGCACCTTCCAACTAAAAGCTGGTACTAACGCATCTCACGCTTCCTCTGAACCGCACAAACAAGTGCAAGGTGCCAACAACACTAAGTCAGTCTGTGCTCCAGGTCCACAACTAAGAGAGTGGGAGGTAAAGAAAAGGAACAAATGTTTAAAATTATGAGAACTATTTGTTAATAATTTCCTTAATTTTTCCTTAAAATGGAAAAGAGGTTGAACCTTCCACCATTGCCTGTTTTCTACTGAAACTTTTATAAAAGAAGTGCTTAAGGCAGCCTTACTTTTGTCTCCCAGTTAAAATATTGTATCCTCTTGGCTTCCTTGTTTTACATACCAACAGTATTAAAGCATTTTAATTCACACCTCTGCCTTTTATGTCATATGAAGGCAGAAGTCATTCTTCTAATGATTTCAATACTACATTAATTCAATTTTTTAGTTATATTAATAAAGTAAAAGTAGAAGGTATCATCAAATAATGGTTCATAATTTGACAGAGTGCTCATGATGCCTTTTTAGGAATTTTAAAGCCACATAATCTCAAAGTGCATGCAATCTTTCTTTATATTTGGGGAATTCTGCTACCAAAGGCGCCTCGATAACCAGTTTTAAATATAAACATAATTACTCAATATTTTTAGACATTACATTGGCATGCAGACTTTGAGACACTTTTCAAGGATATTTCCAGAGGCTCCTGGGACACCAGTTACCAGGGCAACCTCTGAGGTCACACGAGCTACTGCAAATTACAGAAGTTTCAAGAGACTCCAATTTACGTTAAATTTTCATGTACCATGCATGACTGCAACCCACTGCACCACATCGAACCCATGCAGCTCCTGCCGCCCTACAAGACAGCCCAAGTCCAAAAGGGTGCTTCAGGGAGAATTCCTGTCACCAAAAGTGACAGAGGGGAACCATGAGGAGCAAAACAGTTAACTCTCAGCCTCAACACACCTGACCACTGCCTGAAGCCATTTCTTCTCACATCACCAGATTCCGCAGTGGTCTCACGTCACAGTAAGCCTCATGTTTGATCACATTCCTGACCCTCCCAAGCATGCTCACTCCTCTCCACTAACCTCTTCCCATCTTTTACATGGAGTTGAGTTCCCTCCCAACTCCAGCAATGCTCCTAACTTAGTTCATGCAAATCCTGATGCTCTCCTTTGTTTGCATGGCTTGCAGGACAGCCAAGAGACAGCACCTGTTGCAGCTCATTTGGAGCAACACCTGTGCTGGAAGGCCTGGCAAGGCAGACCTGGCACCTGCTCAGTTGAGTCAGTGCTAAAAGAACAGGTAGTGACTGCACTTCCCCCAAGTTATTGCCATGAAAAATGAACACTGCCTCTTTTTGCTTTTTTTTTTTTTCCCCAGCTAAGTAAGGAAATCTGTCTGGATCTCAGGATCATTAAAGGGAAAACACATTATACGGCAAACATATTGTCTGAGCACTTCAGAAGGAAGCACATACAAAAGATCTGTCTCCTGCTGGTGTTACAAAAAAATAGATAACTTTTATTGAAAATACTACAGACTTGGAGAAAACACAGTAAAACCTGGGTGTTTTCTCATTTATCAAAAATGTTTCCATTCACATAAAGTAAGTGATGCTGCCACAGAACTTTCTAATTTACTAATTTTACTATAGCCACTCTTACATTTGAAACTAATTTGCACTGTTCTCTGAAAGAATCACAGCTTTCTGTTTAGTCTAGTTTATAAACCTTTTGCTACAATTTTAAATCAGCAACATAGAAGAGTATCTGCTCTTTATTATGTCCTGGTTTTGGAGGACTAGACAAACCAGCTTCTACTATAAAAAAAAAAAAGCTCATTTGTAGAAGATTCCATCAGTCAGTAAAAAGTCAGTGGACTTCTTTTATCTATAGATTCTTTCAACAAAACACATTCAGATGATCAGGAAGAGTTTTGGCATCATCCTCCAAGCTCAGGATTCCAGACAGAATAAAGCACAGATCTGAACCACTTTCAAAATAGCTGACCCTATTCTTCTTCAGCACAGTGGTAACAGAGGAAAAACTGATCATCACACTCTCCAAAACTGATATTAAGGGAAAAAAAACCCAAAATAAACCACAAACTCCACAATATACTAATAATTAAAAACTGATATAAAAATTTTGAAGATTCTCAGAACTTTTCCATTCATTTCAAAAAAAAAAAGCAATATTCTTTTTAAAAGTCAAAAAAAGGACATATATATTTTATTTTTATTTATTTTTATTTATTTTATTTATACTTTGGCTTTCTTATACGTATTATTTTCAATATTATAATAATGTCTTATATACATCTTTTTTTCTAGAGTTAAAAACACTTCACAGTAAAGGTTCAAATTTCTGATAAACAACCTGTTTTTCTGGTGGAACCAAGCCATGACTCCCAAGCATTGCACATCAGGTGCTCTAATAAATGAATGAACAAGTGTAATGAAACAGCAATGACTCTGTCTGGGAGGAGAGAGAAATTTAGGGGATACTGGGTGTGTACACAAATTCATGTAAACACAAAAAGTCAAACAGGGTGGGGAAATTGCCATCTTTCAATCTCATACTGTTACTGCTTTGAAATGAAGCACAAGGCCCTGCATTCCACAAAATTTTGCTACCTGCATTACAGATCTTCTGTCTTATGTGCTTCAATTGAATCAGAATGTTTCTATACCATTTGTCATATGCACAAGTGCCCCAACTTCAGAGCAGCAGGCCTTCAAAAATTAATCAAATAACACATTTCAACCTGATTTTTCAGTGCTTTACAATTACCAAGAATTATCCAGATCCATAAATTATGGGGGAGTTCATTCAATAAATTATATAAATAAGCACTGGAAGAAACTGTTTACAAGAGTTTCTAGAAACAATATGTTTTCCTTCCAATGAAAAATGTTATTTGAATTACAAGGTTCACCCACAACATCTGAGGCACAAATGATGCATAAAATATTGCATGCACTATATGAGTGGGAAAGAGAAAACAATAGCTGGTATTCATTCTGAAAGCTCAGTGAAATCTACCAAAAAGGAATGGAAATGAAAACAGAATTAAAAATGTTTATTCAGATTGGTCTCAAACTATTACCCAAACATACTTTCTATGTCTTTATATCTGTACAGTATATTCTCTACATTTTATAACAATAACAATATGTAATATTGTTCTCAAGAATAGGAATCAGAAAACTTTTTCAGGCATTTCCTTACTCCTAAATACACAGTCAAGTGATCATACCTATAGATTGGAAGCAGAAGCTCCTTCGTTTTTGCATAAAGTGACAGTCTCAACATTCTCTAAAATTCCCGTTTTTCTAAATTCTAAAATTCAACATTCTTGAAAATCCCCCCACAAGAGTGCTAGCCCATTGCATTTCAATGCAAATATTTTAAGACATATTCAATTACTATCAACTGAGTAGCAAATTAGTCCCAAAGGAATATCCTGTACTTTCAGAGCAAACATTTTGAAGGGTATTAGCTACATATTCTGACTGGAAAGAGGGAAGAGCATTTTGATCCACATACTTCTGAATCACTACTGTTTTCTAATCTCCTCTGGAAATATCTGAATTTAGAAAGCCATAGGATATACACAAATACATACATAAGGGACTGACCTGGAACTTCTCTGATACAGGTAATTTTTGAATGCCTTATGTCTGCTCAGGTAACACGACTCCATAGGTTTAACCTGAAAGAACTCTGTGTGTAAAAGCAGGCAAAACTGAAAACTTAAGAGATTACTAAAAATAAGTTTAAAAGTAGGTTCAGACAAAGCAGACAGTGCCAATGAATAAAGACCACATCTTCTCTGCAACCCATCCTTGCAACTGATTCTAAACCCATAAAGTCAACAACCACAAATAAGCAGAAACTACAGTGGAGTAAGAAATATCTCCTTTTATAAGAATGACTAAGTGAAAAAAATTACCTCTTACAAGGCAAAAAATAATGCTTGCACTTATAATCAAATATACTACCGCATTTTTAATATGAATCATACAATGGTCTCTTCCCCACTTCTTACTACATGTATTATTTGACTTCAACTGAATTTCTTAAGTGCTAGCAATTTGCAAAATGAAACTGTGCCTGAGGTCTTCTAGGAGATACTGAAAAGCACAGCAAACAATGTTATAAAAAAATTCCAGACAAAGATACAAAAAAATTAAATAGAAATTAAAAAACAAGAGAAAAAAACATTTAATGCTATTTTAATAAGAATTTTCGGTTCCAAAATTGATGACCCTGTCTCTAATTTCCCCAAGAGAAAGTTTCTCAGGTCAGGTACTCTGTAACTATTCCCTGCAGAATAGCAACCAGATCTCCCCTTACTAACCTGCTTTTAAACCAAATGTTAAAATCAAGTATTCTGGTTTTGCAGGGCAGTGCAGCTAACCACTAGGAATTTGACTGAACAGCCTCAAAATTGCACTTGAACTAGCTTGTTCTGAACATTTTTAGAACATAACTGGTGATCCTATTGTTCACACTCTCCATGGTCTTCCTTATATAACTTTGTAGGAAATTTGTGCTGGTATGTTCAACTTTTAGTTCATGTGTGGGTTTTTTTCCCTTGCAGACGCTACAAAAATGTTCACAGCATGTATTCCAACAACAATAATCACAATAGAGAAAGTCAAAATTACTCATCATTTCCTAAAAATGGTACTGTGTTTTGTGAAATTCTACAATTCTGTATTTTTCAGTATTGTAAATCAATTACTCCTAGGCAGCTAGAAAGACAATAAAGAGTGAAACCAATTTTGTTTTAATGCAGTGATAACAAAGTTAGAAAGCAAATTCTTTAGTTAACAGCAAAAGTGTGGTTTTTTTATCTGATAATGCTACTTTAGATTGCCAGAAAGTTTAACACCCATTTTACAAAAACTAGCAAGTGTTTTTCATTTAGAATTATTTGCCAAGTCCTCAACCACAAGATCCTCTAACTACCACTCATAAGGCCACTGACTGTACCACAAACATTAATTAATCAACCACTGCAATAAAAAAAAAAAAAAAAAAAAAATCAACACACACACAGAGGGGGAAAAAGAAAACAACCCAACAAACAAAAAAAAAAAAATCCCTCTTGGAACATGTGTTTTAATTTTATGGGCTTTACAAAACATGTTTTCTAAAATTAGCTCGGTAAAGCACTAGGCCAAAAAGAGTTTAAGTACAGTTTATTCTCTTTCCTGTTGCAACTGTTTTAAGAATAATTAAATAGCTTCCCTGCCACCCTCTCAAGATGGGGAATTCAAATGACAGAGTAAGCTGGCATCAGGAGTTAGAGGGAATGTAGCAGATTGAAGGAATGCAAAAAGTATTCAACTAGGAAGCTTCTTCAGTCAGGCTACAGTTACAAACTACCCCACGTGAAAAAAATTATATAGCATGAGTAGTACCAGAATTACATCACAATCACATATCAATAGCAAAAAGCTCCCTAAAAAAGAAAGCCAATTCCTACAGAAGATTGCCAGGCAGGAAATTTATGACAGACTGACAACTGAAGCACAAGAGAAGTCACATAAGGTCTTGGCATTCTTCCAAAGAAAGGGGGTTTTTATCCTTATTGATACAATTGAGTTTCTTCCTTCACAGGTAAGTCTATATTTTAAACTAACTTTCTCTAAGAACATACAGAACATCAGTAAATACTTTAAATGCTCACCTAGCTGTCAGTTTTCTCCTCTTCTAGTCCCCCTGCTTAGAGCTTTTAAATGTATTAGCTTCTAAAGAAATATGAAAAAGGAAACTGATATCTTAACATTATTTTATTGCAGTGGTTTTCCTAAAAGTTGCTGCGGGAAAGAGAGAGAAAAAAGTGGGCAAACTTAAGATGCTCATGAAAACCCAACTGGCCAACCTATGGCTAACCTGTACAGCTGCCTCTTCAAGAACAGGGCTTAACATGAGAACTTTGACATTGTGTTTGTAAAGTTTTTGGTTTCCTGAAGACATCTATTGAACATTATAATTATTTTTGTAAAGCTTTGTTTCTTCAACTAACCGTAAACATCTTGTGCTCCTAAACAGAAAGATGCACAAGTGCTCAAGAATCTCAAGATCTGCACTGAACCAGATGTCTTGGACTCAGAATTTCAAACAAAAGCACATCCTGCACTCATCTTCAGCTTCTTTAGACAGCGAAACTGTAGCCGCTGATTTGGCAAACTCCACCAATGTCATTTTGGCCAGTGTCTCACCTTTAGACCCAAGTGATTACATTTCCAGTTTAATCTTCTCCAAAATGGAAAAGTGGCCTTCAAGAAATAAAAATCTCTGTTTTGACTGAAAAACTGTTTCATTAACACTGACTTCCAATAGCCAAGCTTCTTTTGCTGTAGGAAAAGGCTCAGACACTCTACTCAAGGAGATCTTACGTAGTCTACCACGACTGATAAACAGCCTACAGCTGGATTTAAGATCTTAAGGTCTTGGTACACACAGTTAATCCACTCTGAAACTTGAGTAGTTGCAGCAGATGGTAATCAGAAATCTCTCATCAGTCCCAGAATACCCTCATGGTATATCGTCCTATAAATAAAGCATACCCCTTTGCCCCAGGCTGTAGAACTGATTATGGAGCATCGGAAGTTTCTCTGGATTAGAGAATGCTCAGAAAGATACCGTGCTGCCAATGCTTACATCTCATATTTTTGGAGTGAAGTATTTTTATGACAAAATTAATGCAGTTCAGAAAAATGTCTGATTCATTTGCAGCTTATGCCATTGCAATTTTACACTAGAATTTCTCCATTTACAAATGCAGTTTTTAAAGCATCTTTTGTCTTACTACTACCATTATGGGCATATTTTGAGTTTTACAGAATTGCAGTCAGCTAGGAATAAAAGTAATGAAAACTGATGACCTGATTTGGTTTCAGAATAAATTAGCTCTGTGCTTTTAAAAGCTAATGCCACTTATTCAAAGCAGAAAATGGTACATCTGAGGTTTGATCACTGTTGATAGGTAATGAGATACATTAAAAACAAGACATCTTTAAGAACAATTCAGCATGAGTCCCTTAAAGAATCCAGACCTTAATCTCAGTCAGGGGAATAGGGAGTAGAGGGTGGGTATAAACTGACTCCAAACTTAACAACAGTCATTACACTGACTACAGCTTTTACATGTTTTCTATTAATTTCTATCTCCTCCCACACACATATAAATGTAAAGAAATGTTATACATATCCAGTGCTTCTAAAAAATAGAACCTGAACCAAAACTTTCATCACACCACTTTGAAATGCTCTTTCAACTTTACTTTCCAAAAATCAGAAAGTAATATTTATTTCTTCCCTTTAAAAATTATTAGCCAATGAGAACATCATTTCTGAAAATGTAGCGAAGTAGTTATTTTCGATTACTTCCTGAATGTGACAAAGTCAACAGTTGTTGTTACCTCTTCCGGCAACAAGTTGCATGTTCTGGGTTTTCCTTGACTGTATGGTCAAAATGAAACTTTATGTACTCTTACATGAGGTTATAAAAGTTTACCAATTAAGAACCACATCAGCATCAAGATTTCTTGTTGCCCAGGAACCTTATTACTTGAAATGTAAAAAAAAAAAAAATGCAGACTTATCTTTTGGTACATGTTTATATTTGCAAAACAAAAAATTCCTCAGACAATCCAGTCCAAAAATATTTGAATGTTGCAGCAGAATGTAATCCCTACCAGGACCATCATGTGAAATACTTCAGAATATCTCTGAAAGACTTAAGAACACTAATATGAAACCTTTAACTTCCACACATTTTATAGTAATTTTAATAACATCTGCATTAGCAATTAATTTATATCATGTTTCTCAGAGATCTCTTCTCCCAATACATATTTGTCTATGCAGAATGTCAACAGATTTAGCCATTATGAAAGTTCTGATTGCATCAGCAGCACAGCCAAGTACCCAAATAAATATAAGCAATTGAAGTAATAATGTTTATTAAGCAATCAGTACTTCACACACTTCACTTTCAGTATTACATCTCCTATTTATTCTGGCACAAGGGTTGCAGACACAAGCAATGCATGAAAACAACTACATGGTTTTTCTAATGACATAGATCATAATGATCTGATTAACAAAAAATTGTTCTGTATCAAAGGTTATACAAGTCTTTTGACTTGTCTTTGCCCCAAATATTGGGGCAATTCAGGCAACTTTCAACACCAAACATGGAATTGCTTTGGCTGGGTGGGGAAGGAATCACTTCCTGTGATCACTGACAATCAAACACCAAAAAAAAATCCTCCTGCTTCTCAATAAAGCAGTGAGGAATGTCAACTCTGCATTTATTAAGTATATGTCGCAGCATGATATAAATGGTTAGATGCACCCCAGTATACCATAATATATCAACAACAGTCACAAAATAACTTCCAAGTTGTGATTTCTAATGAAGCTATTTAAACACCTGTATTGATTTGATTGATTGATTTTACTATCACAGGCTTTAATAACAGTGGGCAACATTGATTTACATTCATTCATTATACCTGGAAACTTGAAAGTCAATATCTTACCTATTTTGCTGTCATCACACTATATATAACCTTGCCAAATTCAAGCTCTTATTACTATTACTTTGTGATCTATAACACTAGCATTCTCTACCCACAAAGTCCTCAGCAAAAGAGGACATTCTATATGAATAGCAGGAGTAGCTTTCAAAACACTGCCTTATCCATTATCTGACTTGAACTTTTGATTAAACCACATATACACTGAAATGAACTGTGATGTCAGTAGGGCCAACATAAGTATTTTTAAGCTTTACTAAATTATGAAATCTGTATAGTGTACTTATGTGTACATGTCACAAAAACAGGCTGTTTTTAATGTCAGTGTTGCACTTTACACCTATCATTATTTACAACTGGTAAAAGCTACTGCTTTGTAATTAACTAATTTCTGTTAGTTACATACCCACATTTCTAGCTGCTGTGCCATAAATTCTAAGCAAACACTAACAGCTACTGCAAGCATACTAACCACAGAATTACCCCAGGAAATTTATTCTGCTCTTAGGTGAGAGATTACAAATGTTTGCACACATTTTGCTAATTCCTGAAGGCCAACAGTAGGAAGAGACATAACCTCTACACTGACCTCAAAAGTTTGAACAGAAGTGGATGCAAAACTATGCCAGTTAAACAATTATTAGAGTATGCTGAGATAGTGCCCAGAGGCACAGGGGCACCTGAATATAGTTATTAGACACTGCCAGTTCAGAGTTTACAGAAGTAAGTCAAGAGGCCATAGGTTTTGCTCCACAATCTATAAACTGATAAACAACAAGACTGAATGTGTCATTAAAAGATCAAGAACTTTTTCATACACTCAGCTACCAGATCCTTCAGTATTAAATCATGCACAGGTATATTGCCTTTCACTGCTGACAGAGCATGCAGAATGAACAGGACAGAGAGAATAAGACAGCATTTACAATCAGCAAGGTAAGAGTCCTTGAGGGTATCCCACTGGGACAGAACCTAGGGAACTAGGATAAAACCAGGTAGAACCTAAGGAAAGCACAAATAAAAGGAAAATGATGCATAGAGAAGCGAGGGAAGCAACAAGGTATTGTATCACTATAGAAAGTAGCATAATGAGGGCAACGGGAGGAAAACAATCAGCACTGGTGAAGATACATACCTCTGTATGGTTTTTGTTTGTTTGATGTTAAGAAATTAAGACTGGATTTTGTACCACTTGATGAAGACTGGAAAGTTCTGCTTGACCTGCAAGATCATGGAAACTCAAGGAAAAGGCAAAGGCAGCCTGGAGAAGCCTCACAAGGAAAAGACAGTAAGGAAGAAAGGAAGTGGTGGTAACTTGTGAGCAACGTTCCACATGGTAACCTATCACCTTTGGGCCACTTTTCACTGAAAAACATTGCAGCAGTGGAATGAAACTCAGTCCCAAGAAACTATGTCCACAGAACAGAGATAACACTCCTTCACCAGCACACAAGTCCCTTGCAAGGTAAAGGCACTAGCCTTAGAACAGCGCTGTGCAGGCACATTTACACATGACAATACAGAACTATCTTCATTCTTACTCCTTGGAATAAGGGTATTAATTATTATTAATAGCATTAGAAAACATTATCATTAATAATTAGTAGTTTTAAATATCTGCATCTCAACTGAGTAAGTCTCCAACTACAGATTCCTTTCTTACTCCTTTCAAAAGATATATTTATACTGTGACCAAGAGCAGATAATAATAGGCAGACCAAATTAGACTGCTGTGGCCTGCTCCTGTCTCAGCAGGAGTACAGATCTTTGTACAAAAAGATTCTGAAAGTGGTCATTCCATTTGTGTATTTCTGCAGTCTTGTTTTTATTAATTATATCCAAGCAACCTAAGAATTACCTATTTTCAAGCTTGCATGATTTTGCTATTATTTTACTGTGTTTCAACATACTGCTTTTTGTCTAAATACTACAAGCAGTCTGATAAAAGTTGAAAAGAAATGGAAAAGTTGTATTTTTAATTTCAGGTGTCTTCAGACCATATACTCGTGCAATTTAGAGAAATGGTTTTGCTCCTGCAATTTTTTTTAAAACGAAAGTACTAAAGCTTATCTGCGATTTTCTTATTGTTTCTTTCTACAAGTCAAAAAAGCAGTGCTATTGAGCTGACCTCAATCCAGAGAAGTTTCCTTCCACAAGCAAGCTTAATTTAGTGGGGAGGGGAGCCAGCTACTCACAGTAACACCTTTGGAGGCAATGCAGGAAAGTGTGATGATTATCTCATCGTTTAAAATTAGTGAACACTACCTTTCAGGTCAGATATTATTTTGAGAACAGCAGGAGCAAAAATTCTCATACATAACACCAGAAGTTAATTTTTTGCTTTTACTGTTATGACCCTTGCACTAATGTGTTTAACACTGAGCCATATAACAGCTGCTTACTTTTGCTTTAGTGAGTGCAAAGTGCAATATAAGTAAGGTTTGTCTTCATTTCAGTGCTCCACCAAAAAAAATGCAGCTGGGATGTGTAACATGCAACATCATCTCACAAATCCTTTCTGCCTTCATCTATTAAATGTTATCTTTTTCTATCTTTAAGCTTCCAAGCATTTAAAAAAACCCCAACACTATTTTGTGTTTCAAAAACTAAGAGCATAGAAACATATGTAAGTATTAGAATCCAGAAGAAATATTAGATTCCGCAAAGTGGATCCCCCACCACCACCACTGTTCCCTAACTTCTAAATGGATGCTAATTAAGAACCATGCTCTTCCCACATTCTCTTTAACTTTGGCAAGTTTTATATGTTAAATTACATCAACTAAGGTGTAGTAAAACACCAAGGACTGTAAAAACACCAAGGAAATACACGATAAAAATACCAACTTCAAACTATTGTTTTTAACAGTATAACATCCTTGGTTCCAGCATTAACAATACTGTTCTTTTAAAACAAGAGCAGTTTCTCACTCCAGTTTGAAGACACCAAGCTTAATAGAACCAACACGCCTTAGTAGGACTAATGAACTTTTCCTATCAATGCACAAAAGAGAACACCAACTACCTGTCATTTTAACAGTTGATCAAATATTGTTTGATAGCTCAGCACTCCTATCTCTGCAGCTTCTGTATGCTGTGAATGAAGCACAGTCTGCATCTCACACTCTGTCCTTCTACTACTACTGCAGCAAGAAAGAAAACTGGCCAGAGGATAAATCCAACACTGTCTTGGCACTGCTTTCTCCTGCTTCTAGTACTATTACTGTGCTTGTTTTTGACCTTTCCTCCCTAAAGCTTCAGACAGACCATTCAGAGATATTTTGGGCTGTGACAGCCTCAGACACCAAGCTCGGGAATGTACTTTTCCATCGGTAGCAGCTTGGTGTGTGGCTGCCTTCCCGGCTGTCTGTTTCTCATGCCTTCTGATGACCTGTTTTCTCACCCATTCAGCAAAGCCAGAGCACTGCACAGCAAACCAAAGTGCAAGTTCAGGCAAAAGGGCTTTCCCATTCCTCCATTTGTGCTGCACAAAACCACAAGAAGAGCCTGAGATGCTAAGGGCAGTCACATACTGAGCTCTGTAACAAAATAGAGGCAAAATTAGCACTGTCTTGTTTTATAAAATATTCAAAGAAACATTAAGCAGAGAGTGTACAATATGCATTCACACATGTCAACCAAAGAGCACTTTAGCTGGAAATATTCTGATGGCTACAGAGAGTAGTAATAGATGTATGCCAATTCAATTAATGCTAATTTAGCATTGGTGTATCTCTCTTTAATTCAAAACCATTCGTGTATAAAATTGCACCTATTTGTGCCAGTGTAGTTAAGTTACAGAAAAAGACTTCAAGTCAAGCTCTGCATTTTCTCTAAGCATATAATACTTATATAAAAATCCATACAGGCTGAAGAATAACTAAGAAAAGCAGAAATCATTAGTTGTTTTTACACAGATAGTAAGTTTCAGTTTTAACTATAGGTTATATTAAGTCAGCCATCTAAACCAAACTTTTATGCAAACTAAAATTCACAAGGGCATTCAGTACCAGTCAATTTAAGGTTCTGTTGTATATATCTACACACAGAAAAAGAAGAATAGGAGATACAAAATCCAGGATCTATTTCTCTAACTCCTTCTAAGCTGCATAATAATAATAGAGGATATAAATCAGCCTGAACAATGGAACAAAAACTATGATCATTTCTCTACAGCTTCTGTGTAACAGTTCTTATGCAAACGATAAGCTTACTTTTCCCCAATCTAAGTACTTTAGACTACAAGCCATAGCACTTCCTCTTTGAATTCAAGACAAATTTTTATCGTTCAGAAGCAATTGTTTTACAATGTTATTAAAAGATTATCTTAACAGACTTTTTGACCTACATTCCTAAAAACTGACATATGATTTCTGAAGTTATAAGGAAGTTTGATGCACTGGGTAGACTGTGAAATGAAATGTAGAATTGATCAAAGTCTTCCCTTGTTACTATTATTAAAATTAGGACTTTGAAAATCTATGAAGATTTTAGTTCTCTGGCACTGAAAGGAGTGAAACTGTACCCCTTTCCAAATGACCAACATTTGTCTTTTTTTTTTTCTTGTTAAGGCTGAAAAGACATGACAGACTCGAGATTTTTTTTATGAATGCCACTCTCCTCAACTGGCAAAACGACAGGAAGATGCATCTATGATTGTAGAAGAGACAGAAAATGGTATTAGCAGCAGCCAGGGAAGTTTGAAGACGGAGCAGTTATAAAGCCAGGCTTGATGACCTGCAGACGGCGCCAGCTTTGCAATGATTCAATCTCTATGACAGATTGAGTCAAAATTTTTAATTTAATGTACGTAATACTTAAAAAATTAAGCACCCTGAGGAGCTGTTGAACATTTAAATCCAATCACTTTTCAAAGCTACAGTAGCCATACAAAGGTTTCTGATCACAAATCTATCATACTCCTATCATACATTCATCAATATCAAACCACCAGAAGAGATTTATTTAAAAGACATCAGCGTACCAAATTGAAATACGCAGAGAAACTCCAGACCATACAATCATGTATTTATTTCAGAGACTTGTTTTACTCTAATGATTCCTCCCTGGCACATGAAAAACCCACAGTCTGGCTGACAGAGTTAATTTTCTTCTGCAGCCTGCATGGAGCTGTGTTTTGAACTTGTGTTTAAAAGGGTGTGGATAAGACCAGTGTTTTGGCTGCTGCTGGATAGTGCTCACACAGTGTTAGGGCTCCTTTTTCACCCCCTCACTCTGGCCCCATTCCAGCAAATAGGCTAGGGGCAGACAAGAAGCTGGGAGGGAAAAGAGCCAGAAGAAACGACCCGAGCTGGTCAAAGGGATATTACACATTGTACAACCTCATGCTCAGCCACAAAACTCAGGCAGCAGAACGGAAGGGTCTGACTGCTGGGAGCCACCAATATGCCTATGGGAGGTAGGAAGTAATTTCCTTTACATCACTTGTTTTTCTTTCCTCTTTTCTTCATTTATTACATTGTCTTTATCTTAAATTAGCACGGGTTTTTTTTGCTTTTGTTGCTCTTACTCACTCCTGTAGCCATGGGAGGGGCAGAAAAGTGAGTAACCATGTGGGTGCTTGGCTGCCCTCCAAGGTCATCCAACCCACTACAGGTGTTTACTTAAGATCCTTTCCAACCCTGTCTTCTTTTAAAAGGATCATAACTGACATCTTCTTGGGATTATTAACACTCTCCCCTTGTATTTAAAATACCAACATATAGAGGAAAAAAAAACATGGAGAAAAAAAAACCAAGAAAAATTCTACAGAGAAATAACGAAACGGGTCAGTATCTAAGAAAATTTATCTATTCAATTTCTTCAATTTCTTCTCCTTACTTTGAAACTAAACCTTTATACACTTCTAGAAGTCAGGGAAATAATTTTAGATCCTAAAGTTAGGAGGAGTCATTTTACCACATCATTCAACAGCTGTGTTGCCAAAGCATTTCCATTTTTTTTCTCAGTATCACAGAAACTACCATTTGTTTAATCTAACCAGCCACAGTCCAGATTGCTTTTTCTAGATCCTACTTCCAAATTATCTCTGGTTTCTAGTACTCTAGACAGAAAACATGTCCAAAAATCTTCTGAGGTACTATCCATTCTCTGTATTTCCCTTGGGAGAAAAGAGGGGTTCTTGACACAGACTGTAGTTCAAAGCATCCAACCAGTATCAAAAGTAACAAAAAAATTCACTTGAAAATGAAACTATAACTTTTAAGAATCCTCCAGGTAGATACTGTCATTATAAGCAACCAGATTTACAAGGTCATCTTCCTTACAATTCTGGGGTTTGTGTTTAATTCTATATTTTAACTTAGATTTACAATTAAAAATACTGGTTTTAGGAAAGCACAGAAACACTACAAATAGTTTTTATCTCTTCTATTGTTCAACCAATAATAAATACATGGCAGCAATAAGGCCTGAATCCTTATCAGGAGCTGTGGAAGAAAACTTCTCTTGCAGCCTTGGTTTTTACGGATGAACACTGAGAACTGTCACTTCTGCAGAATATTCTTCAGTTCCAAATAATTCCAACTGACCTGCTAAGGACCCTTCAGATCAACTGGACTTTATCAATTCCCATCAATATATAAAAATCACTATGGACAGCCACCAAAGAATTTTCTGCTCATTTTCCTCTCTTGTACATACTGCATTCTGCTGAATGTGAAGGAATAATTTCAGTACCCACCATGAGATTGCCATAGGTATCTTAAGCTCAATGCAAGAGTTTTGTTAATGGATTCAAGCAGCAAGCAATTTTTGTTAACAAAAGGCCAGCTTGAACTCCTCAAGAAGAGAAAAAGGCATCAAGAATGAAGAAAATAACATTCCTTTCTCCCACACACAGAAGTCATCAAACTGTTCCAATCACTTTCAGAGCCAAGAAGGGCTTTTTTCTTACATGGGTGAAAGAGGTGAATGGAAGGGGAGGAGAATAAGTAATACACTATCTCCTGAGAGGGGTTAATTCTGGGAAGTAAAATTCCAAGTAGATTTGCTGAAATTTGAAAAAACAGAATGAGCACATTCTAGAAGAAGGCTTTCTCTAAACCATAAAAAAAAAGTGTCAGTGATTTGACTTAATTCAATACTTTCCTGTGACCTTTTGAATTTTAGTACATGAGAAAAGCTGTGAAGGATTCAACAGCTCACAGTTTATGAACCTTTGTGGAATAACCACACTAACACTACACACTTGAATAAGAGAGAGGATAGAAGGTGACTACAATAGAGACAGAGGATAAAACAGAACAGAGGCATTTAAATAATGCAGACAAACAAGATGGAGAAACAGGAATGCCAAACCTTAAATGAGGGTGTTGATGTGACAGATGTTTCAGAAACTCCAGGTAATGAAGACTATCACTAGGAAATTACTGCCAGCACAAAAGTTCATCAAGTCAAAATAAGTTGTTAGTGTAGAGGGTTCTGTTATCCATGAAAGGTAACTTATAGCTAAATCAGATAAACTAACTCTGTCAAAACATATCACAAGATCCCTACACATTGAGATTTCAAGTGTAACCAGTCTACTTTGAAACACTGAGGAAAAAGAGGCTGAGGAACACAGCACATAATTCATAAAATACTTCAATTCTTTCCAAGTAGATGGGACAGCTGTTATGTTTGAAATAAGATGCCGAAGTCTTAAGAAATCTTTTAATCTATATATCATACCTGACTACTTTATAGGAGAGCAAACATGACATCAGAATGCAAAGTAAAATGAAGGACAATAAGGAATGATTTCTCACCATCTCACTCTATAAAGAAAATAAAGACACATCAAATTAAATTAGCAGGTGGCAGATTCAAAATAAAGAAGAATGGATGGCTTTTCCTCACCAGCACATCCAAGATACAAAACTCTGCACCACAAGTTGTGCTACAGATGTCAAACTGTACAGGGTTCAAAAAGAAACTGGGAAAAAATAATGGGAGCAAAACCTATCCATTAAATGTAGATACTAAATATGAGAATGTCACCGCTGACTCCAAGAACCCTTGAGCAATAGGTTACTCTAAACTACCAGATAAATATTGAGGGATAATGATACAGGTTAGTTCATCATTTCCCTTCCCCCTGCAAAGAACAGGGCAGGGGGAAGCAATGAACTTTAGCAATGAAAACTCAAAGCACTTCGCTGCCTGTCTCCTCCTTTGTGCACACTGAGGCTTCTGAGCCTGCAGGGGCTGCTGTCCTTGCTTCCATGCACGGCTGAGCCTGAGAGGCTGTTACAGCACCTGGGCACCTCCCTGAGGCCTCTCATCCTCTGCACAGGTGATGAGGCTGCACAGCTGGATGCTTGGCTGCCTGGTGCCGCTCTCACCCAGCATCCCTATGCTGGCAGCTTGGCTGCAGTCAACAGCTCCAGGACCAAAGAGCCCAGGAGGCAAAGGCAGCAGTGATGGCTGCACTGGCCCCAGAGTGACCATATCCTCCAGGTGACCCCACTGGGAAGCACCTGGGCTGCCAGAGGGGCTCCAGTGTGATACTTTGTTACTTTGTCCTTCCCAGTGCTAGAATCCAGCCAGTGCTTGTGGATCGGGGGCAGTGAGGCCTGGACATTCAATACATAATATCTTCATCAGTTATTAGGATTTCAGTCTTTACCAAACCATGCAACTGCATTCCCGGTACTCTTCTGAACAGTTTCCCCATCTAGTATCTGTTCAGAGGACACACACATCAGTTCATTCTGTCTTCTTGCTTATCCTTTGCCTAGACAACCTTCAGCTCTGCCTGCCTTGTGGGCAAGATGGAAGAGTTTTACTGAGAAACTTGCATAGAAAGCCTTTGCAGCAAGTCATGGTAACAATCCTACTACCTTTGTGGATGGCCCCAAGAGGAATACATAATCAGTGAATAGCTTACAATGGAAGGGACTTTAAATATCATCTAGTTCCAAACCTCCCTTCCCCCATTATGGGCAGGGATGCCATAGACCAGGTTGCTCAAACACCCACCCAGACTGGCCCTGAACACTTCTGGGGATGGGGCATCCACAACTTCTATGGGTAATCCATTCCAGTGCCTCACGACCCTCAGAATGAAGAATTTCTTCCTAGCATCTCATATATATGTCTTCTCTTTTAGTTTAAAATAATTCCCCCACTTGTAGCTCAAGGGCAGATATGAGGTATTTTCAATTTCCTTTATCCTTGGCCATTTGAAAGTGTAAAGGAAAATGAAATGTTAAAGAACCTGAGCACAAAAGATGTGTAATTCCAGTACTCAGTTTCTCTCTTTCCTTTAAATAAGCACTCTCCCTTTAAGGCAGTGACCTGCTTTGTTGCATGTTTTTTTAACAATACAAACTTATTGGAAGAGCAAATTGGTATCACAATGGACCAGATGCTGCTTGGCCCATTAGGAACACCACAGAAACAAAATATGGTCTTTCCATGTATTTAATAGTCTCCAAGCAATGAAGTAAACCCCAAAAGTAACTATTTTTAATTAGTCTCAAATTAAATAAGGAATAGTTTAAATATCTCTGCTTTTAACTTTAAATTGACAATTTTAAATGCAAATGGAATTCTTTTTTATTCCCACATCCGGCTCTTCCAATTAACCCTATGAATCAGGAACATTCCTATGAATCAAAAACAAATATAATGAAAACTATAATTCTGATTCACTCAAATTGAGTGTTTTCCCTTCCTGGTCAATTAATCTTCCCTTTTATATATAAATATATATGCACCAAACTAAAACTAATCTATTCAATTAATCCTGCACATCAAACTAAGTAGAATAAGTTTACAAGTTTGACCCAAGAAAATAACACCACCTTACGCTACTACCTTTAAAGAAAAAATGTTTCAAAAACATGGAGTGATATACAGTGAATAAATATGCTACAATTCAAGAACCACATACAATAAAATAATGCTGTAGTAGAGAAAAATATAATTACTCTATTCTTTTTGTTGTTCTTAGCTACCAACACAGTTCAACTACTAGAACTCACATAACACTCAGGCCAGACAAGAGACCTCCCAGTCACACACACAAGTATATATTTAAAAGTCAGCTTTCTGCATCATTTGCTTCTTTCCTGTTTGGAAAACTGCCACATTTCTTTCCAAAGCATTTGTTATGAAAGGTATTCTTAATGACAATTCAGCCCCTTATGTAGATTTCTGAGATTTTGTTTCCCTATCATATACAAGTCAAAAACAAGTGTCTCAGACCTTTGTTCCTTGTATTTGGTTTGCAATAACTGTAAGAAAACAAGTTATGACAGCTAACTATAGCAAGTATCTTCAGCAAAGAATCCCAAAATAATTTGGGCAAGGAATTGGAGAAAAGGTGCCTGTAAACTCTGAAATCTTTCAAATTACAGTTTAAAACGTAGGGCTTGGTTTTATTTGGTGGGGAGGAGGAAGGGAGTGGCTCCAGATTTTTACATGTAAGCAAAAAAGTGTTATCAAATTCTAGCAGGTGTCATCTTCTCCCAGTCATCTATTGTGAATATTGAAAGAAGTATAATGTGAAATAAGTATATTTTTCAGTGACAGTTTGGTTCAAAATCTGCTAGAGTTTTAGTACATTTCTTACGGTGTTTTAGAGTAACAAATTACATTAAAACAAAGATTTCCTGGAGGCAAGAAGAAATGGGTTTTCATTGCTTATTTAAAACAAGTAATGAGTTTGGCAAGCTACAAAGACAACAGAGATGGAAATGAAGTTTCAAGCAGCACAATTTCTGCCTCACAGAACTGCAGCTAATGTAAGGCACAGAATGACCACAGGCATAGTGAAGAGAGTTCTCCTGTATCATCTGAACACAGCTGGATGAGAACATTTCTTAGCAGTAGTATAATGCAAGACACAAGTTAAAACATTTTTTATTTTCTCTAATGTGTTGCCTCTCTCCCTTTCCTCAACACAGCAGGTGCAAGAATGGCATTCCTGTTTTGTTTTCCCACTGGAAGAAGCTTGTTCCCTGAGATGACCAGGACTTTTACTAAAATCAGGGTAGTCACAAAACAAAAATATTAGACACAAATTTTATTCTGTCTATATTAAAAAAAGAAATCTTATAAACTAAGAACCATCATTAAAAGAACCATATTTCCAGAAAGAGGGTTAAGAAATGTCACATCCATTTCATACACTGTAGTGTTGCAAGACGATTTGACAAGCCACAGAGGGATTTTGCTCCTGCTCAACAATACCTTTCACAGTAAGATCTTCCAAGACACTTTCCAGCATGAAATTAACTGATATTCCACACAGGGGAAAAAAAATTAAAAATTGCAAAATACTAGTAAATGTAAGTTTTCCACAATGCTGTACTGTGCTGAAACCTGTGAAAACTGTGAGCTATCAAAGCTGTAGGAAAAGGACTCAAAAATATTTTGCCTCCTTCAGTCATGTTATTATTTGCATAAAACTCATCCTGACCTATGACCAAAAATCCATTCTTTTTTTCACCAGCTTTCAAAAACTGCCCTACTACTTAGCAACAAGGAACATATTCCACACCTAACGTACCTTTTTCTGTTTGTAATCATATGGAATACTACATTTTCCAAATAACTCCTTTAAACATTGTGACTATGATTTATATCTCAGCTGTCTGTGAAATTGTATTTCCCCTACAACCTGCCTGCATTCTCATGCCTCTGGTTTCAGGAACCTTGGACTCAGATTTAAATTCCTGCCAAGTTGTTGGCCTGAAATAATACAGAACTTTTTTTCATTCTTTCTAGTATAACAAATTGAGAGCTTTGAATTGAGGCCTTGCTCTTCTGAAGCTTTGTCTGTCAACAACAGCATTTTAAGAATCTTTAACTGCATAATCACCTGATCAGTGAAAGACAAATAGTTTATATTGTCCTGCAAGGAAAGTAGCCAACAGAAGTTTTCAGCAGAAGCTCATGACTTATTTCCATCAACCATTGTAAGCAGTGCAGATGAGATGTTTAAAACAAGCAAGAGTTATAAGGTGTGTATTTCTATAATACAGAATTGTATTCTAAACATTTTAAATAGTAAGGAAAAAAAAGGAGGGAGTAGCTTTCACCATGATTCATTTTGACTCTTGCAAAATTCAGTAACATGGCAGCTAGGGGTAAGGTTCTCAACCAAACAGAAAAAAACTGCTCTGCGTCTGTCTTTTATACTAAAAGATTTTATTTGGATTTATTTCACACAAAACTTCTTAAATATTTAACAGCTATGCTGTATTTTAACAAAACACATCAGAAAAATCTTATTTCTCCATCACCTCAGCAAAAAGTACCATTTGATAAAGTACACTGAGCAGATTTACATAAAGCCTAGGTGATGGTGGATAATCAGGCCCTAGGTTAAATCACCAGGTGACCGGTTTTTCTCAGCAAAAGATATATTTAGTTGATGGTACCCCATCATGTAACTTTATTAAATTCACCCAAAAAAGTGGGAAATACCTGAAATTACTTATATTATGACAATAACTTCAGAATACTTCCAATACATGTAGGAATGGTTTGCAGACTGCATTATAAATTTAAACATTAGAATCTCTTTTCTTTAAAAATAAAATTAATTCATGATTATTAGGTATTTGGCAAGTGGTTAATCTTGTAAATCATTATTAGTGGCCAAAGCTTTAATCACAAGGCACTCAAATGATTAAAGTAAATTTTATTTATCCACTAAGGACCAAGTTGAATTTGGGATTAGATGTAGAAGAAAAAAAAAAAAGTATTTTCTGCAGTTGAACCCACAGAAAGCATATACTTGTGCTATGATTTCTAACTAATATAAAAATTCAGCAATTATCAGGACAAACAATGGTGAATTTTCTCCCAGCAAGACAAGAACTCCTAAACTACTATTTTTGGAGGGTAAGTTCAATACTTACAGACAGAAATATTAATTTCCACATGTAAAACAATGAAAATCCATGTCATGTTCTATTCTTGCTACTCCAACTGAGTGTACATCACTTAAACACAGAAGAAAAATAAAACCTCATCAGACATTTTAGAACAAGCGGGAGAATTACCTGAAGCTTTGAGACTTAATTGCATAAAGATAACGTTGCTGACAGTGATGCTCAGAAATTATGAGTCAGACACTGGCCTCTCATCACAAAATGGGCACACAAAAGCATGAGGATCCAAAAATCCTCAGGAATTCAGTAATAACCAAGGTATGTCTCAACAGAGCAGCCCAACTGAGCAGGAATAGGCTAATAAGGATTACTTTCTTTCTCAGTAATGAGAAAGTACTGAAGAAGGAAAAACTGGTTTTCTTCTTCAACAGAGAAAGACAGACAAGCAACACTGTTGGGATTTAATTCCAAGATAATGCTGTATCGATCCTGTAGGACACAGAAACTTCTAGTTATCTTTGTCCTTCATTGCTTACTGTATTTAATAATCTTTTTAATCCTTGGTTGAATAATTCTCTGAAGTGAAACTTTAGATGTTCTATTTTCAGGAAGCTATCTGATCCCATTGTTAAACTTTGTGTGAGTTTTCTAAAGAATAAAAATGCCTTCTTGACTCTTCTGGATTCTGACACAGGCATTCTGAAGAGCTTCAGACACTATAAAGCAAAAGAAATAAAAGATTGAATAAAATAATCCATTAACATGAGTGCTGGACAAGAACCTTAAAAGTCAACCACAGCTAGAAGCTCAATGTGCTAATCAGCAATGGTGTCATCAGCATCATGAAAAGACTTTGTAACACATTAAAGGACTTCTAACAGAAGTATTCTAACAGAACAGCTATCTCCTGCAAAGATGTTAATAGCAGCCACTTCCAGCATCAGCAAGTATCATCAGCATTGCCCTCCTTGCACAGTTCTTTAAAAAGGTTTTAAATATTTAGCAAAAGGTTTTAACAGCACTCTCCCACTGCCAATTAGCAGCAGTGATACCATTTAAATATTTGATCATGACAACACTAAAAATAAATAAATTACAGTCCAATTTAGCATCAGAATATTGCTAAACCTTCATTACATTATAGTGGATTTACAAATTTGACTGGCACACATTTGGAGTACCATTTTAGTCCTGCACTGCAAAAAATTAATAAAAGGAAAGGAAAAAAAATATATAAAAAAGCACCAGAATTAAAAAAGCATAGAAAAGCTTCAATAGGTGGAACAACTAAAAACATCAAGATTTTTTAGCCCAGAAAAAAAAAAATTACATAAAGCAAAGGTGAGGAACACCTTTCAGCTCATTTGTAGAAGAGAGAAAGTGCTGTTCTAACATAAGAACTGGGGGATACCAAGTAAACAAGTAAATAGCTGACTGGTAAAACCATGCAAAGAAAAAAAAAAAGAGAAAGATAAAGAAATTTTAAAAAAAGGACTTCTTCACACAGCACTTAGGTAAGAAGCTGTCACAGGATGTTAAAAGCTTCCAAAAGTCAAACTGGCCTTTGAAATTAATGGATTAATTCCCTTATGGGGAATCCACCCCCCCATAAGGATTACATGCATCTTAGCTCCAGATCACTTAAGGCTGGAAGCAGATGTCAGGAAAGGAGGCTTTTTCTATTCTTCCTGTTGGAGGCAGCACCATGAGCCAAATGGACTTTTCAGCCTGGCCCCTGCAGCCATCCTTCAAACTCTTAAGAGCTGGGAGCTTTTGAAGACTGGAGGAAAGAGATGCATCTACCCCAAGCTGTGCAGTCAGCCTTCATCACAGCCCTAAAAGCCTGCAGGACTTCAACCCACTGTGAAGGTTGGGCTGCACTGGAATCTGCACCAGCTTTTCATGACTCCTTTTCTGGGGATCCACAAGCAGACACAAAGTGCTGCACAGAGCACACAGAGTTCTGCTCTGCTCCAGCCCTTTGCTGGGAATAAAAGGTTCTCCACCAGCTGTTCCAGACAAAAAGCAGAGTGGGGCCAGGCTGTTGCAGCTGAAGCAGGAAGGCCAAACTGTATGAGGAACGCAGAGACCCAAGAAAGGGAGGGACAGGCAGGCAGGGTGACACAACAGATGAGGTGACAGACACAAACCTCAACCAGGCCGAGCAGGCTAGTGAAAGACCAACACTAGCAAGTCCACAGCATCTTTCTACATCTACAAAATACCACAAGATAATTCTCACAACTGAAAGCATTCGGTGCCTTCACACTACACCACCACTCTCAGAGCAGATTCCAGACCAGGCTGGCCACCCACTGAAGAAGGACCGACCATGAGGCATATGGAACACGTTATTTTAGCTAAAAAGTGTGAACCTCAAACAATTCTTGTGAAACACAACTCTGCAACTACTACAGCTGGGAAGAACAACGAGAAATTAGAGGACACTTGGGTTTAACAAATGAAATACATCCAATAAGCCATGTGAAGTTCTTAAGGGGTTCTTCAAAACCCTAATCCAAAATCCCAAAAATTCCAAAATCCCAATCCAAAATCCCTAATACTACAGGGACTCAAACTACTCATGTCTGATCTAGCTTTCTCCACTATGTGGTAGTAATGTGCCATGACTAAATACATTCTCATTTCACATAAATATTAGTCTTGAACTCTAGAATTTACACTGGCTTTTTGTAACAAACTGCCATCAACACATCTCAAAAGAAAAAAAAAATTAGGGACCATTCTCTATAAACAACAAAATACATTTCAGTTGATTCAAACCATTTCCTGCAGTGATTTATTTCAAACTATTACTGAGTTTTTTCTGCCTTATGTAGCAAAAATGAATGTATTTACATTATACACATGTGAATATTGTAACAATGTAAGTATTATTTCAGCAACTCAAAAACTAATATTTGCTACAATACATTTTCATGAAAGAGATTCATTCTGCTTTAAATTTACTAAACAAAAAAGCATGGTAGAGTATACAAAGTCACTGTCTTACCTTTTTTTTGTGTGTGTGTTCCTGTACTGTTCACAGGAATTACTTAATAAATAACTGCCTATCCTAAAACCCCCAACAACAAGAAAGAAAGCATTATTAACAAAAGATTCAACACAAGCTGAATTCCTGTCCTTTCAGTCCAAATTACACTTCAGAAATACAAAGCACTGAAATTATATTTTTTTAAATAAGCACATTTTTAACTAAACACATTTACATTTTCTTTTAAGGAAAACAGCTAAAGAAAACACTTGATAATTATCAAACACTTATCACATGGAACTAAGTAATGAAATATATAAAGCATCCTGGATTTTCCATCATAAGAGGTACTTCACTAAACAAAACCCATGCATACCATTATCCTGCTGCAGAATTTCACAATCATTCTTCCTCTCCTATCCTACACTAAAAAGTGCAGTAAAGGATGGGGATATGTTCACAGATTCTAAAACATCAAAGCACATAGAGAACTGTATAATGCTCTGCCTTTTTTAGTGTAAGCCAAATAATAATGCTTGTAAAAATAAAAAACTAAATATAAGAAAATAGGGGGGAAAGTTATAATCACAGAAACTGAACCATAAAAAGATCTTGAAAATTCTGTGGATGTTTTTTTTACCAAAAAAAAGCAGCAGTTCTTTTTCTTCTGCAGTACTGGTCATCTCATAATTTAAAGGAAATATCAAACCATTTTAAACAATTCTAGCAAAGGCATTAGAACAGTCATTACACTTATAGATACAATATCAATTATCTGCTATATACTTATAAGGTGCCCATTTCTTATACCAAAATAAATCACCTAAGCAAGTTTCTTTTGTTAAAGATTTCTACAGGTAATTTTGAAATCCAGATTAATATCTTTCTAATTTTTACTGTCCATTTTATAAAACTGTCAGTTGCAATTCTGAATAGGAGTTGGTTTGTTTGTTCAAGGATACTTCCTGTCTGCCTGCACTTATTTCCAGAATGTGAATATTTGGTATCTGAAAAGATCCCTGAACACGGTATACAATCTGAAGTACCCAGGGATATTTTATTACTTACTCCAAAAGGCCAAATGACATTAAAAAGAATCCCAAGTGAGGCAGGAAATGAATCACAGCTATATTGCTTTCCCACTGTGAGCCTCAGTGCTGCTGATTTCCAGCCACTCACTATAGTGCACACTTCACTGTTTTGAACATTCATGTTTTGTGAGGTCACAGTCTAGGAGGGAACAGGTGAGTGAACTCAGGGATGTTCCTCCTCAGAAACAAGGGACAGATGAGTCTATGCACAGCTCTGGAAAAGAAGTGATTTAAGCAGATATTAAGAGATGTACTGCAGTTGAGAGGATGGGCAACAATCCTTTCAAAGGACTGCTTCATGCAGAGTCTTCAACAGGGAAAAGTAAGTGCAGTGATGGCACTGCCCCATGTTTAAAAGGCACGCCAGATGTGAAGATTGACTGTAAAACAGTAACAACAGTTTTCCTAAACACAGCTGCAAAACAGGGAAAGAGGCCACTTGCTACTTACTCTCCTTAAAGACAAACAAACCAGCCCCTTCCAAAGGGCCCTTTTTGTGCCAGTGCTGCAATCCAGTAATAATAATAATATCAGCTTGTACTTACCAACTATTATTTTAATATATTTAGAAGGAACAATATTTTCTCATGAATTGTATTTTTGAACTAGATTCTGCAACACCATATTGCTCATTTACAGGTGGCAAAGAATACAAGTCACATACCCCGTATGATAAAATGAGAGCACAGTTAAAACAGGATGCTTACTTGAAGGTGGAAGAACTGCATGTACGTTAGAAGGTAAGTTAAAATCAGAAAGAACCTGACAAATTGAGGGTATAATCTGAAATAATTAGAATGCAGTTACTAGGACAAGTACAAGATTTTTGCAGATGATTGCTTTTGCCCATTACAAAGAGGAACAATCGGGCAGCAGCCTGCATAGAAGGATCACAAACAAAAGTGATTAAAAGACAAAAGCATCATACTGAAATTTATTAACAGTTGATCCTGTAGCAGAGCAGTGGAGCAGAGTAGACTGACCTCTTGAGGTCTTTTCCAGCCCTATTTTTAAACATTCTTCAATACATATACATTGCTGATTTTTATCACATTTTTATAATTTCCTCTTCTCCATGTATATTACATATAAATTATTATATACCTTTCTTCCCCCCCAAATCTACCTGCTAGTCTGTTTATATTTAGACTTGTAAATTTTGAAGACAATCCTACATTTGTGTGAAAAGACAAATAATTTAGAATCCATGTACCAATATTATAATATGGGTTCCAACTTAATTTGGCCCTTAGAGACTGACAATTGGTGAATTTCATAAAAGGGTTTTTCCTTATAGAGTCAGCACAAATAATACAAGGATTGATGGTAATATCACCCATGGACCAGCAAAGGCTGGGAAACTACACAATTAACTTGTCCTGTCAGTCTCTGTTTAAATTCTTTTAATCTTCCTCAAATGCAATCAAATTGTGGGAGCACAGTGTATTTGTGAGCCATGGGCAGGACACCACTGCTCTAATTCCTAGTTTAAAAATAGGCTAAACTAGTCATGTCACTGATCAAGCCTGATAATAGGCAGAAGTAAAAAACCTCATCAGGTATTCATAATGATTTTTAATGTCATTAATTAATTTTTCAACACTGAACAGACTGAATATGTTTTGTAGATAGTCTAAAGTTTTATGGGCAGAGGGGGTGAAGGAGTTGTTATTATTCACACTAGCCAAGCTATTTACTGAGTCAAGAGAAATAAACAGACAAGCTCGTCCAAAAGAGAAGTCAGAGAAGCTAAATTCCTCCAAATTAAGCTCCAGCTCCAAGCTAGCTTTTGGAAGAAGTACATCTCTTTGTGGGCTACAGTACATAAGCTAAATGAATCACATAAAGGCAGTATCCTCATGTATACATTTCTACAAACAACTTTTTTTTGAGTGTTGCATACCTTCAAAGAAAATTTTGATTACTATGGTCTACAGAAATTACTCAGGCACATAAAATACACACCAAATGCAAGGCACAACATACCCACTCTGTTGGGCTGTGACATACAGTGTCACAGTGAACAAGTAGCAAACTGCCTGATACACAGGTCTAATGTATACATATATGATACTCTATGTAAATACTTAAGGTATACAGCCTTTGTATCACAGAGGATATGATCTTTATGGTCTTAAATATTCTTTTAAAAATATTCTGTTTTTTAAAAATTAGGAAGCCAGTACACAGTCAGTAGTTGAGGACGGAGAAGGAATACAAATATGGATAGGTGCTGGCAACCTTCTATAATCTAGCTGAGAGTCCAACACATCACAGAGACAGCATCCTCTAAAAGAAAGCTCCAGGATTCATGGAGCTGCAATTAGCTATTCAGGTCTCTCATACTGACAAACCAGAGAGATAAGACAGATCTGCATTAAAACAAAGAGAAAAAACTTAGAAACAAAGAAAAACAAACACAAACCCAGAAACAGCCTCTCAGAAAAACCTACACTTTGGCTGCATAGTTGAATGTCTGTCCAGGGTAAGATGTAGGGGGAGCTCAACTATCACAGCCTTCTTTCCTAAATATATCCTTTCTTGTGCTGTCAGTTTTGGTGTCAATTAGCACATGTGCTCTAGGCAAAATATCTTTTACTGATGGGAGATGCACGTCCTTCTTCCAAAGATCTTCTGTAACCAGAAGGAATTCAGCTGATACTGTCGCATTTTGTTTCCAAGGGGAAGGGCACGAGTAAACCAAACATGTTAATTTTCTCCTACTTTCCTCTCCATAGCTGTTTCCCTTGATCTTAAGGAACCTTAGCGTCTTTGGGCCAAAGACTGCTTAATCAAGTTTACTTGCATCGCTACACGGGTTTCTTTGCAATATGAAAAATGATTGAAAATCAGTAATTTCATATACTTTAAACTGAGTCCAGCAACCTAATTCCTTGATATTATTTCAGATGGAAGCCAAGTATGTATGACCTATTCCTAGGCCTCCATGAAGGCTTGCAAACACTGTGGCTAAGATAATTTAAGACTGCAGAGAAGCTAAGTCCACTAAAAATGCTACATTAGAGCTCACTATGAACGCAAAAGGGTTTATAGTAAAGCCTTTAAAACAATCATAGTTGCAGAAAACACTGTCCAACATTTCCCGTATTTCATATTTTTCATACCTGATACAAACGGGTTTACAGTATGAACTAGAGATCACAGAAGACTGAACAAGTTTGCAACATATACTGGCATTCTAACAAGAAAGAGGATCTTGATGTATATGCTGTCTAAATCCCCTGTCACAGAAAGACACAGATATGTTTAGTTTCAAAAGCAAATCTCTGCTGAAAATTATACCCTAGAGTATCTACCTGCTAAATTTGGTTCCTCTCTTCTTACAGCCTTTGAAAGTTAGGAGTTTACAATGCTTAGCAAGTACATGATTTTACAGAATGAAAGCTTAAGTTTAGACCCGTAAGAAAAAAGATACAAATTTGTTTAAGTTATCAGCCAATAAATTTATTGGCATTGAGATCAGTATTGGTACATGCAAAAAAAATACACCCTGGACTTTGCTTCCACAAACATGTTGATAAAAACACTCCTGCTCACAGAATGCTAAAGCCACCATGTGTTTCTCACTGCTGCCTTCCCTAAATAACAGCAGTCTCTGCTAAGTGTATCTCTTCTCATTTTATTACTGCAACCTGTCTCCTAATAAAGACATATTTATCCCCATGGATCTCTTTCTGTCTAGGTCTATAGCTTTGGGAAACCATGAGGTTCTGTAAGCATTTCTTGGACGCCCCTGGAAGCAAGCAGCTCTGAGGAAACGTACCCATACACCACAAGTCACTTGCTGCCTTAAAGATTCTCAAACGCCTACCACCTCAAAGTCTCTGTAAGAAAGGCGTGGAGGAACCTCACACAAAAATAAAGCAACCTCACTGCCAACTGTCAGAGCAGCTAAGAAAAGTTCACAGGATGCTTAAACCCACTTTGAACTGCAAGATGTAAATTTGTTTCACAGAATATTATAGGAAATGTTGTAGGAAATTACATAATAGGAAACCACAGCTAGCTGCACCAAGGAAAATATTATGGAAAAGCAAAACAGTCATCCCAAAACCCACTAAATACAAACAAGTGGCATATAAATTAGTTCACAAATCAGGTGTCCAAGAACCTTAATCCCATGGATGCACAACATATCATCACTATTGCCTCTTGAAAAATCAGAACCTTATAAATACAGAGAATAAGAAAGTGAAAAAGTCTCTATAAATACATGTATGTAGTCTCCCAGGCCCTCAAATTTGGTTCAACAAAAGCAAGCAATAAAATAGGCTATTCCATAGAAATTGCTACAAACGAAGAGTACAGTCTTTAATCCTTTCAGCCTAAACACAGCTGACACACGAGACTGAAAGGCCAAGTAAACTACTATGTATAAAGACTGCGTTACTTTTTCCAGTAATAGCGGCTGTACCACCTGTCATCATCCTAGGTGACACCTCAGCCTGGAAGAGTACATCATCTTACACCAAACAAGAAAGAAAAAGTCTAAATTAGCAGGTGCACAAAATAAATAAGACAGAAAAAATATGGAGCTACTGGGGAAAGGGAATAAAGACTGCAAGAAAGGAAAGGGAAAAAGGCAGCAACTGCTCTTCTCAGAGTTATGAAAATAGACAGCCAATGGAAGCACAGACTGAAACCAAAATAAAACACGGATCTGTGCTCCTGATTTTCATGCACAAATATGTGGTTCTAAAGAATTTAATCTGAACTAGAACTATTACTCAAATGTCAATTTTCCATTTGTGACCCAAACACCTACGCAGTAATTGGCAGACACAACATTTAAGTATTAGCTATTCCTTAAAGGTGCATTTTACAGATCAGCTACAAAGTCATGTTTTCCATTAATGTATGAAGTCTACATCTGCATGGAACAGACCTGTTCCTTGAGGTTACTTTGTATCTTCTTTAAGAGCAGTTTTAGTGAAATTAGTTATTAAAACTCCAGGAAGACTTTCCAAAAGCATATTACATCTTACTTTTTTCCACTCTTTACAGACTTTTGCTCTGCAACAGCAAACAAGAAGCATCTTAAGGTTTACTACCCATGCCAGATGTTCCAGAAGGTTTCATAGGGAAAAACCAGGCATCAACACACCTGGACTCAAACCACCTGAACTGCTGAACTAAGCAGGCAGAATCATATTCAGAATATATTTAGACAAGTGATTTTTCCCAGCAGCATGAAAACAGTCATATCTAAAATAAATATGGACCACATAACTTTAAATGCAGTGCTGTCACATTTTTCCACTCGCTATAATTATTCAAATAATACCAAAGCTTTAGTAATCAGTTCTTGGTTGCTGCAGATTACTGGTCACATCTGCAAAACGGTATTCAGCAGCAATAATAGCAGAAAGTTGAATGATTTTGTATTCCAAAGTGCTATCATTGCTGTAGAAACTAAGAACCTTGACTCGAGTATCCATGAAATGTAATTCAAAACCTATTTCCTTATCTCACGCTTCTCGATCTTAATATATCACAAATCCCTAGGTACTGCGACCTTGCTTGGTCCCCAGAGAGGCAGAAGGTTGCTGTATAATTAAATCACACACTACAAAGTAGTATAGCAGCATGGTATACAGTGCAAACAACACTACTGTCTTTCTTGGGCTACCACAGGAGAAACAAGAAACTGTTAAGAAGTATCAGACCTGTAAAAAAACAAAATCACTAGCAAATCCAGCAAATATGAAGTTATTCCACTACCAAGCTCAGCTGCCCCCTGTCCATTGTTATGATTTCTTTAGCACACACACAGACACGTACACACCCAGCATCACTGCTCAAACAGGAAGGGTGGGTACAGCCTGCCAAATGTGTTCGACCGCTCACTGCCCTTGCTCTCCCCTTGGTTTTTACAGCAAGGCCCGGGAGACAGTAACACAACTTTCAATACACTACTAGTCTTGATATTCTACATGTTCTTCTATCATCCAATCAACAGAACAACAAAGGTAATGGGCAAAACACGGACTGATTGTGTGAAATTTATGCTCTAACTGTGGTGAACTGTGTTGTGTTTTGTTTGGTGTTGTGATGGTGTTGTTTTTTAATTCGGCGTGGGGAAGTCTCTTTTGTTGAAGTGACTAAAATGTGTGAAGATTGTAGGATGGATGTGGATTTTAATGATAAGGGGTGGAATGCCTCTTGGGTTTGCACAACAAGACTTTGGTAGCCGCGGGGGGCTACAAGGATGGCTTCTATGAGAAGCTATCAGTACTTTCACCTATGACCAACATAGCCAATGCCAGCCGGCTTCAAGATGGCCAAGCCATCCCCACCAGTGACTGCGGTACTGCCCCTGGGATAACAGGCTTAACAAGGTAGGGAAAAAACTGATCAGAAGCAATTGCAGCCAAAGAAAGGGGGGGACAATGGGCAAGTGACACAACACTGCAGACACCAAGGTCAGTGAAGGGGTGGGAGGAGGTGCTCCAGGTGCCAGAGCTGAGATTTCCCTGCAGCCCACAGAGACGACCATGGTGAGACAGGCTGTTCCCTAGCAGCACAGCAGAGGAGGTGGATGCCTATAAAAGGCTGCAACTCTGTGGGAAACCCACACCGCAGAAGGCTCCTGGAAGGATTTGGGACCCCATGTGGGAACCACACTGGAGCAGTTCATGAAGAACTGCACCCTGTGGGTAAGACTCAGGCTGGAAAAGTTCATGGAATTTCATGGTTCCTCCCACGGGAGGAGACCCAATGATGGAGCAGGGTAAAAGTGTGAGGAGTACTCCTCCTGAGGAGAAAGGAACAGCAGAAACACACGGTGAACTGACCACAACCCCCATTCCACATCACCCTGCACCAGAACAGAGGGGTAGAATGGAGGGAAGGTGTTTTTAAGATTTGGTTTTATTTCGTATTATCCTATACTGATTTGATTAGTAATAAATTGATTTCCCCAAATTAACTGTAATTAACAAATTACTGTCCTGTTTTGTCCATGACAGTAATTTCTAAGAGATATCTCCCTGTCCTTATCTCAACCCATGAGCCTTTCAGCCTTTCATTCTATCTTCTCTTCCCTGTCCAGCTGATGAGGGAGTGACAGAGTGGCTTTGGCGGGTGTCTGGAATCCAGCCAAGGTCAGCCCACCAGAGTTGATTTTGGAAGCACATAAACATCTAAGAAGACAACACATCTAGCTTAATTTAGATTTTGCTGATCTTGATTAAACTCAGATCTTAAATATTTGAAGTTATGCCTAATTTCACAGCTCTTATACTATTGGAGCAGTTTCTCTATGTTCTCAACCTTTTCTAAGGAGTTGGGGAAGCAACCATGGATTTAAGAAACCAGACCAAGTTTATTTGTGGAAATAATTGTATTAAAAAAAAAATAAATCATAAAATCCCATTCCTTTTTGCCCAAGCTACATTCTACCACTGACGCTCCCCCCACTTTTCAAACTAAAACATAAGTGCCCAGAATATGCAGAGCTAAGTATAAAGATGTTTCTATAGGTGAAGTACAACTCAGCCTACTGCTAAACGAGCTGTCATTTTTAACAAGAAGAATGATCCCTATTATACCTTCTCCCACCCCCAGCCCAATGAGATCCTGAATCTCTCATCACCTGCTGTGTGCCTGTCACACACACAAGCCAATGGAGCCACAAAACTGCTCTGCACAGGTGCATCCCAAATAACAAGCATACTGTGCAATTCATGTCTTTCCTTGCCAGTCTGGTGCCCATATTGTCTTGTCACAAGCCAGCTAGTTTCTCTCACCTTCCCTAACAGGAGTTAGAGCCCTCTACTTTAATAAACCTCAAAACGTGACACCCTGCTACCCCCAAGCATGGATGTACACAAAGCCATCCTCTCACTGTTGTCCACTTCTGACAAAGGAAAAATCAAGTCCCCTCACCACAGGGGGGAGGAAAAAAAGAGAAAGAAAAAAGCTGCCTGTCCTTTCATCTAGAGCCAAGGCTCTGTGAACCCAATGTATCGCCCGCATCTCCCTGCCTCTGTCACAGAGAAAAAGACCCCGATGGGGAGGAGCAAGAGCTCTTACCTTAATTATGCTGCTCCTCCGGGGGATGCCGGGTTTGCCTTCTCGTTGTTGACTGGTGGAAAATCCTTTTTCTTTGCTGCTGCTCTCCGGGCTTGCAGGAGGAGCTGATCCCGGCTCCTCACCGGCTCCCGGCTGGGCACAGTCCCCGTTGGAAACCCGGCTGCCCACACTGTCAAAGCGGGATCTCCCGCCGCCGCCTCCTCCTCCTTCCCCATCTCCTGCCTTGAACGCCACCTTCCCTTGGACGGGCCCCGGGGAGGAGGGCAGCCCCCCGCCGCCGGTGCCGCCGCCGCTGCCAAACTCCGCCATCAGCCTCCCTGGCTACGGCAGAAGCAGCACCGCTGCCCCCCTCCCCTCCTCCCGCGGCCGCTCGGCGGTGGCTCTCCTTCCGCTTTCTCTCTATTTACGATCGGGGGATTTTGAGCCAAAGTCTCTCCCCTCCGCGCATTTGGCAGCCGAGGCCGCGTAGCTCCAAGAGGGGAGGGGGGACGGACGAAACGTGCCGGTGGCGGCTCGGCGAGCACCAGTCCCGCAGCACCTGGGGAGGGAAAAGGAGACGAAACGTGACAACCGGTCCTCACACGAGGCGGGGGAGCGTCGCATCGCGGCGCGCTGCCCTGCGCGCACAATCGGACACGCGTGGGAGGAGAGGGGCTGCCCGGGCTCCCCGCGACCCGCCGGGGGCACCGAGCGGGCAGAGCGCAGCCCCGCCGCGGGGACGGGGACCGGCCCGCCCCGGCCGCCGCGGGGCGGGGGAGGCTGGAGGGGACCGGAGGAACTGCGCTTTTGGGGCTGCTCAGCCGGGAAAAACGAGAGGCGTTGATGGCGGTATTTTCTCACCCTGACACAGCGACGCCCACAATCGCTGAAGCAACGAAGCGGGAGCGAAAAGAGAACTTGCAGAACAACGCGCCCCAAAGCCTCCGGCCCCGGCCCGGGGGAAAGCCCGTCCCACGCACGGCGGGGACGATCCGCCGCAGCCCCTCTCCGGCCACGGGCGGCGGAGAGAAGCGGCGAAACGCGGGCAGGGTCGCCGCCGCCGCCGCCCCGCAGGGCAGCCCCCGGGCGCCCTCGGCAACTTTTCTCCCTTCCCGCTGCCTGCCGACATCCAGCCGCCCCAGAGCGGAGACAGCCCGGCCGGGGCAGCGGCACCCCGGCCCCCCCGCCCGCAGCCGACCCCCGCCCGCACGCTGCGGCCCCGCTACCCACCTCGGCGGCGAGGGGAGCCCCCGGCTGCCGCTGCTGCAGGAGCCGCTTTTCCCCCTCTCCTCTCCTCCCCGCTATGGTCGCCGCCTCTGCCCGGAGCCGGATACAGAGAGAAACTGATTCATGTGGCTGCTTCCCTCGCTCTCTGCTGCTGCTGCTGTCGCCGCCGCCTTCCCCGGCCCAATGCTCGGCAGCAGTCCGGCGGGGGAAAGCGCCGGCAGCGCCGAGGGGAGAGGCAGCCCCGGCCGCCCCCGCGAGGAAACTCTCCGGGGAAGGCTGAGCGAGCGATCCGGGCTCGCCCCCCCTCCCGCCGCCAGTCACAGGGCCGGCCCCGCGCGGATTGGCGGCCCCGCCGCCGGCAGCCCGCTCCGGCAGCTCGGGGGCGCTCCGCCTGAGGGCAGGTCCCGCCCCCGCCCCTTCCCGCGGCCCGCGCTCACCGGGGGATTCCTCCGCACGCTCCCGCCCCGCGCCTCTCGGCCGGGCTCCGCGCTGCCACAAAAGAGCCCGCTCCCCAGCCCCGAGCCCGGCCGCATCCTCCCCTCCCCGCTCCCCTCCGCCCCTCCCGTCGGGGCCCCGGGCCCTTCACCCGCCCTGCCCATCCGAGGGGCTGCGGCCGCCTGGGCGAGCAGGAAAGGGTCGGGGGCGCCTGTGGAGCGGCTGTTCCCGAGTCCTACCGGGCGCTGACAGCCCAATGAGAGCCCAATTAGTCCAATTAGAGCCTTTAATTAACAAAGGAACGAATGTGATGGAGTGCTGGAATATTAAAAGCTTAACGGAAACTGCAACTTGATGGTTGCCCTCAAGCGTGTCCACAACACAGCGTGCTCGTCCGGAGTGCCCTCACATACCCCGTACGCACTCGCTTAGGTTTGCTGTGAGACAAACAGGAGACACTTGGTGGGAGAGCAGTAACTCAGAGAGCCACATATTTATTTTTACTTCTTAACACAGCTGCATGTTGCAAGAGCTTGATATTTCACGACTGAGTTGAATAAAGGGAAATGAAATGCCATAGTTGAGGCACTTGGCCCTTTGCTTGAATTTCAGAAATTGAGTCAGTTGAGGAGACAATACATTGAGAAGGAGCAAAATTGGAAATCACAGAAATAGTGTGCAAAGAGTCACACTGAGCAAAGAGACACCTAAGACAGCCCTATACCTGACCCTCAGCATTTGGCTGAAGCGCATAATGCAGGAGCTTGACTCAGATTATAGTCAAGTGAAAGCACTACACTTTTAATTTAGGTTCCCCCAGTTGCCCTCAGGGGATCATTGACTGTGCCTGGAACCTCTGGCACAGGGATCAGATACCTAGATAGACTGAATAAGGCAGCATGGATTGAAGAGTACATTTTCAGTCCTGTCCCCCAGCTCCAAGGCTTTACTGTGGACTGCAGAGCAGTGCCACCATACCCTTGTGGCCCACTGTCCTAAGCTGCCTTCAAAAGGAAGGCACCTCCATTTTCTCCCTCAGAGCACCAAGGGACAGCTCATCCCTCTGAAAAACAGAGCCACTGTTTAGATCACTTGGAGCATGAAAGCCCTCATTTCAATCTCCTCTTCCTGAAGAGATTCACATCTGTGTCCCCACGGTCATTAAACAGCCACCAACACTTACAGACTGGTGCTGGTGAGAGCGTTATCTTCAATATTCTGTCTGCAATCTGGACAATGGTGCTTGTCACTGCAACAGAAAAGGAACCATAAGGTGTCATGCAGATTGGAGGAAAGCATGAAGCTCTTTGGAGAATATTACTTATTCAGTATCATTTCTAGTGGGTCAAGGAAGTTCAGATCCTGACACTGCTATATGACTCATATATGGTCCCAATTTAATCAAACTGTTAACAAAGCTTAAGGTTAAATGAAAACCTGCACATTGGCAGGATTTAGACTGTAAACTCTAGGTACACTAATATTAAACTTAAGATCTGAAACTGCCAAAGTTTGTGTTTTTCATTAGCTGGTAATACAGTGATTTTGCCATTTGCCCTTATGTGAACGTCTCTTGCCTGAACATCTTGCCTTGCCATTTAACTAGAAAAAGTCAGCCTTGAATATTAAATATTATCCAGTATTGTATCTACAGATGTGGACAACACAAACTATCCCTGCAGGAGACTCTTTGTCATTAGCAGCATCACTGTTTCTTCTGAAGGATGAAATTTATATGCAACAGGTACAAAATGTTATTAGAATCATTTGTCACAGAGCGTTGCCAGTAAACTGGTGAGGAAGATGTGTGCTTTCTGTCATCTTGCTGCTTAAGATGCACACAGTAGAATACCAGTTTTAAGGCTTTAGCAAAATTTGATCAGTCCTGTCTTCAAGAAAAAAAGGATTAAAAAAACCCTTTTCAACTCTGCTTATCTGTCCAACCTGTATAGAAACAAGATAACAATGCTGAAAAAGAAATCATTTAGCTTTAGCCTTGGCAGTTCTGTAATGAATGATATCAAGACCTGCAGACATTGCCAGACTTTTGGCTGTGAAGGTGATGATTCAATACAAAGGAAATAGTAAAACTTCTGAATCTAGCCTTAAGGATACATGCACACAAATCAATGTAATTGTATCTGTATTACGCTTATTCTAATATTAAAATTTAATTACTGATAAAAAAATTGTATCAGACATTAAAGTAGAAAGGTTGTGCTAGCAAGATGGAGGTAGCAAATAATTAATTCTCCAAATCTAACATTTCTTCTGATGACCATCACTGTTTTTTCTTTTTGTCCCACTCTGTTTTACAGGACTGCTTTAAATTAGCACGGTGTTTATTCAGATGCATTTTGAATGCTTGAAGTTGAAAAATATTTCCATATACGAAAAGAGGCATTTCTGATAAACCAAATCCCAGAAATGGTCACCAAGACTGAGCAACTCCAGGGAGATCTTGTTTATCCCTGTGAGCTCAGGTTTCCAAAGTAGCATGTGATACTAATGTGAACTGTATACTTTCTTTGCCAGAACTTTTTGAAGATCAAGGGGTGAAGAAACTTTTTTCATTATCATTATTCAATAGTGGCCTCAGCAGGCTCTATTTGTTTAATTGTTAAATGAAATAAGGATTATAATGGAATCAAAAGGGCCTTCTATGACAATATTTAACTGTGAGAACTTGCTGTCATGTGCACATATTAGCTATTTTCATAAAATCCTATTAAATATCAAGAGTTCTACAGCTAAGCTAACATTACCCATTGAACTTTTCTAACTCAAATAGTGTGGCAGTAAAACATGCCAAGAAACAAAACCCCTAACCAGTGACTAAATGACCAGTGTTTAAAGAAGCCAAATACCAGATTATTGTTAACACACTAAATACTTTTTTATTCCAAACATGAAAAACTTTGGTTAGCAATTATCTTGTTTAAATGTTGCTTTTCTGACACCTCTGCTTGAAATATGTTTTTTCATTATTGTAAGTATCTCTACAGTTCTGGTGATAATTTAAATTGCTTTACTTGATTGTTCAGGTCACAGTCTAGCACATATTTGTTTGTTATACTTGTTTACAATTAAGTATACATGTTTGAGCAGTCCCATTACAGTTGGAATCTGATTCATAATTAATCCAAAGCAAAGTTTATCTATAAATAATGCATTATTGTATACAACATCTGTAAAGTGCAGGTGTGTTTATGCACATAAAAGGTGCAGAAGGTACAATGTACTCTATAGATGGCAAAAAGAGGTAGAAAAATATAAATTGACAGATTTGTCTACTGCAGAGCATTTATTAACCTTGTGTACATGAAAATGAATTTTTTAAAAATTTTGGAGAGTTGATTATACTAGCAGTGACTATAGGAGTAAACCAGGAGTTGGACTCTGATGATCGTTATTGCCCTTTTCCAACTTAGGGTATGCTATTCTACAGCATAGATTCTATAACTCTAAGTATGAGGATTTTTTTTTAATCAAGCAGCTCAACCATTTTAGCCTATTAAATACAGCTTAAGGAATGTTTGCTCTCTATCCTACCTATAATGCCTTTTAGTTTGGCTACCAGCCTACTCGATGTGATGGTTGCGAATTAACAAGAGCTTAACAGTAAATCTACTCATCCCCTACAGACTCTTGAATCCAGAAGGAGTGCTTTTCTAAATCAACATCATTCAACAGTTCTTCTCTAAACTGTCTGTTCTTAAGACTATCATGCTGTGGTGGTTAGTTGGTTGCAACATAGCTTTAAATCACACAAATATGAAAATGAGACTCCTTGTATATATGTCTTTAAAAAGGTCAAGGTTTTTAAAAACTGAGAGTACTCCCTTCCTGCCCATTAAAAGAGAAGACTTTAAGGGAAAAAGAGCAGACAGGAAGGACTTTCTGGATAACAGAGGCCTCCCTTAAGGCCTTAGTTTGCAAACTAGAAATTAAGTCTTTTTAAAAAGTCTTGACCTAGGCACTAAATCTGAGTAACTCTGGAGTTATCTTAACAGGAAATTACAGTTTATCGTATTCCAGTAGCATGTTGTTAGTTTGCCATTCTTGAAAAAGCTGAAAATCAAATCTTTGTTTGTCTTTAATATCACCATTTGGAAAACTTATTTTGTAGCAATACTATTTGAAGTATTTTTGGATAAAGTTTCAGTGGAATAAAATTTGCATTTTCTTCTACTAAGAAGGGCAGGCACCCTGGAAAAGACTTGCATCATGCCCATTTCAGCAGAGGCACATATGTTTTATTAGAGAGACCAGGACAACAAACCTGCTTTTGAAGCGTTTCTGAGCATCGTTAAAAAGAACATACAGTGTTTCTCATCTTCTGTCGCTGTACTCTGCCCTCTACGGAGAAGTTACAGAGTTACAAAAACCGGACCAGAGCCAGGATTTTGCAAAGGATTGGATTTCAATTTTTCCCTCCTTATATTTGTTAGTAAGTACTGGGTATATACAGAAGCGTTTGACTTGTGAGGCATAAGACATTTCATAAGCCATCTCTTTTTGTCATTTGAAGCATCTGACTCTATTATTACAGGAGCATGTCAATAAAATAGCCCACAATGAGCTTTTATAACTTCTTCAAACCCAAACTTTTTTAAACTAACAAACATGTTAATAATGATCAAAAGCTTTCATTAAATTTGCTCAAACAAAATGACATAAAACTTTTAATTTGTCATTTCAGCATTTCATGCTTTATGAATTCTCATCATAGCAGAATATTAAACACTTCCACTCCTTTGAGGAAAACTGCATCTTTTCTATTATAGGTGAGTAAATAAATAAAATCAGTTGAATTTTTTTGACAGCCTGAGTTCCTTCTATAATTGTCTTCATTTTATCATGTCCATGAGGGTAAACACTGGGTCTACATGTGCTAAGTAGGAGTTGCAGTGTGTTATGTCTTCGCCTTTGAGGGTTTAATGGGAGAGTTAACACATGCACACTTCTGCTGATAAACAATTAACTGTATGCTGGTGTCAGCTTGTCTTGTTAGAAATCTTGCAACACATTACCACAGAAAGAGGAATACATATGCATAAAAGAGGAATGAAGTTCTTTTATTGAATGGCAGTCAAAATCCACATAATTTACTTTAGCCTAGCAACTTTTCTGAATTACAAGAAATCACATCTTAGTATATGCCCACAACAGGGGTTGAGAGAGGAGTTGATTAAACTTGTAATACTCCAAGACATAAACACATTTCAGTCACATGAGAAAAAAATTACACAGCACAAATTATTTGAAGCAGGTTTAAAATTGTTTGGTAACACATGGGGAGCATAGTTTTTCTTGATGCTTGACATGGATACTGGTAGACTGCAAGACAACAGAGAGTGAGATTGCATCCTGTCCTAAAGCTTGTAATGGAGTTCCTTAATCCCGTTAATTTTTGTATTGCTCACATTAGCAATTAACGTCAGTTCCTGTCCCTTAGGGATGGTAGATTTGGGTATGTTGCACTAACCAGCACAGTTCTTAACAGAAATTAATTCCACCATTTAATTTTTTATCCAGTATTATTGCATTATGAGTCGTTGGCTGGAGACAGAAATGGCACAAACTCACCGAGGGTCCTCAGCAAACTTCATGTTTTGTTGTTCAGAACCTTCTTATACAGCGCGTTCAAAACTCCCAGGTCTAGACAACTGATTGGTTAAGGTTTTAGCACCACCAGCTCTTTGACAAGTGATACGTCTGCTTACTGGATTGAGCATGATTGGCTGAGATCCCTGCTTGGGATTGAATCCAAACCATCCCTGCCCAATCCAGGGACTTGTTTTACTTCTAGGCTGGTTGAGTTTGGGGGTCTGATGTAGCCAAATTTATCTGGTGGCTACAGGCTAGCTGCAACCGTGACACAGTATTCCAACTTCTGGAGCAGAAGTCAACAGTCATGTTTGTTTTCTTTATTTTTAGTTCTAAAAATTCTAAAAAATAATACCGTATTTATAGATGGTTTCATATGCATATTCAAAACTCCTTTACTAGAAATAAGTTTATGGTTGAAATTTCAGGTCAGAAGACCTTAACAAAACGTCTGTTGTACAACTATCACAAACTGACAGAAGTCAGTAGACAGGTAACAGTCTTCTTAATTTCTCTGAAACATTCATATTTTTTATAAACCAGACAAGATATAAAGGGTCCTGACCACTAATATAACTCTTCCTGTGCTCTCTGGATTTTCAGAAAAATATATTTATGTACAAAATCTCTCTGTTAATATACAGCCTAAATACAGTTATTATACTCACTTTCTGAGTAAACAGCAGCTGAAGTAAAGGGAAAGTACCACTTTTCTTCTGCCAAAAACCAGAAGGAAATTCCCAGCTTCTGTTCTGTTCTTTGCTATGGCAACCTAGTCCTGGAAGAAGAGTCACCAGGAGGGAGAATCTCTATTGGGATAACAGTAAAACTAAGCAGTATTTGAAGATTTTCTAGTTCTCTCACATTTTGACTTCATGTATTGGGAGGCTGTGAAAATAAAGTTATTGCAGCTGGCACTCCTCTAAATCTTTTTTGCAGAGAAAAAGCCCTTCCATTCTTCCTTTTCTTATCTGGCTTCCCCTTTCTTTAGGGATCTATAAATTTTTCTTGAATTCAGTGTATAAATTGCTTTTTCCTCCTCCATCTAAGGTAAGAAGCTGCAATGAAGTTTGATCCTCTGAGCATTCCTAAGTCACTGCTCAAGGACAGAAGAACCTCCAAAAAAGTTAGAAAAATAGTAGGGGAAGAGCATGAATGAAGAAAATTTATGAAAAGGGACAACAGAGAAAGACAATAGGATGTAATGGTAAAAACATTAACCTTTACTTATAACGAGTTTCAGGATTACTGTTATCATATTCCATAGCACTAACATAGAGACATGAAAAAAGAAAAGAATGAACACTGAGTGAAAGAGCAAGTCAAAATTAAAGTGGGAGATAAAGCCAAGGAACCATGGTAGCAGAAAAAGAATAAGAACTGTTACTCATTAGAATTAAAAAGCAAATATGAAGACAGAAGAAGACAGAAGGAAATTAAATAAGATTGATAAGATGGAAGAAAAATATATTGTTGCAAAGAAAGTCTTAAAATATAATATTTAAATAAAATTCAAATAACTTAGCTGCCAAGGGTTATGACTGTACAGGGGAAGAAGGAAACTAGACTGATCACATGGAATGATTATGAATGCAAGGGCTCCTCACATTCAGATGTAATGAGGAAGTAACAGACACAAGCGGAATAAGGGTTTTTCTCTTGCAGATTACATTGCCATCACTGATATGTTCCATATGTGTTTTGTCCAGCAGAAGCAGCTGAGGCCTAAATGCATTTGCTTGACTATTTGACATTGTTCATTTCAGTACTTAATAAAGTAATTTCCTGTGGAAAGAGATGCTGCGTTTTTGCTCTATTTAAAATTCTTCCTTTTTTTCCCTTAAGTTCCTAAGTTCTTCCTAAGCAAGGATCAAGAAATGAATTTGCCTGTCAATAAAGAATAAGATCAAATTACTGTTTTTAATATTTTTTAAATGGATTTTATTTGTATCTGTGTTACAGAGAAGCTTAAAAGCCCCAGTCAACACTGGCTTGCTGCTTACTGCTGTTGACACCATATAAACATATGGATCCAGTTCAGAATTGGCACCTAGCCATCCAGTTTGGAACCCAAACAGTGTCATCTTGCATCTGCTCCCAAAAGGCCACACAGACATTCTCTGGGTAATTCAGAAATGCAGTCATTTTAGAAATTTAGGACCTCTAAAATTTCTGACCATCTTCCTGAGCACTTGGTCATCTTTTTCTAGAAAAGTGTTTTCTGGGTCATATATGGGTAGCTAGAAGGAATTTAGGATAAAGAGCAATGAAGTTCTGAGGCACTGTGTATGCCAAAAGGGTTTGCCAGTGTATAGCCACTGGGTCCACTGATTTCTACCAGTCTGCATTTTTTTTTTTTTATTGTTTCAATTATTTTAAGATACCTCATACACTTAAATCTTATTTGAATACTCAAATAAAAGGCACTATGATAAGGGTGCAAAGGGTGATAGTGTCAGCAAAAGGAAAATTATCTTGATTAATCTTTTAACATAAGATAGGCAATGAAATTCAGAGACTGATTTACTTAATTTCCTATCTTTTAAAGCCTCACAAGGGTTCCCTGGGCATTTAGAACTGCAGGTGTGTTGAACCCAGCTCCTCAAAACAAATTTCTGCTCTTTTTCTGACCAATTATTTCAGAACTCTCAATTCGGCTGATTTCAGTAATGTCTTCTGACTGAGAAGACTGAGAAGAAGTACCACTTAAATTCCTTAAATATTGTCCACCTGGGAGAAAAAAAAGACAGTTTCTTTGACTTTTTTTTTTTTTTCCTGCTGCCTAGCTTCTGAAATTATCAATAATGCTTTGTTTCACATTGTTTATCAGCATGATTTCTGGATTATGACTATGCGCACACACACACAAACACACACATGTTCACAATTATTTTCTTTGTTTTCACATTCTGAGTAACCTTGGTTTTGCCAATAAAATATGAAGTTGTTCTCTGGGAAAAAAAAAAAAAAATAGGTGAAGTTACATGAAGCAGATGAAGTAGATGAAGTAGATGTTTCCTGCAAGACAAACTATTTGAAGGGAGCAAATGAAGCTAAAGAACAATGTACTGCACTGTTCCCCAGTACCAAGTATGGAAAACACCTCATGAATACTGGCTGTAAATGTAAACATGAGTTGTCCAAGGAAAAGAGAAAAATTGGACAGAAAAACAGTGAGCACTTTAAATAGGTACTTTATTTGAATTTCTGGGTTTTGAAATCAACTTAAGATTTTTATATGTGAATGACTGATAAACCCAGTGGGAGTCCAAAATTAATTCAGTGGAAGACAAATCTTTGCCCTAAGGCATTACAATTGTTTCATTATTTGTGAACTAGTTTTCCTGAAATTGTCTGGTGTATTTTTTAATTTAGATAGGGCTAGTGTAAGATATAGAGATATACTCCATAGTAATTCTTCCTTTTCCTTGTAGCTAAAGACTGACCTTTCAGTTCACTAGCACAAATTTCCTTGAAATACATGGCAGGGAAAGCAAAGCTTCCATCTTGGTTGTACACTTCAAAACAACAGTTTGACCATTACAAATCCACCAAGTATTAAAACATACCATTCTACATACAGAGCTGCATACAAACGTAGACTATAATTAGCTAAAGCCTCCTCTCTGTTCTACCTGAGCATAAAGATATGTGTGATAGCTGTGTGTGGAAGTGAGTATAGTTAGGTATAGCTAATATACTCATTTTTGGGTTCTCACACTATCAAAAAGCTGTTATAATGCAAACAGGACAGTTATTCCAGGAGAAGCAAAAAGTGCTGGGCAGCAGCTTGACATTACATATTTTGTATCTTGTGAGCTGTGACTTAATTAAAACTACCAAGACTATCTGAACATCTGTATTTTGCTTTGAAAAGAAGAATTATATACAGGACTTTATTTTTTTCCCCATTTATAAAGGCAGCAGTTTGAAAACTTGTCACACTCTCAGTTATTAATGTGAGCATGAAGTTAGGTTGGCCATACCAACTGGGAGTATGACCTGCACAACCACAGCTACATGAGCTACCCTGAAAGGAATTCTGCTTCATTCAAAGTGACATGCTTGGGCTTACCTTATATTAACTTTCATCAAGGAAGGGACAATCATTGATATTTAAATTTTTTCATTTTTTAATGCGATTAAAGCAATCCTCTGCAATGGATCTTTGTGGACAGCAGTTCACAGATTTTGGACTCTCCAGAGATAAGGATCCAGAGGGAGTGTACTCCATCCTCTATCCAAGCTGGTTTTGATGCTCCATTGCCAGGACTCCAGAATCAGTAACGCACAAAATAGTCCCCTAGTGCAAAATGATTTCCAGAGAATGTCATAACTCTGAGTCACTGATAAGATAATCACTATCTCTGTCATAGTCCCTTTGCTCTTCAGGCCTATTCTGAGTTTCAGATACCTGATCCCATTTCCTACTATTACTGCCTTTAAACAGCAATAATCCCACCTGCAATAAAGCGAATCATTAATGATAAACTACATTCCTTAAATAAATGAACAACTAAGTTATAATGTGATACTGTCCTTTTTTATTTTGCTTTGCCTTTCTGGGACTCAGTAGATTACAGCCATTTGCAACAGGTCTTCTCAGGACTTCGTCTTACAAAAGACAAAACGTTCTGGCCCTAATCCAGGAAAGCACTTAGATACATATTGACATTTAAGTAGATGAGTGGCCTTAGTGAGGTCAATTGGACTACTTACTTGTTTAAAGCTAAACCTGTCCTGAAATATTTTGTTCAATGGATACAGACTATTCAACACTTTGAATGATTGAATCCTTTGTGAGATCATACGCAATTAGTGTTATTACAAAAGTATTTTATGTGATAATAATTGTCTTCCAGATTATTTGAAATATGCAAGTTTATATTCAGTGAATAATTAATGTATCAAATTTCAATCCAACCCCATGTAAAAGGTACAGAATTATTTCCAATAAATATAAGGTGTTTCTAATTGATGTTGTGTTTTTCTGCAGTGTATTCATGTGTTGTGATTGCAAGGGTAGGTCATACTAGGATCTGAGTGTGACTCCAAACCTGCCCCACAGAGCATGGCTAAGTCTCTGTCACCCCTCATTTGCTCTCTGACAAACACTTGCAGCAAGGGTGGTTCCTGCATCTCTGTGAAGGAGTGGGTTTTGTAAAACAGGACAAATAACCAGACCCCAAAGTTACCAGTATTTTTGAAGGGAAAATATCATCAAGATACCTTGGCATTATGTTGCCTCTCAAGTCATAAACTAGTATTTCAGCATGGAAGCTGAATGTTGCTTTTTGCCCTATAATCCAGCAAATCCATTTTTTAATGACCTGAGACGTAACTCAGGCTTCGTTTTTATTCTGTAGAGACTGAATGGCTGTCTGCCCTCATTACTGATGTATATCTCCTATTTAGCATCGTTAACAGAAATTCACAAAATATGAGATTTTGTCATGACTTACAGGTTCTTTCTTGGAGGTACCAAGCATGGAAAAGAAAGAGAATATACCTTTTATGATGTTTCACGGGAAAGTTCAGCTCTGTGTGGCACTTACAGACCTCTCCAAAATAGGGAGGAATCTGTAAATGGTTTCTGCTGTGACATACTGAAAGCAAGGCTTTGAGATCTCAGTGAGCCACTCTACTAGGAGGAAATACTCTTTTTAAAGGGGCATGATCACAGAGTCAGAACAACAGGGTTTATCTTATAGCTTCCTCCAGACTTCTGTCAAATAACTCAGATTAATGATTTAAGAAAAAATTCCAAGGCTTTCTGTTAGAGCTAAATTTTTTCTTGGTGCTTATGTGTATACAATACCTATAAAAGTAAACAGGAAATATTAATTGGTTAGATCCTAATTAATAATATCCTAATTAATAATTGTCTACTTGTATTTTTTATGATCTTCGAATTGTTCTAGAAGAGGAAACGTGAAAAACATTCACACCAATATGAAGGGTATCTTCTTCTTCATGCTTTCTTCATAATGTCCATGAGCTCTCTGCCACCAGCTAAATGCCACAGAAGGTTAAAATAGAGAAATTAATCTCGGACCTTAATTTTCCCAGTAGCTAGTAATCAGTGTGGTGATCAACATCCAGATGTGTGCAGCTCCTACATCTTAGAATTCTGATGTTCACATGAAGTAAAACACTACTCCACAGGTAAAGCCAACAAGGTTTACAAAGTTTCTCAGTTTAATTAACTGCCAGAAAAAAAAAGTTACATTCAGCTCTATTCAAATGAACACCTTGAAATTTGAAAACTATCTCGTTGCATTTGGGCTACACAACCCTTTTCACTTCTCAAAACTCTGTTGTAAATCTTGCATCAATGAATGGCCTCGGAGGCGCTCAGTGCTTCCTGCTGGCTCTGCGGGGAGGAAAGGCCACGCAAAGATCATCTGCCCCTGACACTGGTCAGAAGCAGGAAGCCAGGGAGCCACCAGAGAACAACACAATAACCCAGACTCTTGAAACCCTCACCAGCACTTTGCCTGAGCTTGGCCAAAGGTTAAGCTGGCTCCTGTAAGCTCATCTCTTCTGCCTTGATTTTATGCTGATTTTCTATTGCTTGTAAAACAGGAAGCAATGGCCAGACGAAGATATTTTCTGAGTTTGTTTTGTGATTACTTGTTTGACTCAGCAAACCTACTGTTTGTTAGTTGTTTGTATTGTGACCTAGGAGTTTGCTAATTCAGAAACTGTCAGAGCATTTCGGTTTTGAAAATATGTTCATGATCATTCACAGTTCATAAGAATATCAGTTCAAAACACTTCTGCATATTTGCTTTGTTACAACGCTATCGGTGAGCTATTCTAAGGAGAACACACCTTCAGAAAGTATTCAAGAATGCATGTGAAGGAAGAAGGAACATTTTTCTTTCTGAAATATTGTAAACATGCAAACTGTAAACATGGCTTGTTTTTTCAAAACAAGAAGAAACTGGTCATTAAATTCCAAAACAAGAAAATACCCTTCTGGGCTTTTTGATGTGAAAAAAATTTACAAAACCCCATGAGAACCTTGACCCAAACTCCTCTTCAAATCTACCTGGAACAAATACCAGTTTTATAAGTCTTCTACTCGAGTGTGTGCAGTTGAGCTTTCTCTTTCTCTTTTTCAATCAGTGTTTCCAAAGTGCCTCCCTCTTGCTGGTTACCAGGCAACAGAACAATATTGCTCTGCATGCACATCCAGCAATAAATGACATTATACAGTATTTTTGCAGAGTTTCTCAAAGAAAATAAAGATGTCCTGAAATACTGTCTTGTGAGATAAATAGCTACTGCCCAGAAATCATTTAAATGCTTAAAATGCCGGCGTTTTTCTTCATAGAAAGGCAGAGATTGAAAAAAACCAAACCACTTCTCTAATAGAGGAGCTCCCATCCAAAATGAATTTATAATGCTAAAATAGACCACACTCTAAAAGAAAGCTTCTTCAGTTGATATTTCAAACAATTAACAGCCTTTTAGTTCTACAGCCACTTGCATAAGCCTTTATCTTACAATCAAGGCAAGACTAATGAAGCAGCAAGAGACATCAAGTTAAAGCACTTTCAATGTCCTGAAGACTAAAATGCTGCCTGTATGACAAAGCTCTTTTTTCCTGCTTTGTTTGCTGGTTTGATGTCAATAAAACTCAAAAAAAGCTTATGCATTAACCAAGAAATCTTCGGTTTTCGTAGGAGTTATTAAGGATGGGCCCAGACCAAATCAAACCCCACACCTTCTCTTAACCTAAGTAATCACTGAGAGGGAGGGATGGTTTGCAGACCTTCATCTACAATCAAAACACATTTAAGAAGGGTCTCACTCTAGATTCTGACCAAAGTAACTCTGTGTTGTTTTATGTAGTTTTGATTCAGTTTCAGATTTCACACTGTAGGTCAAATTCACCTTTTATGTAACACTAAGATAAGAAACTGCAGGCTTTTGCAGTTTTTCCCTCTCAAAACAAGGGGGAAATCTTTAAATATAAACAAATATCCCATGTAATCCTACCAGAACATGAAATGTACTGAATTCTTAATCCCTAATTCTTAAATACAAAGGTATGCACTGGTACCAGGGAATAGCCCCCACAGGTGTATTACAGAAATATATAGTAAAACAATGTCAAGGGTGAAATCTCAGAATACTCATCAGCCTAATTTTTTTATTCTGCAGTGATCAAATTCCATAATTTTCTAAGTTTTTATTTAAATTTGCACAGAAGACTTTCATTTTTGTTACACTTCTGTTAGACTGGGTTTTGTTTGCTTGGCTTAGATGTTAAAATGTATGATTAATGTTTTCAGACTAGATAAAAATCTGTTCCCAGAATGATTTGACACATGACCTTCAGGACAGACAGAGCACTGGGATATATATGACACCTGAAAAAATAGTTCCATTCCCTGCTGTTGTTGATTTAGTAGTGGTATAGAGTTACTTGCTAGATAACAGCAGAAAGATTTGTGGTTTGCCTTCTTGGATCTGGGAAAATGCAGTACAGCAAAATGATGCATTCTCAGCTTGTCTAGATAACATAAATAGCATTGCTCTGTGCATACATTTGGCTCTTTATTTACTCTGAAAGTCAGCAGAGATGAGTATTGAGTCTGTACTATAAACACCTCCATTCTCTTTCTAGCTCCTGCAGGAGGAACCAAACGCAAAGATAGGATTAATTTATTTACAGGATGACTGGAGCGTTAGCTGGTGATTGCCTGTAGTGGCAATATTATGCTTTGGTCAAAAGAAAGATTCCAGTCTTCATGCAAATATAAATAACAATCACAAGAACTAACACCTCCAGGCATGACCTGGCTCCTAATTTTCTGACATTTCTTGTATGCCAGTCCTTCCCCACGCAGAGCTTGTTTTAACTGAACAAAAAATATTATCAGCTTCACTTCACATTTCATAAAATCCACTACACTCAAGAGTACTTGAGACTTCTAAAGTCCCCAAGCAGTAGGCAACAGCATGTTTTCTCTGCAGAAGAAAGCAAACAATAATATCAGTTGGGATAAGAGTGAGTGATGACATGTCTAAAGAAATCAGTTTGATCCCTTATGTGTTCATTCTAACAGTTGATTTTATTCATAGAATTTTTTTGATAAAATTGTTCCAGTCACACAGCAAAGGGGAGATGGTGGCCTCTGCACTCTTCTGAAGCCAACTTCATTTTTTGTCTTGTTAAAATTATATTTGAGTGGTCCTACTACATAACAGGGTAGAAAAAACACTTAAAAGTGAGTATTTTTTATATGTTGTCAATGATGAGAAACAATATTTGCATATTGAGCTCCTTTCCACATATACAGGCTCACAACTTGCAATCCAATTATTTTAAGCTAAACTAAATGAAAAACTAGACTGTGCTATCTCCTAAAAACCAATCAATAGCCACTGTAAGGATCAATAATCTAAAAAACTATTGATTGCTCATGTAACAACCTGTACTTTCCATTACACACTAAATACTATTGCAGATCAATATTTGCCAGATGTCCATCTGGAAATGAAACATTCTGGCTATGGTGTCTACCCTTAACCTCGCAAAAAGTGCTGGTCCTTATATTTAATTTAAACATCCCCTGGTGTGCTGCAGTATTCCACTAACAGTATTTCCCAGAAGCCTCATTATGTTCCTTTTCTAAACTTAGTGAGAGAGGTACCTTCCATGGCTTTTATTACTCTTTTGGTAACATTGTACAAATCAGTCTTCATCATTTTGACAGTAGAGTTAGGTATATTTGGAAAGGGTTGAAAGGAAAATGCCTGACCTAGTAATGAAGAGGAATTCCTTATCTTTGAAGACAGCTGACTATCAAGACTAACACATTGGACAAAGCAAACAAGATTCTCATTTGCACCTGTTTTAGTAATGGATCTCCTAAAAACAATCTTTTTTCTTTTTTTTTCCCTAATGAAAGGCTGAACAATAGAAAAAACCAGCTGTTACCATCCCACTGCTACTCCCCCAAACAGCTTTGAGGCACTGAATTTGCTGAGCACAGAAACGTTCCCACCTCTCAGTTGTGGGTGGCATGGGCACAGGGCACTCAGAGCTGCAGCACTGAGTAAGGCTCCAGCGGTGGGGCAGAGGGGCAGCGGTGGCACTGCCAGCCGGATTTGGGTTTCTCTCCTCTGAGTCCTGCTGTGACAGCTCGGAAAGCACTGGGGCACTTTGCATCTGAAAGAAGAGCTGCATTTTGTGTTGTCAGAGAGGGAGAGAAGGTTTAAATAGGTAATTTTTAAAGACTGTCAAAACTGCAAAGTGTAAACATTGTTAACATCTCTTTAACATTCTGGCAGGGAATGAAAGCCACCTGGATGTGCGCCATCCCCCAGTTGCAAAAGCGTTTAGCAAACCATATGCTGCCCTAGAAGACGTGTCCTAGACAGATCTTTGCTGATCGCTTTGGGAGCAGCAGCCAGTTGCCATTGCCCAATCCATGCAGCACCGCTGTGTTTCCTCTTTCTGCAGCAGCCTCTGCTAGATGGGTCCTAGAGACAGCAGGCGCTGCTGGGAAAAGTATGCAAGCATCTCTGTACAGTGCCTCTTTCCATTTACATTCGTGTAGAAGGGATTCAAACATCCTTCAGATTTACCTGTGGTTACTAAATAGACCCCAAATCTCCTTTGCGTTTGATTTTGCACGATGTGGTTCTAGAGAAAATAGTTCCCCTTTATCAATATAATTCTGCAGTAATTTTATGGGGGGCTGTAGTTCTTCATCAGTGAGAGATATGGATGTGATTTCAGTCAGACATCAGGATTTTTCACAAGTTTTCTGTGCCTTAGAAAAGAAATCCGATTTAATAATTGCAATGTAGCTGTTTTTAACATGTCAAATGCCAATTGCTTATTGCTATGCAATAAGACTCTGAAAATTAAAAAGTACATTTCTTACATTTTACTGTCTCGTCTGAGCAGTCCTGGTGAATTTGTCAGTACACCAGTGTATCTGAAGCAGAATTTGGCCCACTGATGCAAGATGTCATTAGCATTTCAAAATAGGCAATGTTTTGCAACATGACAGATAGCCTATAACTCACATAAATTACATTTGCTTGCATAGACCTGTTTGGTCACACAAAAGACTCATTTTTTTCCTCAATTCCAAGTGGCTAAATCTGGATGCCTTATCCTCAATCCTGCATGCCTACCATCTCAACATTAATTAACAGTATGCTTCTCAACCCTGTATCTTCTCAGTCTCATAAATTATTCTGGCCCTTTCAGCCTGACATTAATTACAGTGCCTCACAATTCACACTGACACACTTTATCTTGGATTCAAACTGTCTCTTACGGTGATAGCTCCAACCATGTATGCCAGTCCTGCAGATCTTACAGGTCTCTGCCAACTTCAGTACCTGTAGCCTATAAAGTATCTCTCAGTTTATATCATCCTAGGATAGCATATCATCCTATCTTGCTCACTGCCCATCACTGCTCCTGCTGCACTTACCTAGGTTCTCCACTGCTTTTTCAGGCTCTGTGAGAAGATTTCGACTATCATTCACCCCTGTCCACAGCCCTGAACACAAGGCAGAACAAACAGGGTATTTTAGCAGAAATGGGGACATAGAGAAAGCTTAAAAACATTGAGAGCTCTTGTCATAGATTGATGTCTTTTCCTAGTGGATTAATAGAGAAGTTGGTTTGAGCAGTGTACTCATACAAAGATTGGTAATTTTTCAGCTGCTGGTTATAATCTATATTTCTGCTACACTGGGAAATATACAAAGTTTCCAATAGGGACTAATTTAAACATCCTGGGCAGGCTTGCCTAGCTGGGTAAAAGAGCAACGACGTGGTCAACTCCTCTGGGAAATTTCTGGCCCAGTGGCTCCGCAGCATCTGTATTTTGGCAGTTTCACCAAACGCTCCCTCCCAGGAGCACACAGCTGCCAGCTGGAGCCTGGCACAGCCTGTGGGGATGATTTCTGCCAGCAAACGCCCTGGAGGCCTCACTGCTTTCCCCAAAGGCTTCTTCCCCTCTACGGGATGCTGGTGCTGAGCAGGGAAGCCACAGCACCGGAGGCAAAACAGCAGGGAGACAGAGAGAGAGGTCTCAGAAAGGCTACAGCAGCAGGAGGGCTGCGGAGCGCTGCACTGCGAGAAAGAAAATGATGAGGTGAAGGCGAGGGAGAAATCCAGCTTCTTTCTAGCTAAGTACAGTGTTCTTCCTTTGTTCACCCCACCCTCTTCTTAGGATTTTTAGGAAGAAGCACACCCTCTTTAAACCTCCCTTTTCATGGTGAGCACACTCTCAGGAGTCCACAGCACTCCTGGAGCTCTGGCTGTGCATTTCAGACATGGCCACGGTAAGGCTGTCCCAGCCACAACCAGACCACCCCAAGGACAGCAAAGGCTCTCCTGCTATCTCAGGAGAGGTTTCTATTCCCTGCAGCTGCAGCAAGAGGTTTAAACTGGATGTCTTCTATCATTTAGGGAGCCTGGCACCATCCACTGCCACACTGTAGTGAGAAGCAGGACTGGAGGTAGAGAAATGGAGCAATATACACTGTACAAGAGCTGTTTTCCCCTAAATGTCACAACTGCTGGCCTCCTTGTGACAAGAAAAGAAGTAGAGAGTAGAACAGCACAGCAGACAGAGAAAGAATCCAGGCTTGGGTATAAAAACAAGGCAAGGATTATTTCCAGCCAGAGAGCAAAATCACAGCTTAGCAGAAGGCTCTTGCAAGGGACAGTCTCCCTTTGGGAAGGAAGCCTGCTCAGAATTTGCATTTTAGTCGGGAAATCTAATATGATTTTTACAAACATATATGCCAGATCTTTCTCTTACTCTAGCAGATTATTATTCTCCCTCTCAGCTCTGCAACCAGAAGCCTAAACTCCAGCAGCAAGTCCCAAACCTTTTTAAAAATAACATATTTAAACTCTTCTTTATTTGATTATAGGACCATGAAAATTTCCAGGTGCATTTTCTGAAATTATGCTGTGGAGAACCTGAGAATCTTTGCTGTCACAGACAGCCAGTGCAGTCACTCAGGACATTTGTATCTCAACAAAAACTGCCAGCATCCCAGTTCAAACAAAAATGGCTTAGAGAAGCTTGAGAAGACCAGCAAGAACAGCAGAAGGCTGTAGAAATCATCAACGTGTTTTACTAATTAGATTAGATTAGAATTAGTTTTAGTAAAAACATGTGAACATTTACTGTGTTATGTACTCTGCTGATGTTAAGATGATGCTAAATTACAGCTACATATGAATAAAAGCTTTTCCAATGAGTAATGAAACCAATATTTTCCTAGTGAACTTTTGAACCTCTATTATTTCAAAATGTATTAACATTGCTGGTAAAGGAAAGAGAGAGATTTATGTCTGATGGTTTGGAAATTCTTGCTTTGTGAGGCATTCTGAGGACAAAACAGTCATGAGAAATCTACCCCCTATCTGCCCAAGCAGTTTGTGCTCCAAAGCCAACCAGGAAACCATCCCAGCCAGTATTCAAACAGATGCCAAGAACAAATAGAATCTGTTCAAGAAAACATGTTACTAATTCTTTAATCCTCCATGGAAGTATCCATACATAAACAGGACAACAAACGTATGGCTGGAGATGTCACTGTTAAGGAGTGGAAAGAATCAAGCTATCAAAAGCTACCCTGATGGTAATCAAGTGACACCTTGTGCTTCTGTAACTTGCTGGAGAATGTCCTTGTTGTCACTGGATAATAATAGTAATAATTATTATCAATAATATATTAATATAATACTAATACTACTGATATTAGTCAGTAATTTATAACATACTGAAATATTAAACATAGTTTAATATTTGTAAAGGGAATAATGAAAGTTTTCACTAGTTTGCTGGAAAAGTTACTTTAAAAATCACTTTTTAAACGGATAAGTACTAACATAAGTTTTCATCTTTGTTAATCTCTTTCTTGTTCTCATTGACAGCTTCTTATCTTCCATGTTATCTTCTACTGAATAAGCTGGTAGAGACTGTCTGGTCTGACCACATGCATGACAGGCCAGAGAACACAACACAACGATCTATGCACCAAGCCCATAGAATCTGCTTGGGTTGTGGCCAACAAAGATGCCTGTTTTTCACCCTTTAGTTTTAGTGCTCTTTCCCTAGTCTTTTCTTCTTCTCCAGCAGGCTGAAATAATTCATACCACCGGAGACATAGGAGCCGTGTGACGCATTTCCTCGCCTGTGGGGTCCATCAGCTGAGAGATAGTGTTTGATTTTTTTTCTTTATTATATGATTTTAAAATATAGTAATAAATTGTAGCATAACTTTGAAATTTACCACAGGCCACAAAGAGATGTAGTTAATTTTATCAGAGTGGAGTCCAGCTGTACAGATATTGCAATAAAATACAGTACCTCACAAATCTATAAACTGGGATTTGACTTAATAGATTGGAAATATTGTTTAAATAGTGAATTTATTGACTGCCTTTCTAAGACAAATTATGCAGAGAATTCAAATCCTATTTATTCTAGCTTTGCAAAGAGCTAAGGGACTATCCGATAAAAGGTGTAATGAACTGTATATAGTATTGTATATTGATACTGTATTCATTTTGGGTTTTTTTTAGATAAATCACTTTTTTCAGTAGATTCATACTTACAGATGATCATAAAATTTCTCCTTCCCTCTCTTCTTACTGTCCTTATTTGCCTTTCCCACTCCTTCACTTATTTTTAAATACCACCCACATTTCCTGGCCCTCATGCTCCCCCTCCCTCCCACCTCCATCTTTTCCACCTTTTTGCAGTATTCTTGTTTTCTTCATTCTTCCTTTGGACAGCCCATCCAGGATCTATGAAATAATTCCTCCTGTACTGTTCATTATTCCCCGCCTCCGTACAGTATCTGAAATACCATAAATGTTTGCCTGCATCTCTCGCTCCCTTCCCAGAGCCTCTCCCTGTCCCCTGTGCCTCGGAACGCTTTCTGCACATGCTGCGTACCCTGCAATCTTCTTCTATTATCCCTCCCGCTATTCATCCAAGCTCTTGAAGCCCATCCAGTTTCTGCTCTGTACTCTGGCTCTTTTTGCTGCCAGAAAATGGTTTAGTTCTCATATTTCTGGGCAAGGAAACAGTCTCCATTTCCTATCTCACTTCCTAGATACTGTTTCAACATCAAATGCCTCTGTCCTTCATATTCAATCCCTCTTTCTCCTCAGTCCTCGCCGATCTTAAATTTCTGTCTTGCTTTCTGCCATTTAGAAGTTCAAGTATCACAGCACTGTTTATCCTCGATGTGTCTCTGCCCTGTTTATTTGTAACTAGTCCAATGTCAAATATAGATAACCAACCCATCCCAAACTCATCCAGGAGTACACCATTATTGAGAGACAGCTCTTTCTAGACAAAATATTTACAGGTCCACTTTCATTGGAGAATAAGGAATGACATTGTCCCCCGCATAGAAATCACTACCTCTCCAAGGTACACCTGAAAATCTTACTCAATACAGTTTCATGTTCTGCAGTGCTTTGAATTTGAATCACAATAGAGATTTAAATTAGTGTGTTGGCCAGGTTAAAATTCCCAAAGAACAAGTAATTATTTTTTCTGAGTATCTTTGTTTTCCCCCATTTCCTCATTCATCTGTCAATTCTTGCTTCTTGTAAATATCAATGATCTTTTAGGTGATAACTTCTCTTTTGGTCAGTTCTGCTTAGAAATAAATAATTTTGAGCATAATTTATTTTCAATGTCCCAGGTCTCTAAACCCAAGGTCAAGCTTCTCTTTTTTCCTCCTAAGAATGCCCACTTTACAGCTGACATATTTAACCTTTCACCCAGAGGCTTAATTCTCTGTTAGATTTTTCTGAGATGACAGAATTCATATGTGGCCTAGCTCTCTGTTGCTTCTTTGAAAGAATTAATTACAGCAGTGCCTGCTTCTATTCTTCAATAAAGTAGCAGTATTCCTAGATATAGTATGAAGTTTCATATTCAAGGGGAAAAAAAGTGAACATTTCACTTGGGCTTACAGTTAACTCCTCTAGTCTAGACTTCAAAGTGAGACTGTATTTATGAGATTCAGTAAGTCCTGAGGGCTCTTAGTCTGAAAGTCATTGAAAAAGTCTCTGAAAAGCAAAAAGTGTGGGATCTTCCCTTCCTCTTGGAACAAAGTTATGATTCATAATCAGTAAGCAGGCTAAAACCAAATTTAAAAAAAAAAATCAAAAAGAAAAACAGTGATTATAGAGTCCAGTCATATCATCTTAAGTTGTTAATTCTCAGTGAAGGTAAACCCTGCATTTTTTCCTAACAATTGCTGAAGAGGTCTTATTCAAACTGCCTTCATTATGGACAGATTTTAAGCTCAGCTTCTTAGGAATATGTCTGTAAGAGTAACCAGGGATGAACCCTTTTCTATTTTTCAGTGCTTCTAATTCTACAGTTAGGATAGACCCTGAAGATAAAACCTGCCCATCACCTGCACTTGTGTCTGCCACAGCTGCTGGTTGCTCAGAATTGCCCCCTTTGCCTTAGAACACACTTCTTGTAGGTTACAAAAACTGAGAAACTCTTTAAATAAACCCTGTCAGAGAGTTCCTGTCCTTCAGACCTTTTCTTTTGCTTTGATATACCAACCACGAGGAGAGGGAAGTAAGAATGTTGCTAGATGGTCTCTACAGCACACAAAATGAAGCAATCTTCCCTGTTTATTCACCACTTACTCGGTCAGGGGGGCAGCTACAGCCGCTATTTTATAGCACAAAGTGGCTGTTCAGCATTAAAGAGTGTGACCAATTATTTTCATTACTGTCTATATGGCTCATAGCAGGCTGCTGACAGCTTGAAAATTCTAGATGTTCAACAGTAGTTTAACTTATATTTTGTTATTAGAAGAACAGTCCACTCTCCTTGGAAATATTTCCTCCTTCCCTCTCCTCCAAGACACCCATAAATGATTTCAGTTCTTTTCAGTACAGGGATTTCAAAGTGCCCTTTCAATTGAAAACTGTTTTTACTAGCTTGCATGGTTCTCTGGTTACAGTTTGGTTTTTATAGTTCTAAATTTAGGAATATGGTAATCTGAAACTACAAGGGATGGAATACCACTGGTTCTTCCAGCAGCTGAAGATGAGGCACATTCCAGGGTTAAATGGCTCTTGGTTAATACTTGAACTAATTTCATCTATAATTATTCTCAATGCCTGAGAAATGCCTGGATAAGTGGGAAGATTATGGTTTTGTGGTTGTTTGGCGTTTCTGAAATCTTTCTTGTTCTATTGTGTTGCATCTGTGCATCTGCTAAAAGAGATAAAATATAGCTGAAATTTGACATTTCAAAATACATGGCTGGTGCAAACTTTGAGGATTAAAATTTGTGGTGTGTGATTCTAGAGAAAAAAGGTAGCTGGAATTCTTCCAGACAGACGTGGCATCCTTGAGCACATTGCCATAGATATTCAAGATCAAACACTTCTCAGTTAGCAGCAGCTTTAGGATGGATGTACACATATCCTCCCTCCTCCCACACTGAGCACAGGTGTACATCATTATGCCTGCTCGCTTACACAGCTCCAGGAGATTAAAGAGACCCTGGAAGAGAGGAAGGAGAGTAAATGATGAAAGCGCCTATGGATGATGTATCTTGAAGGTCCACTGTTTACAGAGTGGATCTATGCACAGACTGCCATGCTCACTATAAGCCACAGGCAGACAAAAGAAGAAAAGATTTAATCCTTTTGAAATAGAAGGACACGGCCTGTTTGACATGCCAGGTGTGACATGTGACATATCCCCAGAAATAAAAAGTCTTTGAAAAAAACATAAGAAGGTTAATATTCTGCTTTTGGTGAACCTATGATTTAGCATAGGTGGAAACTTTCTGGGAGGGAAAAAAACCATATCAGTTTCACCTACTTTGTGAAAAAGTCTATACCCAGCTTTCTGTTTGCTTTAAAAAAGAACAAAATAACCCAAACAGCAACAAAAAAAACTGTACGAAGGAATAACTCTGTGAAAGAACTAAGCTAAACTCAGGCTGAGGAAGGCAGAAGAGAATAATAACAATTTTTGAAAAGTTTTGAAACTCTTCATGGGACAAAACAAAACCCACAGCTCCAAGTAAACCTCTGAGAAGTTACAACCCCTACTAGCAAATCCAAACTTGTTCTACTGCAGAATTTCCCTCAATTCAGTTTAATCAGTATAAATAAGCAAGATAACAGATTTATATTTCTCCACCTTCCTACTGTTTGGTTTTTATTAGGCAATTTGGGCAAGCTTCTACCTTTAATGCTCCAAGAGAAGAGAGCAAACAATAGGTGAGGAATGTTTTCTGGGCATATATATATATATATATATATATATATATATGTGTGTGTATGTATCTATATACTGAGCTGAGATAGAGGGCAGATGACACTGAAACAGTGCCAAAAAGGATGAGATGAGGTAAGTGTGAGAGGTAAAACTGGAACCCCCCTACCTGCCTATATACAAGCACTACTGACCTGGTATTGAAGATGAATATATATCTTTACCTAGGTCAGAGAAGGGAGATAAAAACAAAACTCCCCAAAAATTTGTTCAGAAATTAAATGAAAATTTTCCCTCTCTAGGGAAACCAGTTGTATTCACTACCAGTTATATTCTATTTTTTATTTTATTTTATTGGTTTTACATCATATTATATAGTTATGTAGGCATTAACAGAGATTGTAAGACAGCCTAAATTTATGTTAGAGATTGTACAAATACATCTAAGGAAATGCTTTTTGCTTCAAAGAACTTGAATCTACTGTTGGTTATAGATAATAATTTTAAAAAGAAAAGTGAGTAAGAGAAAATCATGAACAGAAGTGTAACAATCACACAACAAGTGAGCAGCAAGGTCTGACTTTGTTGTTGCTTGTGCTGGAATGAATCTGGAGAGGGTTGACTTCAGACAGAAGTCCTAAACAAGTTTAAAAGCTGCATCAGTGAGGACAAAAGGAAAGGAAAGTCTGGGATTTCTGAGAACTAGGGAGAGGCCACAAATGTATTTTTCATCATAAAGCGAGAAAAGAGAAGTTTAAAAACAACATGGGGTTGAGAAATAAGATGTTGCCACTTGTTCAGGAAGCATTTGAGAGCAGATATAGCACACCAATGCTCTTTCTCTGAAGTGAACCTGGATGAGCCCATAATGGATTTCATATAAGCAAAACCATTGGAAAACAATTTATTTGGTGGAAAAGCAGCACGTTGACAGGTGCTTCAGGCTGGGAAGAAAAGGGGAAAACAAATATATTAGTACAACAACATACATCATAAATTATGGTGGTGGGCTGCTAAAGACACAGCTCAGCAGGGTTAGAGCCTTCCCATTTTCCTCCCCACACTTCCCATATGGTGCTCCCCAGGAAGCCTTCCCACAGGTCTGACTGCTGCTGGAGAGACTGGAAGATGCTGGAAGGACACACAGGAGGGTAAGCCAAGCAAGGGCCTCACATCCCCTCCTCCCTGGCAGCCAGTGCTCAGTCAGCAGCTCCTGTCCACAAGGACCTTCCCAGGAGAGGACAGGAAAAACACAATTTCCTATAGGTGTGCCCTACAACCAGGAACTGGGATTGGTCAGTGTGAGTGACTGAGTGCAGGAAAAGCTCTTCTCTGGACCAGGTTGCTATTTCTTGGGGTGGTACACAGAACCACACAAGCCACAGAAATAACTTTCAGCTGCTACAGGAAAAGAAGCTACTTGGTGAACTAAGTAAAGACCTCGAAGAGATGAAAGGCACCTCTTTTAGTCTGAGTTTCCCTTTTGGGATTTGGTTTTCTTCACTTTTAATGTAATGACAATATAATGGGAGAAATATAGAGAGTCTCTACACAACAACCAACCAAGTGCAAACCTGATCAGCAAGGTAAAGCTGAAATAATGGGACTGTATGAAAGGAGTTTTTAAGTGGATTCAGATTTCCCCCCCATGTAGCCCAGAGATAAAATGAATACACAGCAAAATGGAAGTGAAAGGTTAATTCTAAAATTTAAACATCCTTCTTGGACCAGAGGAAAAATTAATTCCCATTTTTGTATGCTGCTTAAGTGAGAATCATCAAATAAGGCATATTTTTCTGTCATTTTATTTTATTGTGCTGTAGCTAGAAGAAATCAATAGACACTAAAAAGGTACATCTCCAGAGAAAGCTAATCAACCTATTATTGACTTAAATACAGTTATTTTTTGACATAAATTTTGACAATTTTCAGGACTCAGATGTCTTGATTGAACACAAAGCCTTGGCAGCAAGAAGAGCCATCACAGTGGCAGAAAGACAACAGGAAACAGATTTCACTGAACAGAGGTCACTGCTAGAATACAATACTTCACTGCTAAGGACTCTCTAGGCATTTGAAAAGAAATACAGACTTTGCATTATATTTGCCTTTTAAATATAACCAAAACAATATGCAAATGTACTTTGAAATACATAAATACACATTTACATGTTTGATTTCAGTACTATATATGCTTGTCCAAAGTCAGATGTTCAGTCACCTCAATTTTTTTGCATCTAAGTGTTTCTGGCAGGAAACTATTCATCAGTGTCTACATCCAGAGTGGACAAACCCTGAGAAGCTACAAGTAATGCAAGAGACCCCTCAAACACTACAAGTCCAGGACAGTGTGTTACATGTCACATAACATTCCTCAGTGTTTCTGTAGGGAAATGATTTCATCTGCACTGCATCTGCTCTCTGTCTGCTGAAATAACTCACCTCATTCACTCAGAGGATATTTTCTAACAACAGAGCTGGTCTCACGTCTCAGTTTAAGAACTAATAGCCCTTTTCAAAACAAACATCTGGCCAAACTCTTAAAATAATTGCAAATGTTATCCCATAATTTAAAGGAAATACCTTTACTGAAAAAGGTTGTTCCTATTCATATGCCAAGAAAACTTTTGGTTAATTTTCCTGCTACCCAAATAAATTGACATTTTGTACTCCCTTGTATTTAAATTAAAGAATTATTGGAACACATGGAATTTGCTTCCTAAATTAAGTAGAGTTTTTTTTACCATCAGTATAACCTAACAGATCAGAAGCTTTAAAAACCTCAGGTCAAACTTGATTTTCTGACGCACTCAAGTTTATTGCTACGAGAGGAACATATCTTAATACAGCATTTGAGTTTCCTTTTTCTCTACAGATCAGAACAGTAAGCTGGCTTACAGAATTAATCCTCAGAATCAGATAATTCAAGTCACTGCTTATTGATTTAATAGTTGAGGGTTTTGTTTGATTTTGAAAATGTTATTTGTAATTGCTAATCATGTTTTTACCTACGTCCATTAGTATTTTTATAGTGCAAAATATGTTACATGGAAGTCATCTTTAACACTCATAAAGAACTGCATTATCTACCACCTATACCTCTAATCTCTCATCATGCATAGCACTGAAATTCCAAGTAATCCAGTATTTCCAATTGCATTCATAAACTGCACTGGTAACATTTTTTCATGGCACAGGAAGTGTAGTAGCCTAGTTTTCTGGAGGAAAGCCTATCTTAAAAACTACTGAGATTGGAAATTGATACCTATTCCCAGCCTGCAGACAGATGTCAATCTTCTATGAAGATTCATGGATATCTGTAGTGGAAGGGAGTGGACTCAAGAACCAGACCTCCCACTGCTGTGGAGGCTGTCGCCTCAGCAATGTTGTTCTCTCTGACTCAACAGGCACCTCCTACTGTGCAAAATACAAGGTACTGAGATATTCTCCAAAGCTGTTATTTTAAGGTCTGTTCATTTTATGAAGATTTCTGGTACCCATTAATAAATAAATTTTAAAATAAGCAGGATTTTCAGAAGCATTTAAATTACATAGGGAGTATAAGACTTTAAATCCCATTTTGCCTAGACTTTTCTTTGTACAGGATGTGTTATGATGCTTTAAAGAAAGAGCAAATGAAAGAGATCTGTTCTTTCATAGTTTAAGTTCCAGTCCTTCATGTGAAATGCAGAATAAAATGTGCTCCCAGGGGGTTTACAGGAAGGGGTTTATAGCAAACCCCAGGGGTTTATAGGAAAACCCCTCTGGGAGGCAATTACTTATAACTTCCTTTCCCAACACAGCCATGCTAGGCGACAACATTAACATAATTCAGAATTTCATATACTGTTGGATATATTAGCTGATGGTATTTCAGTTGCTTTGAAATGCTGCCTGAGCCTACAGATGCTGCCTTGAAGCATCAACACCAGCTTTGTCAGGTGGCAATAATTCCACTGCTGCTGCATTCAAGAGTAGTTATCTCGCTGTTAAGGCTGCTCCATTCTGTGCTCGCTGCCTGTATTTCTCATACAAAATACTTGAATCAAAGCCCTTATCTCCCTCCTTCCTGGTATTTAAATTAAGCACTATTCCTCCACAATCTGCATCCTTCTGATGTAAAAAGAAAAAATAATCATGACTAATTGACTAATTCTTGTAGTACAGCTTTTTCAAACATAAATTTTTACAGTAGTTATGGACAGTATAATTTTCACAAGGAAATGGGATGCTCCAAGAGCCAAACCATCTACTGGTTTGCTCCATCTACCCGTCTCTTCATCTGTGATTCACCTGCATTTCTGACATCAGTTTCAAACAATATGATCATATTTGGCTTATGAATCCAAAGATTAAATGAAGTTGTAAGTACAGAAAATGCTAATTTCACATGTTCTTTAACTTAGCAACACTAAATTTGATTCAGAGTTTAAGTTTACAAATCATTAATAGTTTGTTTCTTATTTTGACAATCCCAGGAATCTGTAAGATTGACAGGGTATCCAATATGTGTACAGCTCAGCTGTTCTCCTCTGCAAACTTCTTAAATTCATGTCCAATAAAGACATGAATTTGCCTGTGGCAAACCAGAATGTGCTTAATTTGTAGCCAGAATTTCCTCAAAGTTATCTGCAATCTAGGCTGTAAATAGACATTATCATTTCAGCAGAAAGCATTGTTATTCATGCAGTACTGGAAACTCAAAGAACCACCTGCCCACATAAATTGGCACACAGAGGACTAGGGAAAAGCTGACCCTGTAGCCAAAAAAAGTGGGTTTTACCTTGATCTGTGCCTGGCCATGGACCATTTATCTTGGCCACAATCCTGGCCCTGTGGATTGAGGTTGTCCCTGTGTCCCAGCAAAGATATGTCTGGTGATGGGAACTCCAGGCTGACTGTAGCAGGGAACTCCACCCTGCCTGTACTGCTGGATCCACGAGGAGACCAGGGCCCCACTCCTGGTGCTTCAGTTCCCAAGGTACAGCCTTCCCCTACATGTGTGAAGAGTGACTGACAGGTTTGAAATGGAGAAGAGAAAATGGAAAAGAAGGTCCTGGTCCTAATATAATCCAGACAGTGCTGCAGGATGCAAAGAACAGAAGAACCAAGATGCACAAGAATAGGGTCTGATCAAATCTCACTTACCCACAGTTTTTCTACTCTGGAGTAGGCAGAGGTTAATTTGATGTACCCTTGAGCTGCTGATGATCAGTTTGCTTACTCAGGTGACATTGTAGGTCACTCCATCCCTGTTTTTGCTTTGAAGTGGTACAGCAAGGTGGAACTGCCATTCATCTTTATGGAGGAGTAGCTATATCAAGCTTCACAAGAGATTCTCTTGCCATCTTCCTTTTAAAAACCAGCTGGTGAGTGAACTGATTTTTTTTTTTTCTGGACAGACTGCTGAACAGCAGCAGTCTGATGCTGATATGCAACAAATGGAGTTGGATTATTTTTGCAGCCTGTCTTAACAAATCCATACCTCTTTTGCTTTGGGAGTCCAGCAATTTCCCTGCTACCAGCTTGGACTCATTAGCTTATCTCTGCTTCATGTCTTTACTTTCCCATATTTCAGTGTACCACCTTATGAATCTGTCCTTTTACTTTCAAAATGCAGATAAAATCACAACCTGACTCTTTCATTGTTAAGTTGGAGCAGGATAACAGTCTTCTGGCCATTCTATGATAATACCTTTAGGACTTCTCAAATATTTCATCTGTGTCCAGCCAGGTTTACTTGGTTGGTTTTTCCTTGTAGGTCAATATATGTATAAAGCAGATTATTACACTGATCTGCTATGCAATGCTGAAGACAGCATGTTTGCCATCACTGAAGTTCATTCTGGAGGTACAGTCTGCTTGTAAATGTTTACTCATGGATGAAAATACCCCCTGCATCCTTAGGGAGGTTTTTGGCAATACCTTTTTGACAGGAGTAGCTTATGACCAGCTCTGCCTGGTCCTAACGCCTCCTAGAGAAAAACAAAAGGCTTTTTCTGCCTACAGATGCCTGCCAAAGCCTGCAACCCTGCTGTGCCTACAGGCTTTCACTTTTTGGTATCGACTATGACTCGCAAGTCTTCACACTTCTGCAGCAAGACAGCTCCTTCCACGGCAGCCTTGAGATGAGGCAAACACATGCCCTTTTCACCTTCGCCTAGTCTCACCTTCAAGAATCAGACTCAAGTTTCTCCCATTTACCCTCTGCCGATTGTGACTTTTCTTTCCAAGATAAGGCAGCTGTTGCAGCTGCAGCAGCGACTGGTGCACTTGACTCCTACTTAAAATTAACAAAGCACTTTCTATTTGCTTGGAGAATGACAGTCTGCTCGGGTTATGCCACCCTGCTCTCCAAGAGCTCTGGGAAGGGTTATTCTCTGCTGTATCATCCAGACTGTGCATGGTTTGGAACTGCCTACAAGATTCATTTTCTTGTCTGATGGAAATGCCTCTCCCCGTGGTGTCCCAGTCACAATCTGGGCTTTTTTAATAGGATCTCTGTCTCCCATCCCTAGCTGCAAAATGTGTCTTCTGCCTTAGATCAGTCACAAGAATTGCTCTCTCTCATGCTGACTTATATTAGTTCACTAGTATCATTGCTTAATATGTGTTTTTCTTCTGTCCCGGAGTTCAATTAAAACCATGGAATAAATAGAAATATATTTCAGTCAGTGTGCATTTTTTAAAATTGATTTTTGCCTTTTTGAAACCAATTATTAAAACGACTCTTTCAAGGACCATGATCTACAGAAATACTATAGCTTTCAGTAAAAGACAAGCACCAGGATGCTTGACAGCCTGATAATTGACTGTGTAACCCAGGCATAATCAAATACTTTCTTGCTCAGAGCAGATGTTCTATAAAGAAATAGAACTGATTTTGGACACACAACCTTAGTTTGATCTTTTGGGTGTAGCATACTTGACTAAATTCAAGAAAACCTCTGTGTGTATATTGGCTGATATAATTTTGTATAAAAAAATCTCAACAAACCTCCCAGAAATTCTGTAGTGAAGATCTAGTTAGTCGTACATCACATTCAAAATTTTACTGTGGGAATCACACAAGCATTGTGTCTTTAGGTTAGCTATCACTATTTTTGAATGTCTTTTCTGCTATTCTCCCATTTTCTTCTGTCTCTAACCATATTTTACTGCCAGATCATGAATATTTAGTCTGTGTAAGTGCATAATAAAGACACAAAGTGTAATTAAAATCCTTCTAAGCCAAATGATTACTTAGTCAATTAATAGAAATATACTTAAAATTGTTCCTTGATTTTAATCTGTTGACAGCACAACTGCTGCTTCCAGTGGTTTCTGTAGGCATTGACTCTTCTAGTCAGCAGTATTACATCAATAAATGCATGTGCCAGTCATGCTCTGATTGAATAGCAAAACTTAACACCTGATTATTATCCAAAATATCTCATTAATTTAAATTTTATTTTTCAACAGTTTGAACTTCAGATAGCTACAGTTAAAGCAAGAGACTTCTGAAATTATAGGAAATACTAAATAGTGAATACTTAGGAAAAAGAATATGTTATTTGTATGTTGCAACGACTCCCCCAAAATCAAGGTACAATGTGTTCAGTAAGTTGTAAACACTTTTAGAGGGAGCATATGAAATAGTTAAAGTAGACAGTACACTGAAAGATAAAACCATCTGATTTTATTTTGTCTAGTAATTAGCATATCGGAGACAGAAACTCAGCTGGGATTTCCATTTACTTCCATCAGAGAAATCATCGTATAAATTGCTGAAGCTATGCTATGTCATTTTTAAAAGATATATAAAACAATAGCTGAAAATAGTGAAAAATAACTTGCAATATCAAGAAATACATTACTATAGTGAAATACAAGAATACAAATACATTACAATAGTGAAATACAAGAAAGGACAGGCATGGTTTTCAATAAAAAGAGGTATGGGAAGAATATAGTTTCCAGAATTAATCATGTCAGGTTTACTTGCTTTTGTTCCAGTTAACTCTTCTCACAGAGATTTTCCAATTAAAAAAAGTCTTCATAAATAGCACAACAAATTGTATATAAAATTAAATGAGAAACTATATTATATATGTTGGGAAAGGAAAAAAAAAGGCAGTAGCCCCCAGAATGCTCTTCAGGACTTCAAAAAGCATTGGTATGTGGTCAGGGCAGTGTCTGCTTTTCAGGGTTGATCATCTATTCACTTTGAAAACAAGGATTACTTTTTTCAAACTTTTAAACACATAGAAGCACCACCTGGAGTAAAAGAGAATTTACGAGCAAACCTCATGAAACCTTTGAAGTCTCTGGGCTCCCTCTTGCATTTGAAAATACCGGAGCTATGCAGGCATTGCAAGCGTGTCGCCAGCTGTCAGAGACACCCGATATGCGGCATGCTGTGATCTACGCACTTTGTACACGTGGCCTGAAAGAGGGGTGAAGGAAAGCTGCAGAGAAACACAATGACACAGGATCAGGTTTTAAACTTTTGGCTTAGGGCAACGTGTTTACACACCAAACCTACACAATTTTACTCTGCAGAAGTCAGGAAAGTAGGAGTAGCTTGAGCCAGCTCTGGTGCTCACCTCCAAAGTGTTTATTCCCTCAGAGAGCAGCAGGATAAGCTGTAGCAGTCTGTCTGTCTGGTGCATGTGAGGAACTGCACAATGTAGCTCCACTGGAAAAGAAGTCACAACTCAACCACTCCATCTTCTTCTCATGTTGATATAACTACATGTTGACCAAGCCTTAATAGGGGCAGCAATTTGCCAGGGCTGAGGGTGTCCCTGTGGATATCAGAGAAAGGTATAGCAGGCACAGGAGAAAAGACTGAAAATATATCAAAAAACATCAAAACTGACTAAAGTCTTAATAGCTAATACATAAAATAAGCCAATATTTGAAATTAAGGCAGATAATAGTTGAGAAATGAAAGATGAAGCCTTTTTCTAATTCAGGAAGTGCTCAAAACTGATTGGGGAATTGGAGTGTGTATTTTTTATGGTTTAGTGACTGAAAATGATGATATAAATGAAACCACTGAGCAAGAAAGTTCATTTCGGGCTAATGCACAGAACTAGAAAAACTCAGGGCTCTATTATTTTATAAAAGAAATAATGGCATTCATCTCCACCTGATGTAGCATGCTTTTCTGCTTAAACAGCCTTACAGATGATGAGCATAGCCATAATTTTTCAATAGCGGAGACATTATTCACAAATTTAAACATAATTGTAAAAAATCAGTTTGCCAAATACTTACTTTTCAAAACTTGAAAGAAGAATGTCATTAATTAGAAACAGAGAACTGCCCATCCTGCCTCCAGAGATCAATGTTTGTCACTCAAGACATGTCCCTGTCACACTTCTGTTCACTCAACAGGGAGAAAGAATGATAGACAGGAAAATGCAATTACCTCCAACTCTTTGTTCACTGCTAACCACAGTTAAAGGAAAGATAGAGTGTAAAACTTCATTTTTGCTGTTCCAAACAGCATTATAAAAAGGCAGCCAGAGAGAAGGTCAGGGCAAGATCTATCTTCACCTGCACAGCTCTCACTGCCCTGTGCATGTCCCAGCTCACTGTGACAGCATAACTGCAAAAATCCCTTTCCTCCACTGACTACCTTGTGGCCACATCAATCTCCAAATGTATTTAAAGCAGACCATTCACATCAGTAGAAATGTTTGGCTGTCCCAGAAGTGAATCTGTCTCAAAGTCAACATGCACTCCTCTAAGTGTGTGGTGCCCAGGCAGCCTCCTGCAATTCATATACAGGCTCCAAAAAACAGAGGTGGCTGTGCTCATGCACACAAGATCACATTTCAGGCCTCCCCTGTTGTCCTTGCCATCCTAAAACATTTTTTTAACCCCTGTCTTTTTCCATTCCAAGTGACAAAAAAAAAAATGTGAGGGCAGTGTTATTGTAACATGATGCTGAGGGCATGTAGGGGTATGTAGGGGTTGAGATGGGACTGCAGTGGAGGGCTGAGGAGAGAGCAAGCAGCCAAATTTAGTGCAGTCTCTACTAGCATCAGGAACAGTAGCTGAGGTGGAGCCTCCAGGCACACCCAAGTTTTCTCCCACAGGGAGCCAACTGCTTAGATCCAAAAGAGAAGCTGGGTGTGAAGCAACATGTGAGCAGTGTACACAACTGACACAGACCCAGGAATTAGGCAGAAAACTATGGCAGATACACCCTACTGTAGCCCCCCACAAATCCACAGTGCAGGGACAAGCTGGGTATCATTCTATCCCATCTTTCATCTAGCAGAAGAAGACAGTAAACTAATGGAAAATGTAGCTGGAAAAATTCAAAAGCAAGATAAATACAGTAAAGGCAGAATTAATTATTCATGCCAAATTACATATTCATTGTAACTATATGTGGTTTGACATTATTGTGATCCTGAGTAATGTTGAGTGATGGACACAGGATAACAGTTTGTGACAGAATGAAGATAAACACCCTGCACTGAAGCAGTCCAGGAAACCAGTTACCTAACTATGTAGGTTTGCATCTGTCTTCTATAAAATATTGTGAGCTATTTATGACACTAAATAAGCTAAGAATGCCTCCACAGTCTGAGAAAACTTCTATCACTATTCAAAACAAGAACACGCTGTTTTTCTCTGAAAATTCCCTCTGCCGATATGATAATCATATTATTGCTGATACACGAGAGGTGAGAGGGTGGAGTAACCTAATACAGTGAGAGAAACACGAACCAGGGAGTATAACACAAGGCACAGACATGCATCCTCATAAACCTCACTTCAAGTTCAATATAACTGCTCCATTTTACTGACAGTTTAAATCACAATGACAATGAAACTGAAGATTCCTATTGGCTTTAATATAACTATCCAGGGCTTCCTTAATTTCTTCCAGCAACTTGAATATATTCAGAGTAATAAATAAAAATGTGTGGTACAGTTTATGGTTCCTGAGCTGATGTAAAGTTGCATATAATGGGATTTTTTTGTAAAAATAACGTTTTTTTTCCAACCTTGAAAAAAATTTTCAGTTAGGTTGGGTTAGTAGAGGTCAGAAAAGACAAAATTTTTGTAATATCTTTCAAATCAGAAATCCTTTTCCAGAACAATTCAAATTGTGACACCTCTTTGTGTATCTTGTAGCCCTCACTTGAGCAATAATAGCCTCTTATCAAACATGGAATACAACAAGCTGTCCCCTATTGTCAAGACTTTCCTTCCCTACAGCACTCAGGATCAAAGCATAAAGATCAGGGGGAAAAAAAAAATAGGTAAACTAGTTCCCTTTCTAATTAAAATGCTTGAAGCCTACATGTGTTAAAACTCAATTTTCTACATAATGACCTTTCTCTCCAGGATCGTTCAACAATGAGCACTTCTATGAATATATAACTCAAGGGCATTCATACACCCCTGCTTCTGTCCAAGCATCTGCACCAAGTACCACATTTACTTCAAAAAGCTCCTTCAGGCTGCCCCACAATAGCTTGCTTTTGGTGAATAAGGCAACCCAACCTCTTTGTTCTGGTGTGGCTCTAGCTAGACTGTCTGATAACCAGATGGTCTTTGTCTTGAAAACAGAGGGATCAACGACTGAGGAGCTGCAGACACAAAGCTAGATATGGTGGGTGATTGCTAAACATCCTGAAAGTTTGACTAGGATATGAGCCAGTTTTTCTGCATGTGAGAGACCACAGCTGGATCACTCATTGCTTGAATAAGAGAATTCAGTCTTTTGTAAATATTTTCTCCAGAAACATCAGATTTAGGAGTGCAACTCCAATGTGAAAAAAAAAAAAAAAATCCCAAACCAACAACTCTGTGTCTTTAAAGCTACTCCACTGTGTAATGTCAGGCCCCAAGAGCACATCCACAATTCAATCTCTTTCCCATTCATCTTCCACCCAGGAGTTTGGCTACCACTCTTCAATGTCAGCTTCGACACGGTGGAGTTGTGTAACTTTGAATCAGACTGCTTCTAAAAGTACTGCTTCTGTACTTTACAGAGAAAGAGCTGTGAGATGTGTTATCTGGGGCCTCTGCCCTTGGCCCAGGGGCTGCATTTGAGCTCAGGCCGCTGCTATCAGTCCTTGCCTGTGTTGCATTATAGATACAGCTCTGCCTGGCTATTTTCTTTGCTGATCCTGTGATTGCTTTCTGATTTGAATTTGCGGCTTGGCCTCAGACCGGTCTCGCCATTATGACTGCTTCTGCAAAATTTGGTACTTTGTCATTCAGAACGAGCAGTGGAATCACTGAATCCTGGTCTATTATGGATCCTCATATTTTACAATTACTCTCCTCCACTCAGTCCATCCTTCACTCAGAAAGCAGCAGAGCTGTCTTTGCTGTGTCTACCAGAACTCACTTACAGTAAAAGCCTGAGCTCCTAACACACATTACCTCCCCATCTCCATCATGCCTCCAAATTTCTGATGGTGTGTAGATTTCTGAGTTTCTTTCTCTGCTGAAATGAGTAAATGGAAAGTCATGCCCAAAGCAGATGGACCTGTGCTAGAGGCCATTTAAACTCTGACCATTTACTGAAGAAATCCAATAACAGAACACCATAACTTTTGTCAATGGTAAGTGAGCAACAAAGTCTATAATGTAGACTGTCAGCTTCTCAACTAAGAATCAAGCTGGCATCAGCCAGTACCAACTCATGCTTGTTTTATCAAGCAAGAAAAACTATTGGAGCAGCTTGAGCATCCAGTCCTCACTACTGATGGAGAATTTATAATCAGTGTTATGACAACTCACTGATGCGCATCATGAACAAAGTGTATTGATTTTGTCTCTAATTCCTCCAGAATGATACATTTATGACTTATTTTCTTGTCTTACAGAGAAACTTCAGTCCAGCTCAAGCAGAGATAAATTAAATTTGTTATGATTATTAGTCTATTTTGCTGTCAGGATGCCATGTAATTTCTGCTCAACAACACAGACTAAACAAGCACCTTTATATCACTCTTCTGAAACACCAGTGAAGACTTACCCAACTTGTTCAAATGCTTCCACAGTAGAAGACAGTACTTCTGCATGTTCAGAGTACTCAGGGAAGATAAAAATTAGCAAAACAAGAAGTCAAACACCACATTTTTAACCTCCTGATTTGTCTTTTATGATGCATATAAAGAAAATAATACTATTATAATAGTAATAACAATATAATTATAAAATAAAATCAATATAATAATTATTAATAAGATAATATTGAACTTATTGTATATTGACAATAATAAAATATTAATAATGTAATTATAAAATAATGCTGTTATACTATATTATATATATATATACACTATATAATACTTCACACTTCTTTAAGTCTTTTCAGTGTTAACTGGACAATAACAAGCAAAGGAATGTGATCCAATGGAATCTGAATTCATGGCCAAAAGATGGGGTGTCACTCTTCCTATTACTCCTGTGCAAGTCAGTATTTCCTCTCCATGGATGAAACACTTTTTCCTTGGCTTCTACAACTGTTCTTGAAGAACCCATAATAGCAGACCTCATGTATTTAGGTAAATGTGGCTACAAAACACTATCTCCAGATATTTATACCTCATTCAGCAAAGGTGAAGTAGAACATCATTTTAAACTCTGGTCACTTGTAACTACGATTTTCACCAATGCAAAATGGAGCTACATTTGTTCAGGACATTTTAGATTTCATGCTTTAAACAGTCCTACAGATGGAATACAGTTTGGAATGAAGTTTTCATATTGTGATTTAAGAATTAAGGAAGATTGAAATACTTGTAATGGGCTTAATGCTGGGGCTCGCATAATTATAGCGGTCTATGCTGAACCTGGTCCAGTTCTAGTGAAGAAAGTATGTTCCCCTGAAAATTTTATCTGAAGTGGCATTTGAAAAAGTGAAATTTCAATTCTACTAAGCTGATATATTGCAATATGTCCCGTAAATGTTCTCCTTGTTTCACGACTCATCAGCTAACAATGGATTTCAGGCTGCTTATTAAAAACACTGATCATTACTTCATTTAAAAACATTAGTTTCCATTTCAAATATATGGTATATATTTAAAACACCAAAATGATCCAATGAACATCATTTGAAGGCTGTGAGGGCTCTGTTAATTTGAAAAGCACAGTGAAAATCTAGATTTTAAAAACTTCTTTGCACCTTGAACACTTGCATTAAGCCTGTGTGGACACAGTGATCTTGCAATCATCACAATTTTATTTAGCCTCTCTAGATCTAACCAAGGACAACATTTTCTTTATTCTTTGTGAAAAATGGTGAAAATACACTCTAAGGAGATATGATTTATTTGATAGAAACATTCAGACCAGATCTTTAAGCTCTGGCAATGCCTCATTCCTACAGAAATTGACAGCTGACTGAGAGTTTATTGCCTGGTTATCACACCAAGTCAAATTCTAACTCTGAATAGTGCTTCGCACAGCTGTAACTGCTCTCTGAACTATCTCACGTAATTGATTAAACCTGAATCACTGTTATGGGAGCGTTTTGCAATGTGGAAGCGTTTCTGCTTGTTCAGTGTAGCCAACAAACTTACCCCCTGTAGGCGTATGCCAGCAGTATGAGTCAAAAATCACATTTGCATTCAGGCAGCCAAGCACAGGATTTGTTTCCTCAGGTGGTTCATGAGATTCAGTCTTGATAAAGTGACAACCTTCAAAAGCACTGATTTGAACAGAACAGAGGCTCTGGCACACACCTCCGACGTTAAATCTATAAGCTCGCAGACACTTTCTGCGCAGAAATGAAACCAGCATCGCTTGCCCACAGCACGCTGTACTCAGTGCAGGGACAGGTAATTTCCCACTTCTGCTGCTCATGCAGCCTTAATTAAAGTGTCCAAACAGCTTGGAGGGTGCGAGACAGAGCTGCTCCAGGCCAAACAGTGCAGGCTGCCACAGCTGGGCTTCCACAGCCTCCCTGCCTTGGGAAAGCTCTGCTCACACACTGGGGCTGTGCCGTCCTCTGGCTTTTTCCAGTGTCCACAGCCAAGGTCTTTTTTTTGTCTCAGACTATCTGAAGGGCACCCTCTTCTGTCCAGCACCCAAACTGCAGCACCACAGTGACTTCCCCAGGTGTTTGTTGATTCTACCAAGGAAAATTGCAGTGCCGAGATTTTCTGGAAGATTAGTAAACACCATGACCCAGCCTGCTCCATTTTGGATGGAAGACTGTTCTGCATATGTTAATGAAGACAACAGGTGTAAAGACAAATGAAAATATTACAGGAAAAGCAGGAAAATTTACAGAGTAGGACTGATAGAAAGAACTATTCCTCCAGTGGAAACAGAGAGCTGAATTGTAAGGACTACAATGAATGTTACTGACTGCATAATTCCCTGATGAGCTGTCCTTGCCGACTAAACGCAAGAAGTTTACTGGGTTTTGTGGGGGAGGTGTGTTTCAAACTCCAAACTTTCATTAGAGAAGTCCAGGACTAAGAATTGCCGTGTCTGCTTCCGAAACAGGTTATTTTGCTTGGTTTTGTCAAAATTTTAGAGAGGAATTGTCTGTCCTAGTTCACACTCATTCCCACAGGTATGTATTTATTTAATTGAAACAAACAAAATGTTTAAGTTACTTCATTTTCTGGTGATTTTTAAGTGGTTATCCTAAGGAAACAAGGCTTCTGTGGCTACCCTGTATCTCCACTGACTCCTAATAAAGATGGAAAACACTGACCCACTTCAGACCAATCTGGCAGATGGACAGACATCTCAAAAATGGTAAGTTCTGGCAAATTTTCTGATAATCAGCAGCTGGATAGAAGAGCCTAATAAAAATGGGCATCTTAATTAGTGCCTCCATTCAGCATTAGTGCCTCCATTCAGCATGAGTCCAGAGCCTGGTTAGATCACGATCAGCCAAGCCATGTGTCATCCCATGTCCCCAGTGACTGCAAAGGAACAGGAGAGAGAATGAAGGAGAGGTGAGAGGAGATATGGAGGAGGTGCATGACCACACGGATGTGAAATACAAATCACCAGGAAAGGACCATTAGGTCAGCTAACAGATGAACTTATTTTCTCACTCCCTTATGCCTCATAATGGTTTAGAGTAATGTTATTTGGATTGACTTTGGCAGCAGGTAACTAAAAGATCAAAATGCTGTCTGTCCATCTGTCGTGTCAATTACTGTAATTTCTTCCCCTATGTGTTGTTTGTATCATGTTTAGTTGTTATTTAGAGATTTTTTTATCAGTAAACATGGCAATAACTACCAGGGCATACAGATCTTTGACAATGTGAAGAGGGAAAATAAAGCTAAAATTATGGGTTTGGTAATGTTTAGCGAATTAATAGATTGCTCTTCTAAACATAGGGGGTTTATGAATTGCTTGAGTGTTGTATAACAGCTGCTTAGAGAAAAAAATATTTGGTTTTTATCAACTTTGGTATTTTTCAGCTTTTAGAAGAGAATAAACCTAGAGAGCATTGGTTAAATGTTTTCCACTGATCAGGTCATGCCAGTTTCAATTTTTTTTCTTGGAAAACACGGTGACCTTTACCTTTGTGTCATATATAATGCACCAAGGCAGCCATGGTCATAGAAAAAGAATTTTACAGGCTTTACAGTTTCAAGATTTCATAGCATATCTCTTGATAATAAGAGACAAGCTGCCTGTATTAAAAAGAGATGCACTGACATGCAAATGCATAACCAAGCACTGACCTGACTGAATTTTTATACTTCATTGCTATGTCCTATGTTATTTTAGATAAGGTCTAAAATATCATACTCCTTGGATGGGACATGAAATAGATAGATCTCTTTTAATTGTGCTATTTTTCATTTTATTACAGTCACCTAATCATGCAGTTAAATTCAGATTTCTGGGGAGGATAAAGTAAAGTTCCCTATATTTTCCACAATTTTAGGAATTTAAACATTTCCATTAAAACGATTTTCTTTTGCACAGTTTTTCTCCAGAGTAATAGTTAAAAATAAATATTTTAAAATAATTTCAGAATCAATAATTCTACACTTCTGCTTATAAAGAATATTTCCACAATGTGGATATGTTCTTTCTAAATTTAAAGACAAGAATTGGTAAAAGTGTGCATTTTAGCTAAAGAAGTAGCAAAGATAAACCAGTTTAACCCTGGTCAATACAATAGAGGAGCTTGAATCAACTTAAATTATGCACTAATCTGAGTATTTAGCACCTGAGGGCTGCTGAAGGGTTTTTCCTTTGTGAATGTGCTTCTGCTTATGGAACCCGGAATCACACCAGGAGACAGACTAGAAAATTTGGGTAATGAATGGAATAATGAAATGGAATGAATCGTTGCTGTGCAAATGCTCTGTTATGCTTTTGGGAAGCAAAAAGAAGGATCTTCACAATGAGCTGGGCTGGAAGTAAAGAGGGGAAAAAAGAAAATCAAAGAAAACTCAGCCACTCAAACTGTTTGGCAAAATGTGAATAGCTGTGGAAAAGGCAAATATCGCAAAGGATGTAAAAGGGAGGTGCTTCTGGTAAATACTGCTATTTTTTAAAATGAGGAATTCTTATTTCAAATGCTGTGTACCCTCTGTGCACCCTTCAGAGGAGATGAATTCACAATGGACCACAGCTACTTGGATGACAGAAGACAGCACAGAACTCCTCTCTGACATGTGTGGTTTACCTTGGTCTGCACAAATAAAGGGAAAATGACCCTACAGAAATCAGCTGGTAAATAACATTTTGGAGAAAGGGACACAACCTAAAGGACAGCAGTTTTTATATGAAATGTAATATGGTATAAAAGGATTGTGAGCACCTTTAACCTAGCAATCAGAAAATACTTTTAATCTTTGGAGGCTCTGAACAGCTTTTCACTGGGAGTAATGGCACCAAAAAAACTTAATAATTTCAAGATGAACAATAATAAATCTGCAAATCACAGGATAATATATGTGGCGTGACCTGTTTGTGTGTGACCTGTCATTTGTCATAGACTAATGTTATAGATGTGTAATGCGATGGCTGTCTCTCACACTTAAGAGATGAATATTATGTGTATGTTAAGGGAAGTTGTACTGATGTATAGTTATGTTATTGTGATTTGTTGCTTAGACATCCTCTGTTCCCTCCATAGTCCCCTTTCCCCCTGGATGGTTGCCAGGGGATGGCCTTGGTGGTCGAGACATGTAGAGGTGCCTGTGCCCTTGCATGGGGCAGTTGGGAGGGGGCAGGATTGTTACTTGAGGCACAGCATGGCAGCACCTGACCTCCACACAAATTGCAAGAAAGCAGTCTCCATCGATGGACAATGGACAGAGAAGAAGAAATGAATGGTAGACTTTGGGAGTGTCCAGGGTTACCCGATGCAAATCCAGAGGTATAGAAAGCAGACACTTTGTGGATGAGCATATGGCAGTTTATTGCCATGCACCCAGCGCTGTAATTTTTCCTTATCCAGTCCTTTGTTGTACTTTGTTAAGGTTTAATATATCTTTGAAATTTTTAAAAGTGAGCATAGTTTCTCATAATGTACATATTGTGTAGAAAATCACTTTATGAAAAGTCAGTGTCCACAAAGGAGACAAAGGAGTCCTGCAAATTTACTCAAATAAAGGGAGAGTGTCCACTGGGGTGAACCCTGCAGGCTCCATTTATCCTGAACTCCTGCTCACATGTTGCCCTTTCCTCTCCTTATTGGCTGAAGTACTAGAAAGGTACAGCTTTCCCAAACCGCCTGCCACATATTGCCCCCTTGAAGATGTCATTTTCCTCCAAAATTTGGAAATTCAGGCTATGTGGTTCCTGCAATAGACTTGGTACTGACGCATTTGACTATTACCCTCAAGCTCAGGAGTCAGACTGGCCGGGCTCTGTACAAAGCTCTGCGACTTGAGCTAATGTAGAGACATTAACACACATTTCAAAGACATTAACACCCTTTCCCCTAAAGACCCTATGGAATTGTTTGCAAACACATTAGCACCCATCTTTCCTATCAATATCAGCATCTTCGGAGAACCAGGAGATGTGACTGGTACAAGAATGCTGTAAAAAGCTCTGAAACGTATCTTAGAGAAATCCAGATATCATCACAATGTATATTATTATACTGCTGCTTATTCTAGTCGAAATCTCTGGGCAAGTCAGTCTTACGTCACAGTGGTGTATTTACTTCCAAACCGAAAGACTGAGTTACCGCTGAGCTATCAAAGTTCCTATTTTCTTAACACTCCTCCTAACTTGCATTTTTTAAATTTTCATTTACCTGGTTTCTGTTAAAACCCTTCAGTTTTAAGGGGTTTTTTTGGTTGGTTTTTTTTGGTGTTTTTGTTTTTGTTTCTTTTTGTGAAAGGTCAGTGTTTCTCTGTGATCTTATTTTACCTCCAGATATTTTCAGAATAATTCCTCATAACTTTTCATATTTGTCACTATCAGTGTGGCTTAGTGGACCCATATAGTCTCTTCTATGTAAAATTATGGACTATATTTGTACAGAATTGTAAAGCAGAGATTCAAAGGTTTTTCCTTTAGTGCCACTACTCTAATTGCCCCAATGATAACTTTACAATATCTGCAATCCCAGTAGGTAATAGCACAGAAAGAAAAGCCATAGCAGCTTTGTTTTTCAAAACCTGCCATGTACTGTAAGCAGGTATGACTTGAGATACAGAATATCAAAAGACACACACAGTGTTTCCCTTCATTGAACAAGCATTTGGTTTTAAAGCACATATTGGCTGCCAACTACAAATACACTGTTTTCTAGATCAAAGAGTCTCTGTGAGGTACAAAACCATTGATGATGGTTGTCATCCCAGCACTGGAAACACATATTCTTGCAGGATACTTTAAACAGGTGCAGCCAAATGTATAACCAGGCAGAAGAAGCAGACCAGCTTGGTAAGAAAAATTAAGCTGTCTGAGCTCCATGCTGCTGCTGCCACTGGGATATTTGCAATACCTGTGCATATACACGTATAAGTAGGTGATTTATGAAACCACTGCACTGCGGTGTGCATCATAAATGTATCTGCAGATTTGGAAGAAGAAAAGGGAGTAGATGGTGGTGCTGAAAATGACTCATTTGATTTCAGGCAAGCAGCTGGGATGCTGACTTAGCACAACAGTTGGAGAACAGAATGGAAGTTATCCACCCTGCACCACATCCCTGCAGGAGAACAGGCACTGAGGTCAGGGACCGAGGAAGAAAACGTAAAGGAAAATCCGGGGGGTTTTTAAGGGGAGACAAAACTGCTGAGGTGTCTGTTGCCCTGTGGTTATCAACTGTCTTTGAAACAAGGCTAGAAATGGCCAGTCTAATGGATGACCACTATTCTGCTGACAAAGAGATTGAGTTCAGGATTGTCAGCTTGAGTTGGCAGAAGTTTCTACAATTAGCATAAAAATTAATGCTTTGCTGATGGCCTCTGTAGATGTCAGCAATGACATTTCCTTTTGTTCAATATGCATTGATAAAACCACAGACAATGGAACATTTAAAAAAAAGAAAATGTCTTCTATATATATATATATATAAAAGGTATTTTACAATGTTTAAAATACCAGAGTTAGGACTGTCTGTGATGCCTTATTTCCACTTGTTGTATCCTTTTCACTGTTAATTTGCGTACCAGTCAACATTAAAGCTGGTTGCTCTTTGACACTTGGCATCTAGAAGGTCTCAAGCTGCAAATCTGGGGTGACACAGCTAGGATTTCTGAAAGGTGTAGGATTGTGTTCATAGTTAGGTTACAAATTGATCCTCAAAATCAAACTGACTGACAGACCGATGTACATTCACTAAAAACAGAGGGCTGAATTAATAACCAAAATATTAAAAAATAACACACATAAGATGACTAAAGGCAATTGCCCTCTTACAACATGAGCAAAGTTTTGTGTAATTTTTGTGCTATATCTTTGGGTAATACTTTTTTGCAATACTTGTAATGCTCTTTAAACAAGATTTGCAAGCTTTGTAAGCTTAAGACAACAAAAGGTACTAAAGAATTACAAAATATTGTTATAACATTAGGCTGAAGAACAGCAACACAATTCAGTCTCTTTCAGAACATATCCATTAGGACGAGAAATGGATGATAGAGTTTTAGATTATCAAGTTATGCAAAGAGTTATAATTATACAAATTACATTTCCTTGAACAAAGCAGTGATCAGTCTTTGCCTAAGCAAAAGAGAGCAACAGGTCAGTTGGGATATAGCAAACAACTATTTATGGTATGATTAACATTAGAAACTTTCAGTACTATAGGAGATTAATAAGAATTATTTACATTTTAAGCTATGCTGCAGTTTGGCTATACTGTCTGATATTACTAAACACTTTAAGCCAGATGCTACAGATTTATTCTCATACTGTATTTTAAAATTTTGATGCTTTGATAGTCATAGCTGGAATTCTGAACTGATGGTGAGATTTTGATCTCTTTTTTGCAAAAGACCATAGTTTTACAATGTATTTGTACTACAAAATACTTGTCCTTTCCTGATACTACAGCAATATAAGTAAACTAATAGATATCACCAGAAAAAGCAAAATACAGTAAATTTCTATTACTCTTAATCACTTACTAAAGTTTAATGAATTTAATCTCTTGGATTTTCTAAGGATTACAGAAATAGGGCTTTTTTCAAGGAATTAAAAAATTATCAAATACTGGGACTAGTAATTTTCAATGGCATTCTATTGGTATAAATTAGATGATTATCAGGCCAATAGATAAACACTTATCCTTGGTTTACTAACATAAATTCTTACTGTATTGCAAATAGAAATTATATCTATATTTTACAAGTGAAGAGAGAAAGAGCAAGTAATTTGCCCCAGCAATCAAACAAATTCTACATGAGAAGTATAGAAGCTCAGCTGCTGCAAAGAATATGCAAAATGCAAGCATGGAGATATATATATATGAACATTCTGCACTTTGTAGGAGTATATTATCTATATTCATTCAGAACATCAGAAGCATTTTTAATCTAAGTTTGAATTCTTGCAGTAAATCATTACTGTAATAAGAATTAAATTTCTGTTTTCATTTATGTCAAGGAAATTGCTTGAAAGAGGACTCCCTCCTAGGGGTTGAAAAACATTGTATTAACAGTTTTTCAGATTATAATTTTGCATACACTATGCTTAAAACTTTGGGTTGTGAAGCTTTTGTTTTGGGTTTTTTTTGTGGGTTTTTTTCTTTTTTTGCTTTGAAACAAATTTTTAAGCAAACCACATGTGAGTTGGTGTCAAGAGTAAAGAGAATACGTGAAATACATATAATTCTTTCAAATGAAGACTTGCTGACCTCCAGAAATTTAAGGAAGTCAAAACATGAATTTTGAATAGCCAGGGAAGGCATTGGAAGGGCTGAAATAACTGAGGAGCAAATGAAAATTAGCACAGATGTAGAAACCTAAGAGGAGTTGGCTGGATCAAAACAAGAGGAATAAAACTGGGAATCAAGTGATATAACAATAAGCCATTCAGGAAAATAAGTAGGAGTCATTGTGAGAAAGGTCACAGGAAAGAAAGCAATTAAAATGACAAAATTAAAATCTATTTTCTTCTGTACTTTTTAACAGCACAGCAAGTAGAATATAATTCTATGTTAATACAGAATATATTTTGGATTTAGCTCATTGTCAAAATGATTTATGAGACAAAGATCAGATACTAAGGGTGAATAAATACTAAAGCAAGGTCTTATGGCATTGGAGGTAGAAAGGGATGTGTGGAGCTGCACGAGAAAATATTGCAGTGATAAATGAATGCAGATACATTCTGGTCTATTTTAGTATGCATTCAGTTCTGTGATAAATATGAGTTTCAAAGTGCTGCAAATTGCACACATAAAGGATAAGCAAAGAAGCATCACCGTATGAAGATTTTACATTTATCTGAAGAAGTGAACTGCAAATTCAACATTAAAATTCTATGTATTTCACTAATACATCTCCATCAGCTTTCACTAATACATCTCCTTCAAATGGAAAAAAAACATTTATCATGCTGCACATTAAAATGCATACTTTAATACTATTTTTATATAATATTTATATTTTTATTTATAGTTTATTTATATTTACTTTTATTTTATTTATATTTTTATATAATATATAAACTAACTTCATTCTACTGCTTCCTCATTTTATGATATATGCAGTTGACAGGCAAATCCTTCAGAACATGGACATGCCCAGCTGTGGAAACAACTGTGGAAAATACCAAATAGCCACATATTCCAAATACATAATTATTTTTAAAAACTTCTCTTTTTTTAAGTTTGAGAGATTTGATTTACAGTGTGGTTAACTACATATGCACAAAAGATAGGTCTACACAGCAGCCAAGGAATATGATTGTAATGTTTACCAGTAGCCTGGGGTTCGAATTACCCACGGCAGAGCAGTTGGAGCAGCACAGACTTCTTCCTCATGGAGCAGAAGACATGTGTTGCACTGATTTAACCCTATTCAGCACCTAAGTACCTTGCAGTTTGTTGCTCACTTCCTGCTTCCCTCCCCTGGTGTGACAGAGTGGAGAATCAGAAGAAAAAGACAAAAATTGTGGCGTGAGATAAGAACAGTTTCATAACTGAAATTAAATGTAATGAGGATGAGGGTGATGGTGATGAGGACGATAATAATAAAGATTAAAAGGGAAATGAAAAAAGGAGAGGAATAAAACCCAAGACAGACAAATGATGCACAATTCAGTTGCTCACCACCTGTTTACTGATCCAAACCTGTCCCTGAGCAGCGATCAGCCCCTCACAGCCAATTCTCCCCAGTTTATATACTGGCTGTGATGTTCTGAGGTATGGAATCTCCCTTTGGCCAGTTTGGATCAGCTGTTCTGATGCCTCCCAGCTTCTTGTGCACCTCCACACTGGCAGAGCATGAGACACTGAAAAGTCCTTTGTCTTGGACTAAGCACTGCTTAACATCAACTTAACAACATCAGTGTGTTACCAACATTATTCTCATCCTAAATCCAAAACAAAGCTCTGTACCAGAGAGCAAGGGGTAACTAATCTAGAGATGCTGACATCCACTACACTCACAAGTTTCTATGATCTCTAGATATGTCTTCAGAAAAACCCAAAGGCCTCTAAGGGAGGTACTTGAGAAGACCTAGAACTTGTGAGTGGCATGAGTGAGAAGGATAAAAGGCTAATATGTAGTTCATGTTCTAAATGTTCCACTTATTCTAGCCTCTGAAGCTACCCATCAGACTTAACAGAACTTTTACATTTAGAGTTTGCTTTTTAGGTGTGTAAACTCTGCTCAGAACAAAACTTGTAATATTAAAGCTCTACTAAGTGATCCCTTAAGAATAACTTTGAAAAGAAGAGTCTGTAAAGAAACAGGATAAATTTGCTCTTAGCTAAAAATACCTAGTCACTATGTAGCCTGGTGTACAATGTTTTAACTTCAAGTGGTGGAAGAGGGAAAATAAAATCTCCAGGACAATTTTATTTATGGACTGGGACTCAGAAGAACACACAGTAAAACAGTTTTAAGCCTTGAAAAATTCTCTACCTTTGAATTTCTAAGTTAAAACCTTACAAAGATATAGAAACGCCTCCAATAGTAGGAGGATGAAGTAGCTTAGACATGTCCCTAATAAAAAAATTATACTGGTTAAATTGTTCAAAAGTAATAATAATTTTTAAAAATCTTATGGTACATGTTAAATAAACCATTACAAGACAGCAGTAGTCTAATGGAATGAATAGTCTGTCTTATAGTCAGCACTGCATATGACAAACTAATCTATAACCAACCTTATTCCATGTTACACCAGCTACAAAGGTGGACCTACAGTCTTATTTTTAGGAGACTTATTGTCAAATTAAATAAAAACCTTTAAAGGAGTTTGGCAAAGTAAATAGAGAGAAATAACTAAGTATTTAATCTTACCAAATATAGTACAGCATGAAGACTCATTATGAAAAGGACACAATTAGTTTCTTTCTTTAAATTTAAATATAAAACTAAGGTATTATATTTGGAAAGGAACAGTATAAATTTCAGAGTAAAGCTCAGAAAAAAGACAAGTGATTCAACTGGATGTTATATAAAAGAAGCAAGGACAGCAAGGTCATCTAGGAGATGAAAACATTCCTAGACATGTCCCAAAAAAATTACTGATAAGATGAATATTCTTATGAGGTAAAAATGTCACTCAGGATTCTTTGCTCAGAGAAGTAAAAAAACTAACTTGTTTTTCTTTTAATTATATGGGTCTTGTTATTTTACACTGTAGTTTGGTTCTTCTTTCAACCAGTGTTTACATGAAGTGTACTTCTATTTCCAATATATTCAGATAAACACAGACACAGAATCATTGAGTTTGGAAAAGATGGCTTGAGGTCACCTGGTCCACCCTCCATGCTCAAACTGGGCCACCTAGTAGAAGTCACCCTGGGCCACGTCCAGACGGCTTTTGAACATGTGTCTCCAAAAATGAAGCCTGCACAATGTCTGTGGGCAACCTGTGCCAGTGCTCAGTCACCCACACAGTAAAAAGTGTTTCCTGATATTCAGAAAGAAAAGACTTTTCTCTCCAAGCAGGTGCAGGAGTAACATGTGATGAATTGACCATAACCCCCACTCCCTGTCTCCCTGTACAGCTGAGGTGGAGAAGGTAGAGCTAGGAAGGAGGGAGAGGGGGGCTGTTGCAGTAGTGTCACAGTGCAGCTGGTCTGGACTGAACAAAGTAAATCCAGGCATAACACAGATCTGGTCTAAATGTAACACAAATCTAATTTAGCTAGCCTAATTCATGTCTGAACCACTGCACACCACTGGGCAGAGACAGAAGTATCAGCTGATGGCTGTCTAGCCCGGGAAATTTGAATGGAGTATTTAAGTGAGTTCTGAATAATAAATGAGAATGTTTATCTCATGAGCACTTGGAGCACGGGCTGTGGATTCTTTGTCTCCCCAGACACGGCCAGCACGTTACAGGAGACAAGGTGCTTTTAAGATTTATTTTACTCCTCATTCTTCTGCTCTGATTTTGTTAGTAATAAATTCAATTAACATCCATAAGTTGAACCCGTTTTGCCCGTGATGGTACCTAGTGAGTGATCTCTAACTGTCCATAACTCATGAACCTTCATTATATTTTCTGTTCCATGTCCACTTGCGGAGGGGAATGACAGAGAGGCTTTGGTGAGTGCCTGACATCCAGCCAGCATCAATCCACCACGGGGGTGCCTGGAGTTGTTTCTCTCTGGATGCAGAACTTTGCAGTTACCCTCTTAGAGCTTTATGAGGCTTCTATCAGCCCATTTCTTCAGTTGCATAAATCACCATATTAAAATTCCTTGATAGCTGTAAACTAGATAGATGCTGTTGAACAGCTGAGTGCAAAGCTAATCTCACAAGTTTACTTCACCTCCTAATGCATCTGAAAAATAAAAGAATGGTTATAAAAAATGCAACAAATTACATGATCATGAAAAATGCTTAGCAAAATTCTTCTTCAAATCCATACAAACCAGAATTAATCCTCAAAAAAGTAACTATGAATCATTGTTTCTTAAAGAGATGAAATTTAGGGCTCAAGAACATGGCTAGAGCAAAAAGCCAGAGATACTGATGAACAAATAATCTGCTAAATTTCAGACCTACTATTTATTTATTTACCAAGACCCAATTACTCCTTCATGCTGATAACAATAACTACATTTATGCACAGTTAGTATTTACCATAAATGTAATAACAAAAATACAAGATAAAACAAAACTGAAAAGTAGGTGTTACATTTTGACAAACATTTCCGGCTATATACTGGTCTAGTGAAGTCAGTACTAAAACTTAACACAGACCTACTAAATCAGGACCTCTGGTTTCATTCACCTGAAATGGGCAAATGGGCACTTAATCATGCGACCTTGGTGAAAATGGTAAAGTCATAAAAGTACAATATGAAAAGTACATTTGGTAAACAGAAGATAAAACTTTCAGCTATTATTTCACAGAAATGGAGGGATAGATGAGGCCTTCGGAAGCCACCCAGACTGAACCTGTCCATTTGTTCTGTAACTCCTATATTTGTCTACATCCTTTTAGATGGAAAAAAACAGTGCAAAACGCAAACACAGCATTCCAGCTGAGGTCTCACCAGTGTTGAGCATACCAGAATAATTTATTTCATTATGTCATTCATTACCTCTCTGCAAGTATTTCCCAAAACTACATTATTTCACTCTTTTGTGCCACTACTGTATCACTGTCTTATATTTATATTGCTATCCAGCATAAGCTCTGGATTCCCTCTGCTGTGTAACTGACAGATGGCCATTCCTTGTTTTGTTTCTGTGTATCTGAGTTCTGACTTCTTAAGTCTTGGTTTTCTAGATCTATTATGTGAATTTATCCTGCTGTTTGTGGACCATGATTCCAATTTGTTAAGATAATTCTGCCCTTCACAGTACTTGCCCTCTCTCTCAGCTTGCTCTTACTCATAAATTTTGTAAGCACATTCTTCTCTCCAATATCCAAGTGCTTAATTATAATATGAAATAGAAATGACCTTAGGACAGACTCTGCTGGAACCTAACTTAAAATTCCCTCTCAGTTTGAAGCAAAACACTGGTAACTCAAGGAGTCATTTTTCACTCTATCTCTACACTCTACTCCATTGTTTGCAGTAGAGAACAGTATCAAACCCGTTTCTAACAGCAAGATCGCCAACAATCCCTTTGTCCAAGAAGCAAATTATTTCTTTACAGTGTAACTCTTGATGACTCTTTTAGTCTCTTCTCCTAATGAAAGTATCCTGGAGATTCACAGGCTGAGAACAGGAAGGCAGTGTTGCATCTCTGACTCTTCTTACCCATCACTGAGACCTTCAGCACTGTTTTTCTCCTCTAGACAGTAGCAAAGTGTGCTTAGAGAGCTCAGAGGAGAAACCCCACTCTATAATCCTACACTCCCGCCTCTTCCATATCCCATTACCCAGATCAGCAGCATGGCAGATGTCTAGAGAAGAGAGAAGGCATTGCAAAAAAAAACAAACCCTGCCTATAATGGTAGGAACCAGTCTAAGAAAATTGGATTATATTTTCCAATTTTGAATATCTCCCACTCTTAAGTTTCCTTTAACCTGTTCTGCCTCACTTTGGGCTAAATTTTAAAATGGAGGAGAAAAAGAAAACAGCTAGATCAATTTTTAACATTTGTTTTAGAAATCCGTATGTTCATATCAAAATGACATTGTTTAGTCCCTAAAATGCAAAATAAATTGTTTACAAATACATCAATAATGTATTGCAGGAAATGTTAATAGTTTAGTGTCAATCTCATTAGCAAGAAAAAACAAGTGAGTCAATTACGCCTATTACCCATTTTTTTTTTCCCTTCCAGATTGTCTTGGTTTGAAAGACATGTGTCTGCAGGGGAAGGCAGGACCCTCCCTTGGAATGGAAAATGTAAACCCCTCCCTCCGGATTATTGTAATTTTGAAATAAGGGTCTCTCAGGGGAAGATATGGGACTAGGAACATCGGTTCTTTACTGGTATGTATAACAACGCAAACAACAGCAGCTCTGGCACTCTCACCAAACAGAGCAGTCCCCAGTGACCCTCCCGGCCGCAGGCCCTGAGGGGAAGGGATGGAAGAGAGCCTTCCCTTCACAAACCCCCCTGGGGCAGCCGGTCTCGGGGTCCCAGCGGCACTTAGAGAAACAGCAAGCTGGGCCGTCAGGAAAGAGCAAAAATCCCGGGGCGGTAGCAGGATGTATCGGAAGCTCTGGAGCTGCGGCTGGAGCCGCGGGAGGTCTCGGCAGGCAGGGGCTGCGGGGCCGCAGTGCGGCCAAAGCTCGGAGCAGCGCCGGAGGAACAAAGGGGACCGGACAGCGGCTCCCAGCAGGGCAGGAAGGGCCGATCCCAAGGTCCCGGCACCCGAGCAGACAGGGGTAAGTCCCTCGTTTGCAGGTGTTAATGAGGTCCCAGTCCAACAGCTGCTCCTACGAGCAAAGGCTCACCCAAAGAAAGGACGAGGCAGTATAGGACTGGGCTCCGGCGGTGGCAGGGAATTCTTGCATTAAGCAACAGCTGGTCCGTCTTCCTCCGAAACCAGGAGAACCTTAGCAGCTCCCCAGCCTTTTTGCGTGCCGAAATCTTCAGGTATCCCCTCCCCTCCTCCCTGAGTTTTGGCCACTTCTTTTGTTTTTCTTAAGTACCCATAAGTATTCAATTGTTAGTTTCGCAGCAATTTATGTGGAAAAAAAACAGTGAGTACGAAAGAAAGAAACCCAGCCCCCAACACGGATGAACACAAAGCGAGGAAAAAATAGCAGAATGAGAAAAAATAATAACCCACAGGGTCCGGAGTTGAACAGTTACTTATTTGTCAAGATATGAAAGTCTTGGTTTTACTTTCTTTCTCCTTTTTTTCCTTGCTGCTAAATTATGTGGTGGATTTGGGGCATTTACAAAAGTTTGATATTTAAAGGCATTCCAGGGAAAAAAAAAAAAAAAAGGTTTTTTTCAGAATTAGAGCTGGTAAGAAGCTGAGATTTCATAAAGTTGGAGAGCTAAAAGGGGTGAGATCTGCATAACAACTGCTTATATCAATGCTGACATCAGCTAGCACTCTCAGAGCTATGAGTGTTAAAAACAATTTGGGCCCATTGATGTGAACAATACTTTTTAAACAAAGATTTTGATGTCTGAATCACTGCACTATAGGTGATCTGAAACCAGCACAATAGTAGAATTTCTTTTTAAAAAATCCCTAAAGCCACACGCTACAAAATTATAAAACACATCTTTTGGGTGAATGGAATGTTTACTTTTAAAATAACACTTACCCTCTTAAGAATAATACAAAAGAACAGAAAGAAGTCTATGATCTTTTCCTTCAGGGATTTCTTAGACATTGTTTTACTCAGGGCCAAGTAAAAAGCATTCTGCATACTCCTGGTCCCTGTGAAAAAAAAGTGTGCTGTGTAATTCTTAGGCTCCAAAGGACTTCTCAAAGACAGGAGACAAAGAACATGTGTTTCACCCATCTTTTCCTTTTGGTGTACAGAAGGAAATATTCAAAACCCAAAATCCACCAAAGCTGCTGGTATAAGTTTGTTATATGAGTTAAAATCCCTTATGAATTCCCTTCAGTTAAAAGACGTGAAGTTTACACTTACATGCATGTATACGGTATGAGTTTGTGTGAAAATTTGTTTTTTAAAACAAATGTTTAGATATAACAGATGTTCACTTTGTTTGCCTCTAACGAGCTGGGTAAAAAGACTAAAGTTGTTCCAATATATGGTCATAATATTTTCTCTTTCTTTTGGCAGACGTCAGATGCCTTTAACTTCATTCAAACTCAAATGAGTAGTGCTGTAGTGGCAGTGAAGGTCTGATCTCATCTTCTGTCTAAAGTGATGTAAATTAGATGTCCTGGACAGAAGCTGTCTGTTATAAATTTGTATTGTGATATTGGCTTTCGCAGATGAATATTATATGTTAAATACCTTTTAGCTATGTATGTACTTTTTTCTTGCTAACAAATTTTAAGCTTAAAAGAATTTCCTAGGTACCAGGCAAGGAAACCCCAGAGGGCAAGGACAGTGGGGCCCAAGCTGCTTATCAGGAGAACAATAGAGCTCAAACTGTTATCAGCAGAAGATATGAAGCCCAGCTGCCCTCAGGGGAAGGGCCCGGATGGTTATCAGCAAGTGACCATTTGCAAAAGAAAGGAAACCAAACTTCAAATAATGCTGACCAGCAAGAATAGTGATGACCAGCAGGGGTAGTGCTGACCAGCAGAAAATAAAGATTGTGCAAAAGCATATTCTAGGAAGGCGGAACTAGGGAGGGGACATATTTTTGAATATGCATAGAATCCTCGCAGCAGGAGGGGATAAAGGGAGTGTTCCCAAGATACCAGGTGTGTTCCTGGCAACCTGCCAGGGCACCCGGCCATTTTAACCCTTTGCTTTATTTCTTTTGTCTCCTAATTGTCTTTTTGTTTATATTAAATTCTTTTTATAATTTATTAAGTGAATCTCGTTTTTAAGACTGCCCCATCTTGTGTTTCTGTTTTCTCCCCATACCCTTGCTGTTAGGCCCAGGAAATTATTCTCCATCATTTTGCTTCATTTAGTAATTAGGTGGACAAGAAATGCCTTTCTGTCCAGACAATGGCTCATGTTATCCCCAGACTGTGACAACTGCAATAGCAGATGCTACAGAGAACAGTCTCTGTTCAGGATGAATGTTGACACAAATTTTAACAACAGAAGACAGGACACAGGACAATGCCAGAAACACATTGTTTTTGAAAATTATAAATTTTATTATACTTTTTAGAAAAGAAAACTATTTTAATATTCTGTCAAAGCAGACATAGCCTGTTGACCGTTTTAATGGAGAAGAAGAAGATCTCTCTCCTGTTTGCTCCAATGCTCTACATTACCTTTTTGCTTTCTGGTAACATGTCCCTAATTCAGTGACCTTTCCTGTTGAAAGTACTTGGACACACATTAACCATTATAACATCATTCAGCTTTTCTAATTTGGAAGATGCAATTCCAGATGTGGACCAGTATTCACCTCCTGAGCACAATCTCTTGGTTTCTAATACCTCTGTGGGCATCCTGTTGGTTTTCATCATTTGATCTTATTCAACTGTGTTAACTAAATGATATATGCAAATATCAATGATAATAACTGGGGGAAAGAAAAAAAAAACAAACAGGAAATAAAATTATTACAGCATCTCACTGGCATGCTAAATGTTTCATGTTTAATCTTCAATTATTTATCTAAATACCTTTTGTCTGTACCACATTTACTTTCTTTGCTATTACCTAAGATTGCTTATTCCCAATCCTTAACCCAACTTGAAAATTTCAATAGTGGCTATAATTTATGAGACCATTATGAAATCACAAAGCACTGCTTATATTTTTAATAGTATTTATGACCCCTTCCATGTGTTCTGGACAACCATACAATTGCATTAACTACCCCAGTGACAAACTCTCTGCCCCACCAGAAAACTGAATCAGAGAGTAGATTTTAGAAAACTTCTTTACTTTTTCCTAATCCCCACCATAACATAATCAAAGATTATCTGCTACTTCAGGCATAGTCATCCACACAGACTGCCAGTTTTCATTCATGCTGCTCCAGATTTGCTAAGGATTGTGTTTTTTAGATCTTTTGCTGCCAGCACTTAAACCATAGGGATGCTCAGAAACATTCTGTATCAGTGGAGTTTGAGTGGGTGGATTGCCTTCAAGTACTTTGTTATGGGGAAACAACACTAAATTTTGGCATTAACAGCCATGATATTACTGGCACAGTCAGAGAGATAAGAAATTAATTTCTGCAAGAGCTTTCAATGGTCAAAACAGATTGATGGTTTACTACATTTAGTTCTATGCCTGCTATTGCTTGCTCCATTTCTTAGATAGTTGTCTAAGTTTGGAAGCCCGCAAGCAGTTCAGCCAACTACTGTGGATCATGGTAGGAATTTGTTATTTTTCAGAGATATAAGGGACAACTGCATTTGCATCTTTTGCATGGGGTGTTGCAATGGCATGATTACAGAACTTGTGTTTCACAAAGTCACTAAAACAAAGTCATTAATTTTGTGGACAGTAGCAGCATTTGCAAATAAACTGTCTTGGTTTAAGACAACTGTATGGGGTGGATGGTCCAAAATTAGTTAGCCCCCTTTTTAATCATTTCCTTTTCACCAATAAAGAGAATGTGAGAAAATATAGGTAAAAAAATATCAGTTTACTAGAAGCAAAATAGCAACAATCAACAATACAGTAATAAGCATTAAATACAATGTTGCTGAATCCCATGGACTCCCAGGAACAAATTAAAACAAGAAGGCGGAGAAGCCCCTCCTCAGTATGGTAGCCTCCATAGCTGACCATGGATCAGAAAAGACAATATGGCAGGGAAGCCCTGCTTGGCTGAGCCTTTGCCCTGGAAAAAAAAAGGGAAGATAAAAGCTTATTTTGGTAGCAGGTAGAGGGTGCCAGCTCCATCTGTGGCAGCTCCGAACCTACAGTCAGCTCCTTTGCTTCTTTTGGACCAGCTGGACCCACTTGGTGTCAGTGCTGTAGTTCTGGGTTGCTTTTGCATTGCAGCAGAAACAAAAATGGATTTGCTGGGCACTGAAACCCACAGGGTGGCCCTGATGGCTCTGGATCCAGAGATGGGGGTTGCCCCCAAAAACTGTGACCAAAAAGTTGTTGCCAAATTTGCTCCAAAACAGTTTAGGATTGTGGAATGCAGTTTCTTTGAGACCTGTGCCAGGCAACTTCCCATGGAGAGAAAGAAAAGAAGGCATCTGCCTCTCTTTGCCCTCGCCCCAGGTAACTCCCTTGGCAGCACAGTGAGAGATAGGAACTCCGTGTTTCTGTTGCCTGTCTCTTACTGGATCCCGGGCCAACCTCCTCCATGAGCCCAGCATAAAACATCCTGGTTCTGCTTCAGGTTCCCAGGTCTTAAAGTGATAATTTTAAGCAGTTGGCATAGAAAAGATATGGAACACAATACACTTTTTTTTTTTTGGTTACTCAGAACATATACAAATACTTCTACACTACACATTCTACATCACAGTAAAATGTGATGCCGATCTCTAGGAACAGAGGCTGGGGAAAGTTCTTTACAAGGAAGCTGAGAGAAGTACAGAAACGTGCTTAATGATGCCCAACTGAGAGACTAAATAATTGAAATGCAACAGCTATTTCTTTTGAAAATAAATGACAAAGCATCACTGACTTGAACTATTAAAACAATCTGAGAGAGACTTTAAAAACAACTTGTGCACATAACATTACATTTTAATCTCTTAGAGAGCTGACAGGATGTGAAATGCCAGAAAATAAAATGAGATCTTGCAATGATCTGTCAGTACATTCACGATTGCAAATTTATCTGCTCTATACACTTTCACAGGTGTGAAAAGATACCACCTTAAATATTGTAGCATTGAAAATATGTTACTTTGTAGCTGGAAAATTTTGTTTGTACTTGATTAATGTTTTAATATTTTCTGTGATAACTTTGACATTTACTTCATGTACTGGTTAGATTGCAAGGCATTTTGTAAATAGTTTTCTATGGGAACTTTTAAAAATCAGGTATGTCAGATGTCCCAGTGACACAGCAGGAAGAGGAGCCAGACTGACTGCTACAAGAATTTGGGTCAGTGAGGTAAACTATTACTCTGTTGATATTGTGAGAAGTTCAAAACTGAGCCTCTAACAGTCCTTATTTTTGTCATGCAGTAATCATATTCAAAGGAATTATTGACTCACATCCATGTAACAGTCATGTCAAGTTGAGCCTGACAAAAGCAACTCAACTGTAGGTGTAAGTATGCAAAATGATTAATCGCAATTAAGTCAAATGCAATTAAAAAATTAAAATTGTAGAGTCTCCTGCAAGGTTAATAGGTTGAGGATTTTCAGTACTAGGAAGTCAACTGAAGACAAGATTGTAAGGCTGAGTGCTTATTTCAAGTCCATGATTTACTAAGCCTTTGGAATCCAGATAGTCTTTTTTTCCCTGAGACGAACTCTTGGCTTTTAATGAGTTCTTGTATCAAAAGCCTTACTGATCTCCAAGTCATCAGCTTACCAGAAGTGATGACTTATGACAAAGATGTGGGTAGCTCCTCAATTAACAAGAAATCAGAATCACAATTAGATGGTTATTTTTCTTGTAAAAGCATTTAGTTTCTTTACTACTGACCTGTCATGAGGCACTGGCTGAGATCACAGCATAATGACTCAGTTCAGAACTCCTTTGATGTCTAGAAAAAGCCTAAAAATATTATTATTGAAATATTTCATCACCAGAACTTTTTAAATCTTTCCATAATTCCCAAGTTGATAAGTTCATTGCAATGTAAAGACATTGACATCAACATGAATAAAACTCTCCTACATAGGCAAAGTCCCACATAAAACTATCCAGTGGCTTCTAGTAATTTGAATTTTATGAGACAGAGCAAAGAAGACAAATTAGCTGAAGCATACTTTGATTGCAAATGAAAATACCACTTAACACTGTAACAGTTGAAAGAGCACAAATATTGAGTAAGTGGTACAACAGATTAAAACTCTTCATCTCTCCCATGAGGTATAATTATGATCTAGAAAAATATAAATGTTTCAATTATTATACTGCATAATACTTATCTCCCCAGCTTTTCATGTTCATGCATTTTGTTTAAAATTGATGAAACACAAAAAGGGGGATTTGTTTATTCAATGTTCTTTTGGTTTTATTCCTGTAGTATCCCGTGGTAAACCCACACAGATACAGATCCCTTTCTCAGCTACACTATTACTCATCAAAGCAAAGTACTTTCACTGAAGTTGGTGAAATTATAATAGTTTAAGTTGAACTGTTTAGTGTTGAACTACTGACAGGAGTAGCTCCAGTACCCAGTTGCCTAACTTCTAACTCAGGTAATTCTCCTATTAAATTAAGGGAAAGACTAGCCCAGCTAAAGTGTAGAAAATCAGGCCCATAATCATGATGCCAGAGAAAAGGTTAAAATTTCAGATTTTTTTTAATACATATTTTTAATAATGATGGGCCATAATGGTCTCTTACACTGATGTAAGAGAGAGCTGCAACACCTTAGAAGGTGTCAAAAATGAATGAAATGTCCCACTGTTTCATCAGCCAGAAGAGGTACAGGTTTTCCCACCTAGCTCAGCATAACACAGATCACATGGACCAGGTGTTCCTGGATTCTGCCCCCCCACTACTGGAGGGATACCATCAGCAACCACTGATCTTGTCTTCAACAAGACTCCAACCACTGAGAAGGCCAGAAAAAGAGAACCAACAGGATATCATTGGAATCTCTGTAGTGGTGATATTTTTCTACTTAAATCTGTTTCTCTGTCATTCTCTTTTTCTCCCCATCCTCTGTCTTTCCTCCCTGCTCTCTACCTCACATTTACTGTTAAATAAAAATCTGTACTATTGACTTCAGCATATTGTCTCATTTGTGCCTTAACTCTGAAAGAGGCATCTCTCTAATAATTTTAATAATCAGATTTTAACATTATTTTCACACACACTGTTTATTCCTGTGTTCTTAGCAACACTACATCGTAGACAATCCCTGAGCTTGTCTTCCATATACTGAATGAAGCTACTTTAAAATTAGACCTTGACCATCAATTTTATTCTTGAATACTTTCAGTAAATAACATCTGATTTGAGAACGCTCATTTGTCACAGATTTGATTTACAGTTAGAAAAGTAGCTCATATATAGGGTTATAGGAGTGAATGGATTTAAGTCAGTTGGAAATGTGTGGAAAGACAGTTTCAATACATTTGGAAAAGCTGACAAAAACTACATTTAACAAATCAACCATGTCTGAAGACATGAAGAGAATACCACTGTCACTTTTTTTTAACCTTCCTTAATTATGAAGAATAAAAAGCAGGCATGGCATAAGACAATTGTTGTAGTCCAACTCAGACTCTGTATGTAAAATTTCAGTTTCAAAGAACCCACCAGGGAAAATACTCAACAAAGTTGAATATAAAATTGAGGCAAAAATCTACTTCCTCTTATTTGAGGAAGGCCGTGATTATTCAGGAGCCATAATATCACAGAATCACAGCATTGTCATGTTGGAAGGGAATATTTGGGATCATCAGTCCAACCCCTTCATCAAGGCTGGGTCACCTAGAGCAGGTTTTACAGGAAAACATGCAGGCAGGTTTTGAATGTCTCCAGAGACTCCTCAGCCTCTCTGGGCAGCCTGTTCCAGTGCTCTGCTACCCTCAGTGCAAAGCCATTTTTCCTCATGTTGAGGTGGAACTTCTTCTGTTTCAGTTTATACCCATATCAGTATCAGAACCTCTAGTAGTGTGTATATTTTAGCAAGCCTCCCTTTAAAGTAAAAAACCCGTAAGTGCTAGCTAAGGAAAAGACTAAATTTTGTAATTAGCACCATTTTTCTGGTGTTTTAAGAGGTGTTGATTTAGATAAACCATTTATGATTTCTCTAAATCTTGTTGATTTGCATATTTCAGAATCAAATGAAACAATGGGTTTCATTGCAACTGCAAGAGTTGTTCCAAATACAACATAGCATTTGTATTTTCTTCACATTCTTAAATTAATTTGGCTAAGAACTATCCTGTAATATAAGAATTCCACCACTCCAGTAATTTGGCATAGCTGCACTCCTTATGACAACACAGGACACTAACACTTTCTTTCTGGACACCACCTGCATAAACAACGCTGACAGACTACCATATTTAGAGGTTGTCAAAACATTGTGACAGCAAGTTTTAGTAATCTAGAACTGGCATCATAATTAAGATGGGCTCAAGCTCTACTGAAGACATAAAATTAATTTTTTTTTCTGAAAGTAGAATACGAAAAATTTGAAATGAAAAATTAGTTGCTTTGCTCATAAAGTGAGAAAAGTGGAAATTAGATTCCCTGCCAGTTTTCAAATTGTTAGCCAATTAGACTGGAGTTCAGAAAAATCATTTTTCCTCTACTTAGATCATGCAGGTTAAAAACATACTTTTAATTTAATGAAGATGAAGAAATTTACTCAGCTTAATGGTTTAAATATGAACTACTCTGGACAGAAAATTAATATAAAGTGGAATAACTCTTCTGTTTACAGTTAATCGGTATTAGAGTATCAATCAATGAAATCAAAGCACTCCCAGCATAGACCTACTAGGTTTGTACCACTCCAATAAAAACTATCATTCCTGGAAGGAATGAAGGAATGTAAGAATAAGAACATTTTGTTTTTTTTTTTTTAAATGAGAGGAACAGATGTTACAACAGAAATCTCCAGAGCAGACACCTGTTATAAAAATGAAATGCTTCAGCTTAATCATTTAAAAACCGTGGTAAAACACATCTAGCAGTTTTAAATCAGCTCAATATGTCTAAATGATAACAGAAATAAAAACTTATTCTGTTTCAGTAAATCACAGACAGAAGTCCTTAACTGAAGAACTAAGGGTAGATTAAATTCCTGTAGTTCTACTTTAATTAAGGCCAAAGAAACTTAATTTTTCCACAGACTACATACCATGCAAGGGTCAACAATATTTAATGCAGAGCATCTGCCAGCTATTCCTTTGCTTTCCATTTGACATTAAAATCAAGTCTAACTCTTTATTATAGACAGCTTTAGAATATTCATCATCATAGTAAGTATAGGAAGTACATGTAGATAGATATTAACTTCTGCCACAGGAATAGTATTTTAACATACAGAAAGGACATCACTCACTGTGCAAACATTACTTTTATTCTCTGAAGCTAATTTCATCTCACTAGGTTTTTATATAGACATTTGCAAATCCCCTTGCTCTACTGTAGAGTGCATAATCTAGATATTAAGCAGACACACCAAAGCAATGCAGTAAAGTAAGTAACAGATGCAGTTTTTAACACAAGTGGTATGTTTATCGTTATTCAAGTTGAACCATGTGAATGCTAAATTTTTCATTTTAACTTTCCAGTCTGATTATTTGCAATTTAGGTCCCCAAAATATAAAGTAAAAGCTTGACACCCACCCAGAAATCTATGCCAAAGTATTTTATTAAATGTCATACTTCTAAAATAAATTATTTTTGGAGGCTTAATTTAGAACACTTGTGTTTTTTTTGCAGAAAACTTTTCTAATTTTTGGTTGCTAAAAAAGCTTAAAAATGCAAATCCAAAGCACTGAAAGACAAGAAAGCAGACTAGATTAATTAGAAATGTTTCTCAAGTGTCCAATTTTTAAGCCATACCATGATTGTTTTTGACCTAAACTATGATTTTGGAATGCTTGACATGACAATATTATAAAAAATGTAGCACATGATCACTACTCAGATATCAGGAACTGCTTCTAATGCCCAGTCACATGCAAGAATCAGAGCAACAGAACTCTCTGGATGACAGGAAGTCAGTATCCAGCAGTAAATGCATGTGACAGCTCTCAGAATACTTACTGCAGATCCCACAGTAGGGCAGAAGTTACTAAGCTGTGAGCAGCTTGGTTTGGAACCAGAGGCAATTTAGTTTCAGCAATAAATAACTATTTAGATGGAAACTATATGCATGCAGAAATGTATACTGGGGCTGTCAGAGCCATCCATGACTGATACAGGCTCATGTATAAGCTTGCCAAGCAGTGGGAAATACCAGAGAGCTGTGAGTATTGCCAAATCACTAAACTTTACCCTTGGGCTTTATATAGAGTTCAGCCTCCTTTGAACAGTCTCCTTTGAACTGCAAATCATAGTTCTTAACTTCACCATTCCTCTCTTCCAAGTGCAGCAGTAATGATTTAAAGCTCTGCATCCACTTGGTTAGATCATTTCTCCTGCAAATAATGTGATTTGAACAAACTAAGCCATATCTACACATATGTGTTTTGTAGGGGTGCAGAATGAAACTAAACTGGATCCATGATTCAAGGATCATTCAACAGGGGTCTTTAGATACGGTCTTTAGAACTGTTACAAGTTACCATAAAGGACATAGAAGAGTAATTAAATATTGACAGAAAATATTCTACTCTAAGTGAATGAAGAGGGGAAACAAAAAGCAAACCTCCCAAAATCTTGCTTTCACAATTAAGCATGACTTCCTTTCCCATCTTCCTTTAACCAAGACTGAAAAACTACCTCATTAATAAGGAAACTTAATCATGTCAGCTCTGTTTTCAAAGAAATAAACAGAAGATTCATGAGAATGGACAATAGCATGTGTGGGTGTCCCAGTTACAGAGATAAGAGATGGAGTTTAGTATTAGGGGTGACCCAAAATCATGCATTCTGTATCTTCTCTACATCAATCCATACAAGTTAGTTTAGTGTCTCTTGAAGGCCCAGAGTCAGAATCAGAACTTCTGTGTTTTACCTAGCTCATGGCAGGGCAGGCGTGCTGGATCCCTTCAAAAATAGGGAATGGACAGGTCTTTCCCTTCACTGCTGCCACCTGCCATTTGCTGGAAAAGGTGCATACACTGCTTTTTCACGGGTGCGCTGTGGAGATAAAGCCTGCTGAGCTGCACCAGCACCCCGGCAGCACTGAGTCCTTTTGGACAAAACCAGCTTTTCCCAGGTTTTCTTTTTCTGCTGCTTCTCACTGTTTCGTTTGTGCCGGAGGTGGGGGATGAGGTGCGGGGGGAGGTGGGGGGTGGGTAGGGAGCTTGTTTCCTTGGAGCCGGGTTGTTGCCGGGTTGTTTCCTTCGTTCTCCCTCTCAGCAGCCGCATGGCCCAGAGCGAGGACGGTCCCACACTGTGTCCGTGTTCCCCAGGACAATTAGCAGGATCTCCTCCCGAATCGTGGATGGGGGTTGAACAGTTTGCCTTTGTACTTCTTGGTTATTGCTGTTTTTTCTTAGTAAACTATTATTTTTTTTCACTTATATCTCATCACATTTGTCTCCTTATTGGTAAAGGGGAGAGGTTAAACCTCGGGGTCGGTAGTTTGTCACAGCATAGCTGGCCTGTAGCTAGACAAATAAATCTGGCCACAACAGAAAATCCAACTCGGATAAGCCTGGTTCGTTCTAGAACAAGACCATGGGTAAGCAATGATAGGATGGATTTGAAGTCACACAGGGGACCTCAGCCAATCCCATTCAACACTGAATGCAGACATGCAGAATGCAATACAGAATATATTTTCACTCAGAATAGATAATTTTCTTTGCTCTGCTGAGGTGTGAATCTGGAGTAATTGCATTCATATCAGCAAATACATACTGATAAGATGTAAAAAAACCATTTTTCAGCTACTACTAAGTAAATTCTGAAACTCTGCCATTCAGGTATGCAAAGAACTGGAGTTTTCCAAAATGTGATGATATGATTATATTGCTCATATTCACATACTTCTTTCTGTCTATCAGTCCTACAGCAAAAAATGGCAAGTTAAATGCCTGTTAAAATTTAATTGCTTTTCATGATTTTTCTTCTTTCAAAGGTAAGGAAGGAATACACATGACAGGTTACAATTCCACCTGTATCAAGTTCTTTAAATCTCTCTCCCATCCACCCCCCCTTCTTAAAACATTTTCACAGTAAGTTTGAATATATAGCATTTCCTTGAACAAATCAAAAAAGTGTCTAAGACATCTCATGTTTCATGACCTTTTGTAGCTAGCCATGATTAAAATTCTGACATTCTTACTTGATTTAATGTCAAATCCACAATTCACTGGCTTTTCACCACTTCCTGTGTTGAAGTATGTTATTTTCACCAGCCTGCACAGTTTTCATTGTATGCTTTTGCAGCTCAATCTTAATTTTATGTTCAGCTCTAATGTTACAAGGAGCTACTTAAGAAAAAAGTGTCAAGCACATTATAATCTGTTTAGTTACACTGAATGATTGGTATCACACCTAAACACTTGAGTTAGCTCAGCCTGGTACCACCCCAGTACCAAGTCCATTGCCCAGTGTGTTGTTATTTCTCAGCACCTGTGGCTATGCTAACCTGCACTTATCTGTGTAGTTCTGTTCAGTCTATTGTGGCAGACATGAGGGAGTCCGTGCTTTGAAAAACTGTAAGCACAACAAAACTAAGAACACTCAGATTCTTACAGAAAGTTCCTAATTTCAAGCAGATTACTCACATAATTCCAATTAAGAAGTCAAGGATTGATTGTGTAGTGGAGGACACAAAATAAATGGTGTAAACTTTAATTCAGATGATTCAAAAGTTTTAGACAAGCAAGAGTTATCTGAGCAGGTAACTGATGCTTCCACAAATAAGGAAATAAACAGTTAATTTTGGAAACAAGATTATAAGGGCTTTGTTTCTTTTCTCCCCTGACAAAAAGCATTTCTTAACATTTGCTAAGTCTACTGCCACCCCAATAGGGGACACCAGTCTCAAGGCATGCCATAAATATCCTTGACATCAGTCCTATTCAGAAAGGAAATACCAAAAGCAGGCAATGAAATAGACACTTTCTTTCTTTAGAGAAACATAATTAAATTGTGGGCACTTTTTTAATACAAAGCCACACAGTATTGGAACACAAATACACAAATGCATATATACAAAGCCACACAGAAGTATTGGAAACCTGCTTTGTTCTCTGACACTCATACAACTCCAACAATGTATCCATAAACATCTATTAACATACTAATCTATAAAACTACCTCACTAAAGAAATTTCATTGTAGCAATGGAAGTTGACAGTGAGAAAATTTACTCCAGAACATTCAATATTACTGTGGCAGGTTTAGCACTGGCTAAAATTGCCAGTGCACCTACTAGAATTATTTACTCATTTCCTGCTGTGAGATATGAATTAAGAGGAAGGCAAAGCAGGCTCAAAACTTAAAATGTATAAAGAAAACTTTATTAACAGTACTAAAAGAATAATAAGAATCAGAATAAAACCTTCAGAACACTTCTCCTCCCCTCCCCACAACCGCTCTTTTTTCCCCTTCTAGAGACAAAAACTGGGATTTTCAAACCACATCTACAATAGTCTTTCATCAGTTCTTGTAGGGGGAGGCTTTTCTCTCGCCATGCTATGGAGACTTCACAAGAAGCAGTTCCCTGTGGCTTTTTAATTTCCATGAATAGCAGTGCCCAGAAAATCTGCAATCGTTAAATTCCTCCCATTTTCACAGCCTCTCCACAGCTGAGTTCATTGGCCATGTCAACTTATGGGGTACTATTTTGAGGATGAGCTGGTAAAAAGCAAAGGCTCTCTTCATCTATCTCTGATATCATCTTCATTTCTGGGAACAGAGATCATCTTTTTCTCTCCCTGGGGGCGAAGGGTCTTCATCTCTTTTATCTCTCTCTCTGTTCAAGTTTCTCATGGGACCACAGCTACACAGCCACTTTGCTTCATTATGGATGCCTCTGCTCATATCTACAGTTTGAGCACTCCATCTCCTCATGCCTTCTCATGAATTGAAGGGGATATTCTAGTGTATCATAGCCCATCTCCATGGCCTTGCCAAAAGAACTTTCAGCCCTATACTAAGGCATCTCATTCTCCTTCCATCTGGGACTTGACTCCTTCTTTACTGACCTTGGTGTCTTCATGTTGTCTTCACTCTGTACTTTCCTCTCACTTGAGAGAGGATTGAAGTCTGCAGGTCTCATCTGTGCAGTGAAAGAGTTAATATCTCTTCCAGGCCTGAGGATGGTCATGAAGGTTTCTGCTGGGCATGGCCGTAGCAGTCACAGTGATGGATTTCAGGCTGCGCTGGGGGCTGTGCCAAGATCTCAGAGGGCCTGGCCAGAACAGTGGCGGTCGCTCTTGCTGATGTCTGGTCCCTGCTGCCTTCAATTTTAGCTGCAAGCCAATGGCTTCCCCTCCCCCTGCCCAGCAGCCGCAGCGGAGGGGACCTGGCCCGGCCTGGAGCAGCTCCTGGGGCCCAGCAGACACCGGCTCGGCACGGGCCGGCAGTGGGGGCAAGGTTTAGCATCAGCAGAATGTTTGCAGCCGCTGCCCGGCCCAGCCCAGCCTCGGCCGGGGTCCCGCGGCCTCCCGTACCCCGCCCTGCCACCACTTGGACCCGGCTCGGCTCCGCCAGGCCACGCAGGGCCGGTCCAACTAGTACCGGGCACCTCTTCAAAGCCGGAAACAAGAGAGAGATTTCCCAGCCCTGCCCATCTTTAAAATGTGGATCTCACATAGGCGGATCTAGATTTTTAAATGGTTTAATAAGTTGTCAATTCTCAGAGCTAGCGAGCTATTGTTTTTTGCTAGGCACAGAGAAAGCTCTTAGCAGCTTCTCCCAGAAAAATCATTTCCGTAGGTGGCTTCTTCCCTTCTCACCAAATGTCAATTAAAGCAAAACCAGCACAACTACCTACAGTAACTTTGTTAATTAAAGCATGTAAGAGGTTTAAGCTGCTATTTATTTTTAAAATAAAATAAAGAACCTAAACTTAGCAAGAGGAAAGGGCTACTCCTGTGACAAAATCAGAAAGCACAACATACTATTTTTTTTTTTTTAATTCTTGTTCTAATTTTGTTTTCCCACCAATATATAATAAGATTTTGTTAAAAAAAAAATCATTTCGACTTCTGGCAAAAACTCTAAACGAAAGATGGCCTGATTTACAAGTAGTTTAGTATCCTATATATACATCCAGATCCAAATATACATTCCAGCAAAGACACTGCAAATGAAACCCACTCAAATGTTAATTAAGGCTTTTATACACATGGAACTGTTCCTGATTAATTCCATATGGGCCATTCTTAATACAGAAGTGCCTCATTCCATTTTGGTTAAAACAAACTGGTTTGTTCAGGAATGAGTCACTCATAAATGCCATAAATCAGAATCATTCCTACACTATTTTAATTACTTGTGACCAAACAGGATGAAAAACCCCTCAATCACTAGGCTTTAATTCCTAAATTTAGAGGTCTATCTGTAGGGATCTTATTTTAAGCTTATGTTAAGAAGCTAATCAAATATATTAGTATTTTACTTTTTCAAATAGATACAGAAAATAAAAACAAATATACATACTTGTGCAAAGACACACAAGCCTTAAGGTTCTGAAGAATGGCTTTTAAGTTTCAGGCCTTGTAAACGTCTCCCTCCTCTCACTTCATAAACAATTTGATCCTCCTTGAGAGTCAGAACTGTTTCACAGTCCACGATAGATCAGAAAAGGAGACACAGATACATCAGAAGATAGAGGAGAACCTCCTTTGTCCGCTCTCTGATGCAGTAAAGGACTTGATGCCTTAGCAGCAGCCCCTCATGACTTAGTCAATATATGCATATATACACACACTCACACAGCATCTGTCTTGACACAAAGGATGGAATGAAGTCTTCAGGAAGAAGAAAGCAAGAAAATGGAAGCATTCCTGTAGAGGTTTTCCAGGAAGGTTTTCAGAGAGCTCAGGCCATAAGACTAGTATTGCAGAAAACACGCCACTTCATATTTTTGCCTAACATCTTTCTAGACTGACTATTTATTTATTTGTAAGATTTGTGCGTAGTCCATTCTCAGTGTTTACCATTCCTCCTCTTTGTTTCCTTTGATTCAAACATTTTTGAATACTGAGAAGTTTTTTTGGCTGCCTTTTTAAATGAGCAACCACCAAATGATACTGTGACCTTGTAGAGGACAAAAAAGGAAGAAGTTGCTCTTTTATTTTTATAACCTCGTACACATTAGCTTTGTGAGAAAATACCGCACAATGATAACCTTTATGGAGTCAATACCCTATGTATTTCTTACATTATTTAAATATATTTTTTTCCACCTGGTAGAGAGAATACTGAGAAAGATTTGGAAAATTGCATTACTCTCAAATTAAGTGCACTTAACAGGGAGTTAATGATTTCTGGCTTAGTGAGTATGAGCACACAAAAAGCACTATACCACCAGAACTGTAGGCTCCCTTTGGCAAAAATATGTTTAGGAAGCTATTGTCTTTCCCGTACGATTCTAGCTGTTTTAGAAAAGAGACTTAGATATGAAGTTTGTAAAGATTTTGTAGGATTTGCTTACACAGCAAGAATTTTTGGCATAATATATTTGCAATACAGATTGAAGGCAATTTTTTTCTCCCCTGTATATACATCTTAGCTGGGAGTTCTACTGCAAATGCAATTGTACTAAACAAGAATTATTTCTCCTGTAGTGGAACACTGCTTATTTCACTTTCTACCATTTGTCATGTAGATATGAACTGTGTTTAAATCATAAGATTTCGTTGACAGGTCCGGTACAAGAGCAGCTTTGTCAGCAAAACTGTCAAGTGTAGACAGTCATACGCAAATAATCCTCGGCCATCCAGTTACTGCTCCAGTAAAAGATCTTTAGTTACTGGTCTAATGTCTCTATCGGCGCTGCTAAGTCTCCGACAGCCAAGAACTTATCCCTGCTCTTAAGTGTTTAACTCTTTGTATAAGAAAGGAAAACACCAGCCGGAAATGTCACATTTATTGTACATATTTCCTTCTGCTACTGATTGCATCAAATGATGAATATCGTTCATTTTCCTCTTCTTACCCAGTCAGGAAGTAGTGAGCCTCACGGCATCCATGAATAAACTGAAGCAGCCTCATAACCGTACTAAACATTTATGTTCAGCAACTAAGGAAAGGTCACAGGAAAATTCTTACAGGATTGGTCAGGCGCCCTGGTAAGTAGGAGATAAACTTGAATCCCTGTTCCTTTAAGAAAGTGAGTGTCCTCCAGGAAGCTCTTGGGGCAGCAGGAGTTTAAACCAGTACTTTAAGATCTTTAATCCTAAGTATGGATCAACTACTTTGCTTCCAAACCCCATCTTTGTTCCCGCCAGCTGTAGTGAGATGCAAATACAGCAATTAGCACTGATGTGAGGAGTAAAGGGCTCGGTACATGTATCATGAGATAGCTCCCCTCAGAGGAGCAAAACCTGCTGATTTTCTTTCTTCATGGTGTCAGCACATAGGACAGATCAAGCAATGAAGACAGAGAAGAAGCCTGTGACTTTTAGCCATATATGAAAACAGTCCAAAATTGACAAAGATTTGTCCAAGGTTCAAAAAACAAGCAGGCATCTGCAGACTGCATGTTTTCATTTTAGGGTTTCCCAGTTTTATACAGTAGTGTAAGGAGTCTGGATATAGGATTACAGGTCACTATTTCAATCATGTTAAATGCCTATGTGATTTTTTTATCTGTGGTCACAAATAATCTTAAAAAGCTCAGACCATTTATAACATACTGTAAATATAATTTTGATTTAGGATTTTGTATAAGAGAACGTTTCAAAATACCTTTCTCCCTCTCTCAGTTCTATCCTTGTCAGAGAATAATTTTTATAAAAATGGAAAATTAGAAAAAAGGATCATTGGGGTTTATTTAATCAAATATAAAATGGAGATTCTGTTAAAGTTGTTGCTTGGCTGAAAATTACATAATAAAGAATGGGTCCAAGTGGTATAAGCAAAAAAGTATCTTTGGAATCAGAGACTTAAGGGGATAAATATTTTAGTTCTCAATAGTACTGAATTGCAGGGAGATGGCTCCCTTGAAAGAGCTGTAACTAGTGTACCCAAGTGAGTACATTAGGTTCAGAAGTACACTGAAGCCCTCCAGAAGGAAACAAGTGAGTGAAAGATGGGCTAAATCAGGGCCAAAGCAGAGAGCTGAGAGATTTATCCAAGCCGTGTTTCTGTAAAGCCGGGCAGCCTAGAGTATACAGAAGTATATAGAGCATATAAAAAAGCAATAAAGGGTCCTGCTTTTCATCCTTTTTCTTCTATAGCAAGTAGAAGGGTAGACTCTGCAAGGAAGTGACAAATATTAGACAGTATTAGTTCAATTTGTTCTGGCCTCTGCATTCCGTTCTTTCAACACAAGACACTAAGGTGAAACACCTCTTCTAAAGGAAGCGATGTGGCTCCTGTCATTGCAAGTAATTTGAACTTATAGTATAGTGAGGGAAGAAAAGTTTTCAGAGTTTGCAAGTTTAAAGAAAATGTAGAAAAACCTGCTAATAAACTAATTGTAAAGCAGACCAATATTCAAACTCCCAGTGCAGTGAAAAATCTCTTTCTAGAAACCAGAGATGCATACAATTTGTTGTAATTCAGAGCCCTGGAAGCATAAGATAGCAAGGAGAAATTGTTCATAAACATATTTTACTTTTATTCTATCTTACCTAGTGTTGAATGAATGAGATAGCTCTAATTATAAGGAGAAAAGCTTAAGCAACAAAGTACTTTTTCCATACTCTGGCCATTTGCCCTGTGGACCTCAGTGTTAAATATTCTTGTGCCTGTGTTAAGACCAAGTTCAAAAAGGGACCAGAGAACTTCACAGGAAAAATCACTGAGTATTATCAAATAGTCATAAAAAGGGCTCAGGAAATGCTTTAAAGGTTGACAAGCACAAGGGAAAAATAAAAATAAGAAAAATCACTCTACACCTGCCCCATGTTCACATCCTCTCTAGGCACTCCTGGCTTCTCTGAATTAATATACTGAACTGGAGGTACTTTTGCTCTGAATCATGCACAGCTGTCTTTATATGTTCCTGTCATTGTTGAGGCTCATTTTCAAAGTCTCAGGCATAAACATACAGAAGATCTAATAAAAGTATCATAAAATATGCCTTTCATTTCAGTAAGTGGGCATTAGCTGCATGAATGCCCAGGCATATGCTCTTACCTTTACACAGTATTGCAACCCCGCCTGATTTAACAAAATCTCTTCTATAGGTAACTTAAATACATCTATTGTGATCATGGCATTGTTATTGTATTACTTAATCCAGCTCTGGGTCCCATGCAAATCCAGTGCAGCAGTCTACTTTGGATTATTAATATAACATCTGGAAAAGGTGAACACATGGTAAACTGATAAAAAAAAATCTAATCATTAGAAGACATAAAAATTTATAGAAAAAAGCACCTCACATATTAAATACACTCCACTTTATCAGTTTTGCTTTCTACTTCATTTTTCATCCTCAACAAGGATCACTTGTATGTCTGTACTACTTAAAAAAAACAAAAAACCAAAAAACAGCAAATCATAAATCAAACACTTTACTAATCTAGCCCAGACAGAGGTTGGCTTAATTTTGGTGAGATGTCTGTAAGATTCCCCTCTATCTGGAACGTTCTAAAATCAGTATCTGTTCTAAACATTTTATACCAGTGGCAAACAGCTATTCTATTTAAAATTAATTTCAAAATCCCATCTTATTACTGTAGAGCCAGGAGGACTTCCAGAGAGGTTTCTTTCTAGAAAGGCCTTAGGCCACTGGTGATTAGACAGATCATCAGCAAAGCTGGTCACAGGATGGAGACAGATTACTCTAGCATAGCTATATAGCATCAGTTCGTGAGCTACAGCTTTTACCCCAAAGTGAGTGAAAGGCTCTTCAACAACATTCTCTAAACTTTCACAAGCCAAGTGCAAGCTCTTACTAAAATGGCAGGAGCTGCTGCTACCACACATACTCAACAGCATCCTCCAACACAACAAGGAACCAAATGATTAGTCGCAATCTAGTCTCTCACCCCCAAAAAGAGAAAAGCCACGGTATTCTCGATCCTTTCTCTTCTAAAACTCAGACTCCAAGGAACAGGAGCCTCGACGCGCGGGGGGCGGAGAGCAGGCAGTGGCGGATGACGAGTGTGAAGTGAACAAGGGAGCGGGTGTGGCTTCTTCCGTCCCATCCCCCAATGGGGCTATTTAAGGAGAACGGCGTTTCACTGCTTGGCTTCTATCGACTTCGAGAACTCCGCTTCGTGAACAAAGAAAACCAGCTGACTGCACTTAGTTTTCTTAAAAAGGTTCATAGCGGTTTTGTTTTAAAACCCTTATTTTTTAAGTGTGTGAGCGCAGCCTCAGCTTCAGAGAGTGATGGTGAGTAAACGCGGAAGGGGAGCCATACCGGGGTGGTGGGATAATGGGGAGCGTTGGGTGGGCTTCTGCTGGGTGATGGAGTGCCTTGCTGGGACCCTCCAGCGGGCAGCGGAGCGGCGAGTGGAGTAGCAAGTTCTTTGGGTTGTTCTTGGGGTGAGAAGCAGGAATGCCCTCGTGGGTTACAAGTGTCCCTTGTAACGCAGTAAGGGGGCTGTACCCCTTGAGGGCTGATAGCATTTTAGCTGTCTTGAAGGTTTTAAAACCTTACGAGGCGAGCGGTTAAGGTCAAGGAGGGATACCGCAATTGAAAGGCCGGGGGCTTGTGCAAGGGAACGTGTGGCTCGTAGCCGTCGGCGTTACTGTCTGGGGGAGGCAGGGCGACGGAAGATGCTTCACACCCACGAACGGCCATTTTATGACAGCATGACTAACATGGCGCTGTCCCGCACGGCCGGGCGGGGCGCCCCTCCACCTGCCCATGGCGGTGTACTCGCTGCGCGTAGGGTGCGGCAGGAGCCCTTCTCAGGGGCTTGTGAGTAGCTTCCATTGTCCTGAGCGCCAAACCTTCCTACCTACGCCCCGTCGGTGCTGGGCAGCCGAGGTGTGAGGACGTAAAATGGCGGCCGTTGGAGGCGGGGCCCCGCGAGCGGCGCCTCGCTCGCCCGAGGCTCCCCGTCCCGGTGTCCCTCACCTGCAGAGCCAGGACCCGCCGTCCCCCGGAGTGCTGCGGGCGCCGTGCGGGCAGCGGGAGCTGCGGGCTCCTCGTCTCGCACTAATATGCTGCTTGCTGTTTGCTCCCTCTATTTGAGAAACGTGATTTATGACTGTAGCGCTGACGCTTCCAACATCATACGAGTAAGGTGGAGGGTTGACTTATTTTTTATTTTTTTATTATTATTTTTTTATGCGGGAGAAGTTGTGCCTCGTAAGTGGCTAGCGTGCAGCGCTGGGCTGAGGGCTCCACTTAATGCCCAGCGGGAAGGCTGCGTGTTCTTTCTTCCCTCAGGCAGCGGCGCTGTCATGGAGACTGCGCTCAGAGGCTGCGCAGCGGGACGTGGCTCACGAGGTTTAAATGCCTCAAAAAGACTAATGCTTACTTTAAATAAAAAACGTGCCGAGGCTCAGGGAAAAGCCTGAGAAATCGCAGGCTTGTGTGGCCAAAAAAAAAGGTGGAGGTTTTCCTCTCCTGGATGAACATAAAACTGAGTGAGGTTTGTAACACACTTAGGTGGGTAGGTAGGTATTTCCTCCACCTGGCCCAATGATCGTCCTTTCCCACCTTTTCTTTTGCCAAAAATCTATAACTAGTCTCCTGACTACTGTAAGGAGGACCTCACACCAGTTTCCCCTTATCAATTTAAACTTCATGCTTGCAGAAACAATAGAGAGCAAACAGATTAATTTTATATTTGGTGAGAAAAGAAAAAAAAAACACCTCTTAATTCTGATAGGCTGAAAAACTGAATAAACCCTAATATTTTTGACATCTGGAAATTTGATTTGAAAGCTACTTAATGAGCTCAGACAAATTAGACTTTTAGAGTAAAGGGGTGAGTCACTTCAGCTGATGCTGTAATTCCAGTATAACCAATTCATCATTGGCAGGATTTCACGCTTGAAAATTTTGAGGTGTTTTAGGCTTTGGACACTGATTTAACATTAGTGTGAGGTCTTTGCACATAGTGTCTGTAGGACAGTCATTTGTGTAGTGCTATGTTGGCAAAATAATTTGGGTTTAGATAAGAGTAATTTTTTGAATTAGCAAAAGTTTTCCATCATAGTACTGAAGACTTGAAAATTTGCTTTGGAGGGAGATTTTCTTTCCTCTTTTTGTTCTTGGGAGACTTATACCACTGTGCATTTTTCATCTCCTTTTCAAGTTCTAGAAAATACATTTATTGATAAATCTTAATTTTGATGTTTTCCCAGCTTGCCAGAATGCCTAAGTAGTCTGTTTATTCTTTCTTTCAGGTACTTAATGTGTGAGAGTGTTTAAATAAGTTAATTTTCTTTGAAAATTCTGCATCATTAGTATGAGACATGAACACTGCGCTTCCATGGCAGCCAAGGCCATGTGTGACAGGTGTACCAGCAGTATCTGTGGTTACCAGTTTCTTTGTGCTGGTTCTGGCACTTGCTGGGCCCCTTTGCTGAGAACTGTTTCCTGTTTTAGGCTGCTAGAGAACTTGCACAACAAAGCAAATACCACTTCTAGCTTGGTTCGCTGGAACATCCAGAAAGAAAGAAGTAGAAGCAACAGTTAGGTCAGCTTGAGGGTGCTGTGGAGTTGCCATCTCAGATTTCAGGTCAAATGCCCTTTAGCTGGGTATGCAGCCAAAGAAAAGCAGAATACCAGGTGGGTGAAGAACTGCTCACGTTAATCTTCCTGCCAGATTTTGTCGAGCCAGTTTATTTGAACTGACAAGTGTTAGAACTTCTTGTGCAAGAGGAGGTGCAGCAAAAGAGGTAAGGGCAAATCCTGGTAGTAGCAACATTGGTCACAAAGCTTGATACAGTCTCACAAGGCTACTTAAAGTAGTCTAGACTAGGTCTAAATTTAAATTTCTGAAACTTACTGGAATAATTACTTCACTTTTTTTCCAATGAATTTGTGCTATTGAAATTCCTTGTCCCATGCTATATCTATAGGAAACCGCAGGCATTCTGGTGTCTTAAAGTGTATACTTCCAGTTGACTAAAATAAGTATTTCTGTTTAAATCTTTTAGGCAGCACGTGTGGAGACCCAGTGTTCAAATGCCACAGAGGGCAATGCCTATTCTGCACCAGTCAGTCAGGGCTATGTTTTACCAGAAGGAAAAATCATGCCAAACACAGTCTTTGTTGGTGGAATTGACTTAAGGGTACATACACACTTTTAATTGTTTAAAATAGGTATAGGGTAAGTCAGTGGAAAACAAATGGAAATTTTGCTCCTGTTTTGGTGTGGGTTTTTTTAAACTTGTTGGGGGGGGGGGGGGTGGCGTTTGTGTTTGTTCTTTTTCTTTTCTGGGGGGGGGCCTTTGTTTGGTTTGGGTTTTTTCTTTTTGTTTTTTTTCCTTCTTGTGTGTGCTTTTGCCAGTCTTGAAGGCATTGAAATGTCATGGGAGAATTCTGGAACATGTCTTCCAAAACTAACCTTTAGTTCTTAGAGTAGTGGAAAATGGGTGTAAAGAATGGTACTGCCTGCTTTAAATTAGTTCTAAGCAGTTGAATGTGTTTGAAGATGTTTAAGACCATGTTTTCTTTCAGATGAATGAAGCAGAAATTCGGAGTGTCTTTGAACAATATGGTACTGTGAAGGAGGTGAAGGTCATCACTGACAGAACTGGTGTTTCAAAGGGGTAGGTACAATAGGGTACTTGTTTTAAGTTGCTGCTTATGTGGACAGCATTCTATAATGGATGGTATGAACAGATACTTACCAACACACTTGACATGCTTAAGCCTTAATACTAGCTGCAGTTGACTGTTGTGGTGTTGTTGGTGTGAAACCAGTAAATCTATACTGCCCCCAACTAAATCTGTATAATCTTAGCTTAACTTGTGTGATGCTTACATGGCCAATTCTTTTGTAGGAGTCATTTGCTGGCTAGAGTAGTTAAAAATTTGCTGACAGTTCAGGATGATTAAGAGAAGGAAGTTAGTTTATCCAGGGCAGTGGGTTTGCCCTCTCTTGATACTTGGGAATAAATTCTAGAGTAAAACAGTTTCCAAACAGTTTAAGTATGTGAACAAAGTTGAAACAAGGGAAATTCTTTGAATATTTAGAAAAGTTCTGGAGTACTGCGGTGAAACCCTTAAATAAGATGAAGGACCGTACCCTGTTGAGGTCTGGGGACGCCATCCCACTTGAGGTTCCTTCCAGCCCAGCTTTTCTTAGATTGTATGCTTAGATCCTAGAATGTCACATCTTTTTCTTCAGCATATGTAGCAATGCAAGAGCTGGAAATAAAATTCATTTTCTCATATCCCTTTCTAGTCCTCAAAGTGAACCCTGCTGTTCAGTTAGCCAGTGTATGTTATGAGTATTGATAATGACTTATTCCATTAATGGGACATGATTATTACTGTAATGCTCTGAAATTATCTCAATTGTATAGACCAGGTAAACAAAGGAGTCAGTGAAATAAATTGAAAAACCTCTTCAAGAATTGCTTCTCTCACTGGTGTTACTGTTCCTATAATGCCTGCTTTCCTGACTTCTATAGTAAATACAAAATTTAAAGATAAGTCAGATATTACTTAATTTTTTTTTTAACTTTCTGGGTTGCTAATACCAGCAGCAGTATTCATTTTGAAAAATGAAGATGAAAAAAATAGCCCTTACTTATATTTCACATTACTCTAAAATCTGGCATTTAGTTGCTTTCACTGGCCCCATAATAGATACTGCTAGTGAGCAGTAAATAGATTTTTAGGCTGAATCATAAACTAATGTCCTAGTTGATAATTTTGAAGTGCAATATAGTATGCCTGGCATGTTGTTAACTGGTCTTGTTCAAAAGAATTTGTCTAACAGTCAAATGAAACTGATTACTGAATAGTCTGTTCTTCCTTTTTAGGTATGGATTTGTGTCTTTCCTGGACAATGTGGATGTTCAAAAGATAGTTGATGTAAGCTCTTTGTCCAAATTACTCAAATAAGTTGATATATGAAGGCTACAGTCTAGCTTGTAGAAGTCAAGTCCTGTACCCTGTAAAGAAATGAGGACACAAAGTCTAGGGCTGACCAAAAAGTAAGCTTTCCTAAAATGTGTACTGGTGGTAACATCTCTATGTATTTGCTTAAGTAAGAAGCAGAACTAGTTCTCAGCTAATTAGCATTTAGCCTGGTGTGGTTGAACATCTCATGTTACTTTGTTTCTGATTGCTCTCATTTATTTGTGCTTGAAAGCCTTGAGTGTTTGGCTGCTTGCTTTTTGTAGTGGATGATTGTCATAGAACCCTTGTGCTTATGGCAGAAACATACACATTTAGTTATTGGGATGTCTTGGTTTAAGATAATTCAAATGAGACACTCTATGTTGAGTAATCTCTTCTTGTGGTTAACCAATTCCTTTTCACCAGTAAGGAGAAACAAATATGGATAGATATAAGTGAAAAAAATAACTGTTTACTAATAAAGAAGGAAATAGGAACAGGCAAAAAAAATAACAGTAATAATAACTAGTTACAAAGTTGCTGAAATTGCCTGGACTCTCAGGGAACAAAGAAAAACTTAAAATGGTGGAGTGATACCTTCCCCAAAATGGTGGCCTCTGCAGCTGACCGTCCTTGTGGTTCCAAAGACAAAGGGAAAATAGTGACAGCCCTCCCCCTTCTTATCTCTTCATTGATGAATGCAGCTGGCACTCTCCAGCAGCTGACACTTGGTCAAGGGCTGGAGCTCATGAAGGGGTTTTCCCTCCTTGGCAGCAGACAGCCAGGCAGCTGTGCTGGGGTGGCTCTGCTTTCACTTCTGCAGGGCTGCTCCATAGTGGCTGTAGACAGGCACAGAATTCCCCATGCCAGTCCAAGATGCAAGAGAGAAACAAAAGGGGAGTGGGGGGGCACCCCAAATCAGGGCCTCTGCCTTGAGCAAAGACCATAAGGCAAGAGAGAGTGTTCTGTTTGCTTCAATATTTTAAAAGTTAGGGCACTTGCCTCACTCTGTCCTATGGTTCTGTTTTCTGGCTCTAGGGTCTTAGGAGACAGTAACAATTTCAGACACAGATGAAATACAATAACATTTTGGGTTGCCTAGGGCATTGGAGTAACAGTATCATGGAAGACAGTTTTTTTACTTATGTCTCAGTAGTTGAAATATGCTTCTCTAGTGGTATTTGTGCATTTGGATGCTACCTGGACTGCGAGTATTTTTTAAGCTTCCTAGATAGTGCTGCAGCTATCTGATGTCATCATGAAGCTTTCCTGTAGCTAACACAAGAGATGAAGAGGTGGAACTGAAGAGTCCTTCTGATCTTAGGAGTTTGGTATCAGAGAAGTTTTAAATCTCAGTGCTTAAAACCAAATCAGTTACTTGGTTCTGATGGACTTGACCACTCCCCAGACTGAATACAGTAGCTGTAAAAATAACATGTATTGAAATACTTGCTCTTTGAAGTCTTTGGCTTAGAAAACTCCTGTGTCTCTGAAGGATGAGCAGTCTCTCATTTGCTTCTGAAGCTCTTAGATAGGGAAGTAGATCAGAAAGACAAAACCAGATGGGTGTGCAAGGCACAAATGTAGTGTTCTGTGATGTGTAGATGTATTTACTGGGCATCCAGCTCGGTAAGTGGGAAGAGAACATATTTGAATAAAGTGGAGAGTAGTGAAACCCCAGCAAGAGAGCCTTGATTCTCACCAAAAAGATTTTAAAGGCTTGCTGTTATTTGATGGTGCAATGACAAAAATGTACAGTAACTTCTGTACTCAGCAATAGACTTCATCTGAGAACATACTTACCTTTTTACTATGGATTAAATTTGTTATGCTATATCAGTGTGGAGTGCTTGCTCTGAGACAACAATTTCTGTGGAGACCTCTTCAATAGCATTGACATTTGAGCCATGTACACTGCTGATTTTTTGTGTGTGCTTCTTCAGAACTGGAGCCTGCAGTGTTATAATAATAATAATAATATAGTACTTACTGATGTGAGTTTGTATATCAGAGGTATTGGAAGACCCAGCGGCATGTGGCGGGTTTTCTTTCCAGCGCACATTTCAGGTCTGCAGGCAGTACAAATTCTTGCCATATCAGGAAGGAGCATGTTCATATAGAAGTAATGTTAGAAGATCTGTTGGCTTTTAGGAGGGGATGGAAGAAAGGAAAAAATTAACATGGGTGTTGTAGAGCTCAAATTATTTTAAGCAAAGGCTATTGCTCTAAATCACTTCAGGCCTTACCTGCACTGAATGGTCAGTGTTTTCTGTAAATGAACATGATAGAGCCTCTCTTTAACTATACCTATTCTTGGTGCCTATGTTAATGCGCCTGTTCAACAAGGCTTTGTAGCCTTGCTCAGTCTGACAGTGTTTTTCTGCTGCTTTAGGTCTGTAACTGCACTCTGGTCCAGCATGAATCAGTTTGCAGTTCAGAATGGAAAGTTGTCTTCTGTTTAGAGGGGAGGCCTGTCTCCCAGTTTTTCTCATTGTTGAGGTGGAAAACACGAGGTGCATGGTTTTGGGCTCAACAAGATTCCAGAATTAATTTTAAAATACCCAAAATCAACCAAGACACCTTCCTCTGAAAAAAAAAAAAAAATCAAAAAACATCCACCTGTTAAACTAGTCAGGTTATTGCACCATTTTTCATCTCCATATATTTCTTGAATCATCTTCTCATACTAATAGAAATTAGAATGAGCAAGATTTCTTTATTATTATACTTCTGCTTATTTTTACCAGCCAACAATAAAGATGTCTGTTCAAAGCACTTTCTTTAGCAGAAATGGGAGAAAATTGCAAAAACACGTATTTTCTCCTGAAGCAGGCACCTCTGTAGGGTTGTGTGTGATAGAGAATCTAGACAGACTGTCTGCATCCAATACTGACTTTTAATGCTTGGTTCTAAAATTGTGCTAATAGGGCTAAACCAAAAAATGATTGACCAGAAACCTAAGACTTTGGTCACTGTCCACTAATACCCTCACTTAGACAAGAATAGTTAAAACCTGTGTGCGTAAAACCGCAGGGCTGACAGTCGTTGATACATAGTTGCAAATTTGAGTAGTGCGTGTTGCTATTAGGGCGAGTGATACATAATTTTGGAGGGTCAGTGAGAAGGCAGATAGCTGAGCTGAGGGTGCTGTAGGAAATGCAAGATAAGAGGTATATGATATTCAGAGAGGAGACTGTTGAGCCTTTATGACAGTTGATGTACTGTGGTGTAGAAGCAGAGTCCAGTCTCTTTAAAATCGCACAAACCTCTCGCCTTGCTGATTCCCAGCTTACAGAGAATAACCTGTCTTTCAGTCACAAATCAACTTCCATGGTAAAAAGCTGAAACTGGGGCCAGCAATCAGAAAACAACAAAACTTAAGTAAGTACATCTAAATAAATTTGTCAATATTGCAGGTGTTATACTACAACAAGTTTTTTTCTTAATTATCCATCATTATCTTTGTAAATACTTCATAGGTGATGCAATATGTATATTTCAGTTAAACCTTGGTTCTGACTTCTGTGAGCTCACTTGTATAATGTTCTCATGAGTGAAGTTGGTAGCACAATACAATATAGTTAATATTGGGTTAATTTTAAGAGTCAAAACCCTTAAGGTTTTTTTTCAACTTGAATTCTTATTCCTAATGAAATACATGTAGTAACATCTTAATACTATTTTTTATCTCTTTCAAAATAAGATTCCTGTGTGTATCCCAGACAACTAGTTCTTGGTCCTCCTCCACCACAGTTCCAGAGTGTATGGGGTAGTCAGGGTATGGAAACGTACATGCAGCCTCCAGCTGTCATGAACCCAGTAACACCCTATGTTCAGGTAAGACTGCTCCTGACGCTGATTATGAATCACAGTTAAGTATTTTTTGAAGGTGCAAGCATGTACAACTTTTGGAGTATGTACTGAGATTTCAATCTGACCTTACCTGCCTGTTTTCATATTGCCTTCCCCAGTAAGAAGCGCCCACTTCAAACCACTTCAAAGGAATGGCAACAACCTTAAAAAATTGATTAATTGATGTTAAACAAGAGGGAGATAATCTTTTAAGAATGAAAACTGTTGATAGTGGAGGGAAGATTGAGTGAGTTACTATTGCCTGTCACAGGTGCAGTTCACAAATGAAATGTATCCAGATAGTTAATGTATTGCTGTTCTGCTTCAGTATAAACTACAAAATTTAAAATGTACTTTTATAAAGTAAGAGTGGGATCAGAAGTTGTCTCAGGTAGTTTTCTCTCCTCCTAGCCAAACATACCCTTGATTTTAAGCTGCCGTTGTGTTAGAAGAACGCTGTGTTACAGCATCTGCTGTTAATAGCTGTTAATAGCCCAGCACAGTATTGCCTGCAGGACATCACTGTACTGGTAATTCAGGTAGGCATTCATACTGAGATATGGGTACTGGGCTTCTGGCCTGGATATGAGTCCTGTGCTGTGAGTGAAGCAGATCAGGCTCTCTTGCTGCATTTGCCTGTATGATGGAGCAGTACTGACTACAAACTGATCCTGTTTTGTATATCTTAAGCAAAGAGGGGAGAGTAAACTTGCAGAAATACTTCCTTGCAAGGCAGAGAGCTTGATAATGGTATTCTTGCTGATTCTTTTAAGTTTGTTAATTTAAGAGAATTATTTTTCTTAAATATTGAAATGTGCCTTTAACTATTTTCTGTAGAATCTGGGAAGATTCCAGGTTTACACTGTCAGAGTACTTACAGGAAATAAATACTAGGAAATTATCTTAATTGGAATACTTAGCTTCCTTTGCTTCCTAGAAACTGATCCTTCAGACTGTACTCCATTATTTCATAGTAGTCAGTCTGCTTCAGGTCTACTTCTCAAAGTTTATGGTATGACTTGCACTTCTGAAATTACTTAAAAGTTCAGTTACAAGCAGACATGGGATTTTTAGATATAGAAGACACTCATAATCTCACTTTGTAGATGTTATTAGTGCCTGAAGTACTGAAGCAAGCCCTGTGGGAAATCTAAGGGTTGCTTCTAAAAAGTGAGTCTAGTCTGCACAGGAATTGAAATAACAGTGTAACTTTTGAAAATGTGCTCCTGGCTAATATCTATACAAATATCATACTTGTATCTTGCTTCAAAGTTGTGGTTTGTTTTTTTTTTTTAAAAAAAAACACTTTATTTGCAGCCCTATCCATACAGTTCATCACCAGCTGTACTGCTAAAGCAGCAAGTTCCCATTGGGTATCAACCGGCTTACAACTATCAGGTATGTAAAATTTTAGTAGAAGCAGAAAGGCTGTTGGATACCTGACAAAACTGGAATGAAGTGTTAACTGGAGTCTGCTCTTGATATGCTTCTCATTCTTTGAAATCTGTTTTCCTTCACTTCTTCACAGCTACCAAAGCTAAAACAGAATAGTGATGAAAACTGTTGAGTAACTTAGTGTATACTTTTCTTTTGATAGTTTCATTATTTCTTTCTTAAATATATAGTGATAAAACAACTTTCAAATTAGAAAAGTGCATGATAAGTAGTACTTGTGGGAGGGAACTTTGCATGTGTACATGCTGTTGTGGGGGTTCTATGTACTTGGAATCAGGATCTTATCAGATGATAGAATGATTGATATGGGGGGGAAATGTGCTCTTGCTAAAATCGTCGAGAGAAGGCATTTAACTGATAGTGGGGTTTGAACTCACAAGTGTGTGGCCAAGTCCTGTTGCTAAACTAGGAGTAACTGGCAGCAGCTTGAGGCTTGAGATTTATTTTCAATGCAAGTACTTTTGTTTCCCTTAATTTACTAATATTAAAAATATTTTAATTTTTTTTAACTTGGAGTGAGGAGATCATTAATGCATAACATAGCTTATTTCATTCAACTAATTGTTTTGTGAAATGAAATGTACATTTCATGTACGGACATGAAGTGCTGTCAACAGTAGCTCCTACTTGTCTGTGTTGGAAATGAATGAATGGTGGTTCTTATTCTTGTCCAATTTCTGTTTAAGGCTCAACCACAGTGGCTTCCTGGAGAGCAAAGAAATTATGTAATACCTCCAACTCCGGTAAGCCTAGACTTCTGAAACTGTCTTATTAATTAGCACATTGTTTTTACAGCTCGATACTTAAAAAAAAGTCTGATGGTTGTCTGGAACAAGGTAATCTGGTCTACAAAATCTGTAATTGTTAATGAGAGTTGTAGTTCAGGATTTCTACTGATATGGTGCTTAAAAATTGAGTTACCTGACAGTTAATGCCTGTTTTATGGAATTATTCTACGTGTTCTAGTCACAGAACTCTGGAATTTTAACCAATTTGGAGTTGGTTTTTCAGGAAAAGTTGGAGGACAAATAAGGTGACCCGATGTACCATCTTTTTATAAATTTAAAAGGTCTTCATATTCTTTGCAAATACTGATGAATTTTTTGCCTCCTTTCAACAGGTTTTAAAAATTTTTCCAGGCTGCTGCAAACTGTAGATGGTGCTGCTGTCGGCCATCTAAAAAAATTCTTTTCTTTCTGTGACTTAATGCGAGTAACATACATGAGAAAGGGGGAAAAAATACTCTGTATTTGTTTAGCAATGTTGGAGTTAAAAATGCCCATGGGGCAAGTTTAGTGTTCTTTAGGTATATTTGTTGGCTTCAGTTTTGATTAAGTGTTTAAAAGCTGTAATATATAATTTTATTCTGAATGGTATTCTTTTTCTGAAAGCTGAGAAGTAATTGAAATACTGATGACACTGTTGGCTTGAAATAGTTTCTTTTAGTAGCATCTATGAATGTGATACAGCCATAGTGTATCACTTTATAATTCAATTCAAAATGTTTTTAGAGTAGGTGTGTATGGGGGTTTCACTGTTAAATGCCACAGGCTTGATTATAGGAGCAGACAACTATTCTAGAACTATCTCACTTAAGCAACTCTAAGTATCATTCTTAAATGTTTTAGTAAAACAGGTTATGACACACTATTTCACCTACCCATGAAATTTATCAAAACTGTGCGATAAGATAAAATTGGCGCAGTTCATGGATAGATGAGTATCAATGACACCGTAACTGTGCATGTTTTCCCAGTGTTACTGAAACATTGTAGTACTTAAAAACTCCACAGGTGTATGCTCCAGTAAACTATCATGCCACTGAGGATGCAGGATTTGTACAGATGGAATGTGCTGTTCCAGAGCCCACACAGTTGCCTAACAGCCCACAAAAGGTAAGTGCTTTCTCAAAACTTTAATGTTTCTATCATAAATGCTATTCCCAGAAATTTGCATGAGGGTTATGTAGCTTTGTCAAGGACCCTGGACAAGGTTATAGTTGCTGCTTTCAGCCAGTTGTTAAGTTCCATATATCCAGTTTCTATGTGTAACTTTAGAAGTTTCATTTCCTTGAAAAACTGTTAGTGCTTGTTTGCAGTGCTGAGGGCTGCATAAAGTGTGTTCCTCTTGATTAAGACTTTTTTCCACAAGACTTTGTTTAATCTGTGGAAATTTTAGGGGAGAATTACAGTCCTAAAAAAAGCAGATTCAATAGCACTGCCTTAGGTAGATTTATTTTAAGTGTCAAATGTCTGAATTGGCAACTTTCTCCTTTTCTCACTGTTTTGTGGAAGATGGCCCCAGTTTAGCAAATAGTTGGCTCTGTTTCCTAAAGTTTCCTAAAGTAGAAATTTCATTTCTCAGCTGTTAGCCTAATCCACAAGAGAACTGGCATGTCACTGATTAGAATTGTTACACTGTAACACTGAAGGGGGCTAGTGAGTTATTTAATATTAAAAGATAAAGAGGGAGAAAAAATTTACAAATACCTCAGGAAACACAAGGCAGTTGAGGAATCCTGATTGCAGAGTAAACCCTGTGACACACTGGCATTGCTAGCTAGTAATGCCCTAATTAAGAAAATGAGTATTGATGCACCTGTAACTGTATTTCAGAAGTCTGTGGACAGGGGCATGCAAACAGTATTATCCTGTCTGTCTAATCCTGAGAACCAGCTGACAAATGACTTTGTATCACAAGACAACAATGTAAAGGTATGTAGTAAAAGCAAAATTATATCCCTGAAACATAGCTGACCTTCAATGTGTTCACATACAGGATACCATAAAGATGAAGGGATTCATATCTGTGAATGCCACTTCCTTGTACATGCTCTGAGATGTGTGGGTTTGGCTCTCAGTTGCTTAATGGTGGAAAGAAGTGCTGAAATTGGATTCAGTGGGTTTAATCAGACAGCATAAAAAAATTGCTGAACAGTCAAGTAATGAACAGTTAGAGCATAAGTTTGTCTGGCTAGTCATTTCTCAGTGACATGGCTGAAAGCAGTAGATTGCTCCCTAGTTTGGACAGATAATCTGTACACTGAAGTAGCCACTGTGGATGGTGGCAAGTTATGCTTTGTCTCTGCTTTAACCAATAAATATGTCCAAGTTGGTAGCTGGTTGTCGTTTTTTTGGTGTGTGTTCAGTCTTTGTAGATTTGCAATTTCTGATTACTATCCAAGTCATGTGTAATTTAAGGTTATTAATTTCTAAGACCTTGCTTCCTTTTTGTGAAAGGATAGATAGGTGAACTAGATAGTTGTACTCTGAAATGGGAATGCAAAAGCTTTGTTTTGTCAGTTTTGGAGAGGGGTGAATAGAGTACAGGGTGTCTGGAAATAGTTTCCATGAAACTTTGGTTGCTTTATTCTGATTAATTGAATTTTTTTCTTGTCCTCTCTTCTATCCCATCATAGGAGAATAAGACATTCCACTTGAGAAAAGGAAGGACAGTACACAAAAACATTTGATCAACAAAGACTTCAAAGTACTTAAATTAATGACCTAGATGGTACTTCAGTTTAGCATTACAGAGTGTAACAATTTCTCCAAGATACTTCAAGTAATGCTTGTGCTCATGTTCTACCTGTTTTGATACTGTTGTTGTTGCTTGAATAGTTTGAAGTTGTAAGAGTTGACAAACTTCAGTGTTACTGTTTTGTGCTTCCCCTGATAAGAGACTGGAATGTTGGAGAGTTTTATGTGTTTGCTGTATGTGGATTTTTCTCTGAGCTTTAAGGTACAGTTTGCATATTACACATGTTTTTTTGTTAACTACAATTTGACTCATACTGACCATTTAACTCCTGCGGTTTAGAAATGGAAGTAGTTATTTGCCCAAGAGAATGTATTTTAAGACTGAACTCTTAAATCAGTGCAAAAGAAGATGAGAAGTTGTAACTGAGCTGAAGCCCTGTAAGTCCTGGTTGCCTTTAGACGACATAATCAATGTGATTATGTTCATTGATGACCGTCTATGTACCTGCAGTCTTGAAAATCAGTATTATTTTTGGGTAAATAATGAAGGGAATCCTGAAATTCATGTATGTAACTCAAAATGCAAGAATGTTATCTGTATTGGACACTCAGCCAATACAAGTTTTTTTTACTTGAAAAGTCTTAGCAATACCTGTATTTTAAACTTCTGAGAAAACACTGCACTTAAATAAGCCTTTGTTATGTGATGCAAACTGTTAATCAAAGAATATGTGTATGACTGTTTTAATAATCATGTAGATTTTAGGTGTGTATTGTGAAACAGTGAAATAAATTTTTACTTTTCTTTGGTTTCCTAGATTTCTGGTGAGCCAAATCGAAATAATAACTTGTTAAAGCTGTTAAAAAAAGCTGTTAAAAACTTACTACTCTGTGTGAGATTTCCAGTTGCTATAAATCTATAGCAAACTTTCATTTTGCATAGATAGTAGCTGAAGTTTAAAAGGAGTAGAATTGAGAAAACAGTCTGGTTTGTTGGGTCCTATATTGTTTTTTTCCTCCTACTCAAACACCTCAATCTCTCCAGACAATTTAAGAAAACTATTCCTGTCTTGTTTAGAATTCATATATGTCTAAGACTGCATGTTCAGCTTCAAATTTCCAGAAGGTTTAGAGATAGTAATGGCTAAACAAAGACTTAGCTAGAAATACATGTTAGTGAAATATCTGGAAGGGAACTGGATAAGCGAGGGAATATGGCTAGAGCAAATGTCCACGGACTGCTTCTCAGGAGTGTTCTGGATAAAATTTTATTAAAGGAGGTGGGGAAGAATGTTACAAAGCTGAAAAAAGTGGTGAAAAAATTACCAATGTTCTGATAGCATAAATTAACCTGGAAAAAGTAAAGCTCATACTAATTTCTGTACTCACTGTTTCATGTTACTGAAGATAAGTATTAAGTGTTCCCATGATACTGATTTGCCACATTTTTCTCAGATGGCTCTTTTAAAGATAGTCGTTTGATTGTGCTTAACTTGTGTTAGCAGCTTTTTTGCAAGGGCTTTTCTAGTATTGAATTTGGACCCTGTCCTTTCCAGCTTTCAGTATCTAAACAAACCTGCATGTGCTTTCAAAGCTGTGATGTCAGTTTATTGATAAAAGGTAGCTGTTTCTTCGCAAATGGAGGTTTCTTTTTGGCTTGATGTTTTAGGTTGACTTGGTTGCACCAGGCCTTACCTGAGGCTTTCTGCTGTAGCTCTAAGAAAATACAAAGGGCCCTGTGCTTAACTGTCTCATTGAAGATGTCCCACCACCAAAAGAAAAGCTTAAACCTGAACATGTCTACACAGAGTGCGTGATTTCTGTTTATTTGACTGAGTGTTACGCATAGGACCATCTTTCATTGAAATGGTCATACTAGATTCTTACAGACATGCTGAGAGGTTTTATTACAGGGGAATAGCCAAGGCCTTCTAAGTACCAATTATTTTTTCTTCCATTAGATCATGTTCATCTTAGCTGGTTCTGCTAGCTGCTTACCTATAGAGAATTGATTTTTTTTTTCTTTAGTTATAACTAAACCCATGCCTTTTTAATGTTCTTTTGAGGTACCATATAAGACATAACATAAAGCATAACAAAACTAATAGGTAAGTCTCTTTACTGTTGGGTTCAGAAAGCTGAAACATCTGTTTAATACTGCTATGACTGAAGGCATTTCCAAAATTAGTGCATGGGTGGAGCATTTTGCAAATTTGTACCCCTTGTATTCTTAAATCAAGTGGACCATGTTAACTGAACTAGCAGGAATAGTGAGTCCTTGTGCATCTGCATTTGCTTGCACACAGTATCTACATTCTGTGAGAGACTCAAAAGCTTTGAGTGTACTTTAAATATTAAAACAGCTCTTTGCCAAAAGAAACAATTGCTTAGACAAGATAGAAAAATTCAGTGCTTGCATTTAATTGGTATTCTAGAGCTATGGCATTTGGTTTGTTTTATGGTTCTTGCCTGAAATATCCCAGTTTGCTGTTTGATAGCCTTTTCATATCTTTTTACACATTTTGCCACCTGACAGAATTATTCTTGGAATGAGACAGCCAGACAGATGGTATTCTTGGATCTCCATTAGAATGATTGTCTGGCACAGACACTAATTCCCTGTCAAAATGGAAATATTTTTTTTCCTTCTAGGTATTTGTGTGCTAAACGAAGTTGCTAAGCTATCTTAATCTGAAGGTGATGTGGTCCTTTATTGCTACAAAGAAGCAAAAGGGTTTTCACAGGGCTTTTTTTGTATACTTTACTGAAAGAGATTTTTGAAGTCCTGTAATGGTTCTGTATTCCTTGCAGGAATGACTTTCTAGACCAATATTTTAGAAGAGATATATAATTTAAGAGCTTTTTATGTCTGCCACTTTCAGTGTTGCTAAGAAAGTTAAAAAAAAAGGTGATCCCAAGCCATTAGGAAAACTGAGATTTCTTCAGATAGAATATGCATCTCAAAAATCCTTAAGGTAGCTTTACAACCCAGATGGATTCTTACTTCCAACCTTATTGTTTCTGCTGTAAAATTTGGGCTGAACCTTGGGAGACAAGCTAATACTGTAATAACTTTTAAAGGAAAAGGCCCCAGATGAGTTCAAAGAGGCCTTTGTATTGTCCCAGGGACTATTCAAGCTTTAACTTTGGTGAATAACTGTAATGGGTTGGTCTGTTTGTTTTTTTTGTTTCCAAGAAAACCTGTTTTTTTGTTTTGGGTATTTGGACTTCTTTTTCCTGAGTAGTGTGAACTTGTGTGTAGTGGGTGCTCAAGACAAATATGAAAAAAGGGTTTTCTGTTCCTTTACTTCAAGGTTATGAGACTGTAGGAAGTACAGAAGTGAAGACAGGATTTATATTTATAAGCATGTTGCTGTAGAATATGCTGCTAGTCCAAAAGCAATTATTGTATAGTTATTCTCATTTTAATTATCTCAAAATTTCTAAATATGTACTCAAATAAAGATGCATGCTGTAGCTAATATATTGCTGATGTAGTGGGATATTAGTAGTACTACTTAAAAAGACAGTACTGGTGTGTCAGCAGTACCTCTTCTCAGGGTGTGTGTATCATGCCCTTTAAGCTTCTGTTCACCTTTCCCTGTAAGTAGGTGTTCAGATTTCTGGGTACTGTTTGAACTGCTTGGTGTTTATACTAGATACCTTGAAAGATCCTTTCCAACCCAAACTGTTCTATGATTCTGTCGAGGAGTCTGATTTCCCCATCCCCATTCAGGATCACGCTGGATTTAACCTCTTTAGGCTGTCTTAAATTTAGAAGAATAATGTTTTGCTGTGTGGTACATTTTTTGTCTAGAACAAACTTAACCAAATCTTTTCCCCCATTATTTGGTTTGTTCCTTTATGAATGAATGTACAAGGAACTTTTAAACTTCTTATAAAGTCTTCCTAGAACAATTTAGGAGGTTGTCGTCTTTTTTTAGAAAGAATTTGTGCTAACAACTGTAATTAATTTGTGGTTTATTTCATAGAATGGCTTGGGTTGGAAGTGACCTGTAAAGTGCATCTAGTGAACCCCCTTGCAATGACTAGGGATATATTCAACTAGATCAAGTAATTCGAAGCCCTTTCCACTCTGACCATAAATATTCCCAAAGGGTGGGACATCACCACTTCTGTTCTTGTCTCACAGGCTTATGGAATAAAATTTCTTCTTTCTTTACTTTTGTCCAGTATAAATCTGCTGTCTTAGTTTAAAACCATTACTCTTCCTATTACATCTTGCCCCTACTAAAATGTCTGTTTTTATTCCATGTTCCCTTTAGTATTGGAAGGCCCCAATAATGTCTCCCTGGAGCACTCTTTCTGGGGTGAGCAATCCTAGCATGTTCTGCCTGCTAGGAGAGGTTCTCCAGCCCTTTGATCATCATTATGGCTCTTTCTCTGGACCTGCTCCAACAGGTCCATGTCTTTCCTGTGCTCAGTACTCCAGGTGGCTCCAGTACTCCAGGCAGGGTTTCACCAGAGTGGCAGAATTGCCTCCTATGGGGGGAAAGGGGAAAAACAACCCAGTGTTTTGGCCTGTGTCAGTTGATAGGGTCATGTACTGCCGAGTTGTGTAGCCATCCAGTTCTTAGCATAAGCTGATTTTATTATCCCTGAGTGTAAGGAAGCAGTTAAATTATTAAAATGGGATTAGTGGCTCCTATATATCATAAAAAGATAAATGATGTCTTTTGTAAGACGTAAAGGGGATCATACATACATATGGTGGAGTAATCGTAGAGAAATGTGTTCTGGGCACACACATTTCAATTTCTAGCTTTTAGGAGGACAGTGAGGCAGAGAATAGGATATGAATTGATCAGAGGCCGTACAATAAATCCAAATCATCCAGGTTGGAAAGAATCTTTGAGATTGAGTTCATTCTGTTCAACTAACACTGCTGAGTTCAACAACAGTCTCCCCAAGTGCCACGTTTTCTCAATACCTCTAGGAATAGTGACTACCACTTTTTTTGGTGGCCTGCTCCAACACTTGACAGCTGTTTCTTGTGAAGAACCCCTGGCAAAATCTGAGGCCCATTCCTTCTTGTCCTCGAACTTCTTTCTTGAGAGGTGAACTTCCAGCCTCCTGAATTGAGTGACAAGGTCTTCTCGGAGCCTCTTTTTAGCAAGGCTGAACACCCCCAGATCCCTCAGCTGTTTTTCATCAGAATTATGCTTCAGACTCCTCCCCAGCTTCGTTGCTCTGCTCTGGACATGCTGTGGTGCTTCATTTTTCCTCCATTGAGGAGTCCAAAAGAATACAGTATTCAAGATGTGGTCATACAGTGCAGTACAAGGAGACAGTTGCTTCCTGGATCTGGCTGTCCATATTTTGTGATAGAAGCCAGGATGCAGTTGGCCACCTGGGGACACTGCAGGCTCATGTTTTGGCAGCCCTGTTTTGCCTGGGGTCTAGCGGCTGTTTTGGAACTGCTGTGGACTAGGGGAATCTGACTGTTTAATTAGAACAAAGCAATATGAAGGCCTGTGGTGAGTGTGTTGAGGTGAAAAACAAAGGATGAGACTACCATGGTATTTATGATGATTTATTGCTCAAGCCAGATAAGGTATCAGCTGTGAAGGCGTGAGATTTGGAGAGAAGCAACTGGTCAGATACAGCTCAAGTTAGTTACATGTTTCTTCACACAGCAATATATACATTTTGGTCCAATAAACAGTTAACATGAAAGAACATTTAACATTGTTAAATGACAGTTAACATTGTTTCTACTTAATAAGCTATCACCATAACCTAATCATTATAACCTTTGCTTAATTCTGCTGTACTGCGTGTGTTTCAGCCAATAAACTGATAGATCACGTATGCACACATCTGTAAATCAAACCCTTCAGTGTCCAGGCATTTCTATTTTTCTATTTCCCACAGGGTGTTGATACAACGTGATTATTGCCCAGTGCCCTGAATGTCAAAGTGAAGAAATTCAATCAAGTGCAGTAGATGGTGGTAGTGATGTGGGATACTCTTATGAAGGGACTGTGGTTGTTAATGGGGCTCAGCTGCACAGATCACAGCTCCCTGTGGTGCCACCTGATGTCCTTACAGGTAACCAAGATGATCTCTTCTCACCCAGCTTGCCCATCGGCATGTCTTGCTCAGTGCAATGTCCCTGCAGCTCTGGGCACTGTGTCTCTGAACCCCGGTGGCAGCTTGAGGTAGAGGTGACCAGCACTGTGGGTTGCCCAGATGCTCCTTTTCTGCCACTGCAGTTTTCCAGACACTCTTCACCAAGCCTGTGGTGTTTCATGCAGTTGTTGTGACACAAGTGCAGGACCTAGCACTTGGCCTTATATGAGTTTCATAAAATTGGCTCTTCAATCCAGCCTGTCCAGATCTCTCTACAGACCCTCCTTTCTGCCGACCTGCAGATCAACACTCCTGCCCAAATTTGTGTGTTCCACAACCCAGGAAGTGTACACTTGTTCTTGTCCAAATCATTGATAAAGACACTAAACAGGACTGGTCATTAGAGCCCCATTAGTAACAATCTGGATGAAACTCCATTTGCCAGTACTCTCTGGCCATGGCCTTGAAGATTTTTACCTAGCAAATGAGCAAGCCATGAGAAGCTGGTTTGGCCAGGAGAATGCAGGGGAGAGCTCTCAAAAGCTGTACTGAAGTTTACTAAAGTCAGGGGGCTGGGTACCCCAAGAACAACTGATGGAAATCTGAAGGTAGCCTCTTACTAATTGGGGTGGGGGGGGGGAACCAGCTTGCTGTGCCTCATGGAACTGAGCAGCTCACAAGTGATCTTCAGGTAGGTTTCAAGTCTGCTGCAGGTGATGTTTTCATTACAGCCATCAGAGGGCTCTCACATCCAGGTCTACATAACAGACTTTGGCTGTAGCTATGAGATGTCAAAGAGCAATTGCACGGAAAACACTGATCAAGGTATGTGCTTGCAGCATATAGACAAAAAGCTTATAGTGTGAATAAGATTTCCCTTAACACTGTTTATTACATTTATTTTGAGCAATTGTGCAGGTTTGATTTGCCTAGAATATTGGGGGACACAGGACCTCCCCCAAAGTAGATATTTTCCTTTCTATTAGATGTTTTACTTGTGCAGATGAAAATTACCAATGCAGCACTAAATGTTAGGATCATTAGCTGAAGTTGCTTGCTTGGTACTCCTGGTTTTCACTAGAATGGAAATCTTTATACATGATTAAGCAATCTATTTACTGAATCTCTCCTAGGGAAAAGTGTTGCAACAATGAATTGTGGTTTAACCCCAGCTAGCAACCAAGTACCACACAGCTGCTTGCTCTCCAGTGGGATCAGGGAGATAATTATTAGAATGGTAGCTAGAAAACTTGTGGGTTGAGATAAAGGCCTTTATAATAGAAAAAGCAAAAGCCTCATACAGAGGCAAAGCAGAACAAGGAGTTAATTCACTTCTCATGAGCAGGCAGGTGTTCAGCTTTTTCCAGGCCAACAGGGGCCCATCACTTGTAACAGTGACTGGGGAAGACAAATGCCATCATTCCAAATGTTCCCTGCTTCTCCTTCCCCTTAATTTATAGATTCAGCATGATGTCCTGTGGTCTGGAACATCCCTTTGGTGAGCTGGGATCACATGTCCCTGCTGTGTCTCCTAGTTCCCCATGCATGCTCAGTCTCATGGCTAGCATGGCAGCACAAGAAGCAGAAAAGGCCTTGGCTCAGTGTAAGCACTGCTCAGCAATAACATCTCTGTATTACCAGCACACTGTTCGGCACAAAACCAAAACATCCTCATGCTAGCCATTGAGAAGAAAGACTAACTACACACAGATCTTTGTCAGTAAGATGCTTCCTGTAAATGCTGCATTCCGTGTGTTTTTGACAGTGAAGTAAGTGTGTGGTCTGGTTGTTACAGTATTCATAAAATCTTAATTGACAGTTGTGCTTATCTCACTGTTGTATTGGTTATTCCCTGACTTAGGAGAAAGACTCTGAAATTAGCCCGTTTTTTATGGGGTCTGTGGTAGTTTCATTACTTAAAAGTGTGATTGTGTTAACAGGTTTTAAATGTAGTTTTTTTTCAAAGTAAGATAAAAATGATGAGTAGTGGTGAAGTTTCCAAAATGTTATTTTAGTACTGTGTTGCCCATTAGTAGATTGTGAAGTCTGGGCTGATGAGCTTTGTTCTGCTGTGGTTCCCTGAACTCAGAAGGGGGCACAGCGCCTCAGAATGCCAGGCTCTAGAAAATGGGCAGCTGCTGTGCTGTGTGACAGCTCACACCAAAGCCTGCTTTTTACACTGAGACAGTACCAAATGTGACTGCTGGGTTGAAGGAAGCCTGGAAATGGATTTTTTTACTTCCCATGCTTTATGTTACTTGATGGTATCTCTTCAGCTTTTAAAAACAGCCTTTTAGGCAGTTGATTCCATGAAGAAATACCTATAAGAAGTTCAGGAGCCTTGAGCTGGTGAGTCAGTAGATTGAAAGAAAAAATAATCGTGGAACTGACACTTTAGCAAATCCTCCTGTGTCCAGGGAAAGAACATCATCTGTGTTCCTGTGTAAATTCAGGGCCACTGCAAGAAACATTTCATGTCTCAGCATAGCTGAGCAAGTATCTACTGACTCCATTTCCTTAAGGTTGGTGGGGAATTGAAGCACATCCAGTTTTTAAAGGGCTCTTACTCATTCTTTCTCAAATGCATAGGCAGGCCTTGAAGTAAGGCCAGCACTAGCTGCAACCAAGGGCTCCTCCAGACAAGTGAGGTTTGGTTAAAAAACTGAGCAGTAGACTGTACTTATTATTTGAAATAAGCTTTTAAACTGCTCTTTCAAAGAGCATTCTCAAACGAGACTGAAATATTTTTACATTTCAAGCCTTGACTTTGGTCTTTGGTCCTAGACTATTTGATCCATTTTTTGAGAAACTATGCCTGAAAATGACATAGATCAATATGGTGACTGAGCTGGGTGCAGATAAAGGTGCAGGAGTTCTTACAGGCTAAAGATAACGTGAGGAGTTCACTGTTTTTGTGTTCTTATTCACATTGTGCATTGTAATACTTCCGTGTGATCAGTCTGGCTCATGTCTGGTTTATAACCATTGCAGTTCTATTTCTACCTGTTAATCTTCACACTGTGGTGGACCCAGCTGTGCAGTCCATCTTGTACGCAGAATGGAACCAGTTGCCATGACAGCATACAGCTACCTACTGGTGGCAGAATAATAGGCTTGTGACTTCTCTGAGAAGTGTCACCATGTCATTTAGTCTTCAGCCAGCAGGTGGGGTATTAAGCTAACAGAAACCTGCCAAATACTGTAATTTATAAAACCTTTCTCTTGGGGAGCACTAAGGTTTGTCCTTTTATACAATAAAAGCTGTCCATTGCAGAATGTAGAGATTCTTATTGTGAGCTAATTATTTTTTTGTTAAAAAATTTACCCGTAAGAAATGCAATGAGAAGGTTTTGTAGATTGCTAAAAACTATCTTGAGTAGTGCATTTGTAAGAAAGGGAGGGTTTGTGAACAGGTTTGACACTGGATCCAAGTATATCATCAGGATAGAGCTGGGCATTCTGTAGGGAAGCAGGTCAGGGAAATTTGAAACATTGATGTATTCCTTAGCTGAAAAAATCCATCAGTTTATTCATAACTCTTTTCACTTCCTCTCTTTATTGTACGGTGCTTATAAATCAAATCCTTAAATGAACTCAACAGTATTTTAAATGATTATAAGTCAGAATAGGTTTTGATTTTTCTTTCTGCTTTCAGGTAAGTCTAGTTTATTCTATAATCCCAAGAATTTGATAAATACAAAACAACAAAAAGAAAATCCTGTAGAGATACCTAAACTCAGTATATTTTGAATCTGCTTATTTATCTACCTTCTTTGTTACCTTTTTTACAGAGGTGGTGTTGAAATGAGTAAGAACATGGAGAACTTCTTTAAACTGGATACTAATTCTTAATCTCTCTGTTCTTGTAAATGGAACACAGTAATTGCCAGTGGGTGAGGACTCAGATATGTGTTTTACCCTTACTACTGGTGCTTGGTGTTACCTGCTGTTTTCAGTGTTGCCTAGGACCAGATCCCTCTAAGTTGGTTGGAGGAGGGGAAGTGGTTATCCAGCAGAAATTGTGGATAACTTAATTTTCAGTTGCTATGTCTGCTTCCCCATGGGAACTGTGAGATCTGTGAAATGTTTACTTTCTTGGATGACATTTTCCAATATAAAATATAAATTTTCACTCTATGATAGAGTATTATGAAGCCAACAGTGAACAGAATAAGAAATAAAGATTTAGGTTTCAATTACATATTTACTTATGTTATTACAGAAATAATGCTAAAGAAGTGAAAAAATAATAAAATATTATTTTGCTGACTTCTTACATTTGATAGAGACTCTTAAGTAGTCTTAGTTAAGAACTACTGTATGTGTCCAGATCAAGGTTTGTCTAGTTCAGTATTGTATGTCATTATTGGAAACCTGTCTGAAAATGGAAGAGTAAAAAAGCAAAAAAGAAAAGGATATTGAGAAAATGAGAGAACTGAAAAATTGAGAAAATTGCTCAGCTTCTTGTGTGTGAGGTTTTCATCTTTTATTCTTCCTTTTGGTATATATTGAAGAGAGTAGCAAGGTAGGCTGTGCTAGAGTGTTTAGCCACAATGTAATAAAATGCAGTTATAAACAAAAATAATTATATTTGCTGCATGAGTCCAATATGTTTTCATCTTTGCCTTTAAGGCTTAGTAATGTTTTAACCTAAATGACAATCCATTAAATTGTAACCAAGCCTATTACTTAAAAAAAAAACCAACAAAACAAAAGGTGAAGCTAACTTCTTTCATAGAGCATTAGGATTTTTTAACAGATTTTTTTTTCCATTCTCAGTGTTCTGAAAAGAGCTTAAATTCTACATAGAAACCCCCAATCCTGTGGTGGAACTGCCTATAATAGAAGGCAGTAGTTAGTAATATTATGTATTTATACCTGCAGGTCTCCAGAACTACACTTTGTTGTAAATATGATAGTTTCAAGTTCTGTGTACATGCTGCCTAAGCACCCAGAAATATCCTCTCTGCAGAATTAGAAGCAGCTCCTTAGGCTACAGGAGAAGTTCAGTCAGGAAGGCTCTAGTGTATCTGATGAAGTATTACCTGAATTAGATTTTTGTACCAAATGTAAAGGACATTTGTGCTAATGTTGACTCCAATTGTGTCCTGAAGCTTTGAGTTTTGGTGACAGATCTTGTTACAAACTACTAGAGTGGTCTCATGCTAAGTGGCAAGAGTGTGTTTTGGTAGGAGGTGATGTATTACCTCAGACCAGCCTGCTTGGTTTGTAACATGCAGCTTCAGAACCATGAAATTCATGTTTCTGTGTCTGTTCCCCCACATATGTACAAGCTTAGGATGAAACAGAATTATATTATTGTACTGTTAGTTACTTTGGAAAGAATGCTTTTCAATTGGAAAGCAGATATCTCAAACTTAATTGGAAAGGGAATTCTATCTTGGGATAAGACTGAGACAGGTAGGGGAATGGCCTACATGCCATGGCCAAGTGCCACTGGCAAGGCTGTGTGGGAAAGAGACAGAATCTCTCCTCATACAAAAGCAAAATTTATTTTACTTTTGTCTGAATTAAGTAACATGGAGTGTAAAACTTTCATTTCTTTTATGTGTTAGGAAACTGAAATTTGCTAATTTGATTTTTTGATATTACATTTTAGAAACCTTATTAACTGCTTTTTCAACCTTTGTGCTGCAATACATACCTAGCAACAAAGAGAAGGTGGAGCTGGTGGGGAAAATGCATTGCTGTGACTAGTGACAAATGCTACGAAGTGTTTCGGGTATACTTTAGAGATATATGTATATATATATATAGATATGCACATACACTTATAACTGTAAGGTCAAGGATGGAACTTAATAGTTTTGTTTTTCACTGTTCCCAAGTGCATTGCACGGCAAAGTAAGGTATCTAAAGACTTGCAACACAGTTTTTCACCTTACCATTCCAGAAAACAAAAACCAGAAAACAGTGCAGAAAATATATTAGTACAAGTGCACAGGTTTGTTTTGTGTCTGTATGTAAATGCTCATGTATAGAGTCCACATTTGTCTTGTTTGAATGCTACTCACTTTGTTAATTCATCATGTGCTCAAGCAGGTTCTCATCACTACTGGCTTTTTGTCTTTGATGTCATAAAGTTCTGCAGGCTGAAATCACTTTCCCAATGGCACTACCTAGATCGGTATGATTTTCCAGTCTTCAAAATCTGAAAGTAATCCATAGATACTCTGCTTATGCTTTTCTCTTGATAATTGAGTCTCTTTGGAGCAGGCTTTTCTGTCCTGCACTGTTACTTCTAGTTGCATCTAGAATAGAAAGTGCTGTTTGGTACCTATTACTTATACTGCATCTTAGGAGTCTAGGTTAGATCATGGTCCTTGTTCATATTCTGTCTTGTCAAACTTTATCTTATTAGCTATATCTGATACAAAGAGTTATACCTGATACCTGTTACACAGAGAGAGATCTGGAAAGATTTTACTTTGGAGGGTGGATTGTTTAAATAAATTTTGGTCTGAGACGTTTAAAGAAAACTTAGGGTAGTTGAGGCCAGTGATACTTCTGGTGTATAAAACAATGCACTCAGAATATGCAGTTCATGTGCAGCTTCTGTGAGATCCTAAGTTTGCAGAAGGGATTAATTAATTATAAACCACTTTTCATTTTTCAGATTGTTTCATTAAGTATTGAATTTCCTACGACTATGTCTGTGTAGTTTATTCAGATGGTAATGCAGCAAATTCTTCCCATGAGTTGTTACCAATCAGGCTAGAATCAAGTGTTCAGAACTGTAAGATAGTGAACCATTCTTGTCTTTTGCCTTGTCTAGTCACTGTTTGTGCCTCTGGAACAGCTGGGCTGCTGCATATATGCATCTACAACTTCTTCAGACAGGGAAGTAGAAATACAGGCACTGATCTCTTCTCTCTGATGACAGTGACAGGACCTGAGTGAGGCTGACTCTGGGGAAGTTTAGGTTGGAAAAGGTTCTTCACTCAGAGGGTGATTTGGCACTGAAACACTCTCCAGAGAAGTGGTCACAGCACAAAGCTTTGTCTGAGTTGAAGAAGTTTGGACAAGAAGTTTACTGTCGGGCACGTGGTGTGATTCTTGGGCCTGTCCTGTGCAGGGCAAGGAGTTGGACTTTGATGACCCTAGTGGGTTCCTTCCAAGTCAGGAAATTCTATGATTCTATGAAATTACTAGAATACTACTTTTCTGGGGTGTAGCTTACCTATCCATCTTATAGGAAGGTAACAGACTATTTAACACTTAGTAGAAATGGCATGAATTTTTGCATTATTTAAAGAGCTTGGTTGTCTAGGCCTTTTTCATATTAATGAAATCTCTCAAATGAGAATCTCAGCTGACCTCATTAGTACAGTTGGGCACCAGGTATCTGGTAGGTGGAAATTTACAACTTGGGAAAGTCTAAAAATTACTTTCCTTTATAAGTGATTTAGCTTAATGCAATGGAGGAAGGGAAAAATGCAGTGATTTGTTCATAGTGCTCTGTTGAACTGCTGGAATGTTTAGTAATGGAAATATGTATGAGTATGTATCTAATTCCTTATTGATGGTACTAAGTAGGGCTTAATCTGGATATCCAGAGAAAGGAGAAGGCACATACTCCAGCTCCTTCAGTAGTTCAGTGTTTCTTGTTAGCATAAGTCTTAGCCTTCTGCTCTGGCTTATAACTAACTGACGTTTTATAGAGGGCTTTCATGTGCAGGTTTTTTGTATGCAAGAGAAACAGCTTGTGTTCTGTAATCTGAACAGGTCATAGCTTCTCATGCTCGTTAGAGTGGCCCTTCTGACAAGGAAAATTTGGCCACTGTTCTCATCGCATTGAGCAGGAGTGGCTTTAGTGCCAACTTGATAGAACAATAAATCTCTCTCTCACTCTGGACAATGGTCTTCTATATGCAGCTCTTTGAGGGCATATCTTTACTGTTTCTGAAGGTTCTTCTACAGTTTGGATTTAACCAAAATTATTAATGAGATGAGAATGTAAAATCTGTGTTAGATCTGTCAGATGTGTACTAAAACATTCAAGAAAGGCAAAATAAATAGGGATGAATTAAATTGTCAGAAATTCTTAAATGTAGCCACAATTTTCCTCTTGCTCATACAGAGGCGTATCTTGTCAGTAATGATCATATGAAAAATTGCATCCACACAATGTTATATAACTATGTATAGTCTTCAGAAATTTATGTTCATAAATGCATTTTATGTTTCAAGACTATAGAACACAGAGCTTCCAAGCAAAAGACTGATTATTGATTAAATCTAGCCTCTGCAGCTCCCTAGTAGTTGCTTTCAAATAAACAATAGAAGCACTTTAATAATAATTAAAACAAAAAAAAATAAAAAAGTGCCTTGTGCCATTAAAATGCTATAGTGATAGGACTCATGCTCAAGTTAGTTACCTTGGAAAATAAAATGTGAGCTATTTTCAATAATTAATTGGGTAAAATTGTGAGCCAGTCTGAGTTGTAGGCTGCCTTCCTGCTCTGGAACCCTAGAAAGGCAAAAGTACCTGCTGCTTCTGAGCAAGGGTCAGATTGTGTACTGCTGCTGGGACAGAAAGGGTTATTATACCACCATCACCACTAGCAGCTGGGGACTGGTCTTATTCTTCAGCAGAAGTGTAGTTCTGACTTCTCCAGAGCCTTCTAGTCTGTCTGACTTCTCCAGATTGGGAAGCAGTTTTCCTGGTATTTCTGAGAAACTATGGCTCAGTTCTGAATAACACCCGATGATATTACTTCTTTGCTGTAAGAAAAGAGTTCATCAAAAACTGAAATTTTAAATTTCCACTCAAGCCTATCATCACTTCCATGTCTGGAGTGCTTCAATCTGTTGAAGACTCAAATGTTGAAAGCTACAAGACATTCAAGATCTTGCAAGTGCAAGAGTCCTGGAAAAAAACAATTGGAACCAGACATGGGCCAGACAGTTACAGATCCTTTCCTGGAGCTACCAGGTGGCATCTTGCCTTGGCACTGTGGAATTGTGCAACACTAAAAGAATGGTTTTCCCTACCAATCATGCCAATTTGTACCAACTGAGGAGGAAATGGAAATGAGGACAAGGGGATGATATATTTAGCATTGGTAAGACAGAGGTACTTTCTACTACAGGACCCAAATACAAACTAGAACTCAAAAATGTGGTTTATCAGCAAATAAGAAAAAAAGTCTGATCATTGAGTAATTAAGATGTTTCATAGCAGTTTGCAGTGGTAATCTGAAACAAACAGTAACAATAAATGAGGAAAATAAGCTAAATGACTTGTCTACCTCAAATGGAGCCTAGGTTTTCTGATTTTGCATTTTCTCTCATATTTTGTCTTGTTAATAAAAAAAAATCAATAGATCTTAACCATGCTTTAACATAGTATAAGACAAATAAAACAAATTTTCTTTACTGATATTTTGGTATCTCCTTCTCATTAACAGAAGTCAGTCAGAAGTAACTTAAGTTTTACCAAATCCTGTTCAATGTGATGTAGCAGGTGTCTGTTGCTTTTTGGCAGAGGAGACAATTTTTATTCTAAATGAGCTTTAAGTCTTTTTCACACAAGTGTGAAAACTACAAAAATGGGATGTGGTTACCTTGAATACTGAAGTCTAAGTTTGTAGTAAAAATAACACCAAGTGGCATTGCACTGACATGCAAAGAACAAACAAACAAACAACTGACTTACACCAGTGTGGATCTTTCCCAATTAGTTGATCAACTAGTGCTTGGAATAGTGAAGTAAGTGGTTTCCTAGTGGCATAACTAGAAACACCTTGCACAAGACAGAAATGCTGTGCATGTGATTTCATGCAGCTTTTAAAGATATGTAATCTCTGCCTAGGCCAAAATAAACACAGATACTTGACCAAGCAGAATTCTTCAATACCCCACCAGTAGCAATTTACACCTATGCTGAACTTGCCTTACTCAGCTGCACCCAGGACTACAAAGTGCAAATAGAAAATGTGATCACTTCTGCTTGTGGTACAGGAGCTTGTAGAGCTCTGCACTGCTATAAATGTGTGGATTTACCAGAGATTACACTGACTAGACACAGAAATAAAACATTTTAAAGCTCTTTTTGACTCCAGGGCAAACTAATATTCCCTAATGGAGTGTCTAGGGGCAGCATCTTACTGTTGATTAAAGGAGTAAGGTCTTTCAGTTGTTTATTGTTAAGTGGTTGTTAGAGTAGTATTTTATACTTAATTACCAAGTCTCTACTGTTTTGCTGTAGTTTATTGTTCTTCAGGGAGATGTGTGTGTGTTTATATATAATTTTCACCACAACTCTGAAATGTCTAGGGCACTTGTGTAGGATTTTTTTCAAGTTGATCAGATTTCTCACGGAAAGAATGTTGTTTGTTTTTGGAATGCAGATGAAATGTCTATTACAGATTGAGTTCTAGATTGTATCTTAACAAGTCTTTACAAAATAGCTCTTAAAGAGGCAAATGCCACCAAAATATGTCTAAAGTACATACTTTAAAAAAATATATGAACAATAGCAAGCCAGAACTGAATTTTGAAATTCTCACAATGGTAATCTAAAAAGAATAGTTTAGATGGACATCACCATTTTAGATTTTATGCTATGTTTCATCTTGCATGAATTACATAATTTCAATATTGGGACACCTAAATAGGTGATAATAGAGGTATCCTATTCAGGTACTCAATCTGCTGCTTCTCCAGTATACTTTTGTAGCCACAGGAAAACATGTTAGCACCAAAACTCTTATGGAACAGCTTTCAATTCCAATTTTTCTCTACTGAAAAGTGCAGGACTGTCCTAATGGGTCATGTATGTAATGCTTGAGTAGAGGAATTCCAGGTTCCATCAAATCATCTCATATGAGATGGCTGTAAGTTTGCAGTCACGTCTGATACATGACCATGAAGTGGGCAGTGGAAAAATGGTTGGTAGTGCCTAGGTTTGTGCTTTGTGACCTGTTGTAAACACTAATTTGAAACACTTTTCATCTGTACAGGACTTCATAACAATCCACAGACATTGAGGAATGTTGTTTTTCTGCTTTCCTTTATATATCCAACAAGAGTCTGCACCAGCAAAGGTCTTTAATGTTGTCAGACATTCTTTCAGTTTGATCCCTAAGGTGTAGATCTGCAATTTCTATGGTGTTGGCAAGGTCTGGCGCTTTGGATGTTCCTTCTGGAGCCATCTCTGACCCGATGTGTTTACAATACAGGGAAAGCTGCACTATCACTTCTCCTTACACACTTAGCAATCCTTCCCCATATGCTTTAACAGTAGTATTAGAAAAACAGCTCAATTACATGGCACCCTGATGTGACTGCATGCTGATTTCTCACATGGTTGGAAAGCCAGAGAAACTAATGAGTAGAGGAAAAATGATGGAGGACAAGGAAAGAGGAAAACCTGTGTGTATAATTAAAAGAAATGAAGAGGATAAAACCAAAATACAGAAGGAAATATAAAAAGGAGATGAATAAAGTTCCCAGACAAAATGCACTGCTCGGGTTTGTTTCATAGTTTAGTGCCAGTAAAGTAACTTGATTTCTTCATTTCCAATGTGTTGATGCTACAATTTTGGCTACTGACTACATTCTAATGGTGATAGTTGCATGTTAAGAGGACTTGAAGCCACTGAAGAAATTTTTTTGTTCCCTGATGGCACTTGAGGGAAAAGTGGGGGGAGTACTTTCAAATAGATGTCATCCATCACTGTACCAGCATTTAATAGAAAAATATTCTGCACTCAGGAAGGAATTAATGTGCCAATGTACAGCTTGCTTTATATATTTTTACATAATTTAATTTTCGTTTATGCACCTACACAGTAGGGAGAGATTCTTAAGTGGGCCAGGTGTAGCAAATGTATTTATGCCTGCTGGGCACAAGGACTTCAAGCAGTTTATGTGCTAGTCAAGGGTGTTTTAGGAGATGCTGAACAGGTTTCTGGCCTAACAAGGGGAAGTACAATGAAAGTGGTGCACAAAGTCCCAGATTTGGTTCATAAGCATTACATTTGGGATGGATACATGTTTTTCTGGAGAGACAGGGAAGATGAGGGTGGAGGGTTGCCCCCTCTGTAAGAAGAGCAGCTGGAGTGTATGGAGCTCTTGGACTGACAATCAGACTGGCTGAGAACACTAAGGATCGAAAGAGTGACTACAGAGGGTGACTGTGGTGGATTACAGACCAGCAACTCTTGATGAGAGTTGATTAAAAAGCAACTCTGTGACATCTATGGGTCACAGATCCTGATTCTCGGAGAGGAGTGAAGCTTCTTACCAGTTGGATGAGTAACATGGTAGGATGCAAGTGATCCTGCAAATTTCAAGAAGCTCTTTTTGTAGATATCCTGAACCAGAGGTGTTGCACTAATGGATGTCCACTAAAAATGAAAAATTGTCTAGGAACGTGAGAATGGCAACTCTGGCTATAGTCATGATCACAGAATGGAGTACAAGATCCTGAAGGGAGTGAGGATATTGAGACTCTGGATTTAAGAGAGAAAATTTTGGCTTATTTGAGGAACTGGTAAATGCGAGGCAGCTTTGAAAAGTGAAGGGAGCCTAGGAAACCAGGCAGATTTTTAATGGAGCCTTTTCCCAATACAAGAATGACATCTAAGTAGGAAACCATGTTAATGCATTGGGATACGAGCTACACTAAGTGGGGAACATCTGGCTGAACTTCATGGCAAGAATATCATGGTGGAAGCATGAACAGGTTATAGTGAAGGAGATACAGAAATATCAAAGCGTGCAGGGATGGGTGTAGACACACAAAGGCTTGTGGAATCTCATGTTGTTCTCAAAAAGCTCTGTTAACAGTAAGGGGCTGGACAAGGAACATGAAGAGCTGTTGAATGTGAGCACAGGTAAGGCTGATGTACTCAGAGCTGCCTTTGCCTCAATGGCCTGAACCATGCACTTGGGGCAAGATTGGAGCAAGCAAATAGCTACCAGCAATGGATGAGGATCGAGAGAGGGATTCTTTAGAGAACTTGACCTGGACAAATCTGGCTGGGATGAGGTTCTGGGCTGTCTGAGGGTGCTGGGAAGATCTGACTGATGCCTTGAGAGCAGCTGCTCTCTTTGCCATCAAGCCTTACCAAATGTTTGCCAACTTTGATAAAATGTAGGCATTTGCAGGCATAGGGATGGTAGTTGATGCTACGGCAACTTTAGTAAGGTGTTAGGCACTGGTTCTTGTGCTACTTTTTTATGTGTTTAGGACTCTCTAGTCTAGGTTGGTAGACAGCTAGGTGGGTAAAAAGCTCATTGCGTACTTGGAGTCAGACAGTTGCAGTTTAGTGAGTTGCACTTTGCCTGGAGGACAGAAGCAAGTGGGATCCTCTTGTATTTTAACATGTTTTTCAAGGATGTGGAGGAGATGACAGGATCCACTGTTGCCATATTTGCACATGGCTGCATACTGACGTGCCATCAAGCAGCTTCAGGGCCGGGCTGCTATCCAGAAAGGAACTGGGCAGGCTCAAGAACAAGCCAGCATAAACTTTTTGAAATTTAACAAGGGTCAACATTCAGCCTCTGGGAAGGGAGGGCACCTTGCAGAGATTTAGATTTGGGATTGCCTGTCTGGGTAGCAGCTCTGTTGCAAAGGCTGTGGGCATGCTAGTAGACAGCATGACCACAGCCAACAAAGATAACAATAGCATGCCATAGCTTGGAAAAAGTGACTATCCACAGCTATTTGGCACTCACTAGGGCTCTTGTAGAACACATACTGTGTCCAGGTATGTCATTCCCCTCTCAGAATCCAGTGCCAAGAAAGTTGTTGACAAGAAGCTGGGACAAGCTTAGTGGAGGGCCAACAAGGCCAGGGATAGAGTATATATCCTACAAGGAGAGGCTGAGAGAGCCTGAACTCACTTGAGCTGGAGCAGGTTCGAAGGGACAACAGGTTGTCTGGTCCAACCTCCCTGCTCAGACAGGGTCATCCTAGGGCACAGGATTGTGTCTCGATGGTTTTTGAGTATCTGCAGTGAGGGAGAGACAACCTCTCTGAGCAATCTGTTCCAGTGTGCAGTCACTCGTGCAGTAAGTTGTTCCTCATATTCAGGTGGAACTTCTTGTACATCAGCTTCTGCCCCTTCCCTCTTGTCCTAGTGGTTGGCACCACAAAGAAGAGCCTGGTTCCATGCTCTTCACAGTGACCCCTTAGATATTTTATACAGATGAATGAGCTGTACTCTTGGTTGCCTCTTCTTGAGGCTGAACAGGCCCAGCTCCCTCAGGCTTTTGTTGTAAGAAAGATTCCTCAGACCCTTGACCAATTTTGTAGCTGTCTGCTGGACCTGTTCCAGAAGCTGCTTGTGCGTCTTGTATAAAGGAGCCCAGAACTGAACAGAGCACTCTAAATGTAGCCTCAAGAGGGCTGAGCAGAGGGGCAGGATCACCTCCCTTGACATTCTGGCAATGCTCTTCCTGATGCATCCCAGGATTCCATTGGCTTCTTTGCTGGCTCATGGACAACTTGTCCTCCAGGACCCCCAGGTTCTTCTCTGCAGAGCTGCTTTTCAGTAGATTGGCTCCCAGCCTGTATTGGTGCATGGGGTTATTTCTCCCCAGGTGCAGGACCCTGCATTTGCCACTGTTGAATTTGAGATGGCTCTTCTTTGCCCAACTCCCCAACCCATGAGGTTCCTCTGAAAGGCCGCACACGTCTCCGAGGTATCGGCCACTCCTCCCAGTTTGTACCATCATCGATGATGGGGGGAGTACAGGGGAGCGGGGCCGGGGTAGGGGCTGAGGCGGGCAGTGCGTGGGGGACTTTCCGCCCTGGCCGGCGGGCGGAGCAATCCGCCTTTGGGCTGTGCCGCTGGAGCGGGCGGGAAGCGCGGCTGCCCCATCGCTGCGCGGCTGGGGCTGGGCGCGGGGCTCTCGCCGCCGCTCGGAGGAAGAGGAAGTGGCCGCGGCCCCCGGCCGGGCCGAGCGAGAGCGGAGCCGCTGCCCCGGGCTGCGTCGCACAAACTTTGTGCCGGGCGGCGGAGCCGTGTGGCGGCGCGGCGCTGCCCCGGCACCTCCCTGTCGCGGAGCCGAGGGGGGAGCGGCCCCGGAGCGCGGCGGGCGGGCACGGGCGACAGCCGGAGTAGGAGGAGGAAACGCTGTCAGCGGGGCCGGCCGTCTCCGCCCGCCGGGCATCCTTCAGCACCACCGGGCTGCGCTTCGCCCGCTGCCTGCCCCAGGTACTGCCGCGCACCCCACCGGCTCGGCGGGCAAACTTGGTGAGGGGGCGGGAGGGGGTTGCTCCTGGGCAGGGTCGGCGCGCCTGAACGGGGAAAGCCACTCCTGGGCTCCGACTCGTCCTGGACCTCCGGCTCCCGAAGTTCGGAGCGGGGCGCGGGCTGTTCGGCGTACCCGGGTTCGGAGGGGCTGCTGGAGCCCGGGGCGGGGGGACACTGCCTTCCGCCCGCTCCCCGGGCGGGTTCCGAGCTGTGCAGCGCTCCGGAGGGGTCTGCTCGCTGCGGTCCTGCCGAGGGGCCGGAGCGGAGCCCGCCCGGGAGGGCGCTGGAGCTGGCGGGCGGTGCCGTCCTGTCAGCCCATGGGTGCGGAGACTGCCGGGCTCCGCCGGGCTGCTCGCGGCCGGGGCGGACCGGAGGCGGCATCGCCGGCAGTCGCTTCCAGCCATTGGGATGGTTGTCCGCGTCCAGCCCCCGCCGCGGTGAGGCAGAGCCGGGAGAGGAGGGAGCTCTGAGGGGAGCCGGGCGGGCGCCCGCCTGCCCGCCCAGCCCGGCGCCGCTCCTCACATGCCGGGCACCTGGAGGCGGCGGTGCCGTGCCATCGTGTGGCTGGCTGGGGTCTGGGATTTTACAGTCGCTGTTTTCTAATTCTACTGCTTTTTCAAGTTCTTGATATTGTTTCAGCACGGTTTGCTTTCAAGATAAAGAGGCAGGGTGACAGTGGTTCAGCATTTGTACGTCTGGGTGTGAAGTACGTCTCTCTTCTCTCAGGTTTATCTGAATTCTTATCACAACAGCCTCTTCTTACAGCCCGTGTATTTCTGGAAAAGGGGAATTTTGTTGTTTTAGTTGGATGGACTTTACTGTTCTTCTTTGGTACTTTCGGCTTAGTGTAATAATTAATGGGAGACATTTGTTCTCCATTACGCCTGAGCGTGCTTCCCTCCAGAGCGCTCTCGGCTCGGACCAGAGACCGAGCTGAATGAGAGGCTGCTGTGTGGCAGGACAGGGAGTGGTGCTGGAGTCTTGGTAAGGGTGTGATAAAGATACTGCTGCATTTAAAATAATAAAAATATAACTATACCTGACTTAATGTTTTTTAATGTTTTCAGCCTAAGTTTGGAAGCTGTGATCTGATTGTATACTGCTTCAATTTTCATTACCTTTAAAAATATTTATTTATTTATTTATGTTGTAGGAGAATAACCTTATCAAGATGTGGCTGACCTCTAGCTTACAAGGGGAGATCTTTATATTCATCTGCTTTTATGTTTGCTTTTTTTTAATGAATCCAATCCATTTCAGGTCCTGATATTGAACAGCAAGTTAGTGGCAATAACCTTCTTTAATGCAATACTAGTGGTCACATACATGTATTTAATTTCTGTTTTTTTTCTAGGGAAAAAGAAAAGTCTCAGAATGGTTATTGTAGGAATCTAGTTTAACCTCAAGCAAGTTACATTAGACAAGGGGCTTTCCACCTCTTGAATGTTGGCATTCCCCAGTCTGAGAAGGAAGCATGAAATGAGTATATACAGCTGTGATTAAATACCTAAGGGAGTTCTGCGCTGTGGTACTAGGAAACACAAATACCATATTGGGTATAATGAATTTGCCTTAGACTCTGTGGTAGAGAAGCTGGGGTCACAGACTTGTGAAGAATAAAAATCAAAGTTGATCAAGTCTCTCTTTGAAGTAAGTAAAAAATATTCACATAACTATTGTTCTATACCTAGCTTCATGTGAGATCCCACAGCTTCAGACCTGGCACTAGAGATCTACTTTACTTTTTGCCTTCATCAGGTGGCTGGGGTTCTACTCTAAGGCAAACTAGCAAAAGGCAGTAAACATAGGACTATCAAGTGTGTAATTTTGTGTTTTACTGTGGTTTTACTCACTGTCATTAAACAGCTGTGCATACATTGCAATATGCATCTGTTTCTCATGCCTGTTTTCTGTGGGTTTAGAGTGGTGTGGGGTTAACTTTAAAAGAAAGTTGGGTTCATATCTAACATTCTTGTGCATGCTTTTGTCAGGTTAATTCAGTCTTCATTTTCTTTATTTTCTAAGCTGCTGTGATTTCTTATGTTCTTGATAGTAATTCTCCAAGTCTTTTTTAGCATTCACATTTGCACATGGTATTTTGGCAAAATTTTGCCTGTGCATTGTTCAGTGACATTAACACTTTGTTATCTTGACCAAAAAATACACTGCCTAAAAGTATTATGTAGAAAGATGTGGTATGATCTGAAGTTTTTGCTTTACTGAAAGACATCATCATGGTATTACCGAGTATTAAATATTTTGGATGAGTGTTACAGGGGGGATGTGGGAAGTAAGGGTCTCCCACCAACCTACTGTTCCTCACATCACTCCCTACCACTAGCGCAATTCTTCCTCAATTCTCCACCAGTTCTCTCTGATCTTGTTTGCTCCTCTTCCTCCCACCCTGTTGCTCACGTGCCCACAGACACCCACCCACACAAACCAGTGCTGTTTCCCTAGAGGTGGTTTAAGTGTGGCTGGTGGCAGGGAGCCCACAGAGGTGGCCTGGTGACTTGCAGGTCCAGGGACAGCACAGAGCAAAGTCTGTTCTGCAGGGCAGCAGAGTTGAGCCCAAACTGGTGGTGTGAACACTGAAATGAGAGCAGTAGTACCTAATAAGAATTTGTTGCAATCATGTTATCATGGTGGTGTGTTATTTGACATGCTGCATTCTAGTGCTGTGCTTTCTTTGTGACTTGTGTTTACAAGACCTGTCAGGATAGTCTGTTCTAACTTTATTGAAATGGTATTCATGTATTACTTGTAGTTATCCATGTATTACTTTGCTTTCTTCCTTAAGCTTAGAAACTCTGGAAGCTAGACTAGCAATTGTCTTAATGAGCCAAATTATGTTTTGCACTGTTTTTTTGTGTAGTCAGTACATTTTCTTGTTTCCCTGGGAGACAGTACCAAACCCAATGAAATAGTTTGATTTTTAATTCTAGAAATTTGGGCTGTAGGTCGTCATGTCAGGTCCTCCAGAATTCTTGGTATGAATCCAGATTAGTCCTGATTTGTGTTCTGCTTCTGTTGAGTTGTGGTATCTTTGGCTTCTCCAGCTTGCCTTGGCTTCTGGCACATTTCATTTTATGCTGATGTTTCTTGATCTGAGGCTGTTCCTCTGCAGAACTTTGTTCCTGTCCCTTAAGCTCTCTGCTTATTATACATTTCCTTCTTTATTAGGTAATTCATCTCACTGTGTCTGGAAACCTTCTTATGAATTCTCCTGTCACTTCCTTGGGTTCCAAGTTCTGCAGATACTCATATTGTAGTTTAAACATGTTCCAGACCTCCCCTGTGCTTACATCCTCTGATTGCTCATTCCTGTTCATCTCACTAATGAATTCCTTAGTTTTTAAGATTTGCTTTTTGAAATTGAAAACTGTAATTGCAGATTTACTTGGGTTGCTCTGTAGTTTAATTTAAATCAAATCAATCATAAAGGATAAATCTGGGATTATTCTTTCACCAACCTTCCTGTAAGCTGAGATTTAGTTATCAGCCTCAAGTCTAAAATCCTGACAGCACTGGTCAAATTTATAAGTATGTGGTGAAAAAAAAACTGGTCAGCTGTAATATCTGACAGTGGATGGGACTGATTTATGTTAATTGTTCCTCGTATCTGTAAATTTTTCAGAATGTTTCAAATTTTTTGGTAAACATTAGTTACTTAAGCACAGATCCCTCCACACAAATAAAAATTGTTCCAGTATTTATTAAATATATGCTTACATATCTTCCTGTTCGGTAATACTATTGAAAAAAAGACTATGTGGGTATCTCTTAGTAAGGAATTTCCCTCTTAGATGGTGTAATCTCACAAAAAAAAAAAAATTGTGCAGTGGTAAGTCAGGATGGGAAAAATGAGAAGTCAGGAGCATGGCTTTTTTCTGGGAACTGACAAAGGGTCATCCTGGCATCCTATTCTGCTTCCTTTGTTTACCTGTACACCCAGTTTGTCAGGTCTGGTGCTTTTAATTCTCTGCTTTGGTTATGCTGGGTTTTTTTGCCTTGTTATTCCTCCTCTGCTTCATTGCTTTAACTAAGCTAGGAAAGGGGCTTGACTATAATTTGCAAGCGCTCTCAGGGTTTGTTTAGAGCTGAGTGGGGGACTAAACACTCTATAGACGGGGAAAGATGCAAGCATTAAGTGACCACATGCCAGCAAGTGAACTGAGAATGAAGTGCTTATTATTTTGAAAATGGAAAGGTCAGGATTGCAGGAGTGAGGTTTTAAGAAAATAAGCATGTCTCATTACTACACAACAAATGTGAAGTCCTGTAATTATTTGTAAATGCCTTCCAGCATCCCTGTGAGGTACCCAAGTATTACCCATGGAAGGAAGAATGAAGATGAAAGGTCTTAACCAAAATCAAGAGAGAACACCTATTAATACATTGCAGTTATCTTGTTTTCCAGCTGCTGCATTCATCAGTAAGAATACTATATTCTATATTTTGTGAAAAGGTTAGCAGTAACCTAGGGTATGTATTTTAAAAAATAAATTAATTCACGATAAAGCTTACAAAATACGTTCACTAGTCCTGGCCCATAAATGCTTTAAATATGTTAATGCAAGCTTGGTCTCACTAATTTTGCTTAAAAACAAGCTGACAAGCATTAATTTTCCATACAGCACTTTTTCCTTGGATGCCATTGTAAGTACTAAAATTACCTTGTTCCTATTTCAGCTGGTAGTGTATTTCACTTACACATTTGCTAGAATATTCAGTCTAATGCTATATACTTAGCAGCTGACTCTAAGATTATAAGTATTTAAAAGAATTGTTTTGGAATTATTTTCAAATCATCCCTCTAAGTAGTCATTGACATTATGCATTGATTAGTTGAAATAAACTATTTAGCCAATATGTACTTAGTTGATAAGCATCCCTTAAATTACTTATTCTGGTAATCTATTCAAGCTTCCATTAGCCATGTGGCTCTGTTACATTTCAGTGTAATTTTCTTTATTATTCCTTGGAGATAGATTGTTATAGAGTTTCATGAAAGGATGGATCAATAAATCAGAAAATTAGCCTCATTTGTTCCCCAATATACCCCCAAAAGAAAATCAGATAGAAGGAAGGGTTTTATTGTTTTTTCTTCTTTTCTTTGTGCTCTTTTCCTTCTGAAAAGGAATCCTGGGGCCTGAAGCACTGTTAACAAGAAAAGAAGTTGTTAGCTACATGGTATTATTTTATCCTTTTTCTTTGCTAATTCTGAACAACTTGTATTTCATCTGTTTTGAACACACACTAGCAATGTGAGAAAGCAAATTCAAGCTGCAAGAGGGTATTTTAGCAAAGCTGAGGTTCAGAGATCATCAGTTCAGAACTTGACATATCTCTGAAAAGAGCTGTAAAAATTGCTGATACATTCAAGATACATTCATTTTCATGGATCATAGTGGTGATAAAAGTAGAAATACTGCTGGCTTTTTTTTTTCCTTGTTGACTAGAATTTATTGTAATCTTTTTGGCTTTTTTTCATGGCAGAGGATGGTACTGGTTTCAATAAAACTTGTATTGAGAAGGGGCATTCAGGGGCAGGTCATTTGACATGCTGGGATGCATTTCTGGCCTGTACTTCCAGATGCTCCCCAGAACTCCTTTGCTCCTGAAGTATACAGTGCTGGACAATACTGGGGAGCAGGAGGTGGCAGCAAGAGGTTTATTCTGCAGCTTGTGGGTTGGGTGCTTGTTTGGGATGGATGAATCCTGGGTTAAACTCTGTATTCAGTTTGCAGAAACAAGCTGCTCCTTTCCTAACCAGTGAAGGCCTTTGCTGTCCTTCGCAAGAGAAACTGAGGAATTAATTGACTAGGCTTTGCTGTTGTTCTGCAGCTCAGCATACCTTCTATTCTTGATGCTTTACGTAATTAAAATGAAGATGCAGGCTGAAAAAACCCAATCTGTTGTGAGATTTGGGTTTCAGTTCTGGTTTTATCACGTGGCTGAACACATGAACAGTTTGAGATCAGCAAGATCATAGAGCACATGTAAAATGAATTTGCAATCTAAGTGAGTTTGTGGACAGAATTAATTTTTCTGGCATGTGTAATTGTAAAAGCCTGTAGCTAAATTATAATTTTAGTGGTTAATGTTCTTCATTAAATGTTACTTTTTCAAGTTTTTTTTTTTTTATGTATAGTACTTCTGAGTTGATAATTAATTTCTGCATAAATGAAAAAGAAAGTGTTTGTCTTAGAACCTACTGCAGAGCAAAAATAATTAGAAAATTTGGCAGTGTCTTTGAAGGATTGTTTTTCAATTTACTAAAAAGTGAGTATTAGGGGTAATATTTTGGTTTTATATGAATAAAAGTGAAATTCACATGCAGGTATAGAAAGCCAGGATAAATCTCTGTCATATGGTCACCTTAAGGATGTCTTAAAGCAAAGTAATGCACCTTCTGAAAATGTGCATTGAAGTGCGTTTAGATTACTTTGAATGCATCAGTGATGAACATTTCTTACAGTACTCTCTGATAACTGCAATGTAGAAAATTAAGAAGGTGAATAATGTCTTGTTGACAAGTAGATTTTTAAGTGAAAAGCAAGGAGATACTTTTAGATGGTGGTGGAAAGATTCTGAATAGCACTAACTTTGCTGCAAATGAAAGAAAGGTGGTATTAACTGATGTTAAAAGCCTTTGAAAGGTTATAAAGCAAGCTGTCCCAGAAGGATATTTGTGGGATAACTTTGAGCAGAATTTGGTGATTGAGTGATGACTTGTCATACACACATCATCAGTATATTTGAGAAAACTTTACCTCTGTGGAATTATGTTCATACTTAGAGTCCTCTGTTAAAGTAGGAACTTTATTTTTTAAGATTTGTTTTCTGCTGCTGTAGCACTTGCATTCTAATTATAGTGGAGAAGATTGTGATTTTGTGAAAATTATTTTTTTTCCCCTGATCCCTCATTTTTTTCAAGTGAAAGCATCTCTTTTCATCATCATTTTCCATATGCATGCTTTAAGTAACATAATTGCCTATACTTAAAATGTGAGGAAGCCTTTATCCTCAAGGATACTGTTTGAAGTTTTAGCTAAACAGCACAAAGGTGAAAATCAGTCATCTAGGAAGCAGTCACTCAGGGAATTAATAACAAAAAAAAAGCGTGTTTTCCATCCATTCCCAAGTGGGCAGGTAGCTCATGCTGAATGACTTGTGGGTTGTCTTTTTTTGCAGATGTCATTGCTCGCATGGGTAGTGGGGGTGAAGGAATTGTTTGCCAAAGGGCTGAGAAAATGTTTGCTGGAGGGGGGGCACAGCAGAGTGTCCGTGGCTGCTGCTGGAAGCACAGGCTTTTATTTTTTAGCACTTTCGCCCCAGTTTGGGAAAGAATGCAGAACTCTCTGCGATGTGAAATGCAGAGTCCCCAAGGCCTCCTTCTGCAGCCATCACTGTCTAAGAGTTCTGTGGATTTCAGACTATTTGTACAACTAAAGGTTGCAGGCACTGCAGTGGAATGACCTCTGAAATGGAATTTTTTTCCTTACAAAATGCTGTGAACTTATGATGGGTAAGAATTACTGGGCCATCGCTGAAACAAGAAATTTGGTGAACTTGGTAACACTTACTGCTACCTTAATTAATCACTGGCACAAGTATACTGCTTGATGTTCCATTACAGTTCATGGAAAAATACCTAGTATATTGTTAGGCTCATTAATATGCAATACATGTTAATATATTAAATAACTTTTAGACTGAAGCAAATAATTTTGCACAGGCAAAAGAAGAAACTACTGTATATATGAAAGAGTAATCTTATAATGGTAATAGTTGTCATTACCAAAAAAAAAAAAAAAAAAAAGTGGAAAATATCACTTTGGGAACATAAAAAGATCATGAGAATTTTTAACCTTAAATTCCAAATTTAAAAAAAAGAGCCTGCAAACCTTGATTTCATTGACAGAAATTCTTAAAGTAGCTTTTACCTTTCTTTCAAAATAATGAGGGAAGGTTGTTTTCTGCTGGATGAGTCCACCAAATGTTGAAACTTCAGGAATACAAATGACACATCATCCTTTTTTCTCGATGCTGGTGGTTTTTATAGCAAATGTTTTTTTCTGCTTCCAGGTTCTGTGTGATCAGATATTTACTGTGTTACTTTTTTCCAGTTTGATGTGTTGTTCAGTCCTATTTTCATCTATTTATTAGGGGCTTTGCAGGAAGATGTTGGTGTGCATTTATGGACTTTGCACATGATAAGAAGGTGGGTGGCATTGTTTAGCCCAGAAAGACTTCCAGTTCCTTCTTCCAAAGATGCTGGAGAATCCTGGAGTCTATTACTGAGCAGTAGGAGCACAAAGGAATAGAGCAAAGTTATGAGGGATGAGTTGGAAACTTCTCAGTTAGTTGTTTCAGATAAAAATAAGAAGAAACATGTTCTTTGTCTGCTAGGAAGTTGACAGTAAACTGTGAATGTGATGATTCAGCTGTGAATGATGGTTTTAGGTGCAGTAGGTGTATTATTTGCAGTAGAGACAGGGAGGCATGAATGTTATTTTCATAAGCCTTGTTAAGAACTCATTTTGAGCATATGGCCACCTGTGTTCATGTAGGGAAATGAGAACAGTGATGCAAATGAGAGTGAGTGGGGTGATGAAAGGAGCAGAGATCCTGTCTAGGAAATGGCAGAATAGGACTTGAACGCATTTATCATAGCAAAATTCAGCAAGGGATTTGGTAACTATTAATAAGAATGATTTCACAAGGAAGTATGAGGGAGGGACAAAATTTATAAAAGTTAAAGCATGGGATAAATAAAATAAAATAAATTAAAAAAATTAAATATAAATAAAAATGTAGATAATTTTCTGCAAATGGTTTCCAAGTACATTGGGGTGTATATATTTTGCTAACTTTGTAAGCTCTTGGGGCTGGAGCTGAGGTGTAAGCTTACAAGCAGCTCTTTGGAGATGGTGAACTTGAACAAGGTTTTCATTCTCTACTTTAGGTTTATAAACTGTCAAGGTAAAGGCAGCCCAGATATGTGGCTGAACTTTTTCAGGTGCTCTCTGCTGTGTGTCAGAGCTTGAAGGGAGGCTGTGATGCTGACCTTCCTGATGCTCCATGCAGTGTGTTTACAGAGAATGGATCCCATGCCTTGAAGTGTCTGAGGTGGCCTGTGGGAGCCACTCTTTGTTGCTGGTGTTTATTCTGTATTTCCCTCCCTGTCCTCGGAGCATAAGTTTCTCTGTGTAGGCAGAGGCAGGATGTTGGGTGGATTGTGATGAAAAGTCTCAGGTGCCTACATGGTGTGTCTTCATACTTGTGTTTTTTGTACTTGCTGATGGTTGGAATAATTTGCCTGAGCCCCACCAGCGTTGTTGAGAGGAATTGTGGGGTTTGGATCATCTGGATATTTTCACCAAGTAATTCTTCTATTCTTTCATACTCAGATGAGCTATAATGTTCGGGGTATTGAGAAACATTTAATGCGTAGCAGGAATGGTTGTCAAGAGCAATCCTTTAAAATGTTGTAGGCTGGAAGCTTATTGAAGAGAACTACATTTATCTAATGCAGTTCTGTGGCCATGTGTCTGTTCTGTTTTGAGGACAGATTTGTTAAGTGCCGTTATTTCCTAAAAAAATGAGGTGTGAGGAAGTGAGGTTGTTTTGGAAATGCAGGTAGTTCTCTGCAGAGAGAACTTGCTTTTTCCATTGAATTACAAGGGTAGATATTAATTTGAATATTACAGAGATCTGTGTAAAAGTTAATACTAGGTGTTCTCTTAGTAACTGCATATATAGAAATTGTTACTAAGTTGACAACCTTAATATTAGCAAGCTATATTGTGTTTTCAGCTGCTTTTTATAATGGAATACATATCTTCCAGAATGTACCGTTGAATACATTTGAAAGATGCAAAATACATACATTTAACTGTCAGTTTTCCAATAAAATTATAGTATGCCTGAAGATAGATATTAGTAGTATATACTTCAGTTACTATCTGAGCATTTATTTAATTACACGGTTTTAAGTAGTTTGTAGGCAACTTGTATTTAAAAATTAAAAATCACCCTAATGTACTAGTGTGGGGCATGAAACCAGAAAGCAAAAACACAGAGTTAATCATGTTTATGCATTTTCCCTTTTCCCTACCTCTTTGTAACAGGAACTGCTGAAATGGGTTGTGGATTGAACAAATTAGAGAAGCATGATGAAAAACGACCTGGTAATATATATTCAACTTTGAAGAGGCCCCAGGTAGAAACCAAAATAGATGTTTGCTATGAATATCGATTCTTGGACTTCACGACACTAAACGATAGTAAGTACAAAATATTTTTTCTTTAAATTTTTTTTTTCTATTAAAGTAAGTGTGTTAATTGATTCATAATGTTTTTTGAATAGTACTTAAGTTCTTAAAACATTCTCAATTTATTTAAGTAAAACCCTTCTCTTCAGTCATAATACTTCTATTATAAGAGAATGGAAGAGATCTTAGTGAGAATTTTGTGTTAGTTTTTAGCCTTACACCTAGTTAGTGGTTATCAGATTTTAGGTTCTGAAGGTTTACCCTTCCTCTTTTATTTGTTTTGCATTCTTGGATTTTTTTTTTGTTTGTTTTTTTGCTCTGATATGGACATTTGTTTCTTTAAGTTGTATTTTATCCAATTTTCATATGGTAGAGCAATTCTGGTCTGCAAGGTTATATACTTGACTTCTTATTTTCCTTGCTCCTCTTGTGCTCTCTGAGCTGTGTGAGGAGTATTTTGAAAGGCTAGAGTTAGTGTCTTCAGTTTCGGTAACATGCCATAAATAACCCTTATGCGGTTATACATACTTGCAGGTGCACACATGTAGGTGGAAACAGGATAGTGGGAGACACTAAAAATCTAAAAAATCAAAGGGGTGAAGATCCAGTCTCATGCAATTTTTGCCTTGGTTTTTTTTTCCTCCTTCAGTCTGAAATAGTCTTGTTTTAACTCTTGAGACAATCCTTAGATACTCCATTTTTTTCCTTGCTGATTGACGTCAGGCATCTCTGCCAGTATTGCTCACACCATTGCCTGTGCCCTCTTTCACTTCAGAATTAGCCTGCTCTACAAGCAATTACTCCTCACACCATTTGGAAATCTGAAGCTTGAGCAGAAGGCTGGGACCTGCTTCTTTCTATATATAAAACACCACAGTACCAAAATCTGCTAGAGCTGGCTGGCAGGATGCCAGGTAGAGCCTCTGTGCTCTTGCCCTGCAGTGTGCTGCGACTTCTCTTGTTTTGCAAGTCAGGTCAAAGGAGAAGCTGGAGCCATGCGTCTCTCATGGTGTGAGACAAAGAGCTGCTGGTGTGTTGCTTGATGAGACACCTTGTGCAGCTCAGTGTGTCAGCCCAGAGGGGTGGGAACTTGCTGGGTCTTAAAACCTGCTGCAGGTAGACTTGAGTTTGAAAAAGGTGGAGGTTTGGAACAGGTGATTGGACAGGACTGTGCTCTTGTAGGCAGTTGTGAGAATTGAGAAATTTTGGCTTTGCAGTTTTTGAGTGCCTGTCTTCTGTATTTGTGTTCTCGTATGTTTTTTGATACACTAATTGGGATGCACTGCTGTTATCAAGAGCACCAAGCAAATGGTAGAGGAATTTTTTTCATGTTTATGTATTGCAGTTGTTTCGACATTTATGTGTTTTTATTTCAAAGTGAACTATTTATGTCCTTTGATAGTTTGACAGCTTTTACTGAGATGTATTGCAAGTTGTGTCATTAGTGAAAATGAATTAATATTGAGGACACACTTCTCTGGGCTTTTCTGGAATGTTCATCACTGTTCTGTCTGAGTGTCTCTCAAACTTTAGCATGTACATTCTCCTCTTCTCTCATGAAGTCTCATCTTTGCCACTCTGTGGAGGAAGGATCGGTACTTGTGGTAGCAACGTGGCTTGCCTCAGACACAGAGGATGTCTGGTAAAGAGAAAAATTAAACCCAGGCTTTCCAAGTCTAATTAAATGCACAGGTTTGTTGTAAAGCATACTTGTATACATTTTTCTTACTCATCATAGAGTGTAATATTGCAGTTTTAGGAGGCAGAGACTGTTAGTAGAAGCACTTCTATCAGATTCTTGGGCTTGCCAAATAGCATAAGCTCTCCAGCTCCGCTGAGTTCTGCCTTGGCATGTTGTATCCCCATCACTCCAGTCTCTGAAGATGTCAGCAGATAGGCAGATGTGGGGGGATGGAGCTGTTGTTCCTGCTCTTTCCCTTAGTTATCACCTATGACTATGTGCTCTCAGGATTGGCAGTTCCCTCCCTATCCTAGTCGTTGGCTGTGTGAAGGCTTGTGTCGCACTGTGTGCTGTTATGACATTCCAGGCTTTTTTCATTATCACTGGTTCATTTATGTTTTTGTTGAGAAATAACCTCTGCAGATAAACAGAGTTAACAGTGAGTGTTTCACCTATATCTCTGTGGATTCCAAGGCTTCTAAGAATGAAGTGCTACTAGAGGTATAAAAAGAACATTTGGATTGTGGAGTCTGTGTTCTGTGAATCTACTTTAGCCCTTCCAGCGTTTATGTATATCCTGACATAATTTTTTCCACAGGTTTTCTCCTTCACTGGGCTTTTAGAATAAGCCATGTTAAATTATGAGTGGCTACAGGGTACTTTAGTTTATTCTTATGCTAGGCCTCATTTACAAGGCTAGTGAGCTTGGCAGTGCAGACAGGTAGTCATTTTTCTCTGTAGGTTTTCTATAGCAGTGATTGCTCTGATAACTATATCTCTCACAAGTATTTAATCCTAATGGTGAGAGGGATATGATTATCTCCATGTTGCAGGTAGGAGCTAAGTCACAGGTTACTGCCAGAAGTTTTCCAAGTCCTTAGTATTTCCTCATGTGTTCCAAAAGCAGCTCATGTTGACTTCAGACATAAAAATGGATGCTGGTCATATTTGCAGTTTAGAACTGCATGTATTTGCAAATTTGATACCCAGATAATGAGAGATCAGTTCCAGAATGTGGCATATATTTAAAGTACACTTTGTCTGGCAGCTAAGCAGATGTAAGTTTTTGCAGCTGTATGTGGGGAAATCCTGCTCCCCTCTCATGCCTTCTGTCAGCTCTGTGAGTTGATTTAACTCATATATCTGGCAGGTTAAGCAGTTTTTTTGTTTGGTTATCCTCTGCTGTATTTGTGTCTTGTGTAAGGGTTTGAGGAATGTTGGAGTTGGTAGAAGTGGAGGGAGCATGTTGTCAGGAAGAGAAATAGGACCTTCTTTAAAACAGCTCATGCTATTATGAACTCACAGAATTGCTGAGTGAGGTTGGAAGGGACCCCAATGGGTCATCTGGTCCAACCTCCCTGCTCAAACAGGGTCATCCTAGAGCACAGGGCACAGGATTGCATCTAGATCGTTTTTGAATATCTGCAGTGAGGGAGAGACAACCTCTCTGAGCAATCTGTTCCAGTGTGCAGTCACTTGTGCAGTAAATAAGTTGTTCCTCATATTCAGGTGGAACTTCTTGTACATCAGCTTCTGCCCCTTCCCTCTTGTCCTAGTGGTTGGCACCACAAAGAAGAGCCTGGTTCCATGCTCTTCACAGTGACCCCTTAGATATTTTATACAGATGAATGAGCTGTACTCTTGGTTGCCTCTTCTTGAGGCTGAACAGGCCCAGCTCCCTCAGGCTTTTGTTGTAAGAAAGATTCCTCAGACCCTTGACCAATTTTGTAGCTGTCTGCTGGACCTGTTCCAGAAGCTGCTTGTGCGTCTTGTAGTGAGGAGCCCAGAACTGAACAGAGCACTCTAAATGTAGCCTCAAGAGGGCTGAGCAGAGGGGCAGGATCACCTCCCTTGACCTTCTGGCAATGCTCATTCCCTTAGCATCACTGTCTTGAAAACAGGGATAAAATACTCTCATTATGATCTTTTTTTCTGGAGCATTAGCTAGAAACTTTGCTTGCTTGCTGTCTTTGGTTACTGTTTACCTTTTGACATACACAGCTAAAAGAACATAAGGAAATATGTTCCTTCATTATATTTTTTTATTATTTTCTGAACTTTTGCCTTGCTTTGCACCATTGCAGATGTCCAGTGGAAGACAGTGTTTGATCACTTGACTGCTGTGTAAATAATGCATAGTTGCAAAAGACAGAATTAAGGTTGGAAATGTAAGCTTCTTTTTTATGTTTCCCAGTGTTAGAAATTGATTTACTTGAAAGTGAAGTGTCTAGGGAAAGACTTTTAAAGCTTTCAAGGAAAACAGGCCATGAAGAGCCGTCAGTTACCATTGTGTGCCACAACACTGATAATCCACAGGATTCTCTGGAATTAAAGTGCTTAGATTTGCCACTGTCCTTTACTTTTTGAAAGAGTGTGAAAATTGTGATCAGCAAAGGATTATCTCTAGTGTAGGTGTGGCACTTGAGGAGTAAGGGGCACTTTGCTCAGGCATTTCAGGCTTGAGGTGGGCATATTTGTTTTGAGTTGCTGTCTTTTTAAAATCTGCTTTATGAGCCTGATCTTTCTTGTTTCTGTCAAGGTGGCCTTTTACAAGAAATCCTAGTCTGTCTTCCATGTTGTCCCTTGACAGTGTCATTCTGTGTTCTGTTCTTTGGTAGTCTGTACTGTCCAAAGCTTATGGGCTGCTTTTTTGCCTCAGGTGAAACCGCATCAGTTTTCACCCAAATTAAATTGATAAAATAATCTCACATGTTTATTTGTGAAGAAGACATTGCTGTATTTGTGAATTGGGTGGCTCATTGCTGGTTTAGCAAAATGTCAGAAGTGCAGAGGAAGTTGTCTTCTCGCTGCCTTAGAGACAGTACTAATGTTAAGTAGCAGTGATTGAATTTTATAACAATAAAAAACCCAGGAAAATGGAATACAGTTACAGCAAACCTTTTGCCACAAAGATGGAAGAGACAAATTAGGGTCTACTCTATAATACTTCAGGCCTTCACTGAAAAAAACAAACCCAAACATCAAAAGATTGTATCACCTGCCCAAAAGTCAAAAATAGTTTCTAATTTGTGTCCCTCTCCTTATAAATAAAAGGAGATGAAGAACGATGATCTTATACTTCTGCTATTTCCAAGTTTTATTGGAAATAAGAGGCAAATGGTGAGCAAATCTCAGGAGGAAATGTTCTGGGAAATGGAATAGGCTTAAGAAACCATGTTTTCAACAGTGCCTCTATGGGGTAAGCTGGTTTGTTTTGTTTTGGTATTTTGTTGGAAAGAGAAATATTTCAATAATCTGCATTCCTTCCTTGCTCTTATCTGATCTGCTTATTTTGGAAAACTGTACTTGCTTTGACAGATCATACAGAAACTAAGCTAACTTATTCATCCTCTATTTCTTTTTTTTTCACCTCTTTGATTATGATGACCTCCTGAGAAAAAAACAGGAATCTGATAGTAATTTATCTCTTCACTTCTCAGAATAATGTGGAATTTTTTGTATTTAGGGGAATTTTTTTGACTCACTTGATTGGATTTTTTTTTTCCTGCTTTGCTTTACATTCCTGTAGTAATTCATTGGCCTGATGAGTTATGATAGGTTTTGGCCTTGAATAAAGTTGGCATGAAACATATGCTAGCCATGTGATGAGAATGGAATGGGGTATAAATTTTTTTTAAATGGGTAAAGGCTAAACTCTGAACAAGCCATTTGTACTGTAAAACCACTAAAATCCAGATGTTTTGATGGAATGAAAAATAGCAATACTTCACATGTCCCAAAGAAGTTTTTAAGTTATGGTGTGAATACATGAGCATATGGTTTTTATCCTGATTGTCAAGAATTTGTCTCTTTAGTAAAAAAAACAAAAACAAAGCAAAGCAAAACATGAAGAAAATTATTTAAAAGTAAGGCTATTAATTACATTCTAACATTCCCACCCTATTTTTTGCTTGAATGTTGTAAATGTTGTAGTCTAAGGAACATGTACAGTATTCCCAGTGTAATAAATTTACTACATACATAAAACCTTCTTATGTGAAGCATTTTGGGGTGTGTGTGTGTATATATATATATATATATATATATAAATAAATTATATATATATATATAAAATTTGAAAGTGTTTTCATCTTTCAAGTTCTGACAAGCATATGGACACTTTACCATCATGTTTTTGAAACAGTTATACTGCTTAAAAACCGCTTACTACAGTATTACTAAAACTGCTATGGCTGAGCTTTTGATTTTTTATAGATTTTTTTCCCTAATACAAGACACAAAGTGTTAGTGGAACTTTATAGAGGGTATTATTATATCAGAATCAATAGTTAAGAATATATCCATACTGAAACCTTTTTTTTTGAGATAAAATTTCAATTTTGTTTTAAATTAATAGAAGGGCCCTCAGTTTTCCCCTCGGAGAAGGAAAGAAGCCTGATTCAGATTTGGAAGTGTCATGCACTGGAAATTGTGCAAGTAGAGGACAGAGAAACATTTTCCTGTAAAGTATGTAAACATTTTTTGTCAGGAGAGTCTTTCCTGCTGTAGAATATAGTACTTGTTGATTTCAATGCTTACCTTCTCTTCCTATCAGTAATTTTTATATTATATTGAGCAGTTATTTGTGCCTGGCTTTTGCTTTCTGTTTCACTTCACCATTCACTTGGGGGAAAAAAAAAAAGCAAAACCCAAACATAAAAAATCAGCAACTCCTTGCAAGTGGCTATGTGACTGAAAAAAGAACAAAACCTGCATCTCTCCATTTGCAGGTGTTATTTGATTTAACACTAGTAAAAGCAAATATTTCCCCATTGGCAAAGTTATTTAATTTTGTTTTCATTTCTGTAAGCAGAAGAACATAAATTAAATTAGCATTTGAGTTTTGTATTTCAAGTTGACCAGGTCTGTTACCACCATTTCGTCCTCAAGAGTGATGAAATAAAATTAGCACTGCAAAATATTGTTAGGTTATTTATGAGATGTGATAACTTGAACCAGACTGTGTATAAATCGTTTATAACTGACTAAAACAGTGCTTCAGAACAGATTAATGTGTAGCAGGTTCAGAGCAGAAAGATGAGCAGGAGAGGCCAATGGATTACTTCTTTGTAGCCCAGATTCTGCTAATGCTTCCCTTTTGTTAAAGCTTTGTCCACGTGCATATCTCATTCAACTTATTTTGATTATATGTATGTGATATAAAGAATCAGCATAAGGGTTTTTCTGGATCTGAGCTTCTGTCCTTTCTATTAATGAAAATATGAAGAAACTAAATTTTTTGGCTCTGTTTTCTGCTTCAAGTGAATTCCAGTCTATAGCAATACAGAAGCACAGAGTATTCTGAGTTGGAGGGGACCCCCATGGGTCATTGAGGCAAACTCTTTAAGTGAATGGCCCATGCAGGGATCAAATCCACAAACTTTGGTTTGCTCCAGCCAGCTGAGATAATCTCCAGTAACTGTTCAGAACTTGCCACTTGTAAGTCACAGCAAAATTAAATGTTCCTGCTGTAGCAGTTTATAAAACTCACTTGTGTGTCTTGGGAAACTTGCAATTTGACATAAAAGGAGCATTCCATATGTTGGAAGTTTAATAAATGCCATAAATTACATCATAAATGTAATTGCTGGAAAGAGTCATTAGATTTGAACTTTACTGTTTTTTAAATAAGGATGCATGACTGTGAGATGTGTTTTAGTTTCTAAATGGAAGCTCTGCTTTCCCTAATTATTGTATCTAGATCCCTGTTGTGATAGACTGCATGCACTCACTTCTAGCATACATATATATATATGTGTGTGTGTGTATATATATATATATTCATTCTGTATCTGTACATCAATGAGGTATGCAATACACAGACACATGTATGTATTGTATTTTATACTCATACATCATTAAGAGGGGTAATTCCTGGGGATATGAGCTTTCAATCACTTAAGTTTCACTTTATTTCTACACTTAATTATATCATAACAGAAAGCACAAAGTGCTTTATCCAAAGTCCTGTGATTACTAACAGAACTGGGAATAAGTCCTGAACAATCTATTGTGCTGGTGGCTAGATCATGGCCTTCAAAGCAAGAAGGTGGTCAGTAGTATGAATTAGCTATTCTAGCCCAAATCTTAGCAGTTACATACCTGCAGAAAAGCTGTATCATTCACATAATTTCAAATATAAAAAAGCTTAAAGTTGTCTGGCATTTCCTGTCTCCTCAAGATCCAGCTGTACTGTGACACTGCTATTTTGTGTTGGAATAATATATTATAGACAGGATGAAACCTTAGATACAAATGATATGTATGTTAGAACATCTCATATATGTTAAAGAATGTACGTATGATGTGTTTTGGAACTCTGTTTTCAGCTTATGCTTGGAAACATGGTTTTATTTTAGATGTTTTTTTGGAATCCCAAGTACATCTAGTGATGTCACAGCCACTCTTTCTGTGTTGGTTCTGCTTGTGTATTTAGACAATGGGTGTGTGCAAAAGAGAAATGGACTAGGGAGGAAAGGAACATCTGCAGGATGTTTTATTTGTACATGTTTCACTTGGTCAAAAAATGTGTGCCACAGTAGTCATGTGAGTGCTAACTTTCTGATCTGCACCCATTCTTAGAATGAAGATTGGGGTCCTATAATACTCCATTCTTTCTGTCCAGTCATTAATTTTATCTCCTGTGTTAGCTCAAGGTTCTTCTTAATGTAGTTACTCAGCTCTTTGAAGAGATACATTCCATGCATCATGTTTACATGATTACTGTAATTCACTCACATCATGGAACAGTACATAAACTGTCTAAAAAGAGCTCTCAACTTCCAAGAAACCTTTTCTTTCTGTCAGCAGCTCAGAAACTGCACATGGTCTTTCTGACTGGCCACGTCTTTTCTTTGGCCTCTGGCATTGCACATTTTTCCAATCTTCATGTGGTTTTCATCCTCCTGATACTGTTCAAGAGCCAGGGAGCCGAACTTGGCAGTTCACAAAGCTGGCAGACAGGCATTTCAGATGGAATGGTGAAATTACTAAAGCCCCAGGGGCCCAATCTTGTTTTCTCAGAAGCAAAACTCTCCCTACGTTCAACCAGAGCAGGGGATCACACAGTAACTTCAAACTTGTAACTTCAAGTGGTAAATACCTCATGGTTTTATTATAGGAAATAAGTGATTAGGAGTTTTCTCTGTAGTAATCTGCTGAGTCATTTTAGGACTTGTTGCTACAAATTCCATCATCCAGATAAAAGAAAATATACAAAATTTGTGCAGTACTGTAATGGAGTTCTTAACATATTTACAAAATAAATTATTGTTGTTTGGCTAAGATCTCATGCAAACGAAAGGTTTAGAATTGGTTCATCCTGAGTGGAGCGTAGCCCCTTTGAGAGAAAAAAAGGAACTTCTGATGTCAACTGCTTTTGAGCTTGAGATTCTGAAAGCAACTAATAGATGTACATTGATTGTGGAGGACTTTTTAAAACGTTTGCATTTATATTCCTCATGTTCCAATGTGAAGAATAAAAAGTCTCTATTGTGATCGGAATGGTGTCAACATTCAGCTGTTTTGCATAGCCTATATTAGTGTCTTTGGGCCAGGCTGGAGCTTCTGGGGAGTTTACACTCCCCGTTAAATGTGTTTGAGGGTTTTACTTTGGATGAGTCATGTGTTCTGCTGTATGCTGTACGTCCCAATGAATGTGTTTCAGAGCAGCCTGCAGGAAAGGTATCTGAAAAATGCTCATGGCTGGTTTGTGAGCCCTTCTAGGGGCCACTCCAGGACGTGCTGTTTCATCCCAGCATCTGTCTCACACTTACAACTGTACTTGTCATTGCTCTGCCCAAGTGACACTTGGAAAGAGGTTTCACATTCAGAAACATGCCTGATTTCTGTCCTACATCTGTTCTGGGTTTGTTTTCTGTTCCTGCATTTTTCATACATGCCTGATGACTTCTCTTGACTTCTTTTCACCACTGGGAGCTGTGGCAGCTACTCTGTGAGCACACTCCAGATGAGCTGACTGCCTCCTGCTTCCTCCTGACTGTAGTCTGAGGATAAAGACATGGACTGTGTTTTATGAGTTGTTGCTGTTCTGTGTGCTCTGCCCTACAGTCACTGGGGAGGGTATCACGGGTGTGGGACACAGAATTGGACTGGTAGGGCTAGTGCTTGCCTCTCCACACTGAGGATGGTGTGGTAGGTCAGGATTTGCTGTTGTACGAGCTGCTGCTGTGACTTTGCCATCACTGGATGAAATTTTGGGAGTCCAAATCTGTGTTCACTGTTGTGACTGTTGCCCTGTGGAGTCCCATGATTGCAGTATCTCTTGGTCAGTGGCTGGGCAGTTTGGGGAGGGAGGGCAGCTTTGCAGTGACATCCTGCAAACACTGTTCCAAACACCACTCTTGCAGTGAGGCTCTGCAGAGCTCAGTGTCTAAAAGTGAGGAGAACCAGTCTTTTCCTGGTAGCATTTGGCTGTTTATCCCGTTTATATGGGCATAGTTACTTTGTCTCTTGCCTGACTTTCAATGCCTGTGTTGACTTTTTCTCTGTGTTGGCGGATGCCTTTGGCTGCTGATTCAGCGGCCCTTAGGAGTTACAACAGACTTCAGACTGAGTTTTTTGCTAACCAAAAACATGGCTGAAAAGTAGCAGCAGCATCACACCATGTGGGAAAAGGGAGGGGTAAGAGTCAAACTTGTGCCCTGCTCTTATGAGAAGTGACAAAGGAGGGAGAACTGACAAAAAGAACGGTGATAAAGTCTGTCCTTCTGCTCCCCTGGCTTGGAGGGAGGAGATAAAGGAGAAGGAAGGGGAGTAGTACAGTCTGATCAAGTCCTGCAGTCTGGAGATCAATTGCCCCTTACTCTCAACAAGCAAATATGTATTTCTCCCTGGGAAGCATCTGTTCCTTCCCTGCTTTTCTTTTAGCTTACAGAGGAAATAGCCTGCCAGTCCTGTTCCTAGGCTTTTGGCTGAAGCATCCTGTTCAGAGGACCGTGCCCTGTCAGCTGCTTGATAGGCTGTCAACACTCAGCTGACACGTCAGATCGTATGAAGCTCCAAAGGGTCTTCATAGCCAGAATCCTTCAATCCTAGAAACTGCCTCCACACTCTATTCCACAAAAAAAAAACAAAACCAACCAACAAACCACCCCGGCAATCAAGATATCTGTCAGCCTTGTGATGAGCTGTAACATCTCTAGCCCAGGCTCCCTGCCATAGCATTCCTGCTGCTGTGCCCCAGACAACACAGGCACTTTAGGCTTCTCCACTGAAGAAGTGGAGTGGAAGGCACAACTGCAGCTAAACAGCAGTGGGGCAGGAGGAGAGTTCAAGTAACATATTGGCTAACTTTATTGTCAGACAAGATGAACATGGCCCAAAGTTATGAGTAAAGTGATAAGGAAAACATGGAGGGAAAGTGGGATCTGGAACTCAAGGAGCAGGGACAAAGACAAGGAAAAAGGGTAATGGGGTGCTGATAATGGCCTACACCAGAAACATTCCCCCAGGGACCGGCATGACCAGAGAATTAACTGGAACAAAATTTAGCCCAGCTTTGGTGCCTGGCATTGCACCTCCAGTCATGGAGAGAACCTGAGAGGTATGCATGCTGTCTGTGGGCTGCATGTTGAAATGGGGGGAATAAAAGCAAATCTTCCAACATCCTTCCATTGAATAGAACCTCCCCTGGTACAAAAAGAGCTCATACCCATGCTCTGGGTATCTCTGCAGCAAATCACACAGAGACCTGAGAAGAGCTTCAGGAGCCGGACTGTGTTGGTGCTGCTGTTCCCCTCAGGGGGGTATGGGACCAGTTGGCTTTTCATGAGTGCAGTAGGAAAGGGTTCTGACCTGAGGCCTCTGCCATCGATGTCTTCCAAAGAGGAAGAACCACCCTGGCCTGGACCAGTTGTAGATCGTGGACGCGGAGGCTCCAAACATTGTGTGTAATGCCTTTGCTGTGTTCTCCTGTGTTTGGACAGGGAGGGGATTTCACAGCAGTACCTCACTGTGTCTGGACACTTACTATGCCCTGCTCACTTGGTGTGAGCACTTGCACATGGTGGAAAGAGAGGAATAGATCTTCAGAAAGGAGTGGGCATCAGGAGAAAATGGAGCAGATGAAACAGGGAAAGAATATGAAAGGATGGGAGTAGCTGAACACATAAACTAAAAGAATTTGAGGGTCATGAGTGACTGGAAATAGAGGGACAGATAGCATTTGACATGTTTATCAGGAAAAGAAGACATGGCCTTGCATGAATTTTCAGTGTTTTGGGAGCTTTCCAATGCCAGAGGGATGCCTTTTTGTTGTGCTGTTTCAATGAAGCCCGGCAGGGACTGTGGCTGTCATTCTGACAAGATTTGCTATCAAGTTCTGCTTAAATAAAACTCATCGTATCATGCATGGGCAGGCATGTGGTCTTTTACTGAAGAAGACAACTTAAATTTCTGGATTCAGATCCCTTTGGGTCTTTCATGACTTTTTTTTTTTTTTTTTCCATTTTTTGAATCTGAGTGACATGAAAAACGTCCTCTGAGTGTGTTAGACTTATTTCTTTATTGAACATGGGAAAGCTTACTTTAAACCTTAAAATGCTGTCATTTCTAGAAAAGATCAACATTCAATTTAAATTTTGTTTAAAGAATAACCTGAGAACATTTAGGTAGTTTAAATCTATTAAGGAAACTGCACAATTTCTCACTTTATTTGCCCCATTCTGTAAATTGTTGCTTTAGCAACAAGCATAATTGTGACTGCAATTTTAATTAAGGTTGTGAATATTGTACTTAGTCAAATAATATATTTTGCAAACCTTAATGGTTGTCTTAATCTTAACTGTTCTTCTGGTTAGTGTCCTTACAGCATTTACATGGGTTTTGTGTGTGAATGTCTCACCTGCATATTCTTAACCTTGACTTGGTATGTAGAGAGGCATCGATCTTATGCCTGTGAAGGTGCTTTATCTGCTTCAGACCTTTGTTACTGTTTTGTTTTTCAGTGCCTGTGTGTATGTGCACAGGTGACAGGTAGCCTAGTAAGTGTGTAGAAGATGTAAATATACTGCTGAGCAAACATCAGACATTGGGCCTGGTATAATGCTTCTTTTCAACATAGGTTTCAGTTTAGTACTGCATTCGGGGTGCTTGCTGGTTCATGGCTAGTCTGCAGCAGTGTCAGAGCTCTTCAATGTAGTCACTTGGTGAAATACCATTTGATCATTACTATCTTGCAGCCATAACATATTACAAAGCTGATAAAGATTGATCCAGGCCTCCAGATTGTGGCCTTCTCTTTAAGCGATGAGGCAGCCTGAAAATATGTTCACTGCTTCTGTAGAGGACAAGAACTTATTAGCATTTACCAAACACTGTACTAGTCTTGCTTCCAGTTCCCCAGCTAGCTCCTTTGGCACTCATTCAGCTATCTTGGCAAAACTCTGGCATGTGTTGCATATTTTTGTCCTGTGTTTTAAACAGTCTCATTGACTTGGTTTTATTTTATTGCAGTCATACAAGTGTGTAATATCCTAGACCTTAAAGTGACACAATTACTACGTGAAATTGCAGCCCGCTTTCTGTGATATAGCTTGCACACCCAGCAGACTCTTGGTTTGTGTGCAGTAATGGTTTTGCAAATGACTTGATACTTGTGACACACTCTAAGATAGGAGGTGGCATGTGAGAGGTTTCAGCTGAGTCCGATGCTTGCTCAGCAGCTGCTGTAGTGAACTGGTGTGGCTCTTCCTGGTATGTGGAAACCCATGGACTATGATAAGGCCTTGCACAGGAACTGCAAGTTTATGCCTTCCCAGCCAACCGGTTTTTGCAAAACCTGCTCATTTCATATAAGTGGAGCTCTCTTTAGTTGAATTGTACAGAACTTGCAGCTTCTGTCTCTCCCTAAATAATCATCCTTGCAACCTGAGACTTGCAGTGATTAGCTACAGATTCTTCTTGAAAGAAACAGTCCTTTCAAGGGGAAGAGAATCTCATTAAGCCTTTGCTGTGAGCTGCAGCTCTTGATCAGCACACTAAAGACAAACTTGACAGTCATCAGGTGAGTTAAGAACTGCAAAAATATTATCTGTCCCTGTTAAACACTCGTCAGTTGAAAGAGTTACCTCAGTCTGAGAATATAGAGGCTTTTGCGTACGATGTGGCACATAAAAAATTAAAGACATCAAGGATGTGAGAAGTCCTAAAGGTGCCACACGTTTCCAAATGAATTGATAAAAGGCCTTAAATCTGAAAGAGAATGAGGTATGAGGTTTACAAATAAACAGGTGGAATTTTTGAGAAAGTTAGAGATATGCCAGGACGTGGTTACTAGTGACGTATAAATAAACAGCAGTCTACTGCTGTAGCTCCTCATTTGCTAAGCCCTTTGTGATGTTCTGCTATTTAAGCAATTGTTTCCTGTGTTTCTTAATAACAACTGATAAAAGAATTGACAAACAGTCCGAAATTGCATGGGTTAATTCACTAGCAGTTATTATACAGATTTCTAGTAAGCAAAAAAAATTAGCATCTCCTTCTATCTCAAATCACAAAACAAAAGAACAAAAAGAGAGTGACAGAATAAGTGGTCTTTTGTTAAGTTATTGTCTCATAAAGTTTGGAACTGTGTCAGAATTGTGGTTTTTTTTGTTTTGTTTTGTTTTTGTTGTTTATTTACTTACGAATTCTCAGTTCAGATGCAGCATCTGTCTTTCTATGCAGTCCTTCTACCCTATTTTTCCAGCTGGGTTGAATGCCTTGATGAAGCCTTTCAAGTGATCAAATAGATAAAATTGGACATATTTTGTGGGATTATTTTAATTGTTCTTCACCACATGTTCAGTGAATGCAACACTTTATAATTGTAACACTTTGTTTTCAAGCTGCACTCTTGCACTACTTGTTGTCATTGTTGTTTGTTTAGTTTGGTGGGGTTTTTTTTATTATAGTATAGTAAATTTTTGTGAAAAATTGGTCTTCTCATCAACAGATACTTTCAGGGTACTTTTCCAAAAACATTGGTGGAAACTCAGACTACTTTTTCAGTGATATTTCATTATTAGCCAATAGCAGGTCTGGCTTTTTTTGACATAAGAGAAGTTAGAAATAGTTCTCTCTGTTTTGCAGAATCCACTTACGACTGGGGAGAAGTGAAAGTATCTTGGATGTGGGCTGTCATGTGATTAGAAGTTAGAGACATGCAGATGCCTGTGACCTCACTTTGGGTTTCATTATCAGGGGATAATGAGAGCAGCAAGAAAACAGTATCAGCCAGGGCATAGAGGCACTGTGCTTTACACTTTTCCCCAGGTTTGCTTCTGAGGTATTGTCTGTGCGAGGAGGAGCTGACAGGAACAACAGCCTTCAGTTCTGTTGTGTGCTCGCTGTGAATATGCATTGTTACACACACTGGCCACCTGTAAAGGTTATCTTCTATTCCTTGTAAAGAGAACCACAAAAGTGACCTGTTCATTTGCCTCTGTATTCTATTATTTAATCAGTAAGAATGTACATTTAAGAAATTAATTTTTGATGTCACTGGCCCAAAAGGGATCCTATCCAGGGTGTAAGGGAAGTCTTAGATCTTAAGATTGTCTGCGTAATGCATTTTAATTATCACCTTCATACCATGAAAGTATTCTGTCCCTGTTGGACAGGATCTCTGTTACATCTTTATTGCATATACTTACTACTTTGGTATTAGATTATATTTACTTCATTAATTTGTTCCTTAACAGCTTTGAAGATACGGTTTTTCTGCATCTTTCCTTTTAGTTTCCAATAATGTTGTAGTTGCACTTTCTCTGACAGAAGTACTCTGAGAAGTAAGGGTAAAACAAGGCCTTCTCATAAACTCTTGGAGTAATACTCTGCTACTATTTGTAAATAAAATTGCAACAACAACCATTTTATTGCAAACTTAAAAAAATAAACTAAAAAAAAAAAAATTTCCTCTGGTTGTTCCATTGTAATGATGTTCGAATTTGTGGCCATTTTCCCATGACCCATATTAAACAATGGATTTCCATGCTATCAGTATCACTGTGTGGGAATTCTTCACTTGAAAACAGAAACTAGCCACATTTTTCTGAAACGAGGGAGTAGGAGTTCAAATTCTGCACAGTGACAGGAAAATTTGCTCTAAGCAGAAAAAGCAGGACTTTTTTTGCCAAGAAAAACTTTTTTCTTTAGTAAATCCATCACCCATGCCCTAGCAGACTTGCCTAAAAAAACAAAACAGTACTTTTGGGAAGTGCTTTGTTAACTTCTAACAGCCTTTTCCACTACTCTTTGGCTTTCTGTCAAGCATTCTTGCCAAGTTGAAGTGATGTGGTGTGTTTGGCAGTGACATACTGCTTTTAGGTGCCAGTGGTGAACTCTTGCTTGCTAGTAGTTTTCAATATTCTGTGAAAGCCTCATCACTGTTAAATACACTGTTAGATGTGTTATAGAAGGCAATATTCCATAATACCTTTTGCAGAATTTTCTTTCGAGGTCTTTATTTTTGAAGGAATTTTTTTTTTCAGACAGTTTGTAGGTGGTAGTGTGATGGATTTTCTGTTTTGTTTCTGAACTGGTTTCCTAGGGAAACGAGAGTTAAAAACGGCTCACAGTCTGTCTGTCTCATTCCTCCAAATAGTTATAACCACACAATTTCAAAGCAATTTGTGAGAAATTTAGGCTGCTCCTAGTTTTGTGGAAACTGGCAGTTGGGCAGAAGACTGAGACCTCTGTTAATCAGGGAAAGGCAAGGAGAACCAAGATGTGCACTGACAGCTTGCTGGCCAGTGAGCCAGTGCATTGCTCCAGTGTAGCCACATAATCGCTGTTTCTCATCAGGTTGAGGAATCCAAGGGGTGGGAAGAAAAGAAACCAACAAAAAGCCCAAAACAAACAACAACAACAAAAAAAAACCCACGAAGGAAAAATTGAGGCCGTGGCAGCAAGGTTGAAGAACAAAAGCTTCATTAGAGTGGGAATCGCTCTTCATTAGCTAATAGAGTAAAACTTGAGTAGGAATTTGTATGATAGCACAGGTAGCAAAATGTCAGCAAGAAATACTTTATCTTGTACTGATGTTAATTAGGTCTTTGACCACCATTGTGTACCAACAGAGTCAGCAAATCCAAAAACATAGACAGGAAAGTAGGTCTTCTTTGGATAGCTGGAAGCTTTTATCTCATTTAACAGTTGCCTAATTCATTGCAAAATGACCGATCTATTTGGTGATTCTAGCTTTGTATCTGCTGAAATTAGTTTATCAGGTCATTCTAAAAATCATAAATGGGGTGATACATGGCTCTTCCACATGCCAAATTAATCAGGAACCATTGGGGAATTTGCTTGATAGGGATTACTGCCACCTTGTATTTTTGTATGTTCCCATGCAAATCTTTGCATGTTAAGTCTGTCATGGCTTTCCTGTGAACAGTGAGGATTTGGACCTGCAAATTTTGTTGCAAACACCAGAATAGCTTCACTTCCAGCTGGATGGCTCCCTTTGATGCTGTGGGTAGCTGAGATGTGCAAGTACAGATCACCAGTGTCATTGAGGGCAAGTCTTAGGAGGGTGACATGAGGTCTGCCGGGACAGTAAAATCTTGATCTTGCTTTTGTAGACACAGACTCTTCACATGAAACTCACATACCCTGACAGAGCTATTCTTACAATTAGCAGTGGTGGGAATATATTCTCATTATCAAAATTAATAATCAACTATTAACAAAAAATAGATATGTGGGGCAAGAGAGCTAAGAGGAATAGTAAATGCTGTAGAATGTTTTGCATTTGGTTTTTCACTGCAGTTCCCCAAGCAGGCCTAGCAGTTGGAAACTAAGCCAGATCAAATTTGCTTTTATTCCTTTTTAAAATTTGGTTTTTTCCTTGAAATTTCGATGGAGTTAAATAGCTCAGTTTTGACTCCATTTGCAATCTAACAGCTGTTGTGTTCTGAGTCTTGTATAGTTGTCCACAGCAGTGTTCATCTTAGAATTACTGCAGGGTAATGTGCTTTTAAAACATCCAAATGCATTGTAAGCCCTTTCCTCTGAATTTAATTTACCTGCCCCTGAATATCTCCTGTTTATACTGAATTTAATCATGTAGCATTCTCTTACCCAGCTTTCTTTTAAAAAATGACAAAACCTGGGGCCAAAATCTAGTGGAGAGTATACAGTCAAGTAACAAAAGTAACACTGCTTGCTTGCAACCTGTGTTACATTTTTCACTGCTTTAACATTTATTTAGTTTTGCCAGTAAAGCTGAAAACAATTTAACAGATATTTATGAAAATTCACAGCATTTTCTAAATATGTGATTTTGATTTAATGGAGACCAAAAGAACAGTGAGAAGTTACACTATATGAAAAACATGTATTATTTGGAAGTGTCTTCTCTTTACCTAAAATATATAATATTTCAAACTAGGAAAAAAACAGATAAAAGTCACTTTGGTACTTGACTTAATCTAATTTAAAATATTAAGTGCTTAGTATCTACGACTGCCTTTTGAAGAAAAGGAATATCATTGGGTGATACAGTCATGAAATGAGAACATCTGAAACAGGATAATGTATAGACTTTAGATACAGGATTGGGAAAAATACCCTTCTAGCTTTTAAAAAAAATTAAACAAACTTGGCACGCAGTATCATCCTAAAGAAGATTTTACAAATTTACAAAGATTTTTAAAACATCTATTGGAACAGAAGGGGAGAATGCATGTTAAACACTGGCGATATAAAATGACAAACAGAAACCAGCAGGTAACATTTGAATAAAGCCTTCAAGCATTTCCAAAGCTATCTGTCCTTTTCCGTACATATAATGCAAAGTGTTATGTATAAAATATATACAGGCATGACCTGCCAAGAGGATTTTGGTTTCCCTGGAGACTATCAGTTCTCTATTGCATGGGTTGGCTTGGGGAATAAGAGCTATCTTGATAAATCCTAACCTTTCTTCCTGAGGTTACTGGATGTGTTGGTAAATTTAAATCTTTGTGCTGAAGGCTGAATTTATAAAATTCAAATTCTTAAAATGTTCTTTCTAGATTCCAACTATTTCTCTGGCATATATTTATTATATGGAGCAATTACCTTGTGAACTGGGGAGAAAAAGAAAACCTTGATGGTAATACTTTGATTATAGATTTATCTTTTTGTTTGGCTGTGCAAAGGCATTGATATTAATCGCAGTTATCAGTGTATCATGAAAAATGTGTGTGAGATCACAGCAAATGTATTCAGCCACAGTTACTACTTTGTTGACTTCTTTCTCCTCCCTTATTCCTTAAATGTTTGAAATCCTCTTGTCATTTTTCAGTTTGGAAACTAGGCTCCAGTCAGATTTGTAGTTTATAACTATCTTGTGAGTATGGAAAGAAATCCCATGTAATGAATGCAAGCTACTTCGTTCATCTCTGCAGATTAAAATTGGAAACAGTAATCTCAAGGTTGTTCTCAGTTGGTTTTGATGGAAATACTTAAATGGATATATGTACCTTTCTGCTTTTGACCTCCTTAAAGAATCAGCACATGCAGCATTTTATTGACAATAGGATATAGTGATTTGGAAAGCTAAGAAATGCTAAAAATTCCATTTCAGAGAATTTTCTCATCCCGCAAAGTATACCATAAAATGAATAAATACTTCATAATTAATAGACAATTTTTGTACTCACCTGAGGGTATTATCTGTACTTTTTACAGTTCTTTTTTCTCATTGCAATGCTAGTTTGCTTTTTATAAAATTTGCAAAGAAACCAGTGTTAGTTTATCATATTCTGCAATTCTACAATATGAAATAAAAATTTGCCAGAAATATGGAAAGAACTTTGAAGTGAAGCATAAAACAGAGAGGAGGAGAAGGAAAAGAAGGGGTTATGACAGGGGGAAAAGACAAAATATATTTTAAAATGTATGGGAGGGAATGAAAAGATTCTGTAGTGCTGCAGAGTTAGCTGTGAAACTTGCCAGTATTCATTATTATTGCTGCAAAGAAAAATAGCAAGCACATTATAGTTCGAAAGGGGGTCAAAGCAAAAAAGATGCATCAGCCTTCCAAATTTTACAATCCCACCAACTTCTAAGAAATCAGAAGATCTCTTCAGTGAGTTGTACTATTTTTTGCTTGTTGAGTAGCTACCCTTTCCCTCCTTTTAAAGTGTTTGATAACTGGCTACTTGCTGTGAAAGACATGACTTGCTGTACTGCAGGGAGAAGTGATGGGAAGTCCTGTTTCACTGCTTCTTAAGCTGTTAAAGAGAACAGCATTCAGCTGTTCAGACTTTGGCAGCTGAAGTATTGCCATCAACAGATTCACTTCATTTCTAAAGGCTTTAGAGAGTACTTTGGGAGGTTGTGGGGTGTGATTGGCATTTAAGAATGCACCTAAAAAAGTTAAAACTGCTGGAGGCTGATGAGATTTTTTTCTCTGGCCATTTCTAAGAGTTGACGGCAGTTTTGACCATTGAAAAGTGAGATCAACCTGTGAACACCACCTTAAGACCTAAGCCTGGGAATTTCTTTGTCTCTTTGTTTCCTGGCTGTGAAAGGTAACTGAGCTTTATCTGGCTTCCCCTTCCCCTGCCCAGGCCATGCGCCCCGTGGGGCAGGGGCTGGGCTGGGCCCAGCGGCTCCGGGCCGGGAGATGGGGCCTGCGGGGCTTGCCCCGGGCTCTGGCCGGGCCAGGCCGGTCCCTGGCTTGGCTGCAGCTTTTGATGTGACTGAATTCACCAGAGACTGTTGAGTAGAGAGAGAAAAAAAGCTCTTGACCTGCAGCGAGCTGAGACAGTGACCACACTCTCCAGAGCAGCCATGAAGAATCTTCCATTGCAGACAGCTCCAGCTGCTGCTCCGGCAGAGATCACAGAACCAGCTACAAAGCCTGGGCAAGATTTTAACCTTTTCATTATTCAGATGAGACTTGCAGATTAATCCTTTTTTCAGAGAGAGAAAGATAGAGAGTAATCAACATGTAAAGAGACTTTGTAAACTATCAGACACAGTGAAGAAAGGAATTAAACTTCAGAAAAGGTAGAGAATAAGGAGATGCTTTAATATGCTGGAATATTTTTCTGTTAAAGCTATAAAGATGGACAATAGTGTTCTGAAAAAACTCCTTTAATTCATGACAGAGTATATTGGGAGGAATGGAGTATTGGAAGTGTGGATTTTGAGCAAGAAGTGAAGTAGTTGTGATGCAGTGAGGTGCTGGAACAGAGGGGGGAGAAGTAATAGTTGGAGATTTGTAGCTTTGTAGAGGCAAAGAGAAAACTTCTGATTCCAGGGGGGCTCACAGAGACAGATAAAGAGAACTTTTGCCTTTGAATAACTCATCCTTAAAAATGACATCCCTAGACTCATTTGACCCATAACACACTTCAGAGTGATGTGAAATGGGAGGAGACAACTGATGGCAGATTTCTGGGCAGCTGGCATCAGAGAAGTAGGAAGCTATGAAGAAAATTAGTTTTCTTGTGAGAAAATTCCATAGATTAGCAGAAAAAGACTTCTGTTTCTCTACAAAGACTGATGAGAAGACTCTAGCAAGAATCGGGACTGTTTAAAACACCAAAGTTTTTTTGTCTCTATGCTGTCACATGAACAAGGAAAGGGTTGAGTAGTAGGGGAGAAAAGGGTTTTCTGGAAGTTTTATTCTGGTTTTCTGGAAGTTTTATTCTGGTTTTCTTATTCTTGTAGCTTTGTTAATAAACTTTCTTTTTTCCTTTTAAATTTTAAGCCTGTTATGCTCTTGTTCTAATCCATATCTCACAGCAAGAAATAAGTAAGTTTTCTAGTGATTTTTTAGTTACTGCTTTAAAACCACAACATGGGGGAAATGGAAATACATGTGAATCAGCATGCTGGTCCTTCTTGTAGTTTAGAATGAACCCTTTTCCTCCTCTGTAGTTCAATGTAGTACTCAATCTTTAGGAACTTGTACAGATAATGTCGTTATGGATAATATGTAACTTTGAACACTTCCTGTGTTTGGTTGGACATAATTGGAGTTTTCTTGTTTCTGTGAAATGTAAATGACTTGTCTTTGTTGTCTCTGTGCTTGGTCTGGATCAATTTAGGAGCTAGAACCAAGCAGGAGGGAGTTACAAATTTAAAAAATAGCATTTTGAAGAGCTATTCAAGTGCAGAAGGGATAGGATTTCCTATGTTTATTTCTGTGCAAGTTTAAATGAGGAGTCCTTCTCCTTTTCACCTTCAATTTTACTTTTTGCACAGTCATTAGCCTTTTAACCTCTAGTAGGTGGTCTTCTGTTTGCCCATTTTGCATAATTCTACCCACAAGCTAATGGGTATAAACTATGAGTCATTTAAGAAGTGCTTATTAATTTACTTAGGTTACTAAACTTCTGTTTAGTGATTTTTTTTTTAACTTGGTGGAGGTGATAGCCTGGGTATTTCTTTTTTTTTCTGAAACACCAGAAATTAAGCCATCCCATGCATAACCACAGCATTGTGGCAGATGTACCCAGTTCCTAAGATACTTATCTTACACTTGCAAGACACAAAAATGAAACTTCGACTGGGCAAAAAGCAGATAACTCACAGATGCAATGAGATTTGACAACACAGTTGAGCAGACAAGTTCATGTAGTCTCATTGCACCTGTGAGTTATCTTAGTATTTTGTCAGTTTGACTAATGCACGTATCTGCTGTTTCCTTAAGGAAAGAAAAGAGTGTTAGTGTAGATCTGTGTGCACCTGCATACATGTATATGTACATTTCTGTGTATTTACGTGCTTTTGAAAGGTATATATGCAGTTTCACAGTCTTGTATGGATTTTCTCCCCTCTACCACTTTAAGATACAGTGGATACAGCTTTTGAATATCTTTAACTTCCATTATTACATTTTCACTAAAAGTAAACACTAGGAGCTTATTGAACAGACACCTTCATTTATGAAGTACTGATTGCTCTTGCATTTTCATCCTTCCTTTCTTTTATGGGGACATTTATTGTATTTGTCTTGAAGACTGAAAGAGACACTGAGAATGTCATTTAGCATAAATGAAAAATCCACTGTTATATTAACATCCAGTATCTTACCTCTGTTGACAGTCTAAAGAGTAGTGCACCAAGATCATCTATCTTCTCCTTGAAATTAAGAAACCTGTATATGAACCTCATGGAAGCTCAAGCTCTGTTCAAAAGGAAAATAGACTGGAGTACAGCTTGTGTTGTTGTTACTCCAAAAGCTTGAGCTATTAGTTCATTGAATTCTAGCATTAGTGTGTTTCAGGTAATTCAAATCATGTGGTAGTGTCACCAGTACCATATATTTTCTTCTAGGTTAGTTATACCGCTTTTACTGTTTGATAGGTTTTAGTTCAGAAAAAAATTATTGGGAGCTCATCACAAAACTTGCTACAAATGTCTTTACTGCTTTATATTATTTAGGTTACATTATTGGTAGATTTGTCTTTATTTTCAATAGAAGTACTCTGATAGCTTTGTGTTGTCATCAGTAACAAGAAACTATTCGTGGGTTGAATGAGGAAAGAATAATTATAGTTAAGTGAGAGTGCCCACAAACAATTTGTGCTGCATGAAAGAGAGCTCTTTTGTGTTTCTGATGAAGAATGAAAATTTTGCAATAGATGGCTTAATATTTTTGTGTGTGTGATACTGACACTGAATGGAAATAACCTCTCTGGATGACTCTGTAAGTGTTTTGAAGTAACAGTTTGCTGCCTTCTCTCTAGAGTAACAAATTTGCCTAAGCAAGCCTGAATAGCTGGAAAGGATGATGATCAGGATTCCTTCAGTTGTTCCAGACTAACTGCTGAATAAGTAAAAACTTTCTAATTTATAGTACAGAGAGAGGATTTTTTCCAGTCTGTCCTGGAAATTATAAGAGAAAAGCCAACACTTCACAGTAGGTTGTTACCCTGCACCTTCCTTCACTTTGATTCCCTAGCTCTCTGGGAGGGGCAGTACCATTCAGTCCTCAGGGCCTGCACAGAGAAACCCAAGGGCTTTGGCAAATGAAAAGGTGGCCTGACAGGATGGTCCTTCATTTAGCAGACACTGTTCAGCTTACCCAAACTAGTAGCACTGGTTGTTGGTTTGTGTATCCTGGTTGTTGTGAATGTGCACCTTCTGTCAATGCAGTTCTGCCTTCCATCAGGAAATCACAAAATGGTCAGGGCTGTTACAAACAGTCATAAATGTGCTTGCAAAGTGTCCTTTGTGAAAACATGGGAGATTTTCTGTGCTTGAGTGGTCTCCTACATGTTGCTCTGTGTAGTGCAGGAAGGAGATTTGGGTGCTTTGGAAGGACAGCAGCAAAAAAATCGTGCAGAGTAGGGAGGTGCATGGTGGTAGTGAGTAGGAGTGACAGTGTGTAGTTTGCCTGAATGTTTGCTTTTTTATGTTTGCTGACAGGATCAGCCCTGCTCAGGGGTAACTATGTGGCTTTGAGGCCTCAGTGGGGGAGGGAGAGCTGCACTGAGGTTGGCCCTGTGGCCCTTCTGTCACAAACCTCACTCTTCTAACCTCACTCTTCTGAGCCGTGCTCCACAGACCTTACGCTCACCTGGGCAGGAGATGGAGGATATCGCTCTTTCTGTGAGTGACCTGAAGCATCTGTAGTTTTGTGGAAGGGCCTGCAAGATTTGTGATGCTGGACGAAGGAGGTACAAGAGGAGCAAGAGCGGGTCCATAGTTCACTGGCTGTGGGTGCCTCAAGCAGGATGGTACATAGCAATGGCCATGGGTTGGGAAACAGTCTCACCCTGCACTTTGAAAATAAAAACAGTTGGACCTGTATTTCTTGAAGGGTCTGAGCCTATTAATATGTGTTAGGCCTGATCATATGACATGGATTGCAAGTTTGCAGGTGACAACAGGTGAGTGGTGCAGGTGACACACCTGAGGGACGGGGTGCCATTCAGGGGGACCTTGGACATGCTCAGTGAGTCACCTGTGTGAACCTCATGAGGTTAAAGGAGGCCAAGTGCAAAGTCCTACACCTGAGTCAGTGTCAGCCCAAATACCAGGGCAAGCTGGGACTGAAGGCATCAAGAGCAGCTTGCTGAGAAAGACCTGGGATGCTGGTGGATATGACCAAGTAGTGTGCATTCAAGACAGCCAAAGCAGAGTGGCCAGCAGATCGAGGGACGGGGTTCTGCCCCTCTCCTCTACTCTGGTGAGACCTGAGCTGCAATACTGTATCCAGCTCTGAGGCCCCAGCATAGGAAAGACATGGACCTGTTGGAGCATGTTCAGATGAGGTCCAGAAAGCTGATCACAAGGCTGGAGTACCTCTGGTATGAGGAAAGACTGAGACATTTGAGCTTTTTCAGCCTGGAGAAGAGAAAGCCCCAGAGAGAGTTTATTGCAGTCTTTCAGTACTTAAAGGAGGCTTGAAAGAAAGATGGAGACAAACTTTTTAGTAGGATGTGTTACAGTTGGAGGAGAGTGATGGTTTTTAGCTAAAAAGATAATTTAGATTGTACTTAAGGAAGGCATTTGGTTACAATTAGGATGGTGAAACACTGGAATAGGATTCCCAGAGAGGTCCTAGATGCCCCATCCCTGGAAGCATTCAAGGTCAGGTTGGATGGGACTCTGAGCAACCTCAGCTTGTTGAAGAGGTCCATGGGCCTTGCTGTGGGAATTAGACCACATGATTTTTAAAGAGCCTTCAACCCAAACCATTTTGTGATTTTATGAAATAGGAGTAATATGGATGTGGCTACCAGGTAACTGAGTTGCTACATCACTTAATAGTGTGAGTCGGTTGAGTTTGCCAATCTGCCTTTGTTTCAGAGCCCATGATGTGCCTGTCACACCTTGGGCAAAGTGTTTTCCTCTCTACCTGGTATGGACAGAGAATGTGTACAATCTATGTGCACACAAATTTGATCTTTGGTTATTTTAATACAAAGGCAGAGGGGCTGGAACTAGATGATCTTTCAAATCCCTTCCAACCCAAACTATTCTGTGATTCTATGAAAAGGGCTTGTTTAATGTTCCATAATAAATTGAGGAACATTTAAAATGCAGATGAACATGAAAACTTTAAAATGTAACAAGGAATAGTTAAAAGGAGTCCCCATTATTTTTGTGGAACATTTTTATCTGTAATGTGAATTGTCATTAAGGGCTCCATCCGCCTTTCGCAGCTGTGACTGGAATAAGAGCATAAAAGCTTAATCAGAAAAACATGTTGAAAAATGAAGACCAAAAAATCCCAAGACTTAATTTATTTTGTTGGAGTAAGCAAAATAAGCTAATCTTACAGGGTAGTAGATACACAGGATAATAGAAATTTAAAGTAGAACTGTGCGCTTGCTCTTTTAAATCAAGTATTAAGGACAGGTGCTGAGAAACTAAGACCCAAATTTGACCTCTGATTTGACCATTTCAGTAAAGAGAAATTAAATAAATGCCATTTTGGCATTTAACATTTCAGCTTTTCTGGGGCATAGCTATCATTCACATAATAGGAAATTAAAAAATAATAAAGTTCATTTTGTCTTTGTCTTAAATGTGTCAGGAAGAGGAAGTTGCTGTTTATCAAATAGAAGAGAGTTGAAGTCATCTAATTCTGTTGAGTATATATATTATATAAAGATGTATTCTACTTGATGACAGGTGTCATTAAGCATGGGCTAATAGGTGATACTAGGGATTATTTTATAAGGCATAGTATACCTTTCTTACTTTAGAGTGTTGGTTTACAGCATCTCAAAGGTACTCAAATGTATTGTTTTAATATACAAAAATCAGACTATTTTTCATAGACGGTTGCTGTAACTCTTCTTTCTTAATATTTGATCAGGAGGCATCTCTCTCATTAGTGTGGACCATAGCACAGTTGTCAGGGGTCACATGAGGTGATTCAGTTTGAAGTCAGTAAATGGCTGTTTGTTCTCTGTGGTAGAAGCCCTGGATAATCCACTGGGAGGAAAAGACTAGCTCCTTAACACAGGAAGAGCGAGTCCTTTTCAATATCTGTCTTCCCAGTCTTGTTTCTCAGCCTGCTCTCAGTCCCTCGGGATTCTGGTGGTAGACTGTGCCTCCTTTCTCTTTTTCCCGTAAACTGCTTTTTGGAGCTACAGAAATGACCACTTTCAAATATACATGACAACCTGTAGATTTTTATGGAAATTCACTCCTCTTACTGATTTCTTTGTGGTAAGATGAGGGTAAGTGGGAATACATGGTCAGGTTTTTCCATTAGCAGCAAAGGATGCACATAGTCTCTAGACCCAGGAAAGTCACCTTAGAGATATCAGTATAACATAAACTTTATTTTTAATGAGTTTGTAAAGATGGAGTTTTCTATATGTATCTGAGCACTGCTGGAAGTGTTTTCAGCTTAAGTTATCAGTCAGGCAACAAACTAATTTCTCTGGTGATCCAGTCCAAAATCAGCAAGCACTACTGTTTCTACCTTCAGCCTTCACCAAATTAAAAAATGTGGCTTCATTCTTTTACACGTTTTTTACACACTCATCTAGATGATAAACAGAGGAATCTTTTGAGGTCACATTGAGAAATAAAACAATACATGTGGAAATATGGACCACAATCTAAGGCATAGAGCCAACTGCAGTTCAAGTGCAAAAAAGAGGCTCATAAAAGGCTTTATCATTATCTTTTGGCAAAATAAAGGCTTATAAGCACTTCTTATACAAGTTTTTATTTGGTTTTTCATTTACTCTTTCACTTTACACAAGTCCCTCTTGTGCACAATTTTGGTCTTCCTTTTGCTTTCAAAGTTATATAGATAGAATTCTCTTCAACAACTAAACCAAGCATTTTACTATATTTTAGATGTGATGTCCTTTTTTAACCCACATTTAAAGAGAACTGTGAGGTTGTTAGCCCAACTTAATGCTCAGAAAGATACTGGAAAAAATGAGTTATGAAATATCCAGAGGATGATGTTTATCAGGGATTTCTGGGGAGGAATCTGCACAACTCAAATGAGTTGGAAAGAAACAAGAATGCACGTCACAGGTCTGTAGATCCAGAAAACTTGCAGACTTTGTTGGCATTGGTTTTGTAACAGGAATTGTCTTTCTCCTGTGAAGGATCTCTAGTCTGAGGAGAAATTAGCAATAGCTCAGCATCAAACCAAAAATATGTATTAGCTGTAAGGCTTAAAATTGTTCTGGTCAGAGTCTGTTAAAATGCATCATTTTCATTAACTATTAGAGCAATTGACTGCTGAGTATGTTTATTACAGTTTCCCAGTTTGAGAAGTGCTGTTCATACTCTGAAAGTCAGAAACCAGAAAAGCTCCCTTGAAAACTGAAAGGAAAAATGCCAAAATTCATGAAGAACAGGGAAATTTGCCACTGTTAGTTATGGGGAGAAGAATTTACTTTGTTTTTTTTTTCTCCCTGGATGATATAAACTGACATAGTTAGTGTTAGAGTTTTCCATTCTACAGAGCAGTGGTGAGGCTTGTGCTGGATCACTGTGGTCAAAATTAGGTACTATACTTGAAAAAAAATGTGGACCAGTTGAAGAGAATCAGGAGAGAACATCAAAAGTTACTTAGAAATACCGAAGACATGAGAATAGGAACATTGAAAGGACTGAGTTTATACAGTGTAAAGGAAGTAAGACTAAAGCATGAATGGTGTTAGGAGTTATAAAATGCTGTTGCAAAAAAGAAATACTCTAGTGGGGAAGTAGCAATCTTGAATTTAAGAAAGGGAAATTTAGGCCATGTGCTAGGAAAGGATTTTGAGTAGGATGAATAGAGAAATGCTGAAAAATTACTTAGGGGGCTTGTGGAATTTCCATTACTAAAGGTTTTTAAAAATAAATGAGAAAAACTGAGAAATAACTAAACTAGAACTGATCCTGCCTCTAGGTAGTAGGATGAACTAGCTGGATAATCCCACCCATCTCTATTTTCTATTACGTTTCTTTTTTAATCAAGTTACATCCCAAGGCTCCAATTACATGCATTTCCACACTTTCTCCTCATGTTTAGCTTTTGGGAGGAAGCAGTCAATCTCCCGTGTTAATGACTAGACTTTTTACTAATCTTAGTCAAGCTATCCTCAGAAGAATCCTGATTCTACATACCATGCTGGCAGGCGAGCACCAGTTTTCATAGGTGATGGTTAAAAATTGGAGTGCCATGACCAGAATTAACAGTACTGAGTAGTGTTTAGTGATTCCACTGTATCCAAGTAAACCCCTCATTTATTATTAATTTTATTAATTTTATTAATTTTTAATTTATTATTAATTAATTAGTTGCAGTGTAGTCAAAAATATTTGGAGTCTCTGAGCCACAAGAGGGAAAATGGAGTTCTAAAATCTGGGTTTCCCTATTTTGATCCCCAGTAGGCTCCAGTAGGTAACTGTTTGGGTTATTATTTATTATGCATTATTCATTGTGCAATGTCTTTTTATGATGCTGAAGTGATTTGTATGCTGTTGTAGAAGGTAGAGCCCTATTGTCTGTCAATGTGCATGTTGCTTGGATCTCATTTTATTTGTAAAAATAATAAAAAATTCTACGTCTTAAACTCCTGGTCAAAAAGTTCCATTATTCCCTTCTGGAACGTGGTCTTATATGAGGGAAAAAACATACCAAGCACATCCATTCTATTATTATTTAAATTATTCCTTAGAATTATCTGGTTTGAATATTTATTAGTTTTTTGATAACTCCTTAAATTATTCATAAAGGGTAGCCATACGGTTTGATGGAGAAAGCAGTACAATGAAACCTTATTTTGCATTGCTGGCTTCTTTCATACAAACTATTCTCCAGTCCTTCTTTTTTTTTTTTTTTTTTTTTTTTTTTTAGCAAAGGCTTTCAAGGTGTTGGGAACCTCTGTTGTGTTTCTTGCAGCATCCCCTTCTTTTTGGTTTCAGTGGGAGGGAATAACATCCAGCACCTCACCACCCTGTATGCCCTGGTGTGATTTAGATGAAATAATAAATATCCTCCAGGCGAGATGGAAATGAGGAGGCAAAGGTCAGGAAAGAGACATGTCATTTCCCATAAAATGTGAAAAGTGTATGAGGAATTACTGATGTACAGAAAAAGAGAATTAAAGTTTGTTTTAGGTGATTTATGTGATTTTCTTTTGAATCCCACAAGGCTCCAAAGAAATAAGGGCAATTGCTATACTGACTGAAATATCCATGTGTATGTCAAGTGTCTGACAGGAGTCAGCATACTTGACAGGATGGCATAAAACCTTGCAGTAAGCAGATTGGGGAAGGATTATTTTCATATACTATGTCTCATCCTCATCTCTAATATGTATAGGTTTGCTTAAACCCTGAGGTATAAGATTTAGTGTTTATGCTAAAAGGTTTCTCATTGCTATAGGAATGCATCACTCAGCGTTCCTATTATCAATATACCTACAGTATTCTCTTCAGACATATTGGCAGATACTCAGTCTCATCAGCATTTTGCATCAGTGATCTTTTAGTCTGATTTTGTGTAGATGGATGCTTCTTTTTATAGCTTCTGAATTTGACATGCTCTCCCTTCATTGACTGTCTCTTTTCTCTTGTTTTGTGTTTTTGACTGAAGTCTCTCTCTTCTCTACTTGCATTACTATGACAACTACTAAAGCCTAGAATATCTTTTGACCAAGTGCCTTGATTTTATTAAATTCTTCACCTTATCTCTGCCAGACTGTGTATTTGAATTTGGCATTTTAATTTTTCTGACTTCTAGTTTAATTGTGCAAGTCTCTTGTGTCATACAAGTCCAAGTCCTTCGCCAAGGCAGCCTGCTTAAAATATGAAATATAAAATGGGTCTCGGGAAAGGTCAGTTTTGATGTTAATATTGTAGATCAGTGTGAAGCTTAGTTGACTCTGAAGAGCCTGGATTTTAAAATACATGATAGTCCAGTGTCAGATTATTGACCAATTCCTTTTTGTTTCCAGCTGAGCTGCCAGGATCATCTGCAATCAAGCTCTCCTCCTTGTGTGATCTTCCAGCTCAGCTGCAAGAATTGTACCAGCAGGGCTTTGTCTTGGCTGCTGTCCACCCTTTTGTGCAACCAACTGATGAAAAAGAGAAAACTCCCCAGGAACAAATCTTCAGGGCTGTGCTTATCAAGAAAACAGAAAGGTAAAGCACTTCCAGTGAACTGGGATAAAAATAGACAATGTGATTTCCTGCTGGGTTTTGACCTACATCAGGAAATTATAGCAGAGTTTACTGTGCAAGACTTGATTTTTTTTTTCCCTTTTTTTTTTGTGGGCTTGAATAGGCTTAACATGTTCTTCATGTTTACAATTTGTCTGCAGTTTGGCAGGCGACTTAGAGAATAACAAGTTGAAATATGCTCTGTATTTTGGGATGTGTTGTCATGAGAGGCAAACAAACAAGCCCTATGCATGACAGTTTGTGAGGATGGTCTTGTTAGTATCCTTTAAGAATTTATTAGATTAAATTATGACAGAAGAATTGTTTGTTTAGAAAAGCGTGTTTTGTGTTTAGACGGTTACAGTTAATGTAATTAATGTAATTAATTTGAGAACTGTAGTACTAATGCATACTTCTTAAATTTATGTGTAGACTTTAGGCCCTTCTTTCCTCTAAACAATACAAGTTCTTTCAAATTTTTACTCACTGCAAACTCCATAAATAAAAAGATTACTTTCCTGCTTTGCTCATTTCTTAAAATCTATTAAGAATATTTTACATAATCAAAGTCTGAAGATGAATAAAGAAACAGGAATTCTGTTCTTTCATGATTCAATGTGATTTCTAAAAAAAAAAATCAGTAGGATGTGCTGTTAAATAGCCCTGAAGAAATTTAAAATGTGGCTATTTGTAAACATGATTTTTGGTTAATAATTTAAAACCTAATTTAATATTATCTGAGCACCCCCATCTCTGCAGCTACCTCTGTTGTTGCAGCCATTCTCTACAGTTTCCTACGTTCGCTGCATTCCTCAGTCCAGCCCTTCTTACAATGACCAATTCTGAGGGCTAGCAGATAATTAAACCTCCATCTGCCAATCCTCGTCCTTCTCTTTGTGCTGATGCTTGAAGGAAAGGATGTAGCTGGTTTATACCTCTATTTAAAAAGCAAACCATTCACCATTCAATTTGCTGCAGCCTGATAGCCAGTTCATAGAGGTTATGGACAGAGTTGAAATTCACCCTCTGACCTACGGAAAAAGTTCTGCATTTTGTTGGTTAATATATGGAGGGATTAGGTATCACAGGCAATTTTGAGCTTCTAAAATAACTCTTAATTTACTTTGACTTGACTTTAGTTTTATTAATACAGACTTCATGCTGGCTTCTCTGATATTATTGTTTAAATGACTTCCAGTTTTATGGTTAAAACATGGAATATTTGGCTGAACAGTGGACTTGTTGAGTGATATTGGGCTGAGCTTGCGTGATTTTGGGCACCTTGTCTTCCCTGCCTACACAATACCTTGCTGCAAGCAATGAAAGTATTTACATGTATGAGTTTGTAAGTAAGCACTTGAGGACTTCTGTTGGTTAGGGGTCTGAGGGTTCAACAGCTTCCATGTCTGAGCTCTGAAGGCCTGTCAGGGAAGAGCAGCTTCCTTCTCAGTGGTGTGATGTGGTCATCAAGCCAGAGTGCTCAGTGTGTCACTGCTCTCACACTGTATCAAGTAGTTTACATCTGTGCAGAGCGATTGTGGAAGAGTACAAAAACTTAATTGCCTGCTTACTCACTTGGGTTCCAGTGTCACACACTTTAGACAGCTGTAAATGACTGTACAAAATTGAAGACAGTAGAGAGTCTTGAAACAATTATATTTCCTTTTACATTCACAGTCCGTTTCTCCACATTCTCTTATCTGTCATTTCTGATTGCCTAGGGAAGCGGAAGAGATGTGGTGAAGCAGGAAAAAAACAAGTACCAGAAAGGGAAATGACATCAGTTTGATGTTTCATGTAGCCTAAACGTTCCTGATTTTGGCTGAGAGTATGGAAGCAGCTTCTGCCATAGTGTGTGGGTGCAACAAATATTTGCAGTGCAATTGCAATGAAGAGAGATGGGTGTTGCACAGATTTCAGATGATGATGGCCTGCACAGAGACCACTTGTATCTGAACTGCAAGTTTATATCATTCCAGACAGCTGGGGACTAAAAATATGTAACAGTATTAAAAAAAAAAAAAAAAAAGACATACTGTTAATTTTTTTAAATTAGCCTTTCTCATTACACTGCTGAAAATGATTAAATTATATTTTTCCCCTGAGGACTGTCAGGTGTCTTGTCATCTCAAGGAAGTCTCTGTATATAACAGTTAAATCATGGGTAGAAGTTAGGTCTGCTTAGGCTAAGATCAGATGATTGTTTATTCTGTCATAAGATTTTAGGAGTAAAAGTAGTCCAACCACAGTTGTTGGATCACTAGTAATGGTGTTTGTGCTGTGGGGTACACATCCATCCCTTTGGTTCATGGGGAGACAAGAGTCATAAAAAATCCTGTACCTTGGTGTGGGGCCCACGCTTGGGTTTCCTGGACACTTCCTGTAGACCACCTGAGGCTGCAGCTCTTTTCTCACTGCAGGTGTTTCACCACAGGTGGTTCTGCACTTCATCTGTCCATTGTTTGGCAGATAACCGAGTGTGTTTTCCACCTTCCTTTTTTTTGTTCCCTGAATGGAACAGAAATGAAATTGTTTCATTAGTGCCTACAGTAATGCCGGTTCCATCGACACAGAGACAGAACTGAATGCTTGAATTAGTCTTTAATCAGTGGTGCACTTTTCTGTGTCAGTTTTATGGTTTAAAATTAATACTGTCTACTTGTGCTCTGAGGACTTAATTTTATAGCTCTGCTTCTCCAAAGGTAGGAAGGGGTTATACCTGCTGCAGCAGATGATGGGTAGCAGGAACACCATGCTGCTGCTGTCAATGAGATTTGCAGTGCCTGAATTTGTTCAATAATAAAATGGAAGAGGTAGTGCTGAGGCATATTGTGCATTAGAATTCGTGGAAACAGTACCTGCTAGTGTTACTTTTATCCTATTTTGTTATTGTCCTGAAGTTTCAAAATATTCCTGTGAATTTGTAATGGCATTGTACATTAAGGTGACTTTTAAAGTCATCTTTCTGTTTAATCTGAATTGGTGTATCTGGCTTTGTTATCTTGCTTATGTAATAATTCTGGTAAATATAGAATAGGAGTCATTCCTACTGTAGGATGTTTGAAAAAAACCCATCCCTCTCATATATGGAAACTGTGCATATTGAAAACCAAGGATTATCCACTGGAAGTGTTAGGGAAAAGAGACAGAGATTTTCTAAAAAATCAACAGTGCAATTGTGTGCAGTGCAAAAGGCATCACCACGTTCAATTAAAGTAAGTGAAATAATATAGGAGTGTTTAATTCTTTAGAGGCACTGGGCATGAAGGTAGGCTACCAAGGTGCTAAACAGCAATTGCTCTCATTACATTTAATATAATAAATTTAATATTTCTGTAGCATCTAATGGCATGCTGTACACTAAGCAGTTGATAGGAAAATGCTTTGAAAGTCACATAGAATAGAGTCGGATAAAAGAGTAATAAATTCAATGCTCATGAATACTTTCTTTCCCCCTCTAAATTTGAGTGGACTTAACTAAAAAGCAGTTGTCTGTTCTATTGTCTGTGCTGAGTTCTGAGATACATGGGTTTCTTGAAAAAGAAATCTTGAAGAATCTTGTATCAGTTGTGTGAAGAAAATTCTACAAGCCCAGGTTTTTACAGTTTTTTTTTTTCTTCTGAATTTAAGGAAGGCCCCAAGAGTGAAGCATAGGTGTGGCCTGCTGTTCTCATTCACACTCGAGAAGAGTAGATTCACACTGATTTACACTTAGAATGTCAGGAAAGGGAATAGAAGCTGGTACCTGAAAAGCATTAATGTGTGACAGTGGGTCTCTGCTGATGGAAGGGATGGGGGAAGGTCCATGTATTTGGGAGGTTCTGGCTAACCAGGATAAGGAGAGTAACACATCTGTTGCTTACATTCCCTCGAGGAACAGAATTCAGTAGCTCTTTTGTGTGTGCAATAACATTTTTCTCCTTGGCCTTTTATTTCCCCACTCACTATTTTTTTGCTTTAACAATCTCTGTGCAGGTGTCTTGGGTGCGTTCTTATTTTGGACAGCTTGTGTCTGTTGCAGGTTATCTGTTCCCTACAGAGAAATTGCTAAGTCAGCCTCTAAACAAAATTATAACAAAACCATAGCACAAAGCAGCTTTAACTTGTTTCCAGCAACCTGTAGTGTGATACCCCTTTCTGGTACCTTAAAGTTTCAAAATTCAGTGTCAGTTAAAAAGTTTTGGTGTCCCTTTATAAGTACTCAGCACTGGAAAGCAACCTCTATTTTCTTTTACTGGGAAAGATACAGGATCTGGGCTCCTAAACTGTCTGCTTATAATAGTTTTGACATGTTTGCAGGTGCTTCATTTCATCATGATAGAGAAGGAGGGGATAAAATGGTATTTTAAACAATTTCTCTCCATTGTGCCATCTATGTCTTAGGACATACCATCTATAGCTTTTGCCTTCAGTCAGTAAAGCAACCAGCAGGGAAATGTTGCTCTGCAGAAGTAGACTAAGTAATAGAATTGAACCATACTTTTTTTTAGATTTGCTAAGTGTTCTAAACCTCAAACAGCTTTGCAGCTGTTTTCCCTTTCTGCAAAATAATGAGTTGTCAGGTGTTGTAGGGATTCACTTGATGAGATGATCCTAATTCTGTAATTCCTGTATCTGTTAGTCTTGACAAAATGCAAACTATCATCAGTTGGATAACAAGAACTCTGTTCATCTGCAAAGGAATATGGCAGACTGAGTTCAAAAGTTTCATAGTAAATCAAGATTTTTACAGTTTCCTGATTTTGCTGATATTTAACTTTGGTGTTTTCACTTTGGTGAAAGTAGGTACTTTGCATTGATACAATATTTTTTATATTTTGAATATAAATGTGTGTGTGTGTGTCTATTTGGTTTTCATGTAGGATTTAAGCTTGAAGATGAGAAATGTCTGAATTTATCTTCATGAGCATTAGGATCAAACAGGTTTGTGTGCAAATACAGTGTGTGTTGTTGCTCTCAGCAGGCTGATTTCAGCTTAATGAAAAGATAATATTTATTCCATGCCCAAGAGTCAACAGATATCTTCCTTTAGCTCAAAGGACAATGGTTTGAGTTTTGAAGGCTTGCTATTTGTTACAAGTTCAAAGAAATACATATTTCCTCACAGTAGCTTTTAACAGTGACCCGAAATAAATGTTCTTTCATCTGTATTCTGAAAATTATAAACACGGCACATTAGAGATGCCTGTGTATCAATACATGCTCAAACTTTTCTCAAGAATCTATATACTATCATTTTAAAAAGCTTATAAATTTTAGTAACTAATAATAGATATTCCAGTGATAAGGTTTCCTATAGTAAAGAAAATATTTAGGTAATAACATTAAAACAGTGTCACATGGGTTAGACTTCAGGCTCTTAGGATGCAATTTATCTGTTTTAATTTTTATAAAAAATGGTGTGGTTTTTGTCTGGGCATTGTAAAACCTATAAAGTTTTGGTTGTTGTGTTCTTGGTTTTCAGATACTCTAGTTTAGTTTTCTGGATTTTTAACCTGAAATTGTAGAGATACCAGCTGCTCATGTTAATCACTTTGGTGTGGTTTTATTATTCTTGTAATGTAGACCAGTTTGTTTTGAATGTACAGTTGTATTTGAATGGTGGAGCTATCCCTGTAGTGGAAAATATCAAAACTGCTTACATTCTTAGCATCATCTTAATGAAATAGTAATTTTAGAGTGTCTGTGCAATTTACAAGTGTGTTTTGGCTTGCTGAGCTCATGGCATAGGGAACTTCAGGCAGATTAGGTCCAAATGTTGGCTCTCTCAGTTCCTTCTTGTATCTGAAAAGGATTGGAAATCCAGTTTGTAATGGACACCAAGTTGTCAGCTTTAATAGTAACTGTAAAAGTTACTGGTTCTCCACAGCTGGTTATGGTTTTTTCTGCCATGAAATAGTGCTTAACACCAAACAGCTGTGCAGGAAATGGCAACCTAGTGAAACAACCATTGTAACATATTTTTGGCCAGTGAACTTCCAATAATAAGTTAAAATCTTATTTATTCTATGTAGAATTTTCTTGTTAGTGGCACTAGAAGCCCTGTTTAGGATTCAGGATGACACTTTTCAGGAAGTCACTGGTCCTGAGCCCTTTCCATATTGGTAAAATTTGAGGGTACTCTCTACCCCCACCCCACCAGGCCTGGGAATGCTGTCCCTCTGCTCAGCATCAGGTAGACTGAAACTCCACCTCAACTCTTTGTCATCCTATGATTAAGGTTGTCCATGGTGAGCACTCAGAGTACCTACAGTAGCAGAAGAATCCTTCTTCAGGAAAATCATTAATGATAAACAAACAATGTATAACAAAGAAAAACAAATGAAAGCCCAGGATGTTTAAGCTGCAATGAAGTTTTCTGTCAATCTCCATGGCCAACCAGTGGTTGGCCTCTCCTGGGGCAGGAGGCAGGAGACTGCCTGTCCTCACTGCAGGGAAAGTGCTAGTGTTGTTCATGCTGTCCCTTGTATTCCCTCTCTGGTATCCCAAAATGCGTTCCAGTGAGTACAGGGTGTTATAGTGAGTCTGGATGTAGCAGCTTCTCCAGTTTGTCCTGGCTTCCAAGAAGGGTACAGCATTACTGTATCTAAGTGTGCTTCTTTCAGAGCTGGACCTTTTATAATTAACCTAGTGATTTTTATTTTATTTTTTTTTTAATTAGAGGAATAAAGGTAATACAAAACCCCCAAATGTTTGTAGGAATGAAGGGAGGAAGATTCAAATTTCCAACTTAGAGCAGAAAAAGGAAGAACTTGCTGATTGTGCATCCATAAGAAGAGAAAGATCTTTAGAACTGCTGGAACTTACACATTTTTTGACTAAACTGATCATAGCACTTCTGTTTCTCTTATGCTTTTTGTTGAGAAATGTTTTATGATGGGAAAATTAAAATCAACTTTACACAAAACCATTGCTTTGATTTTAAAATATTTTATATGTTGGACTCCCAGTAGCATCCTGTGCTATAAAACTGGTAAAAGACTCCAGGCTATGGATTATTGGGTTATTTCTCACGATTTATATCAGGCCTTTTTCAGAAGAGAGGAGAGGAATTCAAGTGCACAGAACTGTGCTCTTTGGATTTTCTCTTGCTTCTGGGATCTTGATAAATGTACATTTTGTGGGGATCTTATTTCATAGTTTCTAATGAAAGTGGTCCTAAAAGTAGTCCCATTAAATTAATAAAACTAAAACTATATTAATTTCTGTTAATAGAGAATTTACCTGTACCTAAAATTATCTACTTCTCTATGGCTATATTAATAATATTCAAAGTTTAATGAGATTTTTGTGATACTTATTAAATACTTTGTGATACATGTATGAAATGCTCTGGTTATTGCATAGAGACTGGAAACCATTCCTTGCCCAGAAAATGATTTTTATGGTCTGTGACATCCACAGGTATTTATTATTTTGACATGAAAAGCTATGGCTGCTGTTCTGTTTCTTTGTTTTTGACAGAATAACAAGCTTCTAAAGTCTGCCTAAAAAGGTGGAAACTACCAGTATAGACAAAGACTTGCTTTTAACCTATATAGACATGATTTGCTTGAGAGCATGGAAAAATACTTATTGGAAATATAGAATCCTTCTATTGGAAGATTTTAACTAAGGATTTTATGACCTTTAGTAGGATCTGTTACGTGTGTTCTTTAAAATAATGTTCTTAACAGAGTGGAGTCGTATTTGATGCCATTTCTTTCATGAGCCCTAGTGCAGAGGTAGCCCCCAAACTGTTGGAGAAGGAATTAATTGTCTCCAATTAAATATTTCCAAGCAGCAAGTGTATTTTAAAGTAAGTCCCTCTTAAAGGAGTTAAACAGGACATTTTAAGCAGCTGTAGTAAAAATCACTGTATTTTTATGGATATAATCTGTATCTCAGATAATTCTTGCTCCTTTCAAAGAGGTTGGAAGGAAGCCCTCAAAAAATAGCACAAAATCAGAGCTCAGGGAGCTGTTCAGAGGGAGGAGACGAATTAGGAGAGAGTGGTTCAAGGCCTGCTTTTCTCTTCCTTATACCTGTCTATAAACTTTACCAATATAGGTTGAAAAGGGTTATTTTTTCATGTAGCCAGGAGATCTAAATGTTAAAATACTGTCTTTCTCATTCTTTCAAAGTAATTAGAATAGTGAGTTTTCATTTGGGTCATAGCAGTGCTAGAGTTATGAACAGGCTTTGCCAAATGGGTGGGCACAGAAATGGCATGACACATACTTAATTTCCAGGATTTGATATCTTAACTTTTACAGTATCTGGGAGGGTGCGGCTTCCTCAGCTGGGCTGAAAGGGAGCTTCTATCCAAGAACGGAAATCATGGAGATGTTTGTTCCTTGCATTTGTGGAGTTTTGGACTTGACCCCTTAAAATGGGATTGGTTGTCTGAAAAAGGGCCTGGATCCTTGCTGCCTGTTGCTGGTAACACACTTCTGGTTTGTAGTTATACAACAGCCAAAGCACTGGATAGTTGTATTTTGCTCCACTTGATGTTGTATGAACTTAACTTTGCAATACTGAGTGGCAGTTTTAACAGTTTATTGATTGCTTGAGCTTTAGAGAGCCCTAGCTCATACTATTTCTGTCTGCAACACAGCTAGATAACATCAGGACTACTTTTCCTGTTAGTCACATTCAGATTTGAAAAAAAAAAAAAAGTAGGTCTGATTGTAAGTAGACTAGCAGGGAGGTTTTCTGAGGTTCATTTTTATGTTCTTGAGTTCATCTGTGGCAGAAAATCTGCACATAATAGATTTTTTTATCTAGGACTTTAGAATGGCAAAAATAGTTGTCTGCAGTACATGTGTTGTCCCTCTCAAAAAGATTTTTTTATTTTCTTGACAAAGTTGTTCTTGCTGCTTAAATTAATTTATATGTGCGCGTTGCAGAGGAGAAGTGCTGGAATACTGTTAGTCCCCCAATAATGACTTGTGTAAATTCTATAAAGATGTTTGGAGAATTTTCGTGAACATCAATGCTTTGTTAAAATTTTGGTCCCGAATGGAGTACAGAACCACAGGTTATAAGAACCTAGAAAAGGGGGGAAAATCAAATAGGGGAAGGACTTCAACATTACCAAACAACGCACAGTCTGCTACCACCTATTCAGGTATAAGTGAGATAAGAGAAGTGACGTGGGAGTGTAGCCTGTGTGAAGGTGGGAGGATCAAATACAGCAAATGTCTGCAGTATTGCCTAGGAAACACTGCCAGTTTGCAGTCAGCAGCCCACGCATCACATGGCTCCAGGGAACTGTAAATGTCTCGGGAAAGCCCCTGGGACCATCTGTAGCTGAAGCGTGTTCTGTGTGTCACACACTCCCCATCCCCAGAACAGGCCTTTTGCACAGGCTTGCTTTTGCAAGCATGGCAAGCCTGTTGAGCCCCTGTTTTGCTGTTTTGCTACTTCCTCAGCACTCTCAGTTCAAACTGCTGTACTTTTCTTCCTGTCCTCTAGGTACCCAGGCATCAAACAATTGCTGGCCAGGAGTAGTTCTTCACCTGGAACTAGATTGTTCGATTTTCTGTGAAGTGTTAGATAATTGCTTTGTTACTAATCCTAAGAATGACAGTCTAGTTTTTATTTTTAATGTTCATCTATGTGCTCTTTTGAAAAACTGAGAAAGTGTGAGTGATTGTCTAAATATCCTCTACTGATCAGGTGTATCAGTTTCCTTTCATGGGAGTCTGGAGGAGCTGAAAACTGCCTTCAGTAGCTCTGCTTGCAGATTGTTTCTGAAGATTATTCAGTATAACTTCCAAACATTCTCTTGGCATATTTTGACCAATACCTTATTTTCACAGTGCTCATTTGTTCAGCAAATGCATATGGCAGATGCTGTTTGCTTTGAATTATTTTAGGAGTTAGTCCCTTCTGAAAGACAAGGGACTTAAGGCAAAGCTTTACATTTCTTAAAAAATAAGGTAAGACTGAAGGGTAAACTATTTTGATTAGCCCCTGATTTTAGATGGAATGGTTCTAGATAAAGAGAAGGTGTTTCTTTTAATTGCTGTCTGAAATGCATCTTGTTAAGGCTGCCCTGTGGGGCACAGAGCATCTGTCAGACCGTTGCACTGGAACCTTCTTTTTGTATATCCTGAGTTACATGACCTGTGCATCTCCTTGATGTTGGCCCTAGATGCCAGGCTGTCAAAGTGTTTCTTGGACAGAAAAAGAAATCTGGAATTCCCTAAAGCATCCCACCATCTGCAGTCATTGGTGTGATCTGCTCCCCTAGCATGTGGGTCAGATATGGTAACTGCCACTTGTCAGAACTGTATTGAGCTCAGTGGGGGGAATGTAATGGAACCAAAGTTTTGTCTGAAGTTCAGCTCTCCAGGATAAATACCTATAAAAGGGATTTCTGGGTATCAGTTGTTACAACAGAAATTGATCTTCTTTTCTGTCTGCCTCTTTAGGTCTTCAAAAGGTGACGTCAATAGTGAAGGATATGTCTTGGAGGTAGAATGCTGCTCCTCTTTAAACCAGCTTTCAGAGAAAAAGGAGATCCCTGATTTTATTAAGAAAGTGAGTAAAAAGAAAAGGTGTGGCAAACCCCAAAATACAGTATGCTTTTATTTGCACTATAATTACTGTTTCTAGTTCTGTCAGCTTGGCAGTAGGGATATGTGTCACTTGGACCAGCTGAAATACTGCACTAGAATATGGTGTTTTGTAATTTTAAGTATCTGAACAGCAGTTACACTTCTTGAGAGAAACAAGTTTGATCCTGATATTATTAGAAATTATTTGTAGTGTCACAGGGGAATGACCTCCCACAGATGATATCAATGTAGAAGATGGTCCTATAATGTACAACATTTTATGTTGAAACAATATATACATTTTCCATTTTAGTGTCCAGATATATCCTATTGGATAGTACTTTACCTAAAAGGCCTTTTACCTCCAGGGAAGCCCCCAGATTATTTAAATTTCATTTCAGTATCACATGGTGTTTGATAGAGTTGGTCCTGGCAATCTAAATACTTTTGTGGACAGAAGAGTGTTGCTTTCAATTAAGTATTCAATATATATTGGAGAATTTGAAAAGAACACTGCAATGCTTTATCTGTTATTTTTAAAAATATTTTTAAAATTATTTTTGACACTATAATATTCTGCCAGACCGGAAATTAGCAGGTTATATCCATTTTAGTGAAAACAGATTCAGATTGTGCTTGTTTCAAATTCTGCAGCATCTGTTGTGTCCTGATGCATGTTATATAAACTAGCACTGACTAGTGTATTTATTTAGCCACAGGGTGTGAGTAGGCATACTTGCCTAGCTTTAGTTCATTTGCAGTGATAATAGTTAAGAAAATTTTAAAATTATCTACAGCACAGGCTTTATGAGCTTGATGGGTACTCAGCTTGACAGACTAACTCCTCTTAAATCTTTCATTTTTACTGTGAATTGTAAGAACTGGATTAAAAATAATCCAGCTGTAACTGGCTGATACTTAAAGATATATAGATTTTGTATCAGAACAAACTGAAGTTTTCTTAACACATTAATAGTCAAAAATTTGAGCCCAAATTTTGTTTCAGGTTGAATTGTGTTGTTACACTACTATTCAGATATTATCTTGGATTATTTCAATATATTCACACTTAGCAAAAACTGGTGTAGTTATTGTGTACCAGTTTCAACATGTTAGATTTTGTTCTTCAGTTCTTTGAGTCAGAGTAGAAATATAGGCATAACTGTCACAACTGGTACCAAAATTGTGCATCATTCAAATAGAAAATTTCTTTGCATTTGTAACTTCAGAAAGAGTATGGATAACATGAAAACAAAATGACAATCCAGGAGTCATCTTATTTCCATAAATATCCAATTCTGAGACTCTTTAGAATGCTTTTCTAGACATGTAAATGTTTCTGTTGATAGAAGCCATTTGATTATGGGGTTATGAAGATCTCTTTTTGAAAGATAATAATTTAAATTTTAATAGCTAGAATGTATATTTACTGTTTCTCTGTAGGTTGAATATGTCACTCATCCTCAGATGTTATTTGATGTAGAGAAATTTGAAGTTCTTTGAAGCTGTTGCTGTCAAGTGCATGCTGTGTCACAGTATCTGATTATACACATTGTGAAAGTCTCAACACTTTTATGTAAATCTAACTCAAGAAACAAGATTTGTTTGGGAGTGGGAATTAATTGTCATATTAACTAATTTGTCTGAGCAACAAAAATATCCATTGCTTTTAAAGACATATAAACCAGATGTTTACAAACAAAATAGATGGAAAAATAAAAGATATTTTTCAAACAGTGTAATAACAAAAAGCTGTTAGAGAAGGTAGTTCCTTTCTTTAAAAAAATGAGCAGCCTTATGATTCTTCTGAATCAGTAGAATACAATTGAAGTTAATATAATGTTTTAATTGAATAGGGAATTCCTTTATCTTTTCATAGGCTTTTATTGACAGAGCCTTTTAGCTCAGGTTTGCCATCTTACTGTATTGCAAATTACTGTATTTGCAACCTCAAACCAAATAGAATAGCCATATTTTCAAAACAGAAGTCTAAATCTTCCCCCTGAGCTTTCTAAAAAACATTCCTATACACTGAGAAAATTAATTTTATTGTGCAACTGCTGAGCAAGTGTGACTTACCTTGAGTTTGAACAAGAATGCAATTTTAATAACTTTTCTCGACTGACTTTTTGTTGCATTGAAATTGTACATAATGTTGAATATTAACTGCTTCCTTCTGCAAACACAATACAATTTTGCAATGGCATACAGCATAGGTAATATGTGTATTTACGCTTTTTTCTTCTTCTGCTATAACTCTATATAAATGTGGAACAAGGAGGTTTTTTCACCTGGGGAATGCTTCTTGCTCACCGAAACAAAGTGCCTCAGTGCAATGTTCTCTATAAAACATACAGGAAATGCCAAAGAAGGCTCCCTGGTCAAATCCCTGTTCCGTTGCTGAGATCTTTCTGTGCTGCTGGACTTTGTCGCAGTTCTCCATTCTGCTGCTTTTCTACCACAGGTTCTGACTATGGCAAGGCGGGGAACATTTAAATATTGGGGACACGATGTTGCATAAAATACACTCTTCCTGTACTTTAAAAGCATGTTGACATCACCATACTGTGCTTGTTCTTTGATATCCATGTGGATCTAGAGCAACTTAACCTGTCCTAAAGAGCTCAAACAGTCCCATGCTATCTTTGATACATAATTTGTAGGCAATAAAAGATGTAACAAAACTGTTGTGTATATATTGTACTGCCTTGCTGGTATTAACACTTCTGTCTTTAGCTCTCAGGCTAAACAGAGATTAAAGATTTGCTCATCTGCTTTTTAATAAGCAAAGCTAACTTTTGAACTTTTGATCACTGGGGCTCAGATCATTCTGAAATTGTTGAAAGTAGAGATGTTACTTCTAAGATACCATATTTTGTAATATTTAGACTTGTGTCTCATGTCAAATAGGGTAGCGTTTAATTACTTCCTTAGTTGCTTTTTGTTTCTGCGTATCCTGTTATTTTTTCATCTGAGAGTGTTCTCTGGAGTCTATGGAGACATGTAAGGGAAGGAGGAGCTAGGCTGACATCCCAAGTGAAGATTTATTTTGGACACACAGTCATATATGAATGCCAAATATATTTCTCATGACCTCTGTTTTCTGTATCAGTCTGAGGTACATGTCTAGAACTGTAACAGCAGAAGGTTTTACTCCTATGTTCACATCTTTGCTTTGTTGGTGACAAATTAGGAAATGGAGGATTCTTTCTGTACTATGTCTCTGTCGTTTTGACTTCTTAAAATTTAGGAAGCACATCCTGTGTATATCTCCTTAATAATGCACCATCAGAGGGAATTCTTGTATCTTTTTTTCAGTGTGACACCATTCATTGTAGGATTCATGTTTCTTGTCCCTGTGGAAGTAGGAGGCATGATAGGCACAGAAGAGCATGGTTTAAAAATGGTGCAGCTTAACTGAAATCCAAATGCAGGCATCTTCCTTTCGTGTTTTTGCCTAGACATGGATTTCTCTGGTCTATCCTTACTTGCTTTAGAAATGAGTCTAATTTCTTCCAGCAAACCTAAGGCAGTACAGATGGGTAATTGGTTCTGCGTTTTTAGAAGTGGACCAATTCCACTTATAGCAGGGCTGCCATTGTAAAACACTTTTGTAATACTTATTGTGCCATGAAATCTGCTGGATGAAACAGTATGTGTCAAATCTGCTCATTGTTGTTCCTTCTCTTGTGTCTTGGTCAAGTTCAGTGAATACAAATCATTACCACTGGCTCCAAAGCTGCCAGTAGCATGTCACTCCCTTAATTGATCCTCGGAACAACTTCTTTGGACTTCAAGTCCAAAGCACCCTACAAATAATCTTGACTCCTGCAGATGCAGTGACTTTGCCAGTAAGTTTCTTGACATTCACTTTATTGCCTGTAATAGCATTGCTGGGCCATGGATGTGATGGTATCTCAGATGTGAGTGGGACCCCAAGGAGGAATCTGCCAACAGAATACATTGCAGGGATGCTGCCACCTCTGTAGTCGATGTAGAGTTGGCCTCTGAAAGAATGACACCCAGTTCTCTCTGGTACAAAGACAAGGTGAGCAGAGAATTGCACTGTTTTGAAAGAAAGGCTGTACTGTACTAACACTTGTGTGAAGAACTTTCATCCTGCACTGCTGAAATGATCTACTGTATTTGGTCCCTCTTGACAGTTTTATGGGAAAGTAAATGTTACCAGGAATAAAATTGGCATTAGGTATTAGTATGTTTCAAGTGTTGGTTTATGCACTGGAAATTAATATGCATTGCTAAATTGTAGTTGCATTCTGAATTCTGAATTCTTCTGAGAGGCAAGACATTTGTTAGAGCGGTTTGATGCCTCAGCCCCATTACCTGCCCTCTCCGCTGGAGGGAGCCTCAGGCAGGAGACTGGCTTAGTGGGTGGATAAGGAACTGCTACCCCCCCTGAAAAACTACAGGTCACTCTCACTGCATGTGTCTCTGCTTTGGTGACCGAATTACAATACTGAGATCTTTCTTTTCATGCTCTCTTGATTTTTTTTCCCTTCCATTGATCTGTAGCTGTTTTGGAGTTTTCAGAATTAATGCTATCTTAGTTCACGTGCATTGCTGTCTGGAGAGTTATCTGTGTTATGGTTCCAATTGGTGAAAAATTTTGGTGTTAGTGTTGCTCTTAAAAGACTGGTTAATTCTCCAGCTTCTTTTAAGTTACAAGATAGAAGCAGGCTTGAAGTATTTAGGACGATTTCTGTTTCTCCTCTAAAATAATGACTAAATACTTATAGAAATTTTCAAGAGCTTTTAGAATCTTTTCCATAGATGTTTGTAGTCAAGGGAGTGATTCACTTATTTTCTACATATTTACTCATGTCTGAATGAACATTTGTTTTGTGTGATCAAAACAAAGGGCTTCACATACCCATATTTTGTGTGAAAGCAGTATGAAAAGATTTTGAACTCTCAGCTTTTGAGTTTTTAAATTCTCTTCAGTATCTAATTAGGAAATGGCAAGAGGATGTGGAAGATGAGAAACATATCAATGTCTCCATAATAATATGTAGTTTGATTTTTTTTTTTTTTTGTTAACAGCCTGACAAGGAAATGAGAAAACAAAAGTCTGCAAATTCCTAGAAAATAATGAATGTGAGAATTACTGATATTATAATGATTTTACTTATAATAAGAGGAATAAAAAAAATGCTGGGGTTCATATAGCTGTTGCAGCATTTGTCATATTCTTGTCTTTTTTGTTACTTATTCTTCATCGTTTAATCTTTATACTGAGATTTCTTTTTTAGAAGGAACAAAGAGATGCAGCTTATGTGTTCTTAGGAACCACTGGTGTGTTGGTGGATTTCTTGTCTTGGATGCTGATGTCTTACAGGGATCTCTTCTGTGAAGTCTGTGTTTGCTTTGTTGGTACCAGAGGTCCTTAGATGGTTATTGTAATCCTAAGCATTACTCTTTATTTCATGTATGTTTTAGCTGGTCTGTTCAGAAGTTTCCTACAGGGTGTACAGTCAGAGCAGGTGGCAGTAAAAGAGAAAAGGGGAAAAAAATGAGTCTGTAACACTGCCCAGAGGTTTGTTCTTCAAATAAATAAGCAGTTCAGATTTATCTTTGTGGCTAAAAACTGACCCTTCTAGAGTCTTGTTTATTACCTAGGATTATTTACCTAGATGTGATCTCGATCTCTTCTAAAATCATTTCCATCCTTAAAACAAACCCAAAAAATCCTACCACAAAACCTTCACTCTCCAGAGTATTTGCAGGAGAACAATATAACATTATTTCTTTAGTGCGTTGTAATGAAAACCATTGCTGAGCACTTAGTTGTCAGCTTTGTTTTCTGCATGTTTTCAGTGCAAACAGAGCCCCTATTTTATTTTTTAAGTATTTGGATGTTAGCAGTAGATACGGTCATGAAGCAGAACTTGAAACTCAACATCAATAGTTCAGCTGTTTGTAATCTGCTGTGATAATATTTATTAAAGTGCATTTTGTTAACATTTTCTAAGTGTATATATAACAAGAGATGGTAAAAAATAGCATATACTCTATTTTAAACAGCCTGGTGTGAAGGGAAACATCTGTTCCTGCTTAAACTTCTTTCAACTTGTGTTCTTTTGACTAATCCCTGTAAGAGTGGTGTTGATACATATCTTCCATGGACATTGCAAAACTATTTTCAGGACTCTCCCAGGAGCCTGGTAGTGCTTTTATAATCCTTTGCCCCCACCAACCCCTCGCCCAAGATAAAAATAGATATTATAAAGTATGTAGTTGTTATTCTTAATGATCCTAATTCTGTCTGGTGGGAAAAAAAAAACTTTTTAAAATAACAATAAATATGATAATGTTTTCTACTGTGCTAAAATAAATTACCAGCAAATTGTTCAAATCGTAATCTTGGCTACGAGTAACAGATGGCTTGATGAAACAATGTGATTTTAAAGAAACACTCTTCAGATGATACAAAAATAAATGTAGTATTCCCTGCAAATTAAATGTAAAGCCTGTAACTTCGAGTCTGAATTCCTACTTTTTAAAATACCCCTATTGTCCTGAACCTTTTTATTTGTCTGCTTTCACTGCCTAGAACAGAGATGGACTAAAATCATTCACATAGAATCACATTATTGCTAGTTACTAAAATAGTTCTTAGATACAACAATCAACTAAACGCCTCTGTAAATCTTTATTTTCCCCTTGCTTATGTTCACCAATTAGTGTAGGAGTATTCCTGCACATAAAATGGTTGGCATTTTGAAAATGCCAGTTCTCTAGAGCAAGAGCTTGGGACAGAATTTTTACAGACTTATTTTTAAAGTGAATTTCTGATACTTGGGTTGAGTGAGCGTAGCTGGCTGCTCTCTTGCAGTTGTTTCTAAGTCTAAAACAAATTGTAGGGAATAAATCTTAAATGATTTATTTGATTTAAATGATTAAATCTTAAATGATTTAATTTAAATTTGATTTTATTTGATTCACATTTAAATGATGTGAATCATTTAAAGACTTTTTTTCAGAGTTAGGAGAAGAGTTGGGAGTATGCAGGTATATACATGTGCCTTTTGGACAAATACCACACTCACTGAATCTGTGTAGTGTGTGGACAGCAGTGTTCACTTTTTGCCTTCAGTGGAGGAACAGGTGCTAAAAGGAGATGATTTGAGAAGAATCAACACACCCAGGACCACAGAGGATGAGACTGGTTTCCAGACCTGTCATCTAATGAAATATGCCAAAAGGAGCACATATACTTGCACCATGTTACACTGCATGTTTAGCATGATTATGTTGTTCTCAGGAGTGAATACGATGTGACTTGGAGAGGAGTTTCAAGTTGTTAATCTCACCCCTTTCTTGGCTCAAGTAGCAGGAGACGTATAGCTTACTGTAATTTAATATCTCCTGCAGCTCTGCTTTAGGATCCAACCTTCTGTTTCATTCACCACAGCAGGAAGTTGCAGTAGCTCCTTGCTTCACTGCATTTCTGCCTGTGCTGTTTGTAGCCTTCAGTTCCCTTCTGTAGAGGCTGCTACCAAGGAACATGTTGTAAAACTGCAGAGCTGCTTTCTTGCCCTGTTCGGTGCCTTGTTCTCTCCCTTGTTCTTGTTCTAGTTCCTATGCCTCCACCACAAATGCAGGGAGATCTAAAAATGGCAAAGCAATGGTTTGGGATTATGGCAGCATATTCCAAGGCATCCCTCCAGTGTTTTATCCTTTGTGGCCTATTTTGATGTAATTGACAGAAAATACTTGATAATTTGAAAACTTGAATGCAGACTGGGATTTCACTTTCTAAAATCTATATTTATGTTTGCTTCTTTGTATATGAACATGAACTATCTATCTCAGACTCAAAATTTGGTTAATGTAAACTGGAAAGGTTAAAAATGCATGGGAAGTACAGGCTTAAACAAAGGAGCATTCTAGTGAGAAAGGTTTCAAAATCTGCAAGCAGTGAAACAGTCCAGAGTAATAGGATAGAAAAACCATGAGCAGTTGATGCTTTGCTATTTGATTAGCAGAATTATCTCTTTTTTTGTAATGTGTCATTAGAAATGCAAAAATACCAAAGTTTCAAAAGTTTTGAGTTCATATAGAAAGAACTAAATCCTCCTTTAGAATGAACATTAGCTAAGTTTATTTGGTTTTAAAATAAGCAGTAAACTCTTGATGACTATTCCTGTCTTCTAAGGAAGGAGCATGTGAGACCTATGGAAAATATAAGAGGCATACTGAAAGCATGTCTTAATTTTAAACATCTGTTTCCATAAATGAGCAAACTAGGAGGGGGATGTGCAGTATTTATGATGAAACATGTTCTACTAAATATTAATGAAGGAGGACAGAGTTGGAAGACTGTAGTCTTGAGCATACTTTTCCAGTTCCAGCTCCTGGCATGCAGTACATAGCATTCTCCTCAAACCACAAGATCGTGGTTTTTGCATGAAAATCCTTGGTGCTGTCTGTTTTCAAAGGAGATTTGCTTGAATCCTAAGAGGAAGGTAGAGAAATGCACTGATCTGCTTTCTGGTGTGCACTCTGACACCTAATGTTCTTTTAAAAGTTTAAAAGTTTCTTTTAAAGTTCTTTTAAAAACAACAACTAAATAAATGGACAAACAAGCCTTTCTTTTAATGATTGAGACAGTTCATACTTGGTTTAAATAGACAGCTCTGAGCAAAATTAACCAGCTATTGTTTCCAAGGCCATATGTTTGGCCGTCAGTAGGATTAAGTAGCAGTCTTTCCCAAAGTTCACAGCAGAGCTAACTAAATGCATCTGACCATCAGAAAATCAGTTGCTTGTTCCTTGAAAATGTCCTTTCTCTAAGAGCAGTTTTGATATGTGTGCTCTTTATACATTGTTTCTGGGTTTCTAGGAAATTCTTTCAGTACCTTGTTATATAATGAACCATCTAGCAAACCTGTTAATTAAATGTTCAGTCCTAGTGCTTAAGTTTTGAGGGTGTTTCTTTTTCCAGGTCAACAGAAAGTGTAAGCCTTGAGACCATTTAGGACTGCTATAAACTCAAGTGCCTTGATGACAGTAAAACTGCTTTTTCTCTGGACACATCTCAGAAATGTCCAGCTCTTAGCATTAAAGGGTTAAGAGAAATTCCTAACACTTACTAAATAATTTGTTTTAAATTCTTATCTGGGAGAAATCCTCATTATTAAATTGGTGTGTGTTGTTTCACATTTTTATTTATTTTGGTGGAATATTACCCTGAGCCTGCTGGAAGTGTTTGATTTTCTGTCTGCCATCCCATGGGGATGTGATCAGGATCTCCTTATAAGCAATTGCTGAAGCTGACAAAAGTGTAGGATTCTGTTCAGCATGGGATCTATATCCTTGAGTTTCCATATTTATAAGAGTACCATCATGCTTGCAGTCAATGGGAGATTATAATGGAGCTGACAATGGAACAAGAAACACAGAATCATAAACATTATGTGGGTTGTACAATGGACTTGCCAAATGTCTCTATTCAAAATAGATTTGAAAAGAGAACCTGTGTGTGACTGTTGAAAATGAGCTTTTGAACGTGGATTCTCACATGACTGTGAGAGTTAGAGTTTTACAGAGTAAAACAAATACTTTCCAGAAAAGAGGATTTCATCATTCAGCCATGCTGTTGCCAGGCATGGTTTTACACATCTTTAATTTAGACTGTGAGCCATTTTCTAATGAGGATAGGGAGCCTTCAAGAGAAACAGAAATATTTAAAAAGATGGGACATAAATTTGCTATGTCAGTGTAATGTTTAGTGACACTGCTTTGTGCTGCTGATGACTCCTTTTCTTCCAAATGCAGTATAAAAATAGCGGTCAGGCAGTTCTGAAATAAACAATAACACTTCCCAAATGTTAAGAATGTTAACACAAGTGCCCCAGCTAAAATTCAATTAAGGTAGTGACATCAGGGTTGGACACGGTGCTTGTTCGTATTCCTTCTGAAGTTTGTGGGAGATTTGATATTTATTTCACAGACAGTGAAGGCTAAATCTGTCATTTTTTTTTTCCCCCTCAGGGAAAATGCCAGGTTTCTAATCAAGCAAATTATAGGGATGACATTAAATTCTTTAACTGCCTTGGCCCTCTGTACACATGAAATTTCACCCCTTCTTTAAGCAGATTCTATTTTTAAACTGCCATAAATCCAATTTGTTGCAAGCCAGTTGCAAATAAATTTGGATGTACCCACTTGGGGGTTAATCCAGATTGAAATAAATGAGTTAAGTTCTGCTTCTGTGGTTGAACAATAACTTCTTTTGTGATGGAGATCTGGTCTTGTATTTGTGGTTAATATCATCCAAGCCACACTTTATGAGGCAATGAAAATGTCTCTATTCCCATCTGGGGAAAGAAGCAAAGAATTTTTTTTTTAATTTTGTTGGAATTTCCCTTTTCAAAATTTCCCAAGATGTAAAGGGCAAGTATATAGTATATGTGAAGTATAAAAATGGTCATAAAACAGTTGAAGTTAGTATTGATCACCTAGAGTAAGGGCATGTTAAATCTAGATTTTTTTCTGATGTGAAAAGTGGTAGAGATATAGTTGTTTTCATGGTTTTTTTCCTTTCATTTAGTCATACAATGCAGTGTGACACAGACCTTTGTTAGTACTCTATACTGGCACATGAAGACAAGTAATTGTGTTATTTATCTGATCTGGAATATGTCTTGGGTGACCCTGTCCAAGTAGCATCATGTTCTTCCCATTCACTTCAGCTTTACCCCTTCTTTCTCCCATACTTAGCCTTCTTACTGATTCCCAGCACTGCATCTGCTGAGATATTTTCCCAGAAGGCTGTGACAGACATAACTGTCTGTGTGTACCAGCACAGGATGCTGCAAGAGGGTCCAAAACCTGCAGGTGGCTTGCAGAAGCCTTCTGTCCTGTGTATCTCCTGGGCACAACCTCTCCAGTTACTGAGGTGTGAGTTTGGTTTTTGGGAGTTTGTTTGTTTTGCCTTTTTAAAAAAATATAAATCGTATATTCAATCTTTGAAATACAGGAAACAGAAAATATGATTCTGCTGGATGGCATGATTCAGTCTGGATGTGAAGGCAACTAAAATTTTATAGCATTTAAGCTCTCAGCAGGATCCTGAAAAACAAATTGCCATTGTAGTTTGACTATGTTCAGCCTTTACACTTTCTGATGAAAGCTAGCTTCTTCATGGTTTTCTGAAAAGTTGAGAGACTTTGTCTGTGACTCCTGATACATCACTTTCCTGTTCTGCAGTTTGCATCACACTTTTGATATGGTATTTCCTGCTACATTTGCTTCATTGAGAATAATGAGATGCTTGGTGAAATTGGGAAAATTTGAAATATATGTTTAAATAAGATTTTGCGTTCTGTAGTGTACAGTATTAACTTTGTTGGGAAAGAAAATACAAATTCTTTTTTCCAGCCTTCCTGCTAAACTGTTTGGCCAATACAGGTAAGACTGTAGTTTGGTTTTCAATTCCTCACATTTCTGTTCTGAGAACAAGAGCCTCAAAAAAACCACCTCAGCTTCAGGTACTCCTTAGAACAAACACAATTTTTTTGAGTAAGCCAAGACTGTAAAACATTGCTACAGTATCTGTGAAAGCTGTTCTCTCTGCTCCTTATCACAGCGTGGGAGTCTGATGTAGATTGACAAGCAGTCTTTATTGACCAGGACCAGTAATATTACCACATATGTACTGTCCTCAAACTCTCTAACAGTTGCGTACTAGTTAGATTTCTATAATTAGCTGCCCTGCAACCTACTAAACAAATGTAGTGTTGTGTCTGTACATGAGTGAGAAGAGATTAAATGAATTTGTAACTGTAGCACTAACTATATAAAAAAGTATTAATCAAGTTACAATGGAGAGTCTGGGCCATTGAGCACATTATCAATGCATCTGTCATTGATACTGACTTAAGCCTTCCTGAGCAAAGTAAAAGCTAACTTTCTTTGTAGACAGATACCCTTTTGGCCAGGATACTGCTAATGGTATTTTTATTGTCTGTTCAGCAATGAGCTTTACTTAAGTCAGCATCCCATGTTTCCCAGGCTAAACACCTGTGAAGACCATTGCCTTGTTTCCTGGAGGCCTCTGTTTAAATTCCTGTGATCATGAAATGAAGAGTTAATTTAACCTGGAAAATATAATAGCGGTTTGAAAGAGGAAGTTCTTGTTGATCAGGCATCATCTGTAGGTTTGTGCATTTAGAGCAGTAATATGTTACCAGGAAGTAAATGATTCATTAAAAAACAGTGTGTAGAGAAGATGCAGAAATGAGCTTCCTGTTAAACTTGGAAAAGGTACAAGATTCTTCCTTTTTACTTGCTACTGAAAAAAGTCCCACTGAACTGTTTTTCCTAAGTTCATGCTATCTTGAGCATAGGCAAAGAATTTAGACGCTAACTCTGTGTAATTCTGTGTTATGCAGACAAAGTGAAATTATTTCTCCATTCTCAAGGCATTTATTTTTGAAAGATTTATTTGTATTTTGACTTTACATTGTGTGAAGAGTATACATTAAATGGAAGCCTTTTCATTTTGGTGAATGATTTTGATAAATGAAGCAGTAGACACTCATATGTTTTCACAGAAGTCTGTCTCACACTTGCACTTCCCCTGGTTTTGAGGAGTGTGAGGCTGATGACTCCACAGTGCCGAGTCTGCCTGAAAGAGATTTCTCTTTCTGCTTCATCTCAAACCTTCGTTAACTAATGCTGGCTTCATCTAATTGTCATTACTACTAGCCCATTGCATTTTTTCTTAGGATCTTTTGTGATCTGATTCCTTAATTTTCCTCCTTTACCTGAAGTGTAAAGGATTAATGATGGACCCTTTTAATTTCCCTTTTCTTCTTCTTAGCTCATGTCTCAGTATCTTTTTCTATTCTGAGCTCTGTATCTTCCCCAAAGTGGTGTATTAAAATAGCTTCGCTTTCATGCTCATTAAGTGAAAGTTTGCCATTTGTGTCTCAATGTAAAATAGGACAAACAACAACTGTTGTTATTAAATTAATAAGCTTTTCTTTGCATAAATGTCATAATCACACACCTAATTCAGCAGAAGACATTATAAGTCTCTGATTTCTCAAGATCAATACAAAAATATTTTTGTAAGAAATAACACTTCTGGTATTTTATTATAGATAAGCTTTATCTTTTGTGAAGAAATATGTAGACATTTTCTCCTTTTTCCTTCCCTCCCCCATTTTCACATTATATCAGATGGTTTGGGTAACTTTTCATTCTGCCTCTTTAGAATGTACCTTTTTATATAAATGCAACATGACAATTTCTAGTGGTAGTGGACAAAAGTAGCAAAATTACATGCTTGCTGCCTTGAAGGGTGTTATTTTCTGTGTTTCTATTTAGCTAAGACAGCTTGACAGTTAAAAATCTAATCTTCTTCAACTTGTAGATTCAAGATGCTGCAAGTCAAGGCTTGAAATTTGTTGGAATTATACCTCAGTACCATTCCAGAAAGAGCTGCCTTGTCAGCGCCTCCCTGACACCTGCCAGTAACAACTCTGTTCAATCAAGAGATAATAAAAATGTATCAAATTACCCCGAGGATCATGCTTCACCGGATGGTGAGAAAATAGACAGCACTGATGGATGCAGTACTCCAACACAGAGTGAGCAAAGTGCTGACCAATGTGCCACATCCAGAGAGAGCTGTAGAGGTGAAGGACAGGCTACTGAGGAGCTGAATTCCAAGTCTGTGAAGGGAAGTGAAGAACAGCCTCAACATGAGAACTCAAGTGTGAGAGAAGCAGCAGACAAGACGAATGGACTTCCAGAGAATGAAACGCCAGCACGATGCTTAAAACCACTTACTGGCAGTAAGTACTGTAGTGACCTTTTGTACATAAAAGCTAAGTTAAAATGGCCTCAATTACATTCCCAGCTCCTTTGGGGGGTGGGGATGCAGGGGGGACATTACCACTGAGATAGTGAAGAAAAGATGCCCCAAATGAGCCACTTAACCTGATTTCCAGCATGGTTACACAGTTCACTGCAACTGAGCAGGAGTCAGGTGGCAAAGGAAGAGATGATATAAGCAGGTGCAGCTTTGTTATGGCCCATATGTATGCCTGATTGTGAAGACTTATTTTTGTCTGCTGTTCAGCTGAATTGGTTCATTTCTGTATTTGTTGCCATACCCTCAGAGCTCTTGATCTTTGTGTCCTTTTTGTCTGTTTGAATAAAAAGCCCTGTTAATCTGCCTGACAAGCTTTTGCAGCCATAAAAGGAATAATTCACAAAGACATATCACAGCCCCTTTGTAGCAGGTGAACAGATAGCTGGAATTAAACCACCTCAGGAACAGCATGAATATATGTGATCTGGACTCTGAAGTCTCCTAGTATCCTACAGTCAGTGTGGGAGTCAGTGCACCAGTCAGAACTGTAATTACTGGAAAACAGCAGTTATTTTTGTTAATGACTCATGTTTGCTAATTCATAATAAAAATTTGGTAATGGGGCTCATAATAATTTGCCTTCCAGTTACCCTTTTTTTTTTTAAGATTTCTACTCATATACTAGTTTCATTTCTTTGACATATTCTTCCTCGGGTGGGCTTTGCACTTTTTAAATGTCATTTTATGCCATCAAAGACCACAAGTCTCAGCTGAGGTCTAAAATACCCTCCTTAAGGTGTTTGTTACTCAAAGGTTACTTCTGTAAGTAAGAACTGTAGTTCAAAGTAGGACGTAGACCAGAGCAATTTAGAAAACTGAAAGGAAAAATATTCTTGCTCCATTTCCAGTTTAAGCCTCAAAATACATTTCTATATTTGTTTAAATCCAAGAAATCCATGTTTACACTTATTTCTCTTACTGCTTTCCTTAATTTCCTTACAGGTTACAAATCTATGGAGGGGGAATGTGGGTGGAATTTCTAAAGCTGGTACTGTCTTTGACTTTAATTTGTCACTATTCTCTAAGACTTTACATAGATTCAGCCAAACAATCCTACCCCTTTGGGAATTTCTTATGTAGGACCCAGAATGACTTTGCATTGTACTCCTTGGATTATTGTCTTGGTTTCCATTGCAGTTTGGTGTAATTAGCTTTCGGATCCAATTTGGACCGCAGAGTAACCTTCCAACATACTTTCTTCAGCTTTTGTTGGGCAAGGGGGCACCCAGATTGGGTCAAAGCATAGCTGTTGTTTGAACAGTCTCTTGTCTACAGCCTTAGAGGTGGGTTGTCCCAAAACTATAATTTTACACATTAAACGTATCTTAGTTTTTTTGTTAAAAATCAGTTATCTGCAAGTCTAACCAGATCAGTTCTCTTTTTTATACGCTATCTTTGAAAGAGTTAACTTAGCATGTTTAATCATCTCCTTGATGCTATTCCTCTCCTTACTGAACATTGAAATTCTTTTGCTGCAAGTAACCATGTCCTTAATATTTCTGCATAATGTGAAGCTGATCACCTCCCGTCTTCCCCATTTTTGTCTGTAACACCTCAGGATTGCTGCTTATTTGCCAGAAAAGAGGCTTTGTTTTAAAAATGTATTTAGTTTCCTCAGTTATCTTTCTTTGAGTGCTTTTTTGCTTTATTTTTCATGCATTTTTTAAATTGCTGAGCTATGCAAATACTTTCCAAGACTGAAGGTCTGAGAAGGCAGTTTTATGTGGTAGCTCATCTAAAGTAGAATTTTTCCAAATCCTGTACAACACTGCTGATTTCTTTATTACTCTTGAATGAATTTTTGTTATTACAGCACTCCCTTTTCCTCCCATGGAAAATGTATTTCAATTTTTGGCACCAGTTCTCCATCCTTCCTTGGGAGTGTGAAGATTGAAAGCATCAGGTGGTTGTTTTTTTTTTCTACATATTCCATAGGAAGTTACCACTCTTGAACTGCTTCTCCTCTGTGTAAAACTTCAGGGAAAAAAAATCATATTCCTTACTATTTGTGGGGTCTTAAATACGCTCTTTATTTTAGGTTTTATACTATTCAAGTATTATTTTTATGCTTCTTCACTTGATTCCTGAATGTTTTGTAGTGCTCATTCACTTCCCCCGTTTTTAAAAGGCTTTTCAGCGCAATGTTGAAAAATATTTGCCTGTGAACAAGGCACAGATATTCCAATAGTATGTCCAAAAGTTCTGTGTTAACTTAGAACCAAATTGAAGGGTGTCTTTGGCCATGCTTGAGGATTTGGGGTCACTGGTGAAAACTTGCCAGTAGTGACTTGGGTTAGACAACACCTTCCACTAGACCAGGTTGTCCAGGGAGGGAGCAGTCACAACTCTCCTGAGCAATCTGTCCTGGGGCCTCATCACCCTTACCGTGAAGAATTGCTCCCTAATATCTAAGCTAACCCTACCCTCTTTCAGTCTGAAGCCTTCACCCTATGCCCTATCATTATATGCCCGGTAAAAAGTCTCTCTTCAGCTCTCTTATAGGCTCCCTTGGAAGGTTGCTCTGAGGTCTTTCGAGGCTGAACAGCCCAAATTTTCTCAGCCTGTCCTCATATGAAAGGTGGTTCATTCCTCTAACCATCTTTGTGGCCTCCTCTGGTCTTTCCTGTGCTGGGAGCCGAGAGCAGGATGCAGTACTGCAAGTGGGATCTCACCAGAGCAGAGCAGAGCAGAGGGGCAGAATCCCTCCCTTGCCCTGCTGCCCACGCTGCTTTGGATGCAGCCCAGGATAGGATTGGATCTCAGGGCTGTGAACACACATTGCTGGGTCATGTCCAGCTTCTCATATCAGTGACTTAGTACATACCAGAAAGATCTCCTTTTCCAGCAAAAGACTCTTCTGGGGGTCAGAATCAAAATTATGAGAGAGGCATTCTACCTGTGCTCTTCTGAGCTAGGATTATCATAATTTCATTCTTTCTAAACAAATGGTAAACAGCAAGAGGATTCACATTAATGTTTATTCCTTTCTACTCTACTTAAAATATAGTTCATGTCTGACTGAGATCATTGGGTCTCTTCTCATGTTGGTTATGAGCTTCCAGCTCTTCTCTTCAAGTGCTGCCAGCCTGTTTCTGAGCATCTCCCTTCTGGTATCTTTTTCAGTTTACACACTGCTTCTTACTCAGTGATGTTTGTTAGAGAGCAATCTTAACATTTCTCTTGCCATCTCTTTCTTTACTTTTGCTTGAGGTTAGAACCTAATAGCTTGGAAACAAGAATAGCTTATTGAGTGAAGAAATTTAATGTCATGTCTTTACCTTTCATATTAATATATTTGGGGAGAATTTTTGGCATTTGGAAGTCAATAGAAATTCTACTGTTGATTTACGTGTCCATTAATAAGTAAAATGATAGTGTCCAAAATATTTTAATTGGTTATTTTAATTATGGCTATACTCTTCTGATAAGGATATCTGTTTTTAAAGTTAATTCCAGTTTAGGGCTGTGAAAGCTCAGCTTTGCTGTCTGCAATGACTTTTTTGCCTGTAGTAACTACTCCTAAAATATACTGGAGGAGACATGGGAAAGAGTCTAGAAGATGTTCTAATTTTTAAGACCCTTCACAATGCCATTTTTAAAATTCATTTGCTGTTGTGTTAATGTCTCACCTTTGCTCAGATCCAGAGTAAATCAACAAAGCAGCTATCAGAGTCTCTACATGAGTGATTCAGTGCATTCATTCTTGAGATGAGACTGCCATTGGCTTGTTCCACACTTTTGTGTCATCAAAACCAAGTTATTTAATACTTTAATAGACATGATCTGCAGAATGCAATTCCTTCTAAATTTGCAGTAAGATTTAGTGTTTGAACTGGTGATTCCCATAAAAGAATGTTGCATTAGTACTCAGGTATTACTGTCTTTAAATGTTTTATTATCAACAGTGTGTGTAAGAAATACTGTAAAAGCAAACAAAATACTGTATTGGGTCTTGAGAGAGTCTGTGTTGGACTGCAGAAACATATTAAGGAGATAACCACATCCCAAAGAATTTTTTGCAGTTGCACAGTGTAATTAGGCAAGGGCAAACAGTGGGTTATGCATTGTTTTAACTGAAATTTTATTATAAGGTTGTTGAATTATTCCATTTTTTTACTCTTTGGTAGAAGCAGAGATCTTCGCTCTCTTCAACAAGCCCAAAACCCCACAGAAATGCAGCCAGTATTATACAGTGACTATCCCTATGAGGATCTCCAGGAATGGGCAGACTGTCAACAGCTTAGAAGCAAATTGGCTGGAGCACATGACAGATCACTTCAGGAAAGGAGGCTCATTGGTAAACGCCATCTTCAGCCTTGGAATGGTAAATGGTATGGAAATTAGAGAAAGCATTATGCTGTGATTATTTTCCTCTCCCCTTTAATAGAGGTCATTATCTTTGAAGAGAAGATATTTGGGAGGTACTTTAATATAGACTTGAGGCAGATTTGTAATAGATCAGCCTCTTCCAGTGAAATGGAGTGGAAGTACAGAAAATATTTTGGCATTTGAATAAGGAAAACAGATCATGTATTATATTTCATAAACATACTAGAGATTATTTTGTAATTGCAGAAATATATGGAGTTAATAAGCAGTACCAAGTAAAATGAATTAAACTAATAAGATTGCGAAACAGATGACATAAATAGAAGGTTGACTTTGCTGTCATCCTGCATGTGGCTTTAATTGCAGGTCAGTGCAAGGACTTGAGATTTATCTGGCCAACAAGAAGTTAATTCCAGTTCTTGCAGAGACCCTTTTCACCTGGATGGCACAGTTATACAAAATTGTCTTTATGTTTGTTTCATCTTAGCTATGAGTTATGGATAAATGTTGGTTTTAATTTAATAAGATTAAAAATCCTAGATTTGCATGTTGTGGAAAAGTGGTACTGGGTCCAGCATAGTATTGTAGCCAGTCAGTACCACACTCATGGCCATCATGGCAAGCCTGGTGTACAGAGAAGGACTTGGGTGCACAGATCCAAGAGACATAACCTAGGAGCCATGAGAACAGTTGAAGAGAAGTACTTGAACATAAAAATGTTGAAGTTGCAGCCAGATTAATTTAATTGGAAAATTTTGCATACTTCATGGTTAAAGTGCTTATGGCTGAATCTTTCACCTAACTTTGGTTTGATTTGCTTTTTTCTAAAGGAATGTGGTAAGGAACGTGATTGCACATTCCTACTAAAATTAGTTGGTTTATGCCTCAAAACTATAGGGGAGCTGCTTCCAGAGCATCTTCTTACTGTTGGTCTAAATTCTAGAACCCAGGCTAAAACAAAGGAATATGACTCAGTTCTGGTAAAAGTCAATCAGGAAATTAACAGGCAATCCTAATTTTTCATTTTACAAACAAGTACCAAAAAAAAAAAAAAAGGAAGGTCTAAAGTTCAGCTGATGGAATGCTTTCACACAGCTTCCTGGAAAGCCTTGTAATTGCTAGTTAAGTTGCTTAAAAATAAATGGTCATTTACTTTATGTATATAAATTGCACAGAGGCAAAGCTAATTGGCTCTATCAGGCTCAGTTATCAGACTCTGTTTTGAAATAAAATCTGCTTGTCAGTTCACTCTAAAATGTTTTAAACACAGCGTTTTTCCATTATTCAAACTTTTCGAGTTCATTTACATAGCAGAGCCCTGTGGGAGGTTCATGTACTTGGATACCAGAGTGAGGAGTGCTGGATAACTGCCTGTGGATGTAGATAAAGCAGGCTTGAATGCTGGCAATAAAGTTTCAACTCAAACAAGACAACAAATTATGTAAAAGTGGAGAGATTCAGGAGTAAGTTAGATGAGTGATGGAAGAAGAACAATTAATAAACATTGTTATTGACGTTTTATGGCTACAAACATTGTAAGGAACAAATTTTAGAAATCAAAAAGCTGAAACAAGGTTTCTAAAAGTGTATTATGCTATTAGAAGAACATTTACTAAGAATATATGTGAGTTGCTATTACTTGCAGTTAAATGTTTTATCATTTAAATCCTAAATTTTTTCTGTGCTGCAGAGAAATGGAACAGCTTTTTTACTCATACCAGTCAGTATCAAACAACACAGGGTAGGGATGAGAGAAGAAGTAGGGGTCTGAGGGCTTCTCAGCCTTTTAATTTTTTCTGGACTTCTATGGCAGCCTGTCCAGCTCTTCATATCTGGGCTTACTCACTGATTAATCCTCTTCCAAATTAAGGTAGTATCAGCATATTTTCTTTAATTGGCTATATCACATTTCTTTGTTCTGAGGGCTGGTTTTCTTTTTGGCTTAAAGTATGAATTCATTATTTTGCTTATTAGACATAAAAGCAGGGTTATTATCTTCTTTTCCCCCTTGTCCTTGGAATACCCAATGAAGTGAAGATTTCCAGATTGTCAGTAGTCATAAATCTGTTTCTTCCTTCTGCTAACAGCTTAATAATTAGTCTTTAAAAGAGTTTTAAAGTTCACTGGTAACAATTGTTTCTTTTTGCTTATTGTACCAGATAATTATAAACAGAAATACAACACAATTGCTGATCTCAGTTTATAAACCATGTAGAGTAATACCATATATTAAATGTATTCAGATTTTGCTGGTAAGTTAGAAACAGCAGTCTGCTTGGTCCTTGAATGTTCTCATGTTGGCAGGTAGCAGTTATTTATTTAAATTTGCTCTTCAGTTACCTGCTGGTGTTTCTCATCCAGCTCATGGAATTGATAATTCTTCCTGTAGTCCCAGGTGTAAACTGATCCTGCCTCGTGATCTAAAGTGATTATAGGAATCCACCCTTGACCTCTTCTAGTGAGAATGGAGACAGTAACAGCAAGCTACAGATTAATACCAAATGGAAAGGAAGTAACAGGTGGGGTCTCTTTCTTCCCTGTAACAGCAAGTCTCCAATCAGCACTGTGAGGAGGCAGAAGAGTCAAACCTCTTCAAGGTTATATTTTGATGCCTTAACAGAATAATCACAAGCCTGTTCATCTTCAGTTGAACTGCAGCTCTTTAAGTGCCTAGCATTTTTGTGTTTGTTGTACCATTCTGTCTGTGAATTTTCTGCCTTTCAAACCTAGAAAAAGCCAGCCAGCCAGTGAGAAAACATTGACAGTACTTAAACACAACGCAAATGAAACAAAATGTGAGTTGCTTGGAAGAAGAAAGTCAGGATTTTAAGAGAGTCCAATTGATAGTCTCTGTCATCTGCCTCTGAGAGAGACGAGCCAGCGATGCCTTTGGCTGATTATTGTCACCTTAGCCTCTGAAGTACTGGGATTTTTATCATCCGTATGGAATTATTTTCTCTGTGTGTACTGAAGGTGAAAAGATGCAGAAGGGGGCAGGAATGATAATACGAAGCAAAGGCAGACATTCAGGTCACGTGCCCCATAAAGCCATCGAGAGCTAGTTTTCCTTGTTGAGAGCAACAGCAGCCTGAAGGTTAGTTTTCCTAGATAAGGAGAATTTGTTGTTCAAAGACAACAGGGGGAAAATTGTCGCCTGCTAAGACAGCTGTCATGGTAAAATAAGTAATCTTTTCCCACATACCTCCTGTAAATCAGAAGCAAGAACATCAAAATACGTTTTTGTCAATCGAACTACATCAAATATTTATACAACCCAGTGAAAATAGCTTTTTGTGCACAGTAGGAAACCTTAATAAAAGATGCAGTGGTAATGGAACATTTTCAGAGGAAGGACATTGATTGTAACCTCTACTTTTGGAGCCTGTTCTTTAAGTAAGAGTGAAGTTCATGAATAGAGATTGGGAAATGATACTGAAAACAGTAATGTCAAAATGTTTTGTTTTATTAGCACTTCTTACTGCCCTATTGTAAATGGATGAATATTTAGCATTTCTAAGGAACTTTCAAGCTCAGGCTATGTTCCAGGAGCTGAATCTTGTTAAACAAGAGATTACCAGAAGAGAATACAACTGCATCAGAATCAGGAAATACTTTACATAGGAAACAGTGAAAACTGGAAAGACCAACTTACCATCTAAAGCTTTAGATGACTGATCTTTGTAGACAGGTTAGGTAACATCTAGCTGTATAAATGTATCTGTAAAATCTGCCCTGCAGGAATCTGTGTATGAGTTGTCACCTTAAAGTGGCAGTATAATCAATGGAAATCTAGGCCTGGACCGATAGTGTCAGTAGGATTTGTGTTGTGATCCACCTCATCCTACATGAGGATATGCAAAAGAGATCAGATGCATCTAGACAAGACTGAGATACTTCATGCTTCCTTTGCCTTAGTCTTCACAGACACAGGCAAAGGTTGCACCTATCTTTAAAAGAAAAGGCCAGAAGTACAAACCAGGGACCTACAGTGTGGTCAGCCTCATTTCATTTCTGTAGGTCCGCTGGGAACTCGTGGACACATGAAGGAGAGGACAGTAATTGGGGACATTCAGCATGAGTTTAACAAGAGTAAAACGTAGTTGAAACTGATTGTCCTCTGTGATAAGGTAACGATTTGTGGGTGAAGAGAAAGCAGTAGATGTCATTTTGGGTGAATTCATCGAGGGAGTTTGGCAGTGACTCCCACAATATTTTTGTATCCAAGCTAGGACCATGCAGCCTTGATGGCTAAAAATCTGGTTATGTGGCTAGACTCAGAGAGCCGTAGTTAACAGGTCACAGTTTACCTGGAGTAAAAAGTGGAGTACCACAGAGATCTGTCCCGGGGCCTTTTTGTTAGCACAACAACATTGTTGTGTTTAATAATTTTATCAGTGATGCACAGGAGGCAACAAGGCTTGCCTTTGTCAAATTTGTGGATGATCCCATACTCAGGAGACAGCTGATGTGCCTCAGAACTGGGCTACTGTCCAGAGGAACCTGGGCAGGCTGAAAAAACAAACCAGCAGGAGCTGTTTCATGAAATTTCATGAGGATAAGTGTCCTGCCTCTGAGATGGGAGAGGCCTTTTCACTAATCCATGCTGGGTGCAGCCTGGCTGGGTAGCAGCTCTGTTGAGAGGGCCAGGGGAATTTTAGTAGGCAGCAAGCTGAAGATGAACCATCACTTGAGACAGGATAGCTTTGGGGGACCTAGCAGTGCCTTGCAGTGCCTTTGAGAAGACAATCAAAAAGGTGGATCCAGGCCCTTGATTGGTGTTTGGTAGGAGGATTGGAAAAAAATATATATAAATTGAAAAAAGAGAGGTCCTTTTTGGATATAAAAAAAAACAACCACTTTCTCATCATGAAAACAATCACTCTCTGGAAGAGGCTGCCCAGGAAGTTATGCTATCTCCATTCTTGGAGATTTTGAGGATGCAGCTGGATAAAGCCATGAGTGGTTGTCTCTGCAGTTGTATTGAATCTGCTTTGAGCATGTGTTTGGACTGGAGACCTCCTGAGGTCCCCATCCAGCTCAATTACCGTATGATTCTATGAAACTGTTGGATCAGGTGCATCTCACCTAGCGGGCCAGCTCTAGAACATGTGACTGTTGACTTAAATTGCCCCTTACATCTAGAGCTCTGTGTGATAAAAGTACTGCAGGCAGACGCAGTGCATCTGGCCATTTCCTTGCCCTTCCTCACCTCTGTGTAAGTTTCCCTGGAATTCCTGCTGATCCTGACATCATAGCATGGGTTATAAGTGCCTTTTCTTCAACACATGACCCTGCTAGCTTTTTCTCTGCTGCATTCTCCTTTCCCCCATTATTCTCAGCATCCCAAATGCTTCACATGCAAAGGAATTAAAAATCTAATTATTCTTTCCTGTGCCTCCCTTTTTCTCTGGAAGTGTAGTACATGACATGTAAAAGATAAAATGTGCAGCCAGGGTGTGAGATGTGAGAACTGGCAGGTGTGCATTCATGGCATGAATATGTAAAACACTGTGGCACGACAGGTAGAGAGATGAGGTTGGTTCTGGTTGAGAGGGAAATCTCAGTGATTGCCATCAACCAGTTTCTGTAGTTTTTCACTAGCATCACTCTGTTGGACAGACACTGTTATTTACATTTGCAGCTGTCTTTCTGTCATCATTTTCCCCTTCCAGTTTTCTCATTTTCCATGGGTTTCTTTACTAGCAAAAAAAAAAAAAAACCCATTAAAAAATCAGTGGATTGTGTGATTGATGGATGTAGCCTTCAACAGTAATCATTGTACTTCCAACAAGGAAGCAAAATCTTAGAATCATTTAGATTTGAAAAGACCTTTAGGATCATAAGTCCAACCATAAACTCAGCACTGCCAAGTGAAGTTTCTTTTGCCTGTAGGGTCTCCTGAGCTCAGCTATTGGTTTCTAAAACATTTCATATGTGCCATCATATTCACATATGTGGAAGCTGTGAATTGCATGAGTGGAATGTGCAGCAGAATGAAACATAAAGGATGATTTACGAGTGAGTGTAAACACACGCCTGCTGATTGTGTTTTGATCACTTATTAATTAGCTGGCAAACACGGGGCGGGGGAGAGCTCAAGCTGCAGTTTTGCCAACAGTGTGACACAGAATTTCATTAAGGGAATTCACAATACAAGAGCAGGGTGCTGTATAAAGCTGTCCTGGCGAGATCTGGATGTCTGTGTCTAGTAGGGATCTACTTTCAGTCTTAGGTGCTGTCCTGTCATCCCTTCTTTGGAAAATTAAAGGGCTGTTTGTACATTATTATCCTGAAATAGATTTGGATATGGGTTTGAGTGTTGGAATGCGATATTTCACAGAAATTGAGTTGGTTCCCCCTTTGTAGTGTCAGGTCTAACAAAGTGCTGTTTTTGAATGAAATCCAGTAATTAAATCTTGTACCCTTTGGTATATGGCAAGCTTGCTCTCCCTTTGTTTTCAAACCTGTAACCCAGCTTCTTAGTGACCTGGCCTGTTATTTCACAGCAAAAATGTCTGTTCTTCTCTCACTTGGATGAGAAATCTGTCTGGATGACAGGAGTTACTGCTTTGTAGTCCAGCTCATCCACCTTGGAGCAATGTGTAATCCTGGCTTGCGTAGCTGTGAGGAGTCTTCGGCTCTCTTTATTTTAAATAGAGTTGCAGGAAACCTGCTTGTCAAAACAGTGTGAAAGTAGATGGAGTATTTTTCATCTTCATTTAGTCTTCCAACAGAATCTCAAAGACAATCCCTAGTAAGTGGTTTACAACTTTTTTCCTTCACAAGTGAACCAAAAAAAAAAAAAGCTGTGTTAGTTTAGAGAGAAGTATTTTAATCTCCTGACTTGCAACTTAATGAGTCTACTGCAACAGCAGCAAAAGAGGATAAGGGACTGTGCAAATAGAAGCAGAGGGGTTGTGCACTGACACCTGCAGCAGCAGTCTTGCTGCAGTGTTTGTGTAGACATAAGCCTCCAGATGTAGGAGTCTGGTCTGTTGCAGGCTTTGCCTGCAACAAATTTGTTATTTCCAGATAATAAATTTGATTTAGATCATATAATGACATTGGAAGATGTTGACTGAGATTGTGTCTGCAAGAGGTAAGAAGCCACTTAATCCTCCTCACTGCTTCCTTTGTGAAAATTGTTTCTGAGTTTGATGTATGTTTTCCCTTGGAGGCAGCGATTCCTTCCTGCTGGCATTTCTTGACCTTGTAACATTCACCAGGAAAGCAGGATGACCCTGATGAAGCACCTAAGCAGGCTTATCCAGAAGACTCCCCTGTCAGTTCAAGAAACTGTCAGTTTGGCATGTGTGACTGCATTTCAAAAACATGTATCATACCAGTTCAAGGAATATAGTGTTGCTAGAAATGTAAGGAAACTATCATGCAAAATACAACATTTGGGGAGGGGATAAGCAAGGTCTTTTATAATCAGTCATACAGGGTAAATATATTGTTCATATTCGAAAGGCTGAAAAAGACGCTTTTTGACAATGTGAGAAGAGTTTTCTCTGTTTGCAAAGAGCACAGTCCTGCTTATTTACAGTTTCCCTAAACATAATTCTATTGTTCCATCAATCATCTTATTTTAACAAAGAAATATAAGTTTGTTTGTTTGGGTTTTTTTCAGTTATTCTGTTTCTGTTCTGTCATGGAGCTGACAAAACCTAAGCTCTGGAATATGGGAGTGATTGCTGCTTATGGACTGTGTGGCTGAGTTAAAGGAGAAAGTGTTGCTCAAGTAACTTCCAGAGTATGTGTTGTCTGAAAAAAGGCTGCACATGTAGGGAATGCAAATGAGAACAAAGAGGCACTAAACCAGATGGTCAGAATGCCTTCATAAATTGATTAAATAGTTATGAATGTATCTTTTCTTTCACACTGTTCAGATATGCCAGATCATCCTTAGTCCATGTAGATCACTGTAACTGTAGTGGCTGATCCATATGCAGGGCTCTGACTTGTGTGAGTGAATAGATATAGTCACAAGTATCAATATCATACATACCATAAAAATAAATCAGTATACCTTCAAAACACCTTGAAAATAACACATTGACATAATGTATGGTCTTTAGTGTGTTTATAGCTTCAAGTAGTTGAGCAGTACTGCTGAACTGAGGACTGAATTACTGCTCAGAATGGGAAAGCTGTGATTTCTGATGGCAAAGGGTGGACTAACAGACTGGACAGCAAGGTTTGCTATTAGGGAGTAGGACTGATCTTAAAAGTGCTAGAGGTAAAAGTCTCATTCATTTAATAGAGCTAGACTATCAGAGAATGTCTGTGAACTTTTTAGTAACATCCTTGGAAGAATATGTTATTAATAAATTCAGATGTCTTACAACACATGGAGTGTCTTCTATAAAGCTTACAGGCAGCCCTGTGTTTTCACAGATTCTTTACATGGGACAATGGATGGAGTATTTCTCTTCGAAGATGTTGCCGTGGAAGACAGTAAAACCACACAGGGGTATGATGCAATTGTGGTAGAGCAGTGGACTGTCTTGAAGGTATGTGTACAGTGTTTCTTCTTCGGCTTTTCTTTGTAAATCAAAACACTCCAAGACTGTGAGACAGACTCTCATGTACTGATTAGTGCTCCAGCAGAACAAGTCAGGCAGCCAAAGTGAAGGGATGCAATGTTAACAGTAATGCCAGTTCACCACACTGGGTTTGTACGACACACTTCTGATCTTGACCTCATGCTTTTTTTGGAGGGTAGGAAATGTGAGTGACAATAAACAGTGAAACTCTGGGCTATCTGTCTCAAAATTGCAGATGTCTGCTAGATGAACTGTACAGAGGATCTCCATTGGTTGTCAGGGCAACATGATCACACAAGTCATTTTAGCATTGCAGTTCTAAAGAAGGCAGCCCTTTAGGTAGGCAGGCTTAGCTGCAGCAGGAAAGCATGGAGAACTGCTTTGGCTCTGTCTGTGCTCCTTCATATGCTGAAAAAACTGCATATTCTGGATAAACCCCTATAGATAAACCACATGTGTCACAACTTGGTCTTCTGCAGATCCAGGTGCCCATGCAGATGAGTAGAAACAGTGCTTAGGCCAGATTGGTCAGTACCAATCTTCCACAGCAAATTTGATACACACAATACTTCTGAATTTGAAAAGCTGGGCTTAAATTCTTTGTGACTTGAAGCAAAAGTTCTTGTCGCTAGAAGCAAAAAGAACATGAGGGAGGAAAAGAAGTATAACTCTTAGAAGGTTTATTTTTGTTCTGTCTGATGTCTGCTAGAAATAGATGCTGTGTATCTACAGAGGCAATACCTGATCATTTCACTTGGAATGTATTGTAAAGGGTGTAAAATCCTTAGAAAGATAATCCCTCCTTTTGGCACACACATGGCAGAAGAACAGATTAAAGGAAAATGAGACAGATGCTAGAGTAAGTGTGTAAAATTCCAGGAGACTAAGAATGAGAGTTTTGTTATTAGATGATTATTTTGTAGTGCAGCAAGAAATGGCCAAATAGTAATGGCTACGAACAACTTGCAGAACAGTTTAGTGCAGTAATAGCAGTTGTTGCGTTAATTATCTTGTTGCTGATGTGTGTCTGAAAAATTATTCCTTTGTTGAATGAAATGTTTTTCCAGTTATGACAGACTTGACTGTAAATTCTTGTTCATTTTTAGGGTCAAATTGCAGTGTTGCCACTCAGGAACAAGGTTTTGGGGTAATGACTGATGGTTTCATGAGTGCATTAGGTCAGGGCTGATGAAGAAGGCAAATGTTAAGAAGCAGTAATGTTAACCATATGCTTAAAACTGTTAGGAAATGAATAGAGTGAAACAGCAAGTATATACTGCTTCATACTACTGTGTAAGCTGTACACAGTAGAGCTTACCTTATTTCAGAAGGCTGTGTTAGCACAGTAATTGTTCAGAGAAGATAGTGGGCATGGTCAGTGACACAGACAGCTTCCATATTAGGAAGACTTTTACATGTGTGTCCTTTCAGCCTGGAAAAGAGAAGAGTTACAGGGAATGGAATAGGTAGAGAGCTCCTAAAACATGGGAAAGTGGTAAATAGGAATTATTCGATATCTCTTCCAGTATAAGAACCAAGTGCCAAATGGCACTAGTCAAGGTCAGGTGCAAAGCAAACAAAAGAGACGTATTTAATGTAATTATATATGCAGCAGATCTGTGTAACTCCTTTCTGGACAAGGCTGTGGGTTCAGGAAGTTTAGAGGTTCTTGTGTTAGTACAAACATTTTAATTCAGATCAGGAGTGCCTATTTGAAGTGACCCCTCTGACCCATCCTTAATATATGCCTTACTTCACCTCACAGAATTGTCCCACAGTGCACAAACTGGATTCCTTTCAGTAGGAACTAAACCAGATATGCTAAGTATGCAAAACATTTGGGGCATGCTTGATCTAATATATATTACTTTTCCTTAACCATTACTTTTCCTTAACAGCCATGTTGGAAACAGTTTTCCAAGTTATAAACAGATTTTTGGCCAGAGCCAGATTTGCTCTCAAACAACCAATCCAAGGTTCTCCATCTCAATAGGATATTGGAAGAAAGTTAGGCATAATCTGTGTGGGCACAAGACAGCTTCTGTCAAGCTACATGACAAGGATAATGGGGATCCTGTGTTGGCAGAGTGCTGACCAAAACACGAGCACACAGCAGAATAATATTTTCTATCAGGGCCCTTTGAAGTGTTAGAGGCTTTGTAGGTGGAGTATCATTTGCTTTCAATTCTAGCAATTCCATGCTGAAGAGCACAGCTGGTCAATAGATTAAGGAATGAACTTCCCAGTGCCATCTGGTGTGTCAGGAGATGCTGTACTGCTACACACCATGTCTTTGTGAGGGCTAATGTGGAGAATCTCCTTTTCCAGACATAAGATTTGGGATGTGCAATTTCAGAAACTGACTGATAGCACAAACAGAGCTTGTCAGTGTGATCAGATTATTCTTTGCTGTAATTAAAAATCTGAACGCTGAGTGTTCCCTGGCAGTTTTGCTCTTTTGAGATCAAGCATGGCTGTTCTGTGGGCATTACAAAAACGTTCCACACCAAGCTGAAAGTGAAAGAGTATGGGGAAGAAAAAACTTTGTGGAGGAAGAATGTTGAGGCATTACGGAAGTCTTGCAAAGGTCTTGCCTAGAGAAAGAGCAGAGCTGGTCACCTTGGTTTTCTCCTCCTGCAGTTTGAGTAACTGTCAGGATATATCTTGCCTCATGCTTTCTGAGACATAATAGGTGTAGGTAGGTAAAGTCATGGACTCAGTGAGAGGACTAGAAGCTGGGGGATCTGTAGGCACTTGCACAGTGTCATACCCAGAAGATCAAGTGTTAAACCCGTTGGGAATTCAGCTTTTTTACCGTCAAGATGGGATAATGCAGCGGCAGAGGAAGGGACTGTAAAATGGGGAAGGAGACAGAGTTCAGTGGTGACAGAAGATGTCCACGAGCCAGTAGAGGCTTCTTGCTGTTATGAGTGTTACAGAGATAGCTATGGAGCAGTGGAATGACTCATTATGTAGAAGATTAGGGTTTTTTTGGTGTACATTCAGCTCTGATCTACATTAACATTTTCTATTTGTTATTTCCATTTTTACTAAGGCAGTGGAAGAAGCCCTGATAAGCAGTATGACATGAATGTATATAGTAGGTTCTTATTTAAAATTTGTATCAGATTTGGTTATCTGGATGTGCTTCGGTGTTTTTCAGATGTGGTCTGAACTGAATGTAAATTTATAATGTAAATTTATTGTGCTGTATCCTAATTAAGAAGAAGAAAAACAAAAGAATCCTAGCCACAACAAAAGAAAGCTTTCTTAGAAAGGGAGACATGCAGCATGTATCGATGCCCTTTAGAAAGAAAACCTTTCTAAATGAAAAGGTAAAGGGTTGCTGTTTAACCATTAACACAAAAGAGAGGGGTTGGCACACCTCTTAGCAGGGAAAGTGCTGCCTTTTTAATTGCTAAGGCTAATAGAGAAAACAAGCTGAACAGTGTGATGCACTCAGTATGTGTGTAAAATGTCAGTTTGTAGAGGATGTAAAGCTCGCAGCTGTCACAGTATGTGGTCCCGCCAAGCAGCAGACAGGATGTAATAGCTCTGAGTAATTTTAACTCTTTCTTCTCAAAGTAGAGTTGTGGCATCTTCTACAAATGACCACAGGACTTGTTATGACAAAATACTGCACTCATCCTTATCACTTTAACTCTAAAAATGTCAGGACATATTATTTCCACTGAAGTCTCTGAGATCTGGCCCTAAAACTTGTTTGATGGTTTTAATTCTGCTTGTGTAGGCAAATGTGGGTAGACAGTTCTGATTAATCAGAGCCTGCATGATTTCCCTCTCCCCATCTCTAAATCTGTCACCTTCCCTTCCCCATTACCCAAGACAAAATAGCTAATACTGTCTTTAAAATAGAGTGCTATAACATTTATCTTATATTGCTGCATTGTTCTGTCTCTGAAGCTGTGTTCATTTTGAAAATACTGTCCTTAATTTACATGTATTTTCTCATTGAAAATCTTGAGCTGCTGATTCATCACTTTGTATTTGCTGCTGTACAATACCTTTGGTGTTATGACAGGAATTAAAATCTCAAATGCATTGTGGTGTTGCCATTTCCCTGGCAGACTTGAATGGGGTTAGTCTCCACTGTAGACATGGTAAACCTTTTAAAGTGCGACATAACAAAAGATTTAAAAATTTATCTCTGCTGAGCCTAGGTTGCAAGTTGCCTTAATGTAAGCCTTGAAACAAATTCTCTGGAAATGAGGATTTGATTTGTCTGTAAATCTGATTTAGGTCATATGTCAGTTAAGCCATGTTCTGCTGTCTCCGGCCACAGGAGAAAGGCGTGACCGGGTCAGCAGAGGAGCTGATGGTGATGGGCATGAAAAGCCCAGGGGAGCCATGTGTGTGACCCTCTTTACTACTCAAAGGACAGATACGCTGCCTGGGCATAATATTTCAGCAATATCTATTGCTGAATTCTTGTTGCTTTTTAAGAAGAGCTGAACAAAACCTTCAGGAGCCTCTTATCTTCCAAAAGTTTTTATAAGTCTTGTTTCATTCCTTTATATAAGATATGAAAGCAGCATATATATATATTTGTCTGCTGAACTCAGTAGACATAGGATTAAAATCAGTTAAAATCCATAGGGTAATCTTTTCATTGGTTTTGATGTAGTAACAAAAATCTAGCAATATGGACTTGGAACCTTCCTGATAATTTCTTGTGGCTCTGGTGGCATTGAACATCTAACAAGGTGAACACTTCTTCTGTATGGCTAAAGGGCACTTGAAGTAAAGAGACTGAGCACAGTATGGATTTAAAAAATCCTTCCTAGCTGTCACAATTTTCTAAGAATTAGTTCTCTGCTCACTCATAAAATCTTCAAGGGAAAGGTGAACATCCCAGATCTAAAGTTCCTGCTTTAAAACAAGCTGAGAAAAAGTATTTCAGTCCTCTTTTATGCTTTCTATGAAACCACCCTGGGCACATGTTTCTTTTGCCCAGTAACTGACTCCAGCTGGGTAGTGCGCTGGATAATGCATCTGTGTGAGGATGTTGAGGGCTGTAGGAGTGGGTGCTGGGACCCCACAGGCTGCACACACAGCCTGCCTGTGGCGAGGGGCAGGGCAGCACTCGCCTTCCTGCTGTGTGAGCCACTGGCAATGGATGATCTAGGCTTCAGCTGCAGTGCTTGCATGGAAATAGATCACTACTTGTATAACTGGGGAGTGGTGCACAAAGCCTTCTGGTAAAAGCCACATGTTGTTTGGGAATAAATTATAACCAGAGGGAATTGTGTCAGGGAAGCTCCATGGGGATGATTAGGCTGCGTGTGTAGGGCACACTGGGGTATCTAATTTCTCAGGTAGTGTTTTTTAATGTTTTTTCTTCCCTCCAAAGAATTGATGGACAAATAGTGAAATCAGTGCTCACCTTAAGGTACACTTTAAGCGTTGCAGGAATTGTGAAGGTAAAAATGGCATAGTTACTGAAGAAGGTGTACTGATGGATTGCTATCACATTTTGTTCTTGTGTTTCTGCACAGTTAAGTGGAGCTGTCCCATCATATGTACATTGTCTGTGCAGTGGTGAGTTCAACACATTTCATAGGATGTTTCCTGTGTGGACAACTCTCTGTATCAACACTTTCACGTTATCCAGCTTTTGCTGGACCTGTACTTTTATAAATGCAGAATTGTGTTGCTGTGCAAATGTACTTCTGTGTTCCAGATTCAGGCAGTATCAGGATCTTTCAGCTAGAAAATAGGATTTGCATCCACAGAAGTCACTGAGAGAAGCAGGCATTGTGGGCACAGGGGTTTTTTTTGGTAGTTTTTTTGGCTGTTGTTTTAATTTTACCCTAGATGTGGAGCCAGCTGTGAATGCTACTCAGCAGCCTGTGTGTGTACTGAAATTGTGACTGGACACATCTGAATTGCAGAAACACTCTTTTGACATGATGCTGCCTCATATAGTGTTACAGCCTTATTATATTCTCCAAAACATTTCGCATTGCAGGAATTCACATAGATATTAGTAATTGTAAATGACTCTAAATTACATATGCCCAGAATATTGAGTGAAAAGCCTGCCTGTGGATTTATTTATCTTTTTTTCTTTCCTGTTACCTTTCCACTAAGGTCCCCATTTGGCAGCTACTCATTGGTCAGTGACCCACCTGCTTCCCAGAGCTACTGGTGGTTTCCAAGAATGCCAAGGAGCATCCACAGCCCTCTGCACCACAGCTAATAGATGTGTAGCAGGTGTCTGCCAGCAAGGTGCTGTGGTGTGTTACACATGGAAATTCAGGAGCAGCTCAATACTAGAAGAACAAAGACCAACTTTATTGCTGGAGCATTTGTGAAACCTGTCTTTTGCTTCCAATACATGTTTTTAATGGTTCAATACTGTTACACTGTCAGCAGAAATTGCATCTTGGAAGAAGTCTGAAAAGGAAAAAGGCAAATAATTCACAAGTTTAGAGCTAGAATTTAGTCCCCCTGTCAGTTGTGCTACTGCAAACATAAAATGTTTGCAGCACGCTTTTACTGGGTCATTCTTGCACAGTCCAGATATTCAATTTCTCTCGTTACATGTTCTTTCTTTTCCACTATGGTGCAGGTCCTGCCTTTGCCACTACCATTTCTTCCCTTCAATGCCCAGGGACAGACAAGCTTTGGCTTTGGCAGAGCTGGGGACTGGCAGCCAGCCTTGGCTGGGGGTGCGCAGTGCAGCCCTGGTGGGCTCTCCCCTCTATTTTTTTTAAGGAGCTGGGTCTGAATGCAGTGCCCATTTTCTGCAACAAACAGTAGGTTACACTTTCAAAGCAACTTGTTTTTTTTTACTTCCCATCCTCTTTGCCATCTGTCAGTAGATTTTGGTATGCAGTCTGTTAGGATTTGCTGATAAAGGTTTTTATTAAGATTTATTTAATGTGATTTTCAATCTACCACTCTTTAATCCATGTTGGAAAAAAATATTAAACAGTGACAATCCATAGCTGCCTTGTAACTAAATCACATTCACTTAGCCCAGGAAAGAATGATTTCTGTAGAACTTCTGTCTCACAAGAGCTTAGTAGTTGTCTTGTTTATTTTCTTGCTGTGGTTAAAATTGCCGCAGTAGGGGGGGAAAGAAAAGAAAAATTGTTAATGCAGTTGTTTGTGTGGCTTGCCCTAGATATTATTCTTATCATTTTTTTTATCTTTTTTTTTTTTTTTTCTGTAATGAGCAGAAGTAACTGTGAAAGGAAAAAATGCTGGAAACAAACAATACAACTACAAATAAAAAAATCCTTTTCATGTGATGCAAGTCAAGGGAAAAGCCTAGCTCAATATGCTCTGGCTTCTTGACACTCAAGGTGTGATCAGAGATTACTTATCATCCACAGGAGAGTGGGAAGCAAGTTAATTAAAATTTTCCACCCTTTCAGTGAATAAAATGTCTCCCAGTTTGAGACACATTGTTTGAACATTTCTTTTTCAGGAGAGCTCTGGCACGGTTTTATTCTACTTCTACTGGTGTTCAAATCCAGTATTTGTTAGTTAGAAAGAGCATTGCGCTTTTTTTTTGAGGGAATAGTGTGTTTGAAATTTCATTTCTATTGTCTCTAATAATAGTAGATAAAATAATTACTCTATTAAATATAAAATGAGTACAAGATGACTCTTTTTCTCTGCACCCATCCCCCAGTGTATTGTTTGTTTAGAAGCATTTTTGCTCTGGAAAGCATTTAATATGACACCAATTAAAGGTCTGTATAACTGTGACTCCTGCTGGCACACAAATTCCACTCATCGGGTAGAATTACAGCCAATGATTCAGGAGGGGGAGGGAGAAATAATTTCATGTGGTCTTAGAAAAAGCTTCAATTATCTGTATTTGCAAGTCAGGAGTTTGAAGCCCATGTGGATTAACCTGTTTATTTTGGAGTGACTCCTTCCTCTTGTCTGTCATCTTCAAACTCAGCCAGTTGTTGGGAATAGTCTATTCCCCAAGGACCTGGAGATGAGGTGCAGTGTCTGACTCCAGTGAAGCGTTGTGGAGTTGGAGGGGGTTTGTTAAAGGGCCCGAGGAGCTCAGAGGGGGGAACACCTCTGCATCATGTACACACTTCCTGCCTCCACACAGCCCAGCAGGCACACTGGGGTGTTGGGTACCAACACATGGGAAAAACAGGAGCTCACCTTTTTGTATCAACTGTGTAGAACTCTTTAAATAGACAGGTTGTTTTTGATTTTTTTACGTTGCCAGATTTAAAAAGAAAACCCGTTTTTTAAGGTCTAATTGACTTAAATTTATTTTCTGGTAACTTCACCCTTTTGAATGTGCTTACCTGCTTGTTTTCTTTCTGCACCACTGGGTTGTGAAATACACCATTATCTGCTGCAGATGATGCTTAATCCTGACAAGTCAGACAGGTCCAAAGCCAGTCCCGTCTTGCTTCTCAGAGCCTTTAGGGACAGGGGTTGTGGCAGGAGTGATGGCATGTCCCTGAAACAGTTTGGCTTCTACAGCAGCCAAATGAGCTCTGCGTGGTATTGATGTCCTTCCTCATTGCCGTAATCTCCCTCTGATTTCTGACATTTGTTGAATATCCTGATGCAAGAAGAAGGTTCTCCCTGCTAATCACCCACCTAAGGCAATGAATTCAAAATAGAAATCCTCTTTACAACGCAAGATGTTCCTCAGGGCACAGACAAGCTCTGCTGTGCCAGTCTTTCCTGATCTGCTTCCCTCCTCTAAATGAGTGAGCCCCTTCTGGTTTTTCCTCTGCAGACAGTTTGATGGAGGGAATGTTTTAGACAGATCCTTTTATGTGGCACCTCATGAAGAGCTTGTGATGGTGGATGCTCTGACCTTATTCTTAATCATCATGTTACATATTTTCATCTTTATTTTTTGAAGGCACTGCTGACCAATTTCATAAATCTCAGTGTGTTATTCATATGTCTTTTTGAGACATTATATCTTAAAGGCATCTAGATACATCATGAATTTTTTATTACCCTTGGACACTGTTTTAAAAACTGGGAGGAGTGTGCAAATTTCTTCAAGAGGGAAATGGGAGTCAAAAGAGACTCTGAATCTACCATGGTCACAGCTGCAGAATAAGTCCTGATAGCTCCAGTGGACACAAGTTAAGGGCTATGTGGTATTGCCTCCCTCTCACAGGGTGTCTCATTCTTCTCCCATTTAGAAATTCCAGTTTGTACAGAATGATGTTTTAAAGTAGCACTACCTCTCTAAGCCCCCACAAGGTTCTGTACAGAAGTAACATTAGTAGTGTTCTCTTGCAGGCTCTTTCTGGGGTAGAGATTTTACACATTTTCCTTTTAAGCAGGACTGATACAGCTTCTTCAGCTATTTGCACTTGTAGTCATGATTGGGTTTTTAATAGGTATAGTCAGGCAGCCATTCAGTTATAAAGATATAAGTGACCTAAATTACATTTGTTAGAAGAAAGGAACAGCTGAGATTGGAATTCACTAAAATACCTTGAAATAACTACAGCAGGATTTGGATTAGTTCTGATCAAATGACTATTTCATTACTGTGGAATAAATGGATTTTTTGGAGCTTCAAAACTATTGTGCCTTCCCCAGTGTTGCGAATTGGCAGTTAAAACTCCTTACGTGCACATGAAACCAGTGTAGGAGCCTGGGATTTTTGGCAAATGTAATTGCTATTCCGATCAAATTTAGTTAAATTTGTAGAGACTAGTAGTTACCATTTTTCTGCTTTGTGTTTATTAAAATTAAAAACTAGTAAATATGCTGTAGCATCTATTCATTAAATTACTGGCAGTCTTGGCAGTCAGACACCTCACTGGAATAATCTTTGTTGAAACCACCAGTGGTTCTTTCTGTGTGGATTGCAGGGTCTGCCATTTAGTTGAAAGGGAATGAGCAAGGCTCTGCTGGGTACATGTGCAGCAGGAGCCAGACTCCTGCAATGAAAGGCAAAGCTTTTCGTCTCGCCCACAGATTTCCTGATTCAAAATAAGAAGGCAGCGATGCGTATTTGCGGGCGATAAAAGGAACAGACTCGTATTTTTTGTTGCTGTTGTTGGCTATTTTCCTTTTGATCCATCATGGCAGAGTAGCACGACTGATTTCAGTGCAGATATTCAGGATGTGCTGAAGCTTAGACAAGTGCAGAATCTGAGCAAAGCAATGCTGTCATTTATTAACTACTTGAACATAATTTTTCTCCGGAGGAGATAATTGATAACATACAATGAATTAATCCGGAATGATCTAAAGCTAGATGGATGAGTCAGGCAGTGTAAGAACAAGATCACAGATGTTTACCATTTTAAACAAACTGCTTTAACAGTTTGGGATGTATGGGCGGTCGGTCATTTGTCTCATGTTTTTGAACGTTTTCCTTCCTGCCTAGCTGAACATAAAACACGACCCACTTCAGTGCAAAACCCCTTTCTGCCTCTGAGAAAACCCACACATGTATTTTTTCTTGGGCTTTTTTTTGGTGTCAAGCTAAATGTCGCACTCCAAGTGATGATGCCAACTGTTGCTTTTCCTTCCCCAGGGAGTTGAAGTGCAGACAGATTACGTTCCACTGCTGAATTCCCTTGCCATGTACGGCTGGCAGCTGACGTGCGTGCTTCCTACTCCCATTGTGAAGACAAACAGGTAGGGAGGGGTGGGTGCTGCCATTTGGCCAGGGCCATTGCTGTACAAGCACCGCAGTCTGCACAAGCAATTCCCTGTGCAGGCAGTGTGGATTTCCTTGCAAAGCCTGCTGCAGCTGTTCTCGGGGTTTTCCGAGCATCACAAGCCACATGTGGCAGGAAGCACATGTCTGGTGGGCAGAAAGACTGCAAGGTGGCAATGTGGTTTCTGCGTGAATTTTCTGGGTGTTGTTTCTGCCTCTCTGTGAACTCCATGACTGTTAAATTCCTGCTCTGGATCTTCCAGTAACATCCTTTAGAGGAAAGACAAAATGTGTGATAATGTTTGGAGGGAGATGTTGTCTAGCTGAAGAAAAGTAATTTTAATCTAAATAGATGTCAGTCTAATGCTGCTGATACAGTCTAGCTGAGCAGAACCCTGTGAGATTAGTGTGTCACTGCTCTAGTAGCTTTGTGTGCAGATATAATAATACTCTGGTCTACTTGTTATTATTTATATTATGTGTTTTTAAATATAAATGCAAATCACTTAGAAATAATCTTCATAACTGGTGAAAAACAATCATACCCCTTATTAATCATGAAGATGGTGTTTTCTGAATTTTCACTGGTCAGGAATATATTTGTTTGTATATATATATAGACCAATATAATCAGTCACGATTTTCTATCTTAAAAGAGTAAAAATATGCCCAGTTCTTTATGAGATTTGGATGAAGACTACTCCTACACGTAAAAACCTAAAAAGTAAAAGGCCATCTGTGTTGAGGGAAAAACTGTATTTAAGTTTTGCATAAATGTTTAAATATAAGAATGAATCGAAAATCACAGTTATGATTCGTAATCCCTGACTCTTAAAGATATATATATATAATTTTCTTTCTCTCCAGCTTTCTGTATCCCACTAATACCTTGAGTAACAGAGGTCAGTGCAGAAGGGCACCCATCCAGTGGTTGTTCCTCCTGCCATGCTGACCTACAAGGAGCACCCAGCCCCATTCCAGATCAGTGCCCCAGGAGGGAGGGCAAGAGGAAAGGAACGCTCTAGTGTTGCTGAGACACAGGTGCTCTTGGGGTTCTTCCTTTTTGTTCCAAACAATTTATTCTGTATTTACACACTAATGCTAAAACATTCAGCAAAATTGTGTCACAGGATGACAGGCTCTATCAGTCTGAACATTCCACTCTCCCTGCCCCCCAAAATACCAGACTACTCAGAGACACCAGGGACAAGCAATGTGAGGATCATTCTTCATTTTGTTCTTCTTTGACCTGCAGAAATAAATGACTGAGATGGATTTTCACTTTGAATGATGCTGGATGTGAATTTAATTCATTCTCAGGAGTGTGCATTTGTTTCTTTTCAGGGAGGGGAATTTATCTACAAAGCAAATTGTATTTCTTCAGAGACCGTCTTTGCCCCAGAAAGCAAAGAAGAAAGAATCTAAGGTAAATAACCTTGACTTTCTGGTTTCTTTGGGTTTTGCTGGTGGTATTTTTATATTGAAATTGATTTCCCATAGAAGTAAAATGGCTTCTTCAATGTTTCTGTGATACAGTAAAGAGACACAAGGAATGGAACTGTTCAAATGAAAGAAACAAAAAATGCTCAAATGATGTCAAAGCTCTTAGATTTCATTCTCTGTTGAACTCACAGCAGCATAAGAAATGCAGATTTTTCTTAATTTAAACTAACCTTCATTTAGACCTAAAATTCTCTCAGTACCTGTAATGTGGAACCAACACTATTTTCTCTCACCCATTTCCTGTATTTTCTGTTTAAACTGCTCTCTGTCTCTCTCTGTCTCTGTCTCTCTGTTTTGGTAGAACCTGGCACAATGTAGGCCTGATTTTGGCTGGTGTTTCTGTTGTATGAATATTAATGAATTTTGCTGCAATTTAACCAAGAAAAGCCTCTAGAATCCAGCTAAATTATCCAAAGACATAGTGACAGCTAATAGTGTATGGATGTGGATGCCTGTATGTATTCCCACTTCCATTTTTAAACACATAGCTGCGGGAACCCCTGCCCAAACCTGGCATGTCATAGAGCTGGAGAGAGAAATACAGGGACTGGAAACTGAGAAAGTGATGGCCTTCCTACAGTGGTGAAATTTGCCTTGCCCTTTCCATATGCAAGGGATCAGGAAAGCCGGATGAAAAGATCTCTGGAACCACACGACAATGAGGTTGCTGACTAATGCAGCCTCGTTTTTGTTCTGGCTCTGTGGGCTTTGGTGGGTGCTGCCAGCCCAAAGTCACCTGCAGGAGTGGGCACTTGAGGCCATGCAGAGCTGAGCTGCAGCAGGAGATCAGAAATGCTGAGCGGAGCTGAGCACTAGGAGCATTTTACCCAACAGTTTAGATAATTGCAGATAGTTTACATCTGTGAAGCCCTCACTGTTTTGGAGCCTGGTTCTTTGAAAGCTGTCCTTTTGATACAGTGCAGACCAGGGGAGTGTTTGAACTGACTGAAGCAGGAGAGAACTACTGGGAGTGTGACTGATTTAGGATTTACCCTCTCTCATTAGCAAAGCTGGAGTCCAGAATATTGTGTGAACTTGTTACAAAGCCCATTTTTTCCTTGTTTTCTCTCTTTGCTTTCAGGTGATTAAAGGGATCTTGGGATGAGTGTTAAGATTGCCTGTATTTGGTCATTCTTTTCCTACCACTGTGTGTGGTTTTAGTGGAAGGGATGAGAACCCATATGTGGCTGTTCATCCCCAAATAGAGAAAGAAGTATGATGCTGATTTCTTGTATTACAATAACACATACATACCATCCAGATGACTGAAAACTTTGTTTAAGTTTTTTTCATTCCGGGTTATAAAAACTTACTTAACAATGTCTGGTTGACAAAACAAAGGACTCACTCATTGGCAGTGTTAAATATACAGGCATATTTGAGGGCAAGAATCACTACAGCACATTTTCATACCAAAGGTCAAGGAAGGATGACATACATCCTTGATTACAGTTCTGTAAAGGGATGTAAGACTGGTCTGTAAGTGGTTGTTGTGTCACATCAAAGATGCCAACCCAAGCATTTGATTAAAAGTTGCTGAATATGTTGCACATATAACCTCCCAGGCACTCAGGGGTTTTTTTAACTTAAACTATGGCATGTCTGAAATGTTTATAGATAACCATCAGAGGAGGGAAATTGGATGATAACATTAAAAGGATATTGCATTCATGGAAAATGTTCTGTCATATCTTTGCACATCAACAAACTGTTGTTTAAGGTAGTCAGAGGAACAGAAAAGGAAATATGCAAGGAGTGGTACAGCTTCTCTCTTCAGTGCAAAGTACTTCTATTAGTGTAATATTCAATCAAGGATGAGGTAATTGTGTTCATTCACTTTATACAGAACTGATGCTTATTTTAGCAGAAACTGGGTGAATGCATTTTGGTGAAATAACGGTGTAAGTACCTGACTAAATACACTTATACACACACACACATGAAACCTCCTACAGCTTATCACTTTTAGGGCCCCCATCTTAACCTTCTGTCAAAGAGAGCTTTGAATTAAATGGAGTAGTGGGTGCCCAGAACTTCTGCAAATCAAAAAAGAAAAAGCTCAGGTGTCTGAATTTTAAACAGCTGAGCTCAACGACTGAGATGTTATCATTCCTCTTTCTCTAAATTGCAGTGTTATTGAAGTGAAAGATAGCTTCCTGTAAGTAAAACCGAGAACAGTTATGTGAAAGCCAATTTCTTTCTTTTTTTCCCCTCTTCTCCTTTTACATTAAGTTCTGGCTACCAGGAGGAAAGAACACAGTTCCAGCTTTGTAATCTAATAATAAGTTTTGAATGGCTTTTTGATTAAGGAATAAATAGCTAGATCAAGAAATTTATGAATACAAAATCTTTTGGCCAGCCTCAGCACAGACCCAATTTCACTGGAGAAAATGGCTTTTCTGACCATGGCTGGGTTTGCTGAATGTCCTATTTATGCCATTCAAATACTGCCTCCTAACCCATTCCTGAGCTTCCATCAGTGAATGACACTGCTGCAAAAATGGTTGTGCACATTCAGAGGTACTTAGCAAACTTGTGTAGAATGGCTTAGCAGTCCAGAAGAGGCCTTGGAGTTGGTAAGGGGACTGGAGCACCTCTCCTCTGAAGACAAGCTGAGAAAGTTGGGGCTGTTCAGCTTGGAGAAGAAAAGGTTGCATAGAGGAGACTTCACAGCAGCCTTCCAGTATCTGAAGGCGGCCTGCAGGGACGTCTCACAGGGACTTTTCACCAGGAAATGTAGTGATAGGGCAAGGAGTAATGGCTTCAGACTGAAGGGGGGCATGTTTAGATTAGATGGTAGAAAGAAATTCTTTACTGTGAGGGTGGTGAGACACTGGCAGAGGTTGCCCAGAGAAGCCGTGGGTGCCCCACCCCCTGGCAGTGTTGAAGGGCAGGTTGGATGGAACTTGGAGCAACATGGTCTTCTAGGAGGAGTCTCTGCCTGTATCTGCAGGGTATTTGGAACTAGTTTACCTTTAAGGTCCTTCCAGTTCAAACCATTCTGTGACTGTGGTCTGGCTTTCCTTGGGAAACTTTATTTTTTTTGGACAAAGGAAGCAGATATAATAGTGATATATTTGTCAGTCTTTATATACATTATACCTGTCAAGTTAGTATTTCAAGGTACTGCTAGTTCCCTTTTTTTTTTTTAATAGTAGTTAAAACAGTTCTGAAATGCCAGGTCCTGTGGGAGATCTGCAAATAGCAGCCTCGCTTTTTCATCAAAAGACATTCATACAGATGGTTCAGAATGTTTTACTGTTTGGGTATGGTCGTGGGCGTGGTGTTAGCTCTGCTGTTAACCTGGTGAAAAGCACTGGAATAATGCCAGAGGATTGCTTCTGTCTGCACTTATGCAGCTTTGCATATCCTTCCCTTCCACACAGCGTAGAGAGGAACCCACCAGGCACTTGCAACAGCAGAAGCAGAAAGCATCGAGCTCTCCTTCCTCTGTGAAACAAAGATATCTGTGTGGACAGAAATCATCTTGGCCATCTGATTTGTTCAGGCAACTTCTTTTAATCTTGGGTCTTTCTGGTCAAGCCCTTTAGTCTTTGAATTAAAATTAACTAATCAAAACATGTCTACTCAGGATAGTAAATGTCCATGTGAGATTGCCTCTAATGGTCTTTAACATTTGGATCCCTTCTTTGTAGTTTCACTGGAGGTTCTCCAAAGAAGACATGCACAGCAGAAAAATGAAGAATTCCACAAAGGCTAAATTAAGTACTAGGGAGAAGCAAAGGGCACAGGAAAAGCAAGAATTTGAAGTCACAGAGAACACGAGAAACTTAGAAGCACAAATCTCAAGAGCAGCCAAGCCTGATCCAGAACAGCAGCCAGATGATGTCATAGACTTGAGAGACGAGGTAGCCGGCACCAACGACAGAGGTGCCCACCACGACGGAGCGGCAGTGGAGACGTGTCCTGCCAGCTGTGACACTGGTGACAATGCTGGGCAGGTCTGCCTCAGCCAGAGCGTGCCCGACTGCCCCGTGGGGGAGGCTGCTGAGGGTGGGGGCTGCGCGCCAGGGCTGGACAGCTGCAGCGGCAGCGACGGGGCAGCACTGGACATGGACTGCTCCTGTGAATAAGACCTACTTTTTGGGAACCCTGTGAGTGGCTGATACTTCACCAAGACAAAAGAACAGATTTTGATAATCCCCACCACTAACTCCATTGCTCAACTCAGCATTTATTTTGCATTTCTTTGACTTACTTTGCTCCTTAGCACTCTGGTATCTTTAATGTTTTAAATATCTACAGGGCCCAGGCTTTTCAGCCCACAGAAACCGCAAAATTCCTTTCACTATACATAGTGGGAAATGCTCTCCTAGAGCTACACTTTAATTTAAAAAGTAGGGAGGAACAGAAATCATACTTTTTTCCATGACCAACCTTAGCAAGCCAGCTTTGAGCCTGGGTCAGGGCAAGCGTTCGTTCGATCAGATTTTACTATGTAGTACTTTCTTGTTCACGTAGCTTTTCTGGGGAAGTTATTATGCCAGATGTTATTTTGTCACTAGGCTTGTAGTGTCATAAACATGATATTTGGACTTCAAGAGGTTGAAACTGAAGTTGGAAAGCTTAGATAAGATGGCTGTTATCTATACCTTTCTCCAGGAGCACACTCACTGATGATACTCTCTTCTGAATTTTATTAACCCTTACAGATCTTTAAGCAGTAAGAAAATTGTGTACCTGTTCAGGCACAGTGGGTAAACAAACCCCGTGGTGAATTTGTGAGGTGGATGATTCCAATACAATTTGGTCTTTTCCAATCAACAGTTCATCAGTGGCTGTGGGGGCTTCAGAAGACAGAAAAACAGGAAACGAAAAGGCAGGTAAAAAGTACTTCTGTCATTGGTTATCCTCACTAAAATTGGAATTAGATGTTATCTCCTGACCTTTTCCAGGTGGTTTTGCACCACTTCCTCGCTGTTATGAAATACCTTGTAGTAAAGAACTGAAATTGTACACAGGGGTCTGTGGCCAACAAATGTCACTAAATGACCTTCCCAAATGAAAATACCCTAACAGACAGTTTTTTTTCATACAAGTAACGATATTTTGGGACTGATACCTAATGGAATTCTGTAAAATTACCAACATTTTTTATGTTTGAAGCTACATAAAAATATTTACAAGTGAATGTACATGTAAATATAGTTTCTGTGCCAATGTTCTCCAAGTACTTCAGTATTTTTACAAATGTAGGAAGGAGTGGTTTCTCTCTTCTTAACCACCTTCATTCTTATTTAGAAGTGGTCAAGTAATCTGGTAACAAGGTGAGAAAAACATTGTAAATTCCCCTGCTTTTCTTGTTTTAAAGCAAGAGGTAGAGCTCTGTAAGTGATTAGCTGTTTTTTTCCCTTGACTAATGTGCTTGATAATTTTCCTTAGTCTTCAAATCAAAATGCTGTACAAAGGACTATGTTCCGTATCAGATGTGCACCTAGAGTGGTTCGAAAGCATCTTTCATGCCTAAAAATTACTCAGTTGGCAGAACATTGCAGAGAAGGGAAAAATTACATCACTTAAATATTCATTTAGTTGGGATGAAGGCACTCAAGTTTAAACCATTTGATTTCACACACACGAAGCACAGTGGTAGTTTTGTCATTGATTAAAGAGTGGTTTATTTTGAATTCAGTGCTTTAACCACAGGACTGTAAGTAACTTCAGTTTCTGATGCTATTTTTCAACTGTTTATTTGGTATTTTGAGATTACACTGGGGTTCCAATAGCCTCAGAAATACATTGCTGAAGTTGTTCTGCTTAAATACAAGGTCTCTCCTTTGTACAATTTTAAGTTCCTGTTCACAGATTTTATTAGCATAAGATCCTTTTACTGATGGTTTCTTTCTCAAGGACCAGCTTTGTATTAATCTTGTTTAAAAATTCACTATATTTAATGAACGTTTTGCTAGTAGAAAGTGTTGCAGCAGTAAGACGTCTCCAAATACTTTTTAATAGAAAAGGTTTATTGGATTGCAATTTGACCTTGTTTAACTGAATCCCAACTGCTTACAAAACTAAAGAGAAATAAAGGTCATGAGGAGATTCCTTATTTGTGGTGTGTGCACAAATGCCAGTTATTCATCCCCAAAAGGAGGAACTCGGTTCTCTTAAGTGGTGATGAGGGGAAGCTCCTTACTACTGAATTAGCGGTAGCTACTGCTGCTACAGAACTGGCTACTTGGTTTTCCTTTCCCAGCAGGGCATGGAAGGGCCTGTGGGGAAGTTACACTTGTGTAAATGAAGGCTTGATTTAAAACTTTGTTCCTGTAAAAGCTGGGTTACAGTTGGGAATAGTAGAAGAGAACTTGAATGTTTTTTTCAGTTTCAAAAGGACAGCTGGTTTGGGGTTTATAATCTCATAATCAGTTCCAACTTGTGATGTTGAATTACTCTGAGCTGGTTCAGCTATCTGAAGTTGTGTGCGTGCTTGTGCTGTGCCCTGTCCCAAGGAGAGTCAGAGAGCCTAAATCATCGCCCAGACAGATGATCCAGATGTGATCAGGGCTGGGGAAGGCAGGTCTGTGGTGCACCAGCAAGGCTCCACAGTTATTACCTGGCTTTTATCTCGGATGCTTTTGCCATTTTGGGCCTGAAAAAGCAGGACCACCAGAGTGGCCAGGGAAGTGAAAGACAGCAGTCAGCAAGTGGTCATCTGAACAAGCCACCAGCTGTTTACACAGGAGAAGTTCAAAGGAGAAAATCCAGCTGAGGCATTGGAATGGGCTGCCCAGGGTGGTGGTGGTGAGGCAAATGGTGGAGGTGGAGTCACTGTCCCTGGAGGTGTTTAAGAAAAGACTGGGTGAAGCAAATGAGGAATGTCAAAGAGTAGTGGCTGAATTAAATGAAAGATGGAAAAGGGTTTTTTAAATTGTAACAAACAGTGGGGAGCAGGGGCAGAGGGATACAACTATGATGGGTACCGTGTCCAAATTTTTGAAGCATCATAATGAAAATAACTATGTTAAGAGGGGTTAAGTGCACAAATGATGGGACTGGTCCTTCAGTTTGCATTATGTCTTTGATTATTGGATCTGTGCACTTGAAAACAGTATAAATGAAATAGCCCAAAGTAGCTTTAATATATGTATGGAAATGAGGCTAAGTACAAAACAATATACCCATTTCTCCTTAATTTGGCTCTTCTGTCAGCCTTGATTTCTGAGGTGAGCAGAGGAAGAGCTCTGCATTTGGATATCCTGCTTTTTCTTTGTAGTTGCTGTGACTCTACATTTGCCTCAGGGAGCCAATTATAGGGCAGAAATGAAGCATGATCAGCCTTTCATGCAGGAATTTCATCTTCCCAGAACTGAAGAGTATAAGAAAAGCAGATACTAATTTCTTGCTGATAAATATTTCTCAAGTATGTTTCTCTAAGTATGAGGAATGCCAGCAAAGAACACACCTATGAATTGTAGTTGTAGACACAGTTCATATGTCTCTGAGGCTGTTAGTGGAGATGTGCTTTTGGCTTTAAAAAGTGATCCTTGCCAAAGCCTCCATCCTCAGGAAGGTGCCTGTGGTGCTGGATGTGGCAGCTGGCTCTAATCAGTACCTTGCCTATACATTGAAAGGGGAAAAAAGGCTTTTCAGTTTTAAGTGCTTTCTGTTACACACTTACAAAAGCACCCTACTAAATAAAATGATGTAATGGTAACTGAACAGCCACTCTTTTTCCAGCAAATTGATGCAAATACTATAGGAATATTTGATACTTATTGTACCAGATGAGCACACTGCAAGCTGGTATAATATGTGTCACAGGGAGAAAGTTTAATAAGGCTGCAACACCAGGTAACTCATAAACCACCTCCTTAAGTTTAAATGAAAATGTATAGATGGACACATCTTGCACTCCTCATCCTTTATTGAAAAAAAAAAAAAAAAAGCATCAGTCTACTTTTTCTCCTTCAGTAGCTCCTTAGCTGATGGCACAAGTGTAAGAAGAATAAACATTTTCTAAGATGACAAGTTGCACCAAAGTGATGAGAATATTTCTCCAACTCAATAGCAGCTGAACAGCAGGGGCTGCTCTCTGTTCCTGCCAGAGCAGGCCAATATCATGTTTATTGAATTATTTGTAGACCATGTGTTTATATGGGTTAATGTTTCTGGGATGTTATTTTTATCTTCAATTATGGCAGAGTCAGATCCAATAGCTGACTTTAAGGTGAAACTGACATCTCACTAAAAGACCGCAAAACTCTTTAGAAAGAGACTTCCAAAAGATTCTTAAGTGTCAACAGGAAAAGGCTGTGGAGGAAGGGTATGTCAACAGCTTTACGGATTTCTTGGCTAAGAAATGGCATTTATTACCAGGTAAGAAAGGACTTCTTGCTCACAGTACCAGAGGTTACCACTGTTTGGGGGGCGGAGGGCATGAAATAATTATTCTTGTCCATGTGTCAGGGCAGTGTACATGTGTTTCGTCCTGCTCTTCAAGCGGGTGAGCCCACACAATTAGAGAGATGTGTCCTTGCCCCACAGCACTCAGGTTGAGTGTAACAGGGGATGACAGAAGGAGGTTAGAGGGAAAAGAGGATGATAACAGAAGCAAAGGTTTCAAAATGCCTTTTGTTAAATGGACATTTTGGTACAGGTCTGAGGAGTGTTTGTGAAAGACATGTAATTTGGGCTGCAGAAAGCCCTCTGCATTAAGGGAAGAAAAGGGTGTACCGGTTTATAATTCATGAAATTATTTAGAAGTTGTAAGAAAAACAACATTTAAAGGATTTTTAGAATCTTTTTATCATGACACTTAAAATACAGATGAGCCTAGTGTGTGGCTATTTTAGGGCACCAGTACTTCCTGATAGCAGTGTATTGCACATTCCTAGGAAAACCCTGGTTCTTTCGAGCATCAAGCTCTGACATGTCAGCTGCGATCTCTAAAAACACAAAACCCCCTTGGTGTTATTTTTTGTGACAAGCACGCTGTCCTATTTACATTCTAGAGTGAACTAACAAGGAAGCATTCATTGAAATAGGGGTACTCAGAAGGAATCTTCCTCTCATTTGAGGAGGAGGGATTGGATGAGACATCCCCTCTGGGCCTGCAGTGGGTGCCAGCCATGGCAGCTGGCAGTGGCACTGCATGGAACAGAAGCACAGAACAGACCTACACACACATGGAACAGACCTAAGTGCGTGAGGCTGCAGGCAGCAGAAGGTACAAATTTAGGGGCAAAGCCTCATCAGTATATCAGTACTGTCCCCAAGAGGCAACTCTTAAAGGTCCGTCAATGAGAGTCATCCCTCCTGCTGGAAAATACAGCCTGTCCTTCAGTTGCTTGTGCTTCATATGGCAGCAGGTACAGCATGTTCTCTTTGATGCCCAGGAAGTGCTGGCATTATTTCATTTATCAGTTTCTGACACAGTCCCAGGAGTAGCTTTGTGCTTCACTCAAAGCAAGGGCCTGGCCTTTCCCAGCAGGGCTGCCTCTGCAGTTTGAGGATGAGGTGCACATAGATGTGGCAGTAAGTAGCCCCCAAGCTGTACAACATACCAGACTGATATAAAGAGGGTACAACTGAAGCATTCTGGAGTTGAAATGGTTTCTTGGGACAGAGCTACAGCTGGGCTGGAGGCCTTCTTAGCCAACCACAGGGCTGTTATGCTTGAAAAACAAAGTGCTTCACACCAATGTGATTGCAGCAGGCTGGGAATTGGCTGATGGGTTCAGTGTCTCTGCAACCCCTAGTTAAGGCAGAGCAGGGAGACACTGATGGCAAGGAACGTGCTGCATTACCTAGTTAACTATGTTTGAAACATGTAACTCGAGGGAAGGAGCCACTAACAAAGGGAAGGCCTTATTTATAATTTTTACTAATTCAATATTAATCAGTATTTTTGATAATTGTTTCTGATTGAGGTCTTCAAATGTACAACAGAAATCTCTGCCACTTAAGGACTTGAACTGTCTATGCAGATAATGAACAAACTCATTATAGATTTTGTTGGTCTCCAAATGTCTATGATGAGTTTTTCTAAAAGTTGGACAAAAAAGGTTCATTCAGGAAGGACTCAGGTGTTGGCCATTACACCCAGAGGTACACTCCCGCCTTGCAAAACCAACCTTACCAAGACTTTTCTCCAAGCATCCTGGAATCCCCTAAAGCTCTGTACTTTATGAAGCAGGACTGGGGAGATTCCCCATCTTGGCTGTTCCTGGCCAGTGCTGCTTTTGAGGACACAGCCCATGCAAGCACAATCTTGGCGAACAACCTCAGCACCAGCACAGATTCAGAGTAGGAATTCCTAAGACTGCTGCACTCAACACTTTCAACTCAGGGCTAAACAGGATTATGAGAAAATATCTTCGTCAACACAAATGACTTACTTATATAAACCACATAAAAGGTGAGGGTTTTTTTCTTTTCTGAGAGGAAATGGCAAGAGAAGGAAGTCACAACACAGCAGCTCCTCTTCTATAAAAATAGTAAATGTATTATATAGAACTGGGGAGGGAAGTGTGTACTCATTTGGAGCCGATTGAGAGGTTGGGCCTGAATTATCCTTATAAACAGACCTGGCATTGCTGCACAACTAATTCTTTAAAAGTGCTGAATCCGACACTGAAGGTTTTTTAAAAGCTGACTTAACAAAGCAAGTTCAGAATGTGAAAATATGCTGCTACCCGTAAGAAAAGATAAACCACCAAAAAACCAGAAGAGTTAATGTCTTTAATATAAAATCACTTTTCTTTCCCCCAAAGCAGCAGCACTGTATTGTAGGTGTATTACAGATAAATTATAGGACCACTTTCCTTCTGTACTGAGGACATCTTCATTAAAATCTTCGAAATAATTCATAGTCCATTTCTGTACATTTCAGCTTATCAAAATGCACTGGAAAAAATAATATTTTTTCTCTTCAGCAGGTGTCACTACCACCATTTCTCAAAGAAAACACAGTTTCTAGGAACACCAATGTTAGTGAGCAGCTTGGACATAGATTCTATCATTGGAGGGGGACCACAGATGTACCATGAAGTATCATTAGATACGTGTTTCTCTAGATCCTTTTCAGATATTCTTCCCTCTGACAAAGAAAAAAAAAAGTAGGAAATGAGAACAAAAATATTAATCATGAAGTCGCTTCAAAAATAATGTCTGGTTAGAGGTATTTCAAACAGTCATTTCTTAAAAATACCTGGCCTGTTTCAGGATAATAGGTATTGAGATTTAGGGCTTCCAAAACCATTTGTTCTTCTGGGGATTTAGATCAGTGCTCTTACTTGGAATGCAGAGGGTATTAGTCACTGAAGAGAAATACGGCTTACAGATAAGTAAAATCCCAAATTCACATGAAAAAAATAAGTATCTCTACGCAAAGACAGCAGACATGGAAACATGCTGAAGTATCTCTTACAAGCCATCAGCTTATCCTTCATCAATCCCACCTCAAGGAAAGTAAACAACATTTGCTTAATAGTTTCTGGAATAAAGTCTGCAGTGGGAAATATCCATGTAAAGTTTAGGATTAACAGAGGAAAACAAAAACTGCAAAGAGAAAACTTTACCACAGAGTGGAGTAAGTACAGAGAAAATATTTAACTCACATCTCATTTTGTGCCTTTAAATGTGAAAATGCTGGGTTATTATGCACAACTTCATCCAAGTTTGATATAATCAAACTTGGGCTTCAGATAGCATCTCTGTACAGTGCCATGACATTTACCTGTAATGTGTGGCTGCAGTTCTTGACAGATCTGCGAGCGCTGCTGGGTGACGTGGAAACAACATGTGATCTTTCCAGGAAACGCCTTCATCAAACCAAGAATATTTTTCTGTAATGTTAAACACACTTGCTTACACCACAGTCCATTAAATCAAAGCAGATGTATGCACACAGTCCCAGAATGCCTGTGACTATTACTGGGAATCAAGACTTTGCATTTCAGCACCGAGAACCTGATGAGTGTGATTCCACAGGCCTGACCTGCACGCACACACAGAATTCCCACACTTGGAATGCAAATACCCTGCCAGCTATGTTAGTGCTTTTCTCCTTTTCTGACACAGATGACCATCTGGTAAGATTTGGACCGAAGATCCAGTTAAGTCATTTCCCAATTTCTTCCCTGTATGAATTCTCAGTATTTCCTCCTTCTATTTCCATAGGGGTTTTCCATTTAAAAAAAAACAACTTGCAGTATGTATTTACCATTAGTTAGGAACTTTTTGAGTCTCATTTGATTTATCTGATAAGGTCACTAGACCTTTTAATGTCTCATGTTCTCAAGTAAAACCAACTACCATGTAATGCTAATGTTATTTTTACCAGAGTAGATAGTATAAACTCATTTTCAGTTCCCTAAGTCACAGCTGTGATAAGTTACCACCAAACCCCCAGCGGCTTCAGTTCAAATCATAGCAAAAAAAGAATGTGTTAGTCAGATGCTGTAGTTAGTTCTGAAATTAAGATTTAGCTACTGTCTAGATTCTGCATTATAGAGGATTTTCACTGCTGGAATAGACACTCAAATTCTTTAAAATATTCTGAAATACAAATAATTTCTAGGCAAATTCGCTTATTTTGTTAAGTGTTTGCTTGTTATCTAGTTACTACACTGAGTCTGTCCTGGTTTGCTTAACAAAAAAAAACTGGAAGGATTCTACTTTGTAGAAAATCTGTTCCTGAATCCTTAAAAAGATACGGGATGAAGAGCAGCACATATTGCCGCTGCTGTACAGCGTTCCACCAGCACCTCTACTATTGACTTGCTGTCTTTGTACCCCTAATATGCTGTTGCTTCTATCATTTCCACTAAGGGTATTTCCAGTGCCTCAGCCTGTGACCTCCAAACCATCAGTAATAACCCAGCAGGTCCCAGCTGGTCCTCCTGGAGATGGTCCACATCCTGCACAGATGTTTGTTGCGACAGCATAAAGGCTGCTAGAGATTCCATCTCCTCAATCCTCTGCACAGAACTGAAGAATTTTGACAGACATGTTCTGGATCTGAGGGACATGTGAAGAATGAAGGGAGGGATTTATTTTAAGCACTGTGCATGACACTGTGTTCTCTTCTGTCCCAGAAGCTTTAGTGCAAAAGATCCGCTGTCATAAAACTGCTTAAGTGAATGCCGGGAATGTCAGTACTGGCACTGGAAAAACCTGTGCCTGCTTAGAACAGACTGGGAGATGAGTAGGTGGCCAAAAGGAAGAGCAGATTATTCTGCTTCTAGCAACAAACAAATGACTTTTCAAAGAAAGCAAATATCTCTATGTCTAGAAACATGGTAGAAGTACAGAAATAAAACTAGTGATGGATCCTATACACTGTTTCTGGAATCATCTTCATCTTTATCTTACAATCAAAAGCTTTCAATACTTAAAAAACCCATAAATCATTCTGGATGCTTCTTTACAGAACCTCCACTAATTTGACCCTAAAATATTATTAATAACCCTTAATGGCTGAGTGTGACAAATGATCTTTAACTGCTGAGTAAATGTTGATGAAGTACTGCACAAGCAGTTTTAAAAGCAGCTATAAATCATTCATACACTAGTACTTGTTAGTAACTAATGCATTATCAACAAAGCTCTTTATTTCAGAAAGTATTAGTGTGTGTATATACATATATATATAATCTTTAGTATACTATGATGCTCTTAGAAGATCGTAGTAAAATTCAGGGATGTAGTAAAATTTAGGGGTAATTGACTTATCAAAATCAGTGGGAGCAGGTATGTCCAGTAACAGCCTTAATTTGTACACTGGCATAAGTAGTTAACAAAATAAACATGGGATTTGAGGCAGATTTTTGTCTCTGTACAGTGACTCTCTTGGAATTTGGTAACATTGATGTGCACACTAGTAGCTGAATAGCTGAGGCATGTATTTTTAAAATACTTTTTGATTTACCTTAAATAAGAGTTCGCTCGTATTTTTTGCACTGTAGTACAGCTTCGCTGTTCCCAATTTGTGTCTATTTCCTTTACCCTCTTGGTATCCATGAAGATCTGCTATATGCAGCAGTATAGAAAACAATGGGTTAATTCCAACACCCCCTGCTATCAGCACTAGGTTTACTGGGGAGTCACCAGGCTGAGGATCAAAGAAGAAATCACCTCCCACTCGCAGAGCCACTTCTGAGTCAAGAGTACACTAGGATGGAAAAGAAGATATTTAATTTCAGAACTAAATGCAAAAGTTGAAATCTTATTATTTTTGCATCCCAGTCACAAGGTTTGCTGGGCTGTGATTTTTAATTGACCACTGAACTAAAAACAGACGGACTTTAAAATATACACACATTTCCCAGATACCTGAAGTAACCCAGTGTCTCTAGTGATCCAGTTCTACTTCAAAAAGTTTCAGTTTTATGGTAAGGCAGGATGGTGACTCCCCCTTCTTACCCACATAAGAATTGAAACAGGAACAATTCACAGTTTTCCAACAGCAATATGTGGTTGTGAAAACCCAAGCTCAACATGTGAAATCACACTTTTACCCAAAACCAGCTTCATGCCAAAAAAGGCCTTCCTATGAAGTCACAGAAGGTCAGAGTCAAGTTGCACACACAGGTTTTTCCATCCCCATTCCTTAAAATTAAAAACCACCCAGAAGTGAAGCAAGTATCCACAAGAATATTTCTTGCAGAATCACTTCTGCATTTGCAACTTCAGAGATACAGAAGAAAAATCAGGGGGAAATCTTCTCTCTTACTCTCCACTTGTATGTAAGAAATTATTTCCTAAAGAAATGTGCCCAAGCATGTTTTTTTGATACATGGAAAACAACAGCTACGACAAGAAAATCCACTTGAGTCAATATCTCCTTGGTAAACCAGCACTGCATCCTGCTCTGAAGGGTGAAGCTACAGTACAGAGAAGTCAGGTGAGTTCTTCCACATCATTGCAAGCTGACAGAACAAATAAGAGCACTTAGGCCATATATAGGTTTTAGAAGATAAAATTAAGAGGATAGGGAAACCAAGGAAGGTGGGAATGGTGAAGAAAAAGCTGTAACAACTGCTGAAAAATTAGCTTGGAGAATGAAAACACTTCCTCCAAAGAATTCTTTTCATAGCAGGAAACAGTAAACTGAAACAAAGGGAGTTCCATTAATGAAGGCTGCACAGACAGCTAAGGTCTAAACGTGTAACAATTCCACCAGGAGCAAGAAGGACACCCTTGGATGCAGGTACTGCATAGAACACACAGATTCCAAAGATAGTAAGCATGATCATTAAAAACACAACATGACAACTTTCTTGCTTTTCTTGATTATGGCAGAACTATTGTCTCTCAAGTCTGCTGCGGGACAATGAGCATTCATTATCTGAAACTGATTTCTCTCTCCCTTGTGATGTACTCTGCCAGGCTTTCCCACCATGTTTTACTCTGGTCTAGAGAAGCACAAATCCACATGTGCTCCAGATTCATGTGGCCTAAGGAGGACACAGAATATGGTACCCTTTGAGGAAAGGAGGAAAGAAGCATTTTTAGAGAGAAACAATCTCACATTGGCCCCCTTAACCAGCCATAGTTCCTCAAGATTTAACCTGGGATTTGGGAAGAATGTCTCTTAACCAGCAGTCTTCCAGATATTTCCATGTGTCCTAGGGTGACTTCCCCCTTCTAGACAGACCCCTTTGGAAGTTTTCTCCCAGATTTGCCCTAAACCAGGACACCATGCTTTGGCAATGACAATGATAACAGTAAGTCAGTATACAAGAAAAAACAGTAAAATTCTGCAGTAATACCACAAGAAAGTGTCCTTTAGACTAGTTTATAAACACAGCTCAGGCAGAGAAGTGAAGCAATCAATACATTACATGGATATTTTTTAAAGAAAAGGCTATATTTTCCTGAAGTTATATAAAGTACATGGTGGTGAAAAATACTATTTTATGTACAGTAATATTAACAAAAGATAACTCTAAAAACCACAGATAAAGTAAATTAGGGATAACTATTCCTGTAACATTTTTAACCTGAGATATCAACTTCCTTTAGGAGCAACTTTTAAACATAAGCACCAGTTTTGTCACCATATATACAACATTTTCGAATTCTAGGTTGCTGGTATTTTGCTTGTTTCCTAAAAAAAGCATACACTTTAGTTTAGCTAGAAGAGTCCATGTATCCCTGGAGGTTTCTCCATGGCATCAGGTTTGATGTAGCTTACCCCTTAACTAAAGATTTATCCTATAAATTCCACCAGAAAACTCGGCAAGAAAAACTGATCTACAACATCAAAAGTTCTGAAGGAGTTTCCAGAGCCTTTGAAAAGAACAGAAGTTTATAGGACAGATCATTGATGAAACATGTGACTCATTTGACAAACTCAATGGGGTAAATGATGAACAAAACACCACAAGGTCAAGTTTCAGATTTTACTTTTAATATAGCAAAACCCCAAGCCTTGTGTTGTCTTTATTACAAAAATATTGTGTATTTGAAAGAATAGTATAGATATTCTGAAATGTTTTATCATTTCAGAAAAAACTGATCAAAGTATCTTCCTTAACTTCCCTTTAATAATCTACATCTATCTGTGATTTATCAATGATTCCCAGTTTATATTTACAGAAATAGTCAGGAATTACGGAAGGTTATCAGAGGTAACTTTGTAATGTGTAACACTCCCTGTTCTCAGGGATGTAAAATTAGAAAAGAGGTTTTTAAAAATTTTTAAATTCATTAATTCCAAAGGAGTGAGAACCCTTTTATATACTAACTACAATATCACTTTAAGTTCACTGTAAGCATAAGTGGTGTCAAAAGATCACAATAACCATATTTCCATTTAAACATTCAGTTTCAGTCCCTTACTGAATAAAAGGTTTTAAGATTTATATTGTATCCAAAATGCTTGAAGTGGAACATGAGTTTTGCAGTTAATAGCACAAAGTGGTCTAAAAACACACACCACCCCCTCTACCTCCAAAAAAAAAAATATTAAGAAATGGCAGCAAGCCAAATTTCACAGTTAAATTAATTTACCTCAGTGTGAATCCAGTGAGCAGGAGGATGAACAGTGTGCTTTACTGCCAGCTCTAGTATTCCTTCTCGTTCTAACAGGCCAGGGCTTGAACATATTGAGAATCCCCCAACTACAGATACTCCAGGAATAAAGAAATCGACCCTAAAAATAGATCAGACACAAACGTTTAAAAAAGAAGCCAACAACCCCAAACATGAGCAACAATAGCCAAAGTAATGTGGCTGACTTTGTTTCAATTATCTTTCATTTACAACATCTTCATTTCTGTAACATAACTTTTCTGAAAAGGGAGTTAACCTTGAGTAACACCATTTCCTCAGAATTATTTTCTTCTAGAACCATGTCATCATGTTTGCTAAACTAGAAGCTTTTCAAACCATTCTGCTTTTAGCATTAGATGTCACATCTCACAGCGGACTAGAATTCTAAGTGTTTTAAATAAATTATTTGCATATTAGAACAAAAACATAATTATGGTCTGATAGAGCAGCTTAATTCCCACTCTTTGATGGGAAAATCTTCAGTTTTCAAACATAAGAAGATTGGCATTCTAATTTTAGGGAAATTAATTTATATTAAACACTTTCTTTTCCTGGGTAGATGAAGTATCTGAAGTGAAACCAGCAGTACGAGTAAAATTTCCCGTGTAAGAAGTCCACAACTGGCAGCAGGACTGCAGCTCCCTCTGGTGGCACATATCACTTCTTAGGTTATCAAAAATTGAACTGGAATAAATTCCTACTTTTTTTCTTCCAGCTTTAAAGTAAACCATGCAAGAGTTTATACAAATAAGAAGGTAACATGTGGCTAAACTTCTGCAATACCAGCCATTAGAGAGTATGGAAGGCAAGCCATTACTATGTATGAACTATAATCCAGTCTCATAAAAGTAAGGTTTTGATAAGCCTTGATGAGGTTTCAAGAAAACTATCAGAAAATTATGAGTTGGTTTGTGATCTATCACCTGAACTCCTCTGTGTTCCATAAATATTTAAATTCTTCTGCTTTCTACAGCATGTAACAAATTCCACATATTTCAAAATAAACCAAATGTTTATAACTAGTTGTGCTGGTCCCCTTAGGAAACAACCACACTGATAAACAATGTCACGTACTAAAGAACCATTATTCAATTCAAGCCTGGGTTAGGCTGGCTCAGTATTAGTTAAGTGAGGATGCAACAAGAAATACAGACTGGCTTCTACTGCAAAGGTATTTTCTTTAAACAGTAAGGCTGTATTCTTCACAGAGACCACAAATACTTGAGGAAAGAGAGAAGGACTTTGAGTAGATCACCACTTTTTGAAGAAAAAAAATCTTGTCTGCTTACTCTATGCAAAATTCACCCTTTGAAGAAAAAATATCTTACTCTCAAAGAATGCATACAGTGTGATATATACAATAGTGACACAATGTTTAACTTTATGCTTATAATATCTTGATGGTGCATGAAGATACCTGACTGCAAATGAACAGTTTACAACCAAAAAAGTTGAGGAGGCTTTTTTCAGTGTCCTCAGCTTGTGCAGCCCCACTGCCCGTGGGGCCCAGCTTTACTGAGTCAGGCTCTGGGAGCTGAGAAAGGTCGACTCTTGAATTGCAGCGTTTATCATGCCAAAGAACATCTCACCATGCTGCTGAAGCTCTTTACCTCCCTCTGGTGGAGAACAGCCTTACTACTAAAGATGAACTTAACGAAAAATAATGAGAATTTATGCTGTGAAGTCACAATTTACCTTCAAGTCAAAATGTTCTCCTTGGCATGTAAGGGAAACCTTATTCATGCCTGGTGGGGCAACACACAAACATTATTGCAAAACCTACATCAAACATAGTTTTTACCTTTCCTACATACTAATGCAGATGTATTTTTCTTTCCCAAGTACATAACTATGAGAATTGATTTCAAGGCACAGTTTACTATCTTACAGGGGACTAGCTCTGATGGCTTGTCTCAGCCATGTTGGGAAGGGTGAGTGGGCTCCTGAAGAAATGTGACAGCCTAAGGGAAAAGAGCAGCAGAAGGGAAAAAAATTAAAAAAAAAAAAACAAAAAAAAAAAAACACAAGGAAAAGCAAAAAAAAAAAGTGAACTAGAGATGTCAGGGTGGTTTTTCACTTCCCTCCTTTTAAAATCCACCTAAACCATGTCTTTAGGAAATGAGTAATAATTACCCATTGCTGGAGTAAGAGATGAGAAACACTAAAATCATAAAGCTGCTTCCTCAAAGTATTTGTAACATGCATATACCTCAATGCATGTTTTTGTAAATTAAAAGGTGTAACAGCAACAAGTCTCTTCATTATTATTTGAAGTCAGATAAAGACCAGTATCTGCCAAAGTGCTTGCAAAACAAATTCACTTTTGCTTCTGAAAAACTCAATAATTAGAATGCTTTCAGGAAATGTAAACATTTTAGTGACAATCTTTGGCTGTAACATCTTACTATAGCAAATCCCAACAAGTTAGCCTTTTCTGCTCAGGAAAATGTGTTGTTTTGTACTGCTCATCAAAAAAATGCAACCCCAGTTTATAGATACAAGTACAGAGAAGTTGGTGTGTACCTTACAATAGCATTAGAACACTCTCAAGGAAGAAGAAAATGAAGAAGAGTAATTATAATTAAAGCTTTCAGTTTTCAGCATGATAATTTCAAAAACATTTTTGGAGGGTAAATGTACTTTGCAAGTACTGGCAAGCAGGAATTTAATATGAGTCACTGCACATGTGCAAAAACTGCAGCAAATTACTTCACGAACAAATTATTGCTAATCAGCATCTTGTGTTCTGGTTCTAAATTTAAAAGCCAGCTTATTACCACTCCATGAGTAACATATGTTGTTAATACCCTAGCAGCTATACTTTGATTTCAGCAAACCCACTCTCAGATGACCAAAGCAAATAAAAAGTTTAATAGCATTAAAACGTCCATTGCCAAAAGCAACTATTCCTAGTTTTAAATTAATTTCTAAGAGAAAAAAAAAAGTTACTGAGTGAGAGTATTTTTAACAAGGATAACAAACATGAAAATCCACTGCTTCCTTGGGGAAAAAAAACTCTGTAAAATTGTTTAAACAAACTGCTAATTGTTTCAAAAGCTTAATAATTCAAGGTTTTTATTTTCAAATTTGGCTATTTATATTAATATATTACTATTAATCTGACCTAAGAGGTTTAATTTTCAGAGTGGAAACTTTAAGATGAAGAAATAAACCACAACTAAGTAACTTGCAAACCAGCAGTCTCAGCTCCTCTGTAAAAACAACTAGTAAATAAAGACAGCCTGCAGAATAAACTGTAGTGAATTTCAAAGTACTCCTGAAGAAACAATGTAATATAATAAAACACAGGAAAACATCAGAACAGTAAAACTGAACATTTAAAGAATATGCACTTCTGCCCTTTTAACAGTAATATTAGCATTTTTTATAATGACTATTTAAAACTGATGCCAAGTATCAGCTCTTTGACAGAGCATCCAATAAGAAAACAGTGTATTATATAAATTAACAACTTCTTCCAACGCCCAGGGTTCAGAGACCTTTCAGCACTTTGTTGTAGTGGACTTCTCCTAGTCATTACCCCATCAAATATACCAGAAGATCTTACCATTGTCCTGCTTTGAAAGTAAAATCCTTATTTGCAATTGCCAAACGAAGCCTTTTGACTGTCTCTGATTCATTGGTGATTCCACACACTTTTGCTTGTGTAATTACCTAACAAAAGAAAAAGAAGCCATTGTGATATGTAGGTATAATTTGCAGCAAAAGCACTCAAGAAGCCATGCATGAAACATCCATCACTTCCCACGGTACCCATGGCATTTCATTACCTACAGCACCAATATGTTTCACTGAGGTGATGAAACAGAAATGGATTCTATCCCTGGAAGTGTTCAAGGCTAGGTTGGATGGGGCCCTAAGCAACCAGGTTTAGTGAAAGGTGTCCCTGCCCATGGCAGGGCCTTGGAACTGCATGATCTTTAAGGTCCCTTCAAGCCCAAACCATTCTGTGATGCACTTAAATAGTCATTGAATGGAGAACAGTGTTTGTACTTGCAGTCTACTAGATCTGGCACTTTGTCTAAGATTGTAAACAAACTTACTTTATTTCAGTTGAAGAGAACATAGCTATAAAAAGAGGTGATTGCTAGTTATCACTTATCAGATTCTTTAGGTATCTATACAAGACACAAACTCCTGCATCTTCCAGCAAAACAAAGTAAAAAGATCTCTGATATAAGGACAAAGGACACTTGTAAAAAATCAGTTGCAGATGAAGTCCCAGGGAGAATTCTGGATCTAGATTTATTTAAGTAATTAAATGCATTACTGAAAGATTATGCATTAATGTTAATGCATCAAGGAAAGAAAACTAACAAGCCTTGTGTTACTGCATTTACCCCCCTACACCCCCATATGACCACAGGGAAACCAAGACACAAGGTCTCATGGCTGGTTAACAGAGCAGATTTTGTTTGGCAGCCACATGGGAGGGGATGTCAGAGGCATAGATGATACTACTTTTAAGGAGTTTTAAAAAACAAACAAAAAAACCCAAAAAAACCCCCACAGACTTTACAAGAAGATCCATTGGGGATGAGCAGCCAACTTAGGTTCTTTGATGCCCGTCAGTGCAACATGGATTTTCATCCCCTCCCTGCCCTTCCTTTTCAGGTTTTTCTGACCTATAATTATTAACCTTTTTCCTCTACAAAGAAATCAATGCCCAAAATGAAATGCGTATTTTTCTACACAGAGCAATACACACATTTTGCTGTTAAAAATACTGATGTCACCACACAAGGAAATACTCAAAATACCACCAAAACTCTACCATTTCTCATTTGTCTAAGATCAAACAGATAAAAAAACCCCAAAACTTTAAGCAACTATGCTGTAATTTAAAACATATGTCAGGAAATTAATTTATTCATGAAGCAACATCTGAACACGTCCTTTGCCCCATTAAACAGCAGGACATTTGCTAATTTAAAATGAAGTAGCATGGATTCCTGTTCCACTTTAGCAGACAGTATTAAATGAGGAATGCAGTCAGTCAAAATTAACAAGAGGAATGTCAGATACATGACTTCAGTGGTTGTTCCAATGGAGGGAGCAGGAAAGGGACATTAAATTTGGATCTTCTTTACTCTTCAGTACACTCCTTAATTTGTTATTTGGCTGGGAGACCTGCAAGAGTACTGGAAATTTAGTTCTTAATTGTTACAAAGTTATTTCAAAAATTAAATTTGAGTCAGGATGATCAAAGACAGCCAGTATTCTGGACCATCATAAGGGTATCCAACTGGCCAGAGCAAGGCTGCAGTGAGAGGGAGGAGGACACAGGACTCTGGATTTTGCAGCTGTATTTCAAGAAAGCATTAGTCACTTTTCCTTGCCCTGGCCCTTCACATTATCACTCTTCAACAGGCAATGTTATGCAGCATTCACACTAATGCAGTACAGATTTATGATTCTTTCATCTTTTACAGGACTGAAGTGGCCAAATAAGGCAATATTGGCTGAGGGAAGCAAACTGCTGATTATATGGAATTTAAAACCAAGCAGAGGATTTAAAATAAACTGATTTTAAAGTGGTCGGAAATAAAACAACAAAGAATAAATCAAGCATTAAAAAAAAGAAACAGCATAATCCTCTGATATGCAGAGAATGTGCAGTATCAAGAACTGAGCGCTGCTCTTTCACCTATCTCATGCAGCTTCCTTCTCTTCCTTGTGCCTCACAGTTCCCTGCATCCACCCTGAGTTTCTAACACCCCATAAGGATCATTTTCCATGTATTTTTCAGGTACTGCCATTGAGCAGAGAAAGGAAGCAAACCAAGCAATAACTATAAAAAATATCCCCATGACTGCAACACTGAAAAGTGACATCATTTTTTTCATGTCAGAAGCAAATGAGAACATGCATTGGTCTGTGCCTGTCTCTACATCCATTTTGTTGGGTAAACAGGATCCACCACAGCAGCTGGATGTCAACAAACAACACTGATGTGTACTCAGAGAAGAGCTGGCATTAAATGTGGATACCTGAGGCACAGCTCCAAGGTTCCCAAAGCTGGCTCACAGCTCTGGTGACAGGCAGAACCTGTCTGCTGCATTTGTCTCATCCAGCTACAGCCCATGTCACACAGTGCTGAACCTTCTCTTTCGGGGGCTACCTACATATTCCCTGCACACAGCTTCCTTTTGGTAGGATGTGACTTATTCTCCACTATAGTTCACTAAAAACTTAGCAGAGAAGGACTTCATGTACACACACTGACAGTTGTGTGGTGTGTTTGCATCTGTGTGCATCTACTTCAGCTTGTTACAGAAAGGAAATATCTGTATGAAATAAAAGAATACTCTTGTATTCCTTCTTGTGTTCCCCTCTGAACATTATGAGAAAGAATGTTTGCTGCTCAGAACTGAGATCCAGAATAAGCATTTCTGAATTTAATGGAGAACAATGCTCTATCTTATTTGTATTTGTGAATTAAAATAGATACAACTGAAGATCTTCTTTACAGCTATCATCTCTCTCTCTTCAAAATGTCTACACATTTGCCTTACTCCTATGTTATAAAAGGACATTTTTACATTTTTGAATCTCAAATCTGAACCAGAATTGTAGAAATCCATAAAAATATGAGAAGTCTGTTTAGAGATGAGGGGTATCCACATGCTTTCATTACTTATTATAATTCATATTTGGCCAAAAAATCTATTAAGTTTCTTTCCCAATATAAAGTAAACAGCATTATATCACTGCAAAATTTTAAAACTCATTACATTTCACCCACTGAGCACTAAATATGCTAATTTTATACCAGTAACAAATATAAAAAATAAGGAGAAAAAGAAGCCAACCAGACTCCACCAGAAGGCAAAATGGAGCCTAAGAATCAAATACTATTATCCAATATAATTACCTTTGCAGCAAAAAAAATAAAAATTACTTGCATCCTAAAGAACAGAACACTAACCTCCTGTCGAAAATTATTTGCTGTCCTCTCTAGATGATCCATTTTCCTTTTTGATTTTATTGTGCTGCAAGAAATAGCAAACAAAGATAATTGTCATTTTGACAGCTGTGCTACTGTCCCTTACTGATATGAATTTCTATTAACATAACAATTTACCAGTGTAATCCAGACTACAGATGACATAAATCTAAATAAGAATTAAATATAAATACATAATTGGGAGTTAAAGTAAGCATTTACAGGTCTGTAATAATTTGTCAGTCTGATTTTGACTGTGTTACCATGGCAGTCTCTTAAAAAAACAAGGAAGTGGACAACCTACCCGTTCCCTGTGCAGTAACAAAAAGCAGAGTGTCTCAACATCCTCAATGCAGAACAAGAGGGAAAAATTCTGCTCTGAGCACCTCTCAGTAACTGAGGAACAGTGCAACCCACATAAATGGAAGCATTAGCCATGATGACCAGGCAGTCTTCAGAATCAGTGGTTCCTGAAAAAAAATTGTAAATATTTGTTAAATTAAGCATTTAGTGTTTGACATGGCTTGTTTTCAGCCTTTATTTCCCTTAAATCAGAAAACCCAAAGCTCAGCTGGAGCTAAAACTAGCAACAGATAAAAAGTATAATGAGAGGGAATTTTGAAAGCATGAAAGTTTCATAAACATGAGAAAATCTGCATCCATCAAGTGAAGTGATGTAATGGCCACTCTGAAAGGTGACGGTAACTGAGATTCTTGTTAATAGATTCCTTGGGGCAAATGAAATGACACTGAATGGCCAATGTTTATATATATACACACACATATATGTATAATGCAACTTTGTTTTAGAACAATTTGGTTGCAAAGGAAAGGAAAGGAGGGAGCCCTTTTGGTTATTATCTATAGAAATGAAACAATATCAAAGTATAAAATAATCACTTAAGAAAATATATAAGGAAAAGAAGAGAAAGGATGAGAAGATTGTAGAGAGGAAACGTATCACCACCAGTGGATGCAGTGACAGGAACGGATTGTTGCAATTTCACTTAGTCAGTGATGGTTGGAGATTTGATCCATCAGGGGTTCGGGAAGACCATGAAACACAGATTTCAATGGGTTCAATACATTCAGGAGGGAGCGCCCAGGTGCCTCCCCTGGGGGAGTTTTACACTGTTGATCATGTGCTGTGGTCTGGTGGAAGGCCCCAGAAATGAGTCTGGGAGCAAGTCTGGGGCACTTTGGGGTCTTTGATGGGTTGTGACATCCCCTAAGCCATGACAGCTGCCTCTCATGCCAGTGTAATTGAGCCACTTCTGCCCCACAGGAAGGGATGAACACCTTCAGGCCCAGGTGTGAACACGAGTGTCCTGATAGCTCCCCTGGGAGGGGAGATCTACAGCTGGCCCAGCTGTGCAGGGAAGGACACTGGCATGATAAAAAGCATTATCCCACCTCAGCAGCACCTGCTCCTCACTGGCCTTTTCCCTTATCTGGCTCAAACCTAGCTTGTTGTTAAACAAAGGTCAGTGTGTTGTGGTCATCCTCTGGTGGTGGGTGCCCACCTTCCCTGTTCCTGGGCTGCTCTTATGCAGATCAGAGGATTCCCAAACCTCTCCTCCTGCCCTTCAGTCCAGGGGTGCAAACCTGGCCTCAGCAAAGCCCCTGTAGCTTTTCCAAATGGGCAACTGCTTGAGCCATTAACCATCAATGTTTCAGTCTCTCACAAGGGGAAGACCTTGTCAGAGATGATATGGAAAAGGCTGAAGTAGTCAACATTCCTCTTGCTTCAGTCTTTACAGGCAAAGCCTGCACCCAGACCTCTGCTTGTACCAGTGGTGGCTGGGAAGGAGAGGGATAAGTAGGAGCAGGGCCAGCACCTGCTGAGAGATGTTGGATGTACTCAAACACACAGAGCCAGATGGGTTACACTCAAGGTTGCTAAGAGACACAGCTGACATGCTTCTCAGGCAATAGTCTCCACCTGACTGGGAAAAGACATGTGCTCATTTTTAAGGGAGGCAAAAAGCACTGCTTACATCCAGCCAGCACCATCTCAGTATCTGGAAAAAAGCTCAGAGCTTGTCCCCTTAGCTGGATGAAAGCTAAGAATGTAATCAGGAAGATGTGACTCAGATTTACCAAGGGCAGATTACATTTGATAAATCTGAACAGCTATCAGAATAAAAGGTCACACAGCTAAGGAGACAGGATGCAACACACCTTGAGTGTCCTGTGTCTCCTGGCACCAGCCCCTGAAGCACACATACATTAGTAAGCCAAGGCCAGATGGATGTTTGGAGTGGCTGAAAACTTGTCTGGGTAGACAGAACTGAAGACTTGATGGCTTTAAGTTGCTTCACTTGTTGGCTAGAATAGTAAAGAGTACCCTAGGGCTGATACAGGTCAACATATTTATCACTAACTTGGATGATGAGACAGAAGATGTCCCAGTTCATAGCATGGTGGCTGAACTGGGATCTTTGAGGTCCCCTCTGGGCCATTCTATCATCAGCAAACTTGTGGATGATGCTATGTTAGAATAGTAGAGGTCCCCTTCAAAGGGGAACTGAGAAACTGCAGGGCTGGAAAGCAAAAATCTCATTACAAAGGTATACACCTGGGACTGGCTTAATCCAGTGTGAACAACTGTCCTGCTCCAAGCAATAATTCTGACTGGATGATGCTCAGAAGTGCATTCCAGCCAACTTATCTGCCATTTTAAATGTTCAAACAATATTCATATATGAAAAATCAAACACTGTGCATTCCCTTTCTAGGGGTAAAGAAAAGGTTCTGGGTGGAGAATTTTGTAAACTTTAATTAAGCCTGTTTGTTCACAGGTTTATTTAAGAGTACATTAATCCCTCACACTTCCAAGCACCCTACATAATACATCTCTAAAGAGTAAAGAAAGTGGAGGACACTCATATGCGCTGCAGTGGAAATATGGTGTGAAGCTTCAAAGCTGCACACTCAAACAGCTTATGACAGAGAAAGATAAACTGACATGCACAACATTCAAGGTTAGTCAGAACTACTCTTCAAGTGTAGGAACAGGTTCATAGAGAGCCAAGAGATACTTCTCATTCCTTGTAAATCTGCCTTTATTTTTTTTCTAAAATGGATTAGCATTACTCTCTATCATATATCATCACCGATCAAATTATATTTATTTCCATAATACCGTCCATTGCTTCTTTAAAGCATTAATATTTTACTTTGATTTAAATATTTTTCTGTGCATTCTTTAAGGCATGTAATTTATTTTCAAAATGTTTTTCATTTTGAATCCCTTGAAGTGGCACTGATCCAGCTTGCTGATAACTAATCAGGCCTATACTCTCTAGGATTTCACTAACACCTGCATTGGCTGGTCACTTAGTAATCTGTCCTGTTTGTAGTCTTGTGTGAATGAAGGCAGAGCTTCCACATATTAGGCTGCTCAGAAATGGAATACATTTACAGTCACTACTCAAAATGCCCGTCTTCAAGCATAAGAAATACTTCCTGCAGCTTTTAACAGTCCATAATTTTTAATAATTTTTCAGCATTTAATTCCACAGCAGCAGCTTGCAACTTTTAAAAATGGAATTATTTATAAGTCTTTTACCCCCAGTGAGCAAAATTACTTCAAATTTTTTTCCACAGCATCACAGAGTACTTAAAGCGTACTTAAGTGTTTAAACAAAATATTTTAGTACTTCCTACCTCAAATATGTAGATGCTATTGATAACAGAAGTATTAACAATCTCAAAATATTTTAGGACAACAAAATACACATCTAATGAAGTCTCATTCCTCTACCGTGGCATATTACCTGTAAACCCAGAGTGCTCAAAGATCAGTTTCTCAAATTCATGAGATCACTTTATGATCTGAAATATTTCCCATGGTTAAAGACATCTACATGCACATCATGGTTATAGACATCTAAATCTCCAACCAATCTGAAGTTCACTATCGATACATAATATTGGAAACAAAAGAAATGTCAGCCTAATTTTATAGTCACGGCTGAAAGACCCTATTGATACAACTACTATAAGGCTGAGTCTCCTAAATTAGAAATAACTCTTGAACCGTAGTTCAAGAAGCTTGCTCCATTTATATTATTATCACTTTCCAAACATGAAAAATGCAATAAAAATCATTTGCCATTTTTACTCTGCAACCAATGAATTCCAAAATGTCTTTTAATGAGCCCTGTTCTCCTCTACCACATACAAGTGTGACTCACGCCTTTACAAAACGTGAACAGCTTTTCCCCCATCTGTCACCTCTGCGATTTTTTCACTCATCCAGCTCTTTGGCAATTCCCTGCCCTTCATGAAGTGCTGTGCTTCAGCTTCCCAGGCTCCTGTCAGGTGGGATGTTCTCCCTTTATTCTCATCTTACCAAGCTGGTGCAGGAATAGCCACTCCAAGTACCCTTTTTTTTTAACAGAGGTTGGAAGGGACCACAGTAGGTCATATGGTCCAGCCTGCCTGCTCAAGCAGAGCCATTTGAGAGCACATGGCATAAGATTGCATCCAGATGGGCCTGGAGTATCTCCATTGAGACAGACTCCAGTACCTCTGGGCAATCTGTTCCAGTGCCTGGTCACTCACACAGAAGTCAGGTCTTCCTCATATTCAGGTGGAGCTTCCTGTGCATCAATTTCTGTCCACTGCCTTTTGTCCTAGTGGCTGGCACCCCAAGAAGAGCCTGGCTCCACCCTCCTGACACCCACCCTTTACATATTTGCATATTTTTTTTAAACCTTTGCCCCACGGAGTGAAACAAGCACTACTTTTTCATGACTTCTTCCTCTCTTCACTTAAAGCCAACGAGCCATCCATTCTCCATCCCCTCTGATCCACTGGCCCTGGGTTAGTATCCCTTGAGATATATGTCTGCATCTCTTCTTTCCCCCAGTCCCACAGCACTAATCCCACATCACTAGCTGAAGGGAGAACTACTTTTAGTTCACCCGCGTCACATTTAAGTGCAAATTACTAGGTAGGTTAATGCAAGAGAGTGCAGAGGGGGGCAGCAAGGGTACTTAAGCAGCACAGGAAGTCTTTTTCCGAAAGCTATCTCTCGGTAAAACAGTCCTTTAGACAAACGGTCCTTCCTGAAAAACGAGTCACAGAAAACGAAGTTTTTCGCAGGACTGAGGGGAACACGGTGAGCGCTGGGAGGAGGGCGGTGGGCTGGGGAAGAGGGGCCGGCAGCCTATGCCCAGCTGGGACGAGGCGGCACTGAGGCGGCCAAGGGGCAGGGGAAGCACATGACCAAGGGGCAGGGACAAGGCCGAAGGGCAGGGAAGGGGCAAGGGACAAGAACAAGGTCGCGGCAGTGCCCGGCCGTTCCCCCGCAGCCCCTGGGATCTCCGGGCAGGAGATCAGGGCTGGAACCGGCAGCGCCACCAGCCGCAGAGGGCGGCCCGGCCACCGCTTCCGACCGGCGTGCGGGGCTCCCGCCGTGAGGAAAGGGCGAGCCAGGACGATTCAAACGCGCTGACCCTCAGCCCGCCGCCCCTCACCCTCCTGTCCCCCCCGCTCCCTCCTCCCCACCCGAACCCTCCCCGGGGTTCCACGGTGCCGGGCTCCCCCGGCCCGCTCCCCACCTCCCCTACCCGCCGCCGCATCACGTCACGGGGAGCCCCGCCCGCGTGCCCCCTCAGGCGCCGCCTCTTCCCGTCCGCCCGTCCCGGCTCCCGCCGCTTCCCGGCGGCATGGCGGTGTTCCACGACGAGGTGGAGATCGAGGACTTCGAGTACGACGAGGAGACCGAGACCTACAGCTACCCGTGCCCCTGCGGGGACCGGTTCCTCATCACGCGGGTGAGGGGCGGCCGGGCAGGGCTGGGGGGGAGAACGGCGTGGTGAGGCCCGTGGGCCGGCTGGCGGCGGGGCCCTGACCGCTCTTCCGGGGCTTTTACAGGAGGACCTGGAGAACGGGGAGGACGTGGCCACCTGCCCCAGCTGCTCCCTGATCCTGCGTGTCATTTACGACCAGGTGGGTTCGGAGGAAGGGCAGTCGGACGCGGTCCCAGCTGGGTCCCTCCGAGTCCCGGCTCGCCGCCCCGTGCGGGAAGCGTGGGGCGACGTTTAAAAGTCTCTGCTTTGGGACTACATTTGCTGCCTGATCTCTCGTTGTTCTTGTCTCCTGCTGCCGTGTTTGGGCTTAGAAAGATGCCTACCTGGGTGGGCGTGGGGTAGGACAGGCGGGACGAAATCAGGGATGTGAATGAAGAGCTCCTGTGGCTGACTCCAGCAGCCCTGGCAGCTTTTCTCACCTCGTAGGCAAGTTACGGCTTTCATGTTTTGGGAGCAGATCCGTACCACTTATAACCACTCTGTCCTCCAGCCTGGGTGCATGTCGTGGTGTTTGTGAGTATAGGAGATCCAAAAACAATGTAAATCTCCTAAATCCCTGCTTGCTCTCTTTAGGAGCAGTTCATGCGGGATGAAGTCGTGGCAGAACCTTTGGCAAACAAGGAATTGGTCAAGTGCTGATGAATGCATCGTGGACTGTGCTGCTTTGGGATGAGAAAACATGGGGATGGTGACTGCAGAAAGAGTTGTGGTTTTCCTTCTGGAAGTGCTTGCTGCTGTTGGATACAAGTGCAATAATTGTCTGTGTTCTTAACATGAATGAGAGTTTGCTGGGACATCAAACACATGAATGTGTTTTGTTCCAAAGGGATATACTTGAAAAAAAAAAAAAAGTTGCTGTATGTATTTCAGAAGGCTTGAGGATTATGATCCTGATTTACCACAAGTCAATACAAAGAAGAGTGTGGAGCTGAGAAATTAGAACATTTAGTCTAGCAGTGGCTTCTTAGCCTGTGGAGAAAAACAGGCTTTATGAGGGTATACATGAGTGTGAAATGGCTCAGAGAGCTGAAATATTGGGAGGCAAGATTTAAGAGTCCATAGGACACAGTGCCATACAGAATTGATACAGTGCAGCTTCTCCCAGGATGTGGCATTGTGTACTTCCAGCCCATACTGAATATGGGGAGAAAACAAGAGACCCAGAGCCAACATTTACCCAGTGTTGGTAAATTGTCTTTACTCCTGTAAGCACAGGGAAGGTGTGCAGTTGTCTGTGTATCTGCAGTGGGGACAGCACTTGAGTTGGGGCAGATTTTTTTCTTAAATTGCTTCTAAAGTTGCTTTGAAAGAACTTTGGTAGTTGTTATCAAACGATTCTGCCATAATAATGATACACTTTTGAGGGTGTTGTGTGAAATGGAGTCAACCTGTTTTTACCCTTGCTACTAACGTGCAGATGGACTGGAACTCAAAGTGGGTTGTATTTTACCCCTATATTATCAACAACTTTGTGATTTGACTGTTTCAGTAGATATGAAATGGGCTGCAGTTCTTTGTGCCATTTGTAGTAAATTTCTCAGCCTTTCTTTATTAGATTCTGTCACTTCCTGGATAGGAGATGGACGCACTTCACTTAATTAATAAAGGCATTTTTTAGGGTAGAAAAGAGTCATGAGAACATACTCCACATTGATTCCAAGACTGCTTCTTAAATTACAAGTCACTGCACTTGAATATTTACTTAAAATTGTGGTCATTCCTGTATTTTAATAGGATTTGACATCTGTGAAGTTAAATTTGGGGAAAATTACCTGTGAAGAGTTTACATAGCTGTTTTGCTACAGGCACTAAAGATAAGCAAGTTTTACTGGATTCTTACATGTAGTGATTTTTGTTCCTACAGCATTCCGTGAATGTTGAAGATGAACGTTCTAGTTATTTTAAGAAAAGGAGAGAAAAAAGCCCTACATCTAGTTGAAAATTTGTAATGCAGTAAGCACAACCCAGTGTGGTTTCCATGCCTAAACCAGGAGGTGGCACTCGTGTTCCTTTGACATACGTGCTTAAAATAAATGTTGTGGTACTTTGGTTAGCTATGCCTTAGCAAATACTTATTTTGACTATTTAAATAAAGATGCTTAAGATTCCATCAGTGGTTATAATGGGCCATTACTTTGTTTCTGCACCAGCCACGATGATTTCCAGAGGTCTTGAGTTGCTGCTGCTGGGGTGATGATAGTGGATGTTCTTTAGGCTGGTTAATGAAAATTGTTTCAGTCTGTCAATAGACACTGTAAAGCAAACTTACAGGAATGCTACCTAAGCCCCTGTTCAAATTACTACTGCATAAATGCCTTCATGATTTTTCCACAAGTATTCTACATAAAAGAAATTGTAGCAATTTTCAAATGCAAGAGCAGGGAATGTATGCTCTGATGTAATGCATCAAAGTAAGTTGCCATGTGTATCTAAAAATCTTTACATCTGTAGAAGTGTATAGATTTTGCAGAAATCATTGACTAGATTTTGTTATATAATGAAGGATGAAGGTCAGGCCCTTTCTTGATTTAGGACATTTGTGTAGAGGATTATTTGTACTCTATCTGGTTAAGTTCCTACATGGTTTTAAAAGTGTTAATTGAATTTTACTTGGCAGGTAACAAGCGTTTAATTGATTCTTAGTAGTGTTTCCCACTTATCTGAAATACAGGTAATGTTTTTTTAAAGTAATTTTAGCAGATTTAATTAGTTGATTTCATCAGTTGGGACTGTCATGGCTTGAAGTTTCCTACCTGGTGTGAATAGGGTCCAAGTTATGGAATGCAATTTACACACACATTAAAATTACTTGATCACATAGTGTATGTAGCAAAGCTTTAACCAAGTGTGTTTGCAGACCTAGAGTTTTTTTATTGGGTACCTGTCCAAATCACGTTTGCTTTTCTGGAAGTTTTTTTACAGCATAACAATAGAAAGATGTTGCTGGCTGTTAGAAAAGGATGTGACTGCATTTGCCCACTTAAATTACTTTGAACTCTTCTCTCATTGCAGGGTCTCAAGGGTCTCAAGACTCTAGTTGATGACACCTCCAAAAAGGAGGCAAAACAAGGATGGGTGTCATGTTTCTGACTTTTTATTGTCCTTTGAGGATCTCAGAGAGACATTTAAAATCTGTTGAGCTGTTCTGTTGTTTTCCCTTCTGCTCTCCAGAGAGGAATTCTGCAGCAAGAGTTCATCCTTCATGAAAGCTCAGCAATGCTAAAGCCAAAAGGTTACCCACTTTTGTCTTTTGTTAACTTGTAAGAAGCTTTTGACTCCACTGATTGCAAGTCATCTTTTAAACTATTCTTTCATACTGTGTAATTCCAGAACACCAGTCAGGGCAGTGTGAGTAACCCATCAGAAATGTCCCTTGTCAGGAATTCAGTCACAAGGTTTCCTCACAGCACCACAGGCTCAATCCCCTCATGCATTACTTGTGTATTACGTGCTCTTACAAACCAGTAGCTCACTTTTTTTCTCAAAAGGCTATTGTGTAGGACACAAAGAAGTCTTGTTTGCTGCTTGTATCTGACAAGCAGATTGATTGATTATGTGTTTGATTAGGTCTGTGGGTCTGCACAGAGGAGTCCAGTGTGGTGAGAACAGCATCACGTGAACGTTAATGGAGCAATTCATACTTGGTAGAGACTAGAGAGGGTGAAACAATTTATGGACAGTTTTGGATACTCAAGCTGTGAAATTTGTCATACTGTTGAACACCTCTGAATTCCTGTGTAACACTGAGAACAGACAATACACTCTGTTGCCACAATTTTATGGGAAGAAATAGAAGATAATTTGATCTTCATTGAACTAAAGAGGCTTAGCCTCCCTGATCCATCAGATTCTTGTTTGCATTTCAAAGAAGCTCACTGAGAAGGTCATGTACTTTTGGCTCATTGTGCCTGTGTATCAGTGGTGTACCCGATTGGTTTTGAATAGCTGCTCTAGAAGTCTGTGACACAGAGCCTCCAAGAGCTGAGGTCATTAGGCCACTAATTTTGTTGTTGCACTTGTTTCATTGTCCATACATCAGAGAAGTCCTAGTGTCCTAGAGGACCCTTTATAAGTACCTTGACATATCTTCTCTCCGTAACAGTTTTTTTGATTCTCACAGTAATTTTGATTCTCAGCACCCATAAAAAAAAACCCAACAGGCATTCCTTGTAGAATGTCAGAATTAAAGATCATTACATGGATTACCAAGTCTGTCTGTCAAGAAGCAGATACTGATTCATTTCAAATAAACTGGCAAAATTTCATTTAAGATAGTGAACTGACTACTGTGTATTGTCACAAAGACAAGCAGTTTCTGCATGTTCCATCTCCAGCTCTTCCCATTTAACACTCAGATCGTGCTAACTGTAGGGATGGGTATTTGTTACACTGAAAATTTCTTGAGATGTTTTTACAAATAGGATCTCTCAAGATATTTAGTGCAGTAATTCAAGTTTGCCGTGAGTTTTCCTCTAGCAATTCCATGTGGATTGCTTTGATTCTACTTCATGATAATTTATAATTATAATTTCTTAATGTCTTTTTATAGTAGCCATGGTATGGAGGAGACAGGGAGGATCCTCTGAAAATGCTGGGCTCATCAGCCCTGAAACTGATCAAACCCGTTGAGTGACAGAGGCAGCAACTGACGGAAGCTGTGCCAAGAGGGAAAACATCCATCACAGTGTCACCTGTGGTCAGGGAGGAAGTGGGTCAAAAGGGACAACCGAAAGGGTGGAACCTTAAGTGACCCATCATCACTCCTTCCCACCCCTTGCTGTCACCATTTTGAGCAGTTTGCACCCCTCTCCAAAATTCTTGGCAGCTCATCAGTCCAGCCCAGGCTTCCTGTCATGTGGAAGGTCACTGCCATGCCATTGACCTGTCAGTGAGCGCAGCCAGCCGAGAGAAGCTCGCTCTGAAGGCACGGTAGTGTGTGAAGGTCAGAGCAGAGCTGCCCCATCCAGGGGTGGTCATATTTTATTTTTATGTCAAAACTGAGATCCTTATCTTGTTGTTTGAATGCTGAAGCTGTTGTTTTAGGGAAAGATCCAACTATCAAGACTAAGGGTAAAATCAACAGGAGCTGGCAATAAGTCACTTCTTTCGTGACCTATTCAGGCCCTTTCCTGCTCCATGGCAATTGGTTTTATTTTGGTCTCAGTTGTCCTTCTAGACAAGTCAGAGGACAACACATTGTGTTTTGTCGCATTCAGTACTTTAAATAAAAGATTTCCATTCACCGGAACACTAAATAGCTACACCACTTCTTAGAATGATCTTTGTGTATGTAGTCCTGTGGTGTTTACACAAAATACAAATTTCTGGTGTATTTTTAGTAACAATGACTATTTCACACAGCCTAGAAAAAAAATCACTATTTTCAAGGGAGGGCTTTTGCTTTTTTTTTTTCTCTTTTTTCAAGTATCTTGAAAAAGATACTGTTTAACAGTTTTTATTCATGTCTCTGATAGTAGGATTGTTGTTGATTCCATGAAAATTGTGTACCTTTGCAATGCAGTACCATCTTAAGGTATTTGGTTTTAGACAACAGCAAGACTACAGCATAAATTTATCATTTTTATCACTCTATAATGGATCGGAACTGATTTTGTAGCCTGTGATAGATTTTAAGATTAATGTTCCTTTAATCAAAAAAGAAAAGTAGATAAAATATGAACCCTTACTTATCCTACTTTTTCACTTACTAGGGTAGAATACATCTGACTTTTATATTATGAAGAGGCTTCTGTGGCCCCCAGTGCACTGCACAGGTGTTCCCATATTGATGGATTCTGGCATGAATCCCTTAGCTAGAACCAGACTTTGAATTTAGATATGTAAACAGTCCAAAGGCAAAGATCCAGATGAAACACCTGTCAGTCTCATAGTCTCTCTCTTGCAGAACAACTCAAGAGGGTAATTTCAGAGACAGTAAGGAAAGCTTTTGGCCTGGAGGCTGAGCTGGGCTGTGGCAGCAAAATATGTAAGTGCATCAGAGCAGGACTGACTGTCCCAGGGCAGACCAAGGAACTTCCTGTTCCATCCCCAGCATTGCCCAGCAGCTACTGAAGAGTCCATGAGCAGGACAAGCATTTGGGGATACTTCCCTACAACCCTCCCACACCATTTGAAAGTCGTGGACTTCTTGAGACTGATGCATTGTTGTTTAATGCCGTGAGCAATATATGCATTCCATGAATTTGTCTAATCACTTTTTGAATCCACATGACAACTTAAAATCCATTGCATCCCATGGAAAGGAATTGCCCAAGTTAAGTGTGCTCTATGAAGAGACATGTTTCTTTGTTTCTTTTGAACCCATTGCACTGGGGTTCATTTAAAGATACCTGTTGGATGGGAGCAGACAGTTTTCTGTTCTCAGCTCTCTAGCCTACTGAGGACTATTAAGATATTTTTTTTTTCTTATTTTTCTGCACCATTTTTGAAAGGGAAATAAGAACTGTGCACAATTCTAGACATGGGTGCATTATGTGTACACTTACATAGTGTACACATAATGCACCCATGTATATGTACATATACATTTGTTCTCTATTACCCAAAAATTCCTAACATGATGTTGTTTTTTGACACTTGGTGAGCACTGAGCTAACATTATCTTAGAACTTATGTTTAACTAAGGAAATAACTTTTTAGAATCTAAGCTTTAGAATAACCTTGTCTTTCTCCTCCTGTCTCTTGCTTATGGCCTAGGTGGTTTTTAGAAGATGAGGTGATCTAAGGTATTGTGGATTCAGGTAGTTTTTCTGCTAGTCCCTCCCACAACCTTCTAACAGCAGCCGATGCCCTTTGGTAGGACTGTCCAGACTGGTTTATCTCCACTCCTCCCATCATTTAGCTGGCTTTATTTGTTTATTTTTTTTAATGTGTTACTTCTCTTGCATGTTCATTTTTATTAGCCCTATTGCACTTCTTACATGACTTCATCTCTTCCTTCAAAGCTGGATCTATGTGCCTCTTGCATTTCCTTGTGTTTGCTACAGTGGCTTTCCTGAGGGGTATCTGGGTATTCTGGACTGTGAAGCCTTTTATTTGAGTTGATGCAGTTTTTCAGTGTGAGATTTCTTTTCGTTTTGAATACAATGTATTTACTTTCCTAAAAGAAGTGGGGATACTGCCCAAGATACACATATAAAATAATGTGCTTTTTGGAAGGGCAAAGAGTATTTTCTTTCATTCAAATCTACTATTTCTATTTCCTAGTATTGGCCCTAAGCAGGGAAGTCCTAAGCTGAATAAATCTTGAATGATAAATGTGATAGACTGAAGGATTCTTGCATTTCCTTGTGAAGAAGGGGTTAATTGTAACTCACAGTCTCTCTCCTCTTGCAGAACTACTCAAGATGAAGCTATTTCTTGGAAGAATACCCTTAGGAAGTTAGTGACCTAGAATGAGCTTGGCATAGAATTGCCTTTTAGCATTAACTGTGATATTTGCTGCTGCAATCTCCTAGACAAATGAGTTTTGACAGGCTTTTCAAACAGCCTGAGGTCAGAGCCTATGAGCTTTCCTTGGGCAAGTAAAAGCTGCAGAGTTGGGAGCTTAATACATTTCTTGAGACAAACATTAAAATTCCCGAACTTAGGGATGGTGCACAGTGGGGCAGTGACAGGCAACTGCAGTCCTCACAGGACTGTGAAAAGGACATGGCAAGCAGAGAAGCATGGTGCCTGCCAGTGATGGTTCACGAAGTTCAAGCTCTGCTTTGAACTGGAATGAAGATTGTATTTTTAATATCCCTTGACATAAGGCCCAGAAGAGAGCAGGTGATGGCACACCAAACTGGCACTCTGCCTTGGGCATCAAAATATGCTTCTGTGGCCCCAGCATCTCCATCACAAACTGCTTAGCTACCTAGAGGTGGGATTTTGCTGTGGATGCAAGGGTGAGCAGCAGAGAGGGCTGATGCCTAAGCTTTTGCTAGGTGGATTTCCACTATGCACACTGAACCAATGGTAGTGGGGCAGCCGGGGGGGATGCAATGATTCAGGACCCACTTCCTCCTACTTACAAGAGGAAGGATTTTCTTCCCACCCCAGCTGTTAGTGCCTGTCCAGGCACTAACCTCAGAATTTGTTTCTCAGTAAACCTCACAAGCATCCCAGTAGTTAGGACTGCTTGGTTGTCTCCTGTGCATACACAGGTAGGGGGTGATGTATAGAAGACGCACACTGGAAGAATTTAATCTGCCCCCTGAAAAACACTCTGATTCTTGCAGATCCTTAGATCAGTTTTTTTTCCCCCTCTTGTTATCTTTTTTTCAAGTTTGGGATTTTTGTGACTGAAGGAGAATTCAAATAAATCAGCAACCGGAGTAAATGCCAAACAACTACAGTTAAACTTTCCCAGTGTTTTAAACTAATGGATCCCCTTCTCAAGATATTGTGCCTAACAGGATTTGATTGCGCTTTCTCGGCCAGAGGATTTCTGTCAGTACCTCTGCCAAATGCACGGTCTCACAGAGGGAGGATTTGATAGAGATCCAGGTTAAGTCAGCCTCTTCATTCAGAGACAACGACTGCCAGCCCCACACAGGCTGCAGCGGGGCCACCCAAATGTCGAGTTTCCACTGAGGAAGGCCAAGTTCCCCATATTCTTTCTTATTTTTGCAACCGTAGCAGGGCTGTGTCCTTGGGTTCCTTCCATGCCAAATAAAGCGTCTGCACATTTTGTCTAGTTCACTTTTGTACGGCTGAGGCCTTTATAGCAGAGGCACCTGCAAAAATAGAAGTCTGAAGAAACAGATTCATTTCTTACAGGTTAACCAACCTGAGGAGTAAGAAATTATTGTGCTAGGTCTGTAAATACATTTGCAGCTTGCCTTGCAAGGGCAGCTTGTGAAAATTAAACTGGCTGGGAATATTCTGAGCCCTAGGCATAGCGCACCCTCTGAGACACAGCTAATATAAAATGCTCCGAGGTAGATCCTGCCATCCTGTACAGCCGTGTAAACTGGAGTAACACAGGCTGCTTCATGGATGTTACTTCAGATTCACTTCACCCAACAGAAGAGCAGAATTCAAATGAATTACCCATGAGGAGAGAATAAAGAACATGTGCAGTAAATAATACATTTCTGGGTTTTCTGCCCTTCATGACTCTCTCTCATAAATGTTGCAGCCTCAGTCTTACTGCTGCTTCACTGTGTCAGCCAAAAATCCAGACTGAGCAAGTGCATTTCAGTGTCATTCACATCTGAGGCTGTTAATGGCTCAGGGAGAGGCAGAAGCACAGACAAAACCCTGATTTCTAAGAGTGTGACATTGTCCTCACCAGAGCCATATTTGAAATGCCTCAAGACACATTCTGTGACTGCTCTTGGTCAGATACAGCTCCCGTTTTGTTTGTTTTTTATCTCTTGCAGAACTGAAAAATAGGTAGAAGAGAGGGGAAGCAATTTTATATTCGTAAAAATCAGTTTGGTCCCAGTGTGTTAAGTGAAGCATTTCAGCATTTATGAAATGATTAGTTTAATTCTGCAGAAGTCAATATAAAGTCTCACAGTATTTCTCACCCTGCACTATCTTGCCACCCAGGCTGGCACTTGACACCAACCTTGAGTAGTTTTGGTTCTTCAGAACTTAATTTTTCAGGTGATGTTACTCAGTGCATAATGAACCTTATTTTATCTTTTCTTTTTTACTTTACATTACAGTTGAATTATTTCTATTCATTTACTTAATTCAGCAGCTGTATAATCTCTATTACAATACCCTTCAGATGTAAGATACCTGGTTAGAATTAGCCTCTGTCACTATAAGGTGACCTTGCTTCTTGAGGTCAGCTGTGATGTGCACCACTGGGTGCACCTGAACACTCCCCTGCTGTGTTACACACGTTCTTGATGTTCCTGGGCAGTTGCCCAACACTGACTTGGGAGCAAAAGACCTTAGTGAGATTTGAGGAGCTAAATCCACACCTGGAGCTACATCCACACCTGAAATATCCTTTTCAGAAAGTCTGAAATGACTCCGTTTTTAGTCTACTTTCTTACTGAGCTGTCATATTTTAAAGTTCTCGAATGTGTTTTATCAAAATGAAATACTGTTTACTTTCTTTTCTCATTCTTTCCAGATCTTTACCGTGCAGATTCTTTCCAGCATTTTGCCCCAGATGTAGCATATTGTAATTCATTGCTCATGACTGCCAAGAAATGACAATTCCAAGACTGTCCATAGTAAATGAGATGAGCCTCTTAAACAGGGCAGGGACAAAACCTCAGTTACAGATTTGTACATTTTTCTGACATGTCCAGGCAGAAAAAGAGAAATCTTGGTCTCGGTGGAACAAATGACCACCTGCACATTCTCACTGTCTGAGAAATACCTCCACCATCTTGTCTCTTCTGCTGGTACTTGCTCTCCTGTGTTATCCATTAGGACTGTCTTTCTATTGCCAAAACCAAGAAAAAAGAAAGCATATGGCTGTCCTGTGTTCTTGATGGCTGTAGACTTTTTCCACATGTAGGGGGTTTACTAATTTTGCTATTTATTTTGCAGGTGTGTTTTAAACATTTTTAATAATAGAGTTGCACTGATGAGACAGTATAGGAGCGGGTATAAATTTGTCTTTCCCTTTTTGCAGCTTAATATGCTCTTTTGTTTAGAGATACAAATCCTAGATCCACAAAGGTGATGGGTTTTAACAGTACTGGCACAGCTGCAATGATCTGGCAAAGGGTTCAGACAAAACCCAACATTTTTTTGTTGTCAAGAGTGAAAATGGGAGTTATCTGGAGGGACAGGTTTTCATGGTGTGCAGTACATTTCCAATGTTTATCAGACTTCCTACTGAGAAGCAGAAAATTTGTGTTTTTACCTGTCATCCAGAGTCACCTTGAAACCCCATAATGAAATATCAGTAATTGAGGGTTTGCTAAAAAGATTACTGACATGCATGAAATAACAGTCACCGGTAGCTATGAATGTATTTTATGTCTTGGACATTTTCCTAGCCGACTTCAGTCTTCCATTGAGTTAGGCAGTAGGAGCCCTGTATTTGGACACTTGTGCACAGAAGAATAGTAGGATGTTTTTTGGGGTGCTGGAAGGGAGTGCTTTTTTTTAAAAATCAGCATACCATGATGTTCCTTGGTTAGCACAAAAGCATAATTTCCTTCACAAGGTATGTTTCAGTTTATTCTTTTTGCAATATGCTGTATATAAAGAGAAAGAAGGTGAGATAATTCTTTCTGGAGAAAATCCAGTATTTTAATTAAATGCCATTTTCACATTCAGTTCTTACTGGCTGGAGTTCATGACCATACTATTGCTTTCCAGATGATCTCTACAAAAGCCTTTTTTTTTTGCCACTAGAGGTCCTAAAAGCAATAAAGAATGGAGACAAAACATACCTATTAATTTGGGACTAGAAGATTTTCACAAGCTGGACCTGAGTGTGTGGTCCCTGAAGCCTTCATTGTGGAGGACAGCATGTATTTGTGTTAATGTTAATGAAGGAAAGGCATCAGAATTGGACCCAAAAGTTTAGAAGTCACATTTCTCTACCTTGGCATGCTGTCTTTAAATCCAGTGTGCTCAAAAATCACCAAGTTTCTGAAATTCATAAGGTCACTTTATGATCTGGAGTCTTTCAGGTAGTTATAGACATCTACATTGCTTTTTTTAGGTTTCTTGCCCTTTGAATCATGTTTTCGTGCTTTTCCCTCTAATACAGTAACTAATTCTAAGTAAAAACGAAGGATATTTGAAAATGGACATTTTTATGTAAGCTGTTTCTGCGAATAGCTGTGACTTTATTTAAATCAACACATCAACTGCAATGAATCTGACACTGCTACAGAGGCCTAGGACTGAGTTTTTTAAAAAAAATTACATCACAAACTTCAAAACCCTTTCTGCAATTAGTTGCTACTAAACACAGCAACATCTTCTGGTAAACAAAGTGGCCTAACTTTGAACTCCAATCAGAGATTGTCAATTGTTTATGTACTGGGTTCAGTTCTGCTGCTGAGGTTGACAGTCATTTCATGAGGCATCCTCATTCTCATTTTCATTGCTTCCACTTTAGGAAGCAAATATATTCAGTTCTACACATGAAAATGTAAAAAAGCCTTTCCCTGACAGGCATGTCATTAGGAACCAGTAGTTGCAACAGAAACCTGAGGCTTCTGTTATTGTAGTAGCCCAGTTGGGTTGTTCTGCAGTGCTCCAGTGCCATAGAAAGAAATTGATGGAGGTAGCTGGGAACTGAAATTAAATTCTCCTTTTCCCATCTGCCTCTTTATTCTTTCTCTCCATTAAAAATCAAATATTGATTTTCCTCATTTTGCTGAGTCTGCAGTCTTTGCTGGCATGTAATTGTTGTAGACATGTTCACAAGGGCTAGCAGCAAAAAAACAAACAATTTTTCATTGAAATTTTGCCAGCATATTGAAAGCAAGACAGCCCAGAGGAAAGGTTCTTTCTTACGATGGGTGACAAGGAAGCAGAGCCCAGCACCTTGCCATGGATAACCTGACTTGGGGACCTCTCTCATCTATTCCAGCTCTGTTCCAGAGAGCAAAGGAAATGGTGGGGGTCTTGTTCCACACTGAAACCAAATTCAGAAAGCTTGGAAACTCCTCAAAATGGAATCACCACTATCTGCCAAGTCTGAGCATCATGTTACATCTAATCTTGAATGAAACTGCCAAAATTGTATGTTTTATAGAAAAGACAGACATTGTGTAATTAGCAAATTATGGTCTCATTGTTCTTATTTTGCTTATCAAGTTCTTTTCCCGTGTCAAGACCTATTTTGTTTCACCCTTTCCTCTCATCACTGGTTTAAGAGTTGTTCTTGGCACTAGAGAATCTTAAGAGTTCTGTCACGGGCTGCACACAGAAGGTTGTTCCAACAGCAGGAGCTGGAGCCAAAACGCCAAACTCAAAGTTATTTCCTTAGCGTCAGCACCAGGCTCTGCTCCTGGGCTTGTGCGTGTGCGAATCTATGCAGACACCACAGACTGACCGCAGGTTGCTGCACTAGGAAATTAATGCTTCCTTTGCTTCTGCAAGTAAAGGAATCAACAGCAAACTGCCCTGAAGAAGTGGCTCTCACCATTGTCTGGGAGCTTGCTGTGGCAGCCAGGGATCCATCAGCAGGACTGCATGGGCTCAGGGAGCATCAGTGCTCAGCCAGACTAAGTAGTCTTCCTGGCTCTGTGGTTTTTTGACTGATTTGTAAGTGAAGACAGCTCTTGCCACCACAGATGGTAAGTTTTTGATGAGTATGACGCATACACAAACTAGGTAAGACAACAGAAAGCCAGGGGTTTATAAGACAACTTGTCCAATGTGAAATTTACTGCAAGACTTATTTTTTATTGACATGATAAATCCTACATGTCTGCCCACTTGAAATATTTTGATTATTAAACTCTGTTCACTGCTTGGCTCTTGATTTCTAAGCAGGCAAAGTGTGTGCTAACAGGAGGGAAAGCAAAAGAAGACGACACTAATACAATGACCTGTTGTCTCGGTGTGACATGTTTGCATCAAACATTTTGATTTGGCTATGGCTTTTGACCACTTTTGGTTTGTTCAGTAATCCCAAACTAGATGTATAAAGGGTGATTTACAGAAGCAGCCTCCCAAGGGCTTGTACTCAACATATCTGATGTTCTCCACCTTGAACTCCTGATACATCGAAGTACCAGTTGATTTTCTTTCAGACCTGCAGTTAATTTTTTTGTGTAATTATTACATTAAGCAATAAAAAAGAGATTGTAAAAAAACCAGTTTTCACCTAATAGCATAATAAAAAGTGAATAAAATGCTGTGAAGTAATCCTTTAAAACTCATTTATGCCTGTAACAATGTAAGTGACATTATTAGATTATTTGTTATCAGTCTGTAAGACTGAGGGACTAATAAATGCAGGAGCAATCTTTTGAGTAATTCCACAAAATAGATTAGATATTTAAAAATATATTTAGTATTTTTATAATATGCTAATTTTAGAAAAGTTAATTACTTTCACTTTTTTCTCAATTTATAACACAACATTACCATTGGTGTAAATAAATATCACGATAGTATTAGCAAAGGCCATAGACTCTAAGAAAGGTCATTGTGCAGCTACTTAGAAACTGAGTAGTGCATTCAGCCCTCAGACTGGTCTGTCTGTAACTTAGGTTCAAGCTTGCAAACAATCCTGGAACCTGTATCTGTATGTGTATATGTTGTGAAAATTCTGCTGCAGCTTTCCAGCCTAGTCAGCAGAAAGATACAGAAGATTTATTATTAATATTAGAGTTAACATCTTCAAAGTATTATAGAGACACTTCTGAAAATTTAAATTCTTACTCCTTTGGGACTAGATCATTCTTTAACAAAGCATCCTACACAGTGTGGTCTCTCAGTCTGGGAACAAAGAAGCTATCTTGGAAAAGTGTGCTGTTGGATTTAACTCATTTGAGGAAACTGCAGATGATAGCACGTTTGTTCTTGGCCTTCATCTCTGTGCCTAAAGCCAGACCCTGGGGGAATTGGAAGAGCTGGGCATTGAAGCTGGGCTCCTGGAAGGGATTTTAGCCTGGGTACCCTTTAGGATTATTTTCCTTCCACTTAACTCCAGTTTAAAATTTATACATGACATCTAAATTAATCAAGAACGCCTCTCTAATCAGTAGAGAAAGCAAGCTAGTGATTTACACATGTTGGTTAAATACTTGTCACTGGTTACATCTGGAAATGTTCTCTGCTCACCAGTAGGAGGAACTTAGACAACTACCTCAGTTGTGACTACTGTTCAGGTGGCCCCAGTTAACAGAGGTGAATCCTGTTCCATGTGTCTAAAGCATAATCATCCCCAAGAGTGATAGATAATTAAAAAAAAATAAAAAAATAATTAGCAGCAAGAAAGATAGCAAAACCACTATGGCTGCTATTCCAAGTCATGTAGCCAGACTGTTTTTCCAAAACATCCTTCCAAACCACCTGGTGAATAAGCAGCTGTGAGCTGCCTGAGGGGTGTGCTGGAATTCATGCTTCCCAGAGACTCTGCATTTGGAGTTCTTATTCTGACCATTCCAATGAAACCAGTGGAAATGATGGCAAAGGTCTGCAAAATCAAACCCCCTCTAAGATGCTGATAGGGGCAAGTCCTGTAATTTTCTGTAAGACTGTCTTATGATGTCTGATGGCTGAATGAGGGTATTGCCACTGGATGGTTTCTGATGGGTTTTTTGCAGACCAGCTGTGCTGCAGCATGAGAAAAATAAGGCATTAACAAATCATAACTCAATGAAGGAAATAAAAATATGTTTCTCTGTGCACCAATACACTTTATTCAGGGCAGACACGTGCAGTTTGCATAGCTTAAAAACATGAGCTTAAAAACATGTTACCTATTTGCAAAACACTCCTTTTTGTACTCTCTTCCAATATGTTTGCAGTTTGAATCAAACTGCTTGAGATAAAATGAGATACAAATTCAGAATCTAAAAGCTCTCACTCACATGTAACCTTCTAACTGTTATGGAAACCTAGGTTGTTACTGTTCCTGTCTAGGATGCCTGAACATAGCTCCATTCTTTCCTGGGGATATCAGAAATTGAAGCTATTGCATTTTAATCAGCAGACAGTATTACAGCTAAATGAACATCTTCAAGGCAGGACCTGGAAGCACTTACACATGGGCTGAGAGATACCCTCAACATTTCTGTGCTACAGGATTTAGCATGAAGGTTGATAAACCTTCCTTCCCTGTTTAGACTTCAAATTAACACATGGAGAGAAATGCTGCCGTTGTTTCTCTGTGCCAGTGGTGACACCTCACATATCAGGACAAACTCCAGCCTATGACCAACACCAACGGCATCAGCTGGGGCTCAGTTTAAAAGTACTTTGAATAATATTTCAAATCTTTATTTTCTTCCATTTACCATGAGCTGGGAGAGGAGTAAACTAGGCTTTTTAGTAAGCGCTGTCAACCAAAAGGTGACCTGTTCTTGAATCTGACATTTTAGCTCAGCTTCATGGGTGGGTTTGGCTCAAAGCACTCACTGTGCTTGGGTTGCGAAATTCAAAGAAACAGGTGGAGTTACACTATAAGATATTTATTTGTGTTATGCTGGAATTCCTTTGCTCTTGCCTGAAGCTCTGCTTTGGAGGCCTTCAAAGTTTAAACTGCTTCATTCTTACATGAAACATTTTGTCCTTATGTTTCTCTCCTGTCATGGGAATTAGTGGAATCTGAAATGTTGACCTTGTCTAAATAAAGAATTGAAAATAATTCCATGTTTTGTGGTGCTCAAAGTATCATTGTGTGCTAGTATTGCATGAAAGATGGGTAAAAATGAGAAAAACATACCAGCAAGCTTAGCTGGCACTCTTTTTTGCACCCAGTTCCATGAGGAGAAGAGTTTAGCTGATGGATGTAACCACAGGGGCAAAGTCTAAATGACCACAATGAGGAAACAGTATTGGTACAACCACCAATCTATTTAAAAGCCATATGGGAAGGAAAATAGGAAAACCAGGGATAGATGGTTTCCCTTCGGTTTTTTAATTTGTGTGTAGTAAGTTATGTTTATATTAGAGGGAAGCATGCTCCACAATCCGTGTCCCCTGGCTGCCTCGCTACAGAGACCTCCTAGACCACCTTGTAGCTCCCTTCTGGCCCATGCTCTGGAATTTAGTTCCCTTGGAAACCAAACACACAGTTACTCCATTACTAAGTGAAACAAGTGCATTAACAATTATTTTCTGAATGGTACTGTGCCATAGATTTTCATTTTATTTTTCAAAGAGTTATTAGGTAACATATTTTTCTATTGTACATGTATCTACAGAAAACCTTATTTTCTAGGTTTTTATCACTATATTAAGAAGTAGTATAAATGAAGATGTCCATGTCTCTGAAATTCCAAACATTTCCTCTCTAAACCAAAACTCTTTTCATTCTTCTTTGTGATAAATATCACCTGTGGTCAATTACTGTATTTTTATACACATTTTTTTAACATTTACCTAAATTCTGAAGGAATTATGGTCCCAGTGTAGTGTCCAAAATATAATAAATAATACATAATTTAAAATTCTGGCATACTCATAATTTAAAATAAAGGAATCACACGTCATTAAAACAGCATTTTACTCAGCTTTTATGCAATTCAAAAAATTCTCTTTTCTCACCCTAGATTTGGGCAGTGGTCAGAGATCACTTTGTGTTCTGGAAAAGGTTGCTAACATCATCTTAGCTGAAAATTAAAGCATATTCCAGAATGTCAAAGGAAATTTTAAGTGACACAGCAGAAATAGTAATAGATTCTGATGCTATCAAAGAAAGCATAAGTGGTAATCAAGATGATTGAAGTGATGCCTGAACACAGTGTGGAATCTGTAGCACTTAAAGTAGACAGAGGGTTAGAGACTGGAAAATGTTTTGGACAACACCACAGAGAATACTCTTCATGTCCTCTGTTGTAACCAATTTTATATGCTTGATACCAATTTTTATGATTTACTGAGAGCAGGTGACTGGAAGGCTCTGAGCAGAATAATCTGTTACTCCTTCCTTTTGAACAATGTGCTGTATATTTAAAAAAAACCCATAAATCTCTGTCTCTTGAAAAGAATTCAAAACCTAAGTGAGTTTCATTAATGGTGTCCCCCTCTTTAATGCATGCATAGGACTATGATTGATTTATACTATAAATCAGATGTGGTGTTGGTGTGGGAAGACTTCCAAATCTTTGTTCTTCTGTCTTAGCAGGCTCTTGGAAGATGTCAGCATTATTGACTTTATCTTCAAAAAGTAAAGTACCGTAATGAGATACTGAAGTGGAAGTTTGTTTGGCTAAGTTCATACTATGTGAGAGCATTCTTGTTACTGAACCTCATCTCTCATTGACTCCTTTGAAAGACAGCAAGTCAGCAGCAATGCAGGCTCTACAGAAGAAGCTTCTTCAGAAAATTTGGTCTTTTCAGGATAATTTTGGAGACCCAGGACAGCAAGAATCTGCAGAATCTTCTTGGCTAAAACTGACAGCTTGAAAGACTTAACTCAAGCTGCAAGCAAATGGAAGAAAACCAGTATTTTCTTCCTAGGTAGCCACAGTTGAAACTGGCTGTTTCTCTTCACTTGCTGTTTTCAGCCAGCACTTCTGTTACTGCAACAATAATAATAATAATAATACTAGTAATAATAATAAGAATAATAATAATAATAGTAAGCTCATCCCATGCCTTTACAAAAACAAATGGATGCTGCTGATTCTTTCTATTCCCAAATAAGCAGAGAAGTTGTTACCCTCCTTACTGCTACAAAAGTTTCCGGACAAGCTGTCCTTAAACATAATTAAAACAACAACAAAAATTTGTTAATATTTCAGTCTCATTCTCCCATCCAAATTAGACTGTGGACAAGGATTTAAGGAAGGGTGTGCCAAACGCCGAGGACTGTGAGTAGTCCAAGTCAATTAGAGCATTTAGTGCCTGATTAAGTGTTAATTTATGTTCTATGTAATCTCACAGAGAGTAGAAATTTGGCTCAGGCTAATTGGAAAACAAAATTTTTGCCATTACAAGTGGAAACATCTATTACTTTTATACATACAAAACCTACTTTGTTTTATATGAGTCAAGGGCACTGTAAAACAAGGCTAAACTCCTGTCCTGGTTTGGCTGGCTTCCTCTTACAGTTTCAAAAATCTCACATTTTTTCCTGTATCTTCAGAACTCACAGCATATACTGAAGACAAGCTGTCTGGCAGCCAATTTTCAATGTTTCCTTCAAAGGGCAAACTTAACTCTCTTCTGCAATAGCAGAGTTGAGAATTTATTGATTCTCACAATGTCTCTATTCCATGCTTCACAGAATAAATAGAAATTTTAGCTAGAGCTGGATTAACCAGGAGCCAGGCTTTTAAATAAGAGACATTCCTGACTTCACTGCATGCTACAGCAAACACAAACGTCTTTCTTGTCCTTGCAGGAAATGCATCTTAAATCCCAAGCAGAAGTAATGTTGAACTTCGGAGACTTGACCTCTGCAGAGACTTGTCAGTCACCTCTGACGTAGCCCATGGGAACGTTCAAATTGCCACACCTGATTTGCATTCTTGTTACATGCACCCAGAAACAAGTCCTTCTCATCTTCACTCTTTGGTGCCTCTATGCATTTGCCAGAAAGGACATGGACAATCATTCCATTCTGCAAGATGAGAGAAGAAGGGAAAGAAAGAACAAATTAAAAGTAAGGGATTCCTAGTAAAAGCTAGGCCATGATTCAGAAAATTTATATACAATATATCACCAGTAATAACTGGTTGTTAAAGGGGTTTTTTTAAGCAATTCTCCAAACACAGTGACTGGATTTAGCTTTGTGCCCAAAGCATGGTGAATATTCATAGTTCCTTTTGAAGCTAACATGAGTGGTAGGTGCAGAGTTCTTTCCCACCACTCTTTTTTCCTATGGCTACAGGTTCTGATCAGCACCAGCATCAGCACTATAGGCAACAACATTTCATAAGGACCAGTGCTTGCCTTAGGAATCAAACCAAATTATAGTAGGACTGTTCCAGAGGATTGATGCATCCCTACAACTACAGTAACTGCTATTTTCCCAGGCTGTCCCAGAGCATGACATTTTTCCGTCTTGTTGAGGAGTTCCTGCTCTGCTGTACAAAGTTCACTGAAAAACAGTGAATTCCTTTAACAGGAAGTTTGCTCTTCTCTTACAATGCAGGAGAAAATTTAATGTTTCCCATTAAAAGCTCCACAAAGGGCTCTCGTTTGGGAGGGGTCAGGATTTCCAAACCCTTCCTCAGTCTGAAAGAAATGAGAAAGGATTTGCCCTGCTCTTATTTTCACAACCACTGATTCTGATTCTATTCCTGTAAGGCCAGTAAGACAAACAGGTAAAACAAAGACATAGGATGTTAGGTAGGATTTCTGTAGTTTTTGTTTCTAAACCAACATAGACAGTGTTAGTGGGCAAGAAGCATCCTAATTTTTCTGTGTGAAAAAGGTACAGAAGTGAAATTTGCCCTTCAGGTACCTCATCCCTTCCTCACACACAAATCCTGAAATCACCCAGTGATCCCACAGTCACCATCAGCCTTTCTCCCATGGCAGAGCCACTACTGACCTCCTGGACATCCCAGTGCTGGTTGCTGTTGTCTGTCTCCTTTGTACAGTTTTGAGGGATAACTTTCCCGTGTCTGACGTCAAAGCAAAGCAGCGGAGCAGAACCAAGCCAGATTTCCTTCATGCTGTTATATTCAAAGTGCTGGGAAAGGGAGGATGTGTTTGAACAATGATGGATGAACACCCCAGTTCATTTTTAAATGCTAATTTTAAAGACAATTTCCTGTACATGTTTGTTAAGATGCAACCCAAACGTGAGTGACAGAGGTCCAACAGCCTTGACCCTTCAAAGCAGTCCCCCCTCCTAGCTAATCCTGGCATAACTATTTACCTAAGGAAAGGCTTTGTGAACTATGATTATATGTAACATAAACCCACCCTATCATAAAATTTTCCAGTTTAATAAATATTTGAACAGAAGGGTGTTTCTGACAGTGTCTTCACATGCTGCAGCTTGAAATGTGCCTGCAGCTCACCCTGAGCTAGACCAGTGCTAGCCAGGGAGTCTAAATGAATTTACCTCCTGCCTTAGACGGCTGTTTAGTGATTAATCTTAAGATTTAGTCACTAGTGGGGAAACACATCTCCCCCTGCCACCCGCCCCCCCCCCCCCCCCCAATATTCTGGAAATGTTATGTGTTTGTTACTCACCAGCTTTCTGGTCTCCAGACACTACCAAATATACTAAACAAATAAGCACTTAATAATGTCTTCTGGAGCAAAGAGTGGGTATCTGCCTCAATGACACATGGGACATTGGCATTTTTTGAGTGGCACTCAGCTGTGGAAGAGTGGGCATTGTTGCCTTTAGCACATGATAAGTTTGAACATGCCAGTGTTTCCACTAGTGTCAACCCAGCCACGTACATGTTGGAGTGTCTGTCTTCTGCATGGCTCCCAGATCTGACACAGTGCCTATATATACTCGAAGTATAAATTACCTGGGTTACACTGTCACTGCAAGGGGAGAGTTCAATAGAGCCTTCTGCAGTAGCTCTTCCAGGCCTGTAATCTGCACAGAAGCCAACACCGGTATTGTAAAGCTGTAAGTAAAGGTTTATACTGAAATAAATTGCAATTGGATACAAAATATCCTTCAGCTAACATTTTGTGATTGTATCCCTTTATAATATATGATTTTGTTCATAAATCAGGAACTATTTTTTTTCTTTCAGACTTGATCTTGCATATTGATCTTGCAAATCAATGTGATGTAAAAGGCAGAGTTTCTCCAAGGGTCATTGTTACCCAGTGAGTTTTGTTTAAATTAGAGAGATTCACTTCTGGGTTTAACTATTGTGATAATTAAAAGAAAGGTATCAAAATGTTTATACTAGTGGAAAATCACACTTCAACAGAACACTGTAGTCAGAAAAAACACAAGATATTCCAGAAGAAAAGAAATGTGACAGATCCACACTCAGTTCTTACACTTTTCTCAAGCTAACTTTGAAAATAAAGAGCACATAAAATAGTAAAAGGACACAGTAAAATCTGGCTAAAGATAGCTGAGTGTGAATTAATTAGTAGACCTTGTTGCCTTGTTGGGGGAAATTCCATTCCAGTAAGGCTGCTAGGAATAAATTAATATTTAATGAATTATAGTTATCAACTATTTGTTTAAAAAAAAAAACAAACCAGACATTAAGAATATTTTGTCCTGTACACAGTCAGCCAGGGAACTGCTATTGCTATCACTTCTGTCCTTTGGGAAGTGCAGGACTGAAGAAATGCTTTTTTTTTTCTCTTTGTGCACATGGGTCAGCACAGAGATATCTTTGCTGCTGTCACTTCTGCCATCTGCATGAGCAACACAGTTCTTTTCCTTTACTATTGGCACCTGAAGAACCTAAGGTTAGGATCCTCTGAGCTGTGACACTGAACTGAGTCAGACACTCTGGTTTCAGGTCCTGGCTGGTTTTCAACATTTATATGAGAATTTGGGCCAGCTCTTTGTCTCTTTTTCTTTCTCCTCCCACCCTGGTTGCACTGCCTGTTTGGACTGAGTGCTCAGGACATGGAAGTGACACTGGAGTCTTTGAACAATGCAAAAAAAAGAGATCATTCTTTATAGTGTGTTTTCTCTTACCTTGCCAGAGAACCTTGGTGTGTCTCCAGGTTGGGAGAGTTCAGGGTACACATTTGATATAAACCACTGGAAATCTTTACAGCCCAGTCTCTTCTGTAGCTGAAGGCGCTCACTGCAGTCTGGCTTCTCTGCCTTTATGGAGAAAGGGAGAAAGGGCAACAAGGTTCCTGGTGTATTTGTGTTAGAGATGCTAAGAGTGGAAATGAATTATTTCTACCACCTTTTCTATCCTGAATGTTACAGATACTGATATGTATCTCTTATGACATATGCAAAGAGGGAGATTCAGCTATAGCCTTCCTCAAACTTTGTACCAAAACAGCCACAGTCTGGCATTGTGACAGAAGTGTTTCAGAAGTAGCATTGTGAAAATGCTACTCTATAAAAGTTATTATTATACTGCAAGATAAGTCAGTCTTTGTCATATTTTTGTTTTAAAAAGTCCAGGATCAAGTTTGATAGTTGTTGCACTGAAATTCAGTGGGATTGTATTAGATTGCCATTTAATATAGAATTTTTCCTGCTGATAAAATCTCAGTTTCTTTGCCTGTAATGGCCCAAATTACCCAGTTACTGTCAGTCCTTTATGATCAGTGGGAATAAGTGATGACAGAATTTAGCCCAAAATGTAGTCTACCACCTATTGTCTGTTATCTTACAGTTACTAAATCTGATGAACAAAGGTGTTTTGCAGCTATAAATGCATAAAACCTTAACTATGATTTCTCTGTTTTCTTGAATTAAAAATACACAATATCAGCTCTCAACTTTCCTGGTAGCAACTCTATTATGAAAGAAGACAAATGCTTTCAACTCTTGGTGCAGCTGCAGACATCTGTTCTGCAAAGGACTGACAGTCTAAATATTTGAGGGTATTTAGCACTAAATATGACTAATAGGGTTCTCAAAACCTCTAAGCACTTATGTGTCTAATTCTTCGGTTTCAAAACCACACAAAACGCTTTTCTAAGTCTCTCAGTGCCCAAATATTAAAAACATCTAATGACCCTTAAAAGTCTCTCTCCTCTTTCTTGCCAGCAGTAGATCTCCCATCTTCATGTTTCTACTTTTAAAAATGCAGTTTGGGATGGGATTCCAGGAAACTGGTCTGGATTTCTTTGTCACAAATTAGAATTAGTAATGTAAGCAGAGAATTGCCTGTAAATAACTATTTCCCAGACCAGCTATTTTTCTGTATCCGTAAGAAAAAAAGAAAAGGACTTTGCAGCATGGAAAACACTAACAAATGAAGGCCTTGGAGATAAAAGGTGAGATTCAGTCTCTAAAGGCAGGGATCAATCATTCCATACCTCACTGTTTGCCAGCCCTTGGAAACTCTACAGGCAAAGCTTAACAGTTGCAGTATGTTAAAGAGAACCTCATACTTTAGTGTCAGTCTTAGATTCCATAAGCATAACAACAAAGTTTAGGAGTTCTGCATCACACAAACCTGTCCTCTAGAGGTTTTCCTGGAAAAGGGAAAGAGAGAAGTAAAATGCTTCCCCTAAAAAGACATGTTTCTTATGAGACTCTGCTTTGGCTGAGGAAGGCAATGGAAGTAAATCTTATTTTCTAGTTACAGTCTGCATTTGTGCATTTGCTGCAAATGGTGTAAATAATGTCAAGAAAGTCATTGTCCCTGTAAACCAATCTGAAAGGAAACTGTGCTTGTAAATTAAATATGCAAAGCACACAAGAAAAGGAGCAGAAGAGCTGGTGGCTGAAGTAGTAGAAAGCTGGAAAGAGCCTAATTCATCTGTTTAATGCTCACACCACAAGCATTCTGTGCAAGATGTGATTCTGACCATAAACCAAAATGGGTTATAAAGCCATCTCAATGGGGGTCACTGGTTGTTTTCTGCAATGAGAAGTGGTGGTGGTGAAGGCTCACAGAGAATTCTGTAGTGGCCCATAGGTGGCTCTGCTCACCCTCTCAGCACAATAAATCCCCTCAGGGCCCTTTGCAGCTGAATGGCAATAATGTCCTTGCTTGCTTGTGCCTTTTGAATAACATCCCACTGCACTGACAGGCTGAAAACATCGGCTGTGAAAGAAAGGAACACACAAAAAGGGCCATTTATGTTATGGTACACTGCACACAGAGATCATAAAATTGATAATTTGAGGGAGCATCATACTCAGAAGTAGTAAAAGTATTTTGGCTAGAATAAACTCAGGCAAAAGCTCATGCTTACAGCTAGGAAGCTGTATCATTGGTCAGTGTAGGTTTTAATAGGGAAAATTGCTTCTGAGCTGACAAAAAAAGCCTTCAGGGAATTATTAAATGATTTAAAGACCTCACTGCCCATTTGAAAAGGTTTGGTCTAGTGGCTATAACCCTTTGGGAGTCAATTGACTGACAAAGCTCCTGGCCAGTGGAGTTCAAACCTGCAACACAGACAAGGAGGGCGGATCTTTTAGAAATATGTGAAAATAAGAGTAAAAAGGAAAACATAATAGTTCCAGGCTCTACAATTAGTAGGCTGACTGGAGAGGCAGATCCACTGGTGGAACATAAAGAGGTCAGACTACGTGACAAGAGAGAAGTCATGCCAATACAGTCCTGTTCCTTTCCCCACTATGGAAAGATGCAGCTCCTGCTGGATCTGGCTGTCTTGGGTGATGGCCAGCCCTGAATGACTGAGGCATGCAGGACATGTATGACTGGAGCCAGTGGTGCTCACCAGTGCAGATGAGCTCATTAAAGCATCAGGATAGGTGGCAGCCTGGGGCTGTAGCAACCAAGCCTTTGTTGAGTTTGTGATCTCAAGGAGTGTGAGCCTGGTGAGGAGCAAAGTCAGGACCCTGAACTGTGCAAGAACAAACTTCCAGCTGTTTAAGGAGATCCCCTGGGAAACTGTCCTTAAGCTGGAAACTCTTTAAAGACACTTTTCCTACAGTGCAAGAGCTCTCTATCCCGGTGTGTAGGAAATTGAGCAAGGCAGACTAGAAACTGGCATGGCTGAGCAAGGATCTGCTCCTCAAACAGAGGAGTAAGAGAGAAATGCACAGACAGTGAAAGTGATGACAGGTGACCTGAGGAAAGTTCAGGGATATGGTTTGAATGTGTAGGGGTGGGGTCAGGAAAGCCAAGGCAAAGCTGGAACAGCACTTGGCAAGAGACACAAAGAATGACAAGAAGGGATTCTATAAATACATAGGTCAGAAAAGAAAGGACAAGGATAGTGTAACCCCCCTCCCTGCTTATAACCAAGAAGAGTGAACTGGCGGTGACTGATATGGAGAAGGCTGAGTTGTGTTTCTCAGTCTTTGCTGGCAGTCAGGCTCAAGATCCTGATCTTCTGATTGAGTGGAGAAGGGGAATGAAGTCCCCTCCCCCTGTAAGGGAAGGGCAAGTTTAGGATCAGTTGATGAAACTGAATAGAAGTAAAGGCTTCAGGGAGAATTTAGAGCAGCTTCCCAGTACCTAAACGGG